>NW_024544837.1:0-625571 GCF_018167655.1 Microtus oregoni
CTCCAGAGCCTGCGAGTTGGGGGCTAGAGCGGCCAGGCCTCTGGGCCGGGTCGAGCCCGGGCCGCCGACGGCTGCGTCACGCGAGGGGGCGGTGCTGCCACGGGCGGAGGCCGGAGCCGGAAGCGGAAGAGGCGCTCGGAGTGGGGAGTGGGGCCTAGCCGCAGCCGGAGCCTGGGAGACGGTGAGTATGGGCCCGAGCCCGCGGCCGGGCGGCTTGGGTGAGTCGGTGGGGACGGGCAAGCTGGTACGGGCACCTCGGCTCCCGGTCGGGTCTCGGCTTGTACCCTTTTCCCTTTTCGGCCCACGTCAGGCCGCGGGTCCCGACCTCTCACCCCTGACCCGCCGCTTCTCTCCCGGAGGGCGGTCACTGTAGACCCCTTTTCTGGATCCCGCGGTGTTGGAGGCGGAGCCCAGGCGGCCTCCGAGGCGACTGGGAGCATCCCCATCGGGCCCCGCGGGCTGGATTCGCGTCCGACATAAGCTAACCTGGAAAGGCTTTCCCTGCCCCGGGCTCGTGGCTTAGCCCGCAGACCTCCGCCGCGAGCCGCCTGGAGTTTGATTCTGGCTCAGGCTGGCCTTCCCTCTGGTCGCCGGGTCTTCCCTTGGCGGTTACGGGGAACGGGGCTCTGAGGTCCCCGGGATCCGGGCGGAAGGAAGGGACTCGAGTGAGGGCCTCCGGCCCCCTCGGTGTTTTGTTATGATGGAACCGCTCCATCCCGGAGAGTGGGTCAGACCAAGCCGGGAGTACAAGTGTCCAGGCTGCTCCTCGGTCCGGCCGGGAGCTTCTATGCTTTAGTTCCGGGTGCGGGTGCCCTGATGCTTGGGTGGGAATTGCTTGAGTCTGGCCCCCGTCAAGGCGGAGTTGGCGGCCTTCCAGCTTCCCTCCTCCGTGCCCTTGAAAAGGAGGAGCGTTTTGCCCGGTGGCAGCCGCAGCTTGCGAGGTGGCAGGTTTGAGGTTGCAGTGGTGGGGCACTGCCAGCCAAAAATAACCATGGGTCGCTGGGGTGGCAGGAATCCGGGAGGGCAGCCGCTGACCTGGCTGGCTGTTCTTCTTGTCCAGCCCGGTTCTCTAGCCAGGAACAGCAAATGAGAAGCCAGCCAGGCCTGTGCTCAGAGAAAAGCTGGCATCCTTAGCTTGGTTTCATTGGTCACCATTGCCTTTTTTCCATTGTGCAGAGCCTCCCAATGCATAATTGTGGTGCTTAAGTTTTAAAAAGCCTCTCTACTGAGGTCTCAAGAAATCGGAGGGAATTTATGAGAAATGGGCCCAAGAGCCCTGGCTGGGATGACGTGGGACACCTGATAGTTCCTATATTTCACCTGCCCGGGCTGAGTTGCAAGGGAGGTGATCTCCATTGCTACCCTATACGTTGTACTTTATGGCCGTCATACTTGGCCTTCTTTGCCTGTCTGGGAGGTCTTATCTTCGTTTTCCAGGCATTGGAACCGAGCTCAAAAGTGACTCGTATAAATAAGGCCACAGGGCCAGTAAGTGGCAGCACTGGGATTGAGTTCAGGGTTTTCTGCCAAAACTTCCTACCGGCTCCCATGGAAAGGATTATAAATTGTGCCATTCATCATAACGCTGAGTGTTACCCGGAACCTTCTCAGACTGTCTTACTTCTTGAGGCCCAAACCTGTGCTAGGCTTTTGACTTTATATGGCAGATATACTTAATTCTTACAGAACCTGCAAGAGATTATTGTTTCCTTCTTTCAAGAGGAGGCCGAAGCTCAGAGTAGTGTAATAACTTGCCCAAAGGCAAACAGTGGCAGTGGTAGTGGCATGGATTAGGTTGACATTGGACTCTGAAGCTGTGACTTTCCACCCAAGTAGACATACGGTCATAAAAATTTTCTAGGTCCCAGAAGGAAAACGTTGCCTGGTGTATATTAGACCACATTACCACATCCTCCAGATAGGTCTTTGTCTGCCTGATGAGGATGGGCAGGACCACACTTGCCTTGTGGGGAAGATATGTGCCCTGGCCAGTAGGATGTCTTTTGGGTCAATTAGTGAGACATGAAATACTGCTTTCAGGACACAGGTTGAGCACTTGCCTTAAGGTAATTGGGGAAAAAATGAAAACAGAAACATTATTCAGACTACTGGGAAAATAACAAATCTACCGATTTTGTGTAGTGTTTATCTTCAAGGATTTCTGGGTGGCCCAGATTTTTCAGATGGAGGTGTACTAGTGGGGAGATAGAAGGCAGTGCCTTTAAGTTCTCCAGAGGCCCCCAGAGGTTTAGATGAATTGGCCTCCCTGTCCTGCACATACACAAGTAGCTGTTTCAGTTTTGGATTATGCTGGTGAGATGAAGCAACCTTGATGGATTTGTTTAAAAGATACTTGGCCAGGCAAGCCTAGAACTGTGCAAGACTAGAGGTTGGGTGTGAGCAGTTGCCGGCTTGGGAAGCAAACAAGCAGTGTGGGCTCTTGCCTGGCCATCTGGTGGAGAAAATGTGAAGGGGCAGGATATGTGTGAAAAGGGTACCAGCCTCATGTAGCCATCTTCCTCAACTGGTTGCTGATCCAGCTTGGGAGTCTCCTCTGTTGATATCAGTCCTCAGTAGCTAGGGATAGTGAATGGGAAGCCTGCTTCTGCTTCCAAGTGTAGACCTGCAGCCACCTCTTGGCATCTAACCAGCAGCACAGGAAACAGTGCTGTTAGGGGAGCTAGGCGGGATGGCAGTGATAGTGTTGGTTTAAGGTGGAGCATCTGGCATAGGTCTGAGTTGGTCTGAGGGCCACTAAAATGTGCCTCAGGCAAGCAGCTTAGATTCTCCGAGGAGCGTGGCATCTTCTGGGCTGAGACTGGATGGGCCAACAAGGGCTGGGCAGGTCCTCTGGGCCTATATTCACTTGGCTAGACCCTGGTAGAGGTAGGGAATATTGATGAGATACTGTGTCTTTGCTCAAGAGTCAGTGTTCTCTTTTCTACTGTGACTCGTCACTGACTTAAGAGTTTTCAACTTCTTTGAGTTGAATCCAGTTCAGTGCCTTAGCCGGGCAGCTTTCAGTTTCTGAAACCAGTACATTGGCTCCATGCCACCAGTTCTTTAGCTCCAGACTCCTGGTATATTTAGATATAGTAGGAAGAAATTGAGCAAAGAAGCTCTTTCCCCCTGCCCTTGGAATCTCTGTGGCAGTGCTCAGCATCCCTCTAAGAGCTCTACTTCTGTATCTGGACCCTGCTCACCCGGCTCAAATGTTTAGGCCCCTAGGCCGTGCTGGGGAGGCACCTGTTTGTTTACTCACTGGCAAAGGAAGAGTCACCCATTGTATGCTGTTCTGTCACTGTGACCTCAGAGTTCTTTACTTCATAAACTCCTGGGGCGGGGGAGGGCTGCCCTTAAATAGAACAATGGGCCTCTTCTTCAGGAACACCTGCCTGCACCAGGCAGCCCTGTGACTGGAAGCAGTGAGCTGTGTGCTGAGCAGGGCTTTCTCTTTCTTGTGGCCTAGATGCATCACTGTAAGCGATACCGTTCCCCAGAGCCAGACCCATACCTGAGCTACCGCTGGAAGAGGAGGCGGTCTTACAGTCGGGAGCATGAAGGTAGACTACGATACCCATCCCGAAGGGAGCCTCCCCCAAGGAGATCACGGTCCAGAAGGTGAGTGGGAGCTGGGTTGGAGGAAGTTCTTCTTTCTTCAGCTAGATGAGCAGATGGCCCAGAGACTCTGGTGGCCTTAAGTTCCTTTAGGTGACTGCCTCTGCCCAGATGCCCATGGACCCTGTCACGATCTCTGGGCTGCTTGCATATCCTTATTTGTGTTTCCTGGCTTCAGTAGAAGCCACTTTCCTTGTCCTGTCTTTGTCACAAAATGATCCTCCTTCTTCTGTATTTTCTAGGCCACCCAACTGTGAGCCTTCCTCAGTGGGAAGTAGAACATTGTCCTAGCCTTAGAAAGACTGCTCCTGAGTCCTATCTGAGTCCCCAGACCAAAGTAATAGTTGTACCAGACTAGTCAACTCTGTCACTGTTGGAGGCCCTTCCCTGTGCTCGCTTGCTATTTCTGCTTCTTCCTCCTGTGGCACTGGAAGGACACTGTTATTACCCAAGGCTCTGAGAGTAAGCTTGGTACCTTTGCTCCTTCTCCCTGCTCAGTTCCTTCAGCATGGATGCTTCAGCTCTGACACTTTCCTTGAGAGTCTTTGCAGGGGCCTTGCAAAGAAAAGCCTCTTGCCTGCTGGCAGGAACCCAGCTGGTAGGGCCCTTCTTGACTCATGTCCCCACCCCCTCTTGGCAGCCATGACCGCCTACCCTACCAGCGGAGATACCGCGAGCACCGTGACAGCGATACATACCGGTGTGAGGAGCGGAGCCCATCCTTTGGAGAGGACTGCTATGGGTCTTCACGTTCTCGACATCGAAGACGGTCACGAGAGAGGGGGCCATACCGTACCCGCAAGCATGCCCACCACTGTCACAAACGTCGTACCAGGTCTTGTAGCAGCGCCTCCTCGGTGAGTGGTGGCCAGAGTGTGCTAACAGGGGCCTAAAGGCCTCATCTCTTTCTAGCCTTCTCTCAGGCTGGCTGGTCTGGGTGAGTACTGGCAGCCCTGTGCATACACACCATTGTGTGTGCACATATGTGTGTGCGTGTGCGTGTTTGGTACAGGGCTGAGCAAGGATGTTATGCCCTCCATCTTCTGGCCCCTTGCCAGTGGTAACTGTAGGGGCTCTGGCTCCGGCGCTGGCTGGTTTCCAGCCTGTCTGTGTCTACCCACTGTTCCAGATCTAGGCTACATGGTACACATGTCTGGTACACACTCCTCAGGAATTGTACTAAGATTGATGGTTTGGAGTTATACGGCCTGGTCTTTTTCATATCAGGTCTTGTCCCCTTCCAAACTTCCCCCCAACTCCCCACACTTAGCTAAGTACTTTGAGTGCGGACTTAACCACCTCTGCCGCCTTACCTCACAGCCCCCCTCTCCCAGAGTACTAGAGTCTCCATCACCCAATGAAAAAGGGACACTTTACCAGTCAGATTTTTTTTTTTTTTTAACTTTTTAAATGCTGGGAGTCCAACCGAGAGCCAACACATACTAGGCAAGTGCTCCACCACTGATGTATGTCACACCCTGGTTCCCACACTTCCTCTTTGTTTTTTGAAAATCTTGTTAAGTATCTAGGTTGGCCTAAAACTCCTGATCCTTTTGCCTCTATTTATTTCCTGAGTTTCTAGCCCTTTCTTTTTTTGATACGGATCTTGAATTTCTGTGTTGAGCCGTCTAAGCTGCTGGTCTGTAAGCGTATATCACTTTGCCCTGACAGTCAGTTCTCTTCTGCCTTGTTCCTTGATAGGTGAGGCACTTGTGATGAGGAGAGGCAGCCATTTGTGTGCTGGGGCACCTAGGCCTCACCTTGTTGCTGACCCCTTAAAAACAGAGGTTGGCCAGCATTCTAGGGTGGTGGGTTGAACAGACCAAGAGTCCACACTGTACTCAATCCCATGGAAAAGAAAAGTCACATGTGTGTTTCTGAGGTTATGTGCTGTCTTCTCTTCTCCCCATCTCTTCTCCCCATGCTGTCCTCCTGCTGGCCAAGAGGCCTCTGAATAGTAGTGGTGGGTTCAGTGGAGGTATCTTCTTTGCCCAGTCTCTGTGACTTGAGTGGCATGGGTTGAAGGTTGACTCTTGTAAGTGAATCCAGCATGGCCTGTGGCCTCACACAGTGCCACACGCTGCCACTGGATGGCAGTGTAAGTCTGTTGCTCTGCTTATTTAGGGTGCCCTCTGTTGTTGTGGGACGGGTCTGGCTTATGAGTTGCACAAGTCCTAAGGCCAGGCCAGGAGCTGGCTTGGGGCCTGAAGGTCGGCTGTCCTGGAGGATCTCAGCCAGGCTCATTTCCTGCTGGAGGCTGGTGGCAGGAGGACTGCTGGCAGAAGGCTGTTTCTGGTAGTTGCTTAAAAGTCTGGCCAAGGATGTCATGTGGGAGCAGGTGGTAGCTTGGTTTTACGTGGCAGCTGTTGAACATGTTGTGAGGCTGTGTGGGCGAACAGAGGCAGGCAAGGACAGGCTGAGCATGCTGCTGCTGCAGAAGCCAGGATAGCCCTCAGATCAGTCCTGAAGGTTGGACCCAGGTTGGGCCAGCTGCCTTTTTGCGCCGTCCACTCTCCCTGCGTCTTCAGCTCTGGCCAAAGTCATGGGAGGGTCAGGGCGGGGGAGACTCAGAAGAGGAGGGAGTCAGGGCTGTGGCTGTCCTTGGGGCCTGGCCCCTCTGTGTCAGAGGCTGGACATCTTTCTGAGCATTGTGGCACTCTTCTTAGAGATAATGTCCGAGTTTTCTTACATACCTGTAGCTGTTTTTGCTTTTCTGTTTTGAAGTCAGTTTGTGTCTTGACGTGTCCCTTGCAATATCCCTATCGTTATATATGCTGTGTGCCTTATGAAATGCTGGGATCTGGAAAATCCAACCAACCAACCCACCGGCTCCTCACCGTCTCCACCTCTGCCTTTGACTGACACCTCAATCTGTCAATCGGAACCGCCTACCATGCGATTGGTCGGATGGCGTTTCGGGGGGCGGTGCATGCAGAGAAGCCAACAGAGCAGTAAGCGCAGCAGCCGGAGTGTGGAAGATGACAAGGAGGGTCACCTGGTGTGCCGGATCGGCGATTGGCTCCAAGAGCGATGTACAGCCACCTTTCGTAAAACTTTACCTCTCTACTTTCTACCCCCCTTGTTAGATGAGACCTCTCCTGCGTGGAGGGGCCCTAGTGCGCGTGGCGCCTTAGTGGGGCCACCAGTAATTGCCTGAATGACACAGACACTAGCAACTTCTGTTTTTAAGAGTGTAGCAGTGAGCAAGAACCTTTGTTGTTTTTGAGGATTTGAATGCTGTGAACTTGCAGGAGCTGCCAGACTCCCGCCCTCCAGACTCTGATGCCCAGCTTCTTCTCTCTCACAGATGAGATCGTGGGGAACCTGGGTGAAGGAACCTTTGGCAAGGTGGTGGAGTGCTTGGACCATGCCAGGTGAGCATGCAGGGGCGGCATAGCCAGCTCTGGGTGTGAGCATGCTTGGAAGAGCTAGTTTGATTCTCCTCAGGGTGTAGCTCTTTTTGGGGGGGTAGCACCAGTGCTGATGTATGTGCTGGGCTTTACTAATCTCATGAAGTAAGGGAGAAATTCATGAGATTTGACAGGCATGTGACATCGCTGCCCAAGAACTTCTGATTAATAGGTGCCTCTGCCCTTTATGAGCTGTGGCATTGATAACCAGGCAGAGCCAAGGCCTGGCTTCTGTGGTGTGGCCTGGAACTGCATCCCATGAGCTTTTAGAGATTTTTGGTCAGGCTGCATCTCTTTTTTTCTGATTTCTTGGGCAGAGAAAAGGACAGCTATAAAAGGATCTGGGAACCTATAAGGAATTCAAAGGGAGTCAATACAGGGCCAGTGGAGGTATAATTCAGTTCTTCCAACAGCCCTGGAATGAGTTATACCTGTGTTGTGTCGGGGTGGGAGGGGTACACCTTGTTTCAGAAGTCTAAAGTAGTGGGCTCGCCTCCCTCTCTGTCAGAAGGATGAGAGTGCTGCCGGCCTGGCCTCATGCTGCCTTTGCTCCTGCCATGTCTGCCTGAGAGGTCCCAGGGCCAGATGAGAGACATGAAACTCTGGCCTTCACATCTAGCATCTGCTGCCCACCCTAGTGGGACAGGGGCCTTTTTGGTTTTTTGAGACTGAGTTCCTCTAACTTTGGAGCCTGTCCTGGAACTAGCTCTTGTAGACCAGGCTGGCCTCAAACTCACAGAGATCCACCTGCCTCTGCCTCCCAAGTGCTGGGATTAAAGGCGTGCGCCACCACTGCCCGGCTTGTGACTAGGGTCTTGACTAGTTCATGTTGACTTGGTCCAGATTACAGAGGCAGTGCCTGTCTGTGTCATTCTACTGAGACCAAATCACTCCCTCCAGTCCTAGCGGTGAACACGTATCCCCTCATCATCTGCAAGACTAGAATTCTTGCTTTCTTCCCTGTAGCCGTAGGTGTGAGGCAGCCCTCTGGGAACCAGTTGTTCCTGCCTTACTAACCTCTAATTGCTTTAGTACATTAGCTAAAGAGTGCTGGTGCTCTCATGTGAGCCATGCCAGCCACTGCTTCAGAGATGAAGCATTAATATCCTCTGTGGTGTCCCAAGTTAGACCTCAGTCTTTGATGACGAGCTGGGCTGTTGATGGTTCTCCCACATTAAGTGGGCTTCTTAGAAAGGACCATTAAACCCAAAGTCAGCTGTGAGATGAAGTGCTAATGTGACCGAGAAGCTTTCCTCTGCTCCCAGTTTCCATTCAAATGCTTGTTCATCCACCATGACCCCCAAGAATGAGTGTAGGAACATGTACTCACTGTCTTGTGACCAGATGTAGACATAACCGATCCAAGAACTGTGATACAGAAAGACAGCTACCAATGTATGGACTGTTCTTTGAAGCTGGGGGTGGGATATAAGCCTCTGAAGTCACTAAAGGACAGACATAAGGTCTTGGGAACCTTTAAAGAATTCAAAGGGAGTCAATGCAGGGCCAGTGGAGGTAGAATTCAGCTCTGCCAACAGCCTTGACAGACCATTGTGTGGGTGTATGGCAGGGGGCAACTTGTTTCAGAAGTCTGAAGTAGTGGCCTCTCTTCAGCCTGCACTGCCCATGAAACCAGAAAAATGGATGAGGGCTAGCAGAGCAGGGAATTCTGAAGTTGTCTTTGCCTGTGGGTCTATGAACCTATTCACAGCATCAGTGCCATCCCTTGAAGCACCAGAGGGTATACCCTGCTGGGCCAGGGCCACCTCATCTTAGGTCTCCACTGGCACCTGAATACTAGCTCTCATTGACAAGTCTTGGCAACCCAGTTTGGCATGTTTCCTTGTCCGGTCACATCCTACAAATGGCCTGCTAGGGTGGGGTAGAGCAACAACAGTGGAACTCTCATGGGACACTGAGAAACTTCCTGGCCCTCTGTAGCTGGTGGGAAATGCTGATACAGTTAGTTAGTTGGGGGAAGGACCTGGATTAGAGTGTAGTGTAGGGAGTGGCCCAGGCTTCCAGTGAAGAAGTGGGGCCTACAGGAGGGTAGGTTATCAGATAAGCTTCCAGAGACTGGGGTTAGTCAGGATTGGCCTCAACTCTTCTGCCTAGATTCTCCCTGGGGAGCTAGAAGTTTCTCAGATCATAAAGGTATACGTCAGCATGGAAACCAAGAGAGTTCATACAGATGCCAGGGGGTCTTGTATGGTGAGCAGAGGTCTGGTGTTGCTTTAACAGGTTGTACCTCAAGTATAAACACTGCCTCAGAATCTGGATTATGTAGTGGTATTGAGTTGCTGGGTTTCAGAAAAGGATAGCATGCTGGGCACTTGGCTGATGAGAGCCTTCGTGTCTTTCCTGATCTACAGAGGGAAGTCACAGGTTGCCCTGAAGATCATCCGTAATGTGGGCAAGTACCGGGAGGCTGCTCGTCTAGAAATTAATGTTCTCAAGAAAATCAAGGAGAAGGACAAAGAGAATAAGTTGTGAGTATCTACAAGGAGTGAGAGGGCATCACTCAGTGGGGTAGCATCCTCTAGTTCCAGCTGCCCGAACACCCAGGGATTTCTCAGAGTCTTACAGGAGCTCGGTACTGCTTTCTCAAAACACTCAGTAGGGGAGTGTGACAGGGTTCTTTCTGGAAAGAGCCCTTGGACTTCAGGCTCTATCTAATCTGGCTTTGTGTTCTGAAGTCGTCCTAGCCCTGCATTTATGAGTTAGGGACTTCACAGGTTTGTGACGCTTGTTTGGACACTTACAGAGCTTTTCTTTGGCAGATAGATACCAAGCACTTCACTGTGCTACACTCAGCAGAGGGGATGTACCTGCCCAGGCCCTCAAGAAGCTTAGTAGTACCCGGAGGCCTGTGTTGTACTGGTGTAATTCTATCTCCCCCTCGTAACTGGCAGGGCTGCTTACCATTCCAGCCACGGGTGAGCTAATCCCAAAGTTAAAGTCCCTCCACACAGTAGGGAGTTCATTTCTCACTCAGAGCCCATCTGTGTGATAGTAGATTGAGACACGTGCTCTGTTGCATCGTATCATGGTATGCAAAACAATGTTGAGTCAGGTGAGTCGGAGCTTGAACCCCACCTATCCTTTTTTCCTCTAGCCTGTGTGTCCTGATGTCTGACTGGTTCAACTTCCATGGTCATATGTGCATCGCCTTTGAGCTCCTGGGCAAGAACACCTTTGAGTTCCTGAAGGAGAACAACTTCCAGCCTTACCCCCTACCACATGTCCGGCACATGGCCTACCAGCTCTGCCATGCCCTTAGATGTAAGTGCCCATTGGTGGTTGGAGCATGGAGTACTTTGTTCTCAAAACAAAGTCGCCTAGTGGTCTTGCCACCCTCTTTCCTCTAGCACACTGTTGATGGTTCTGCAAGGTCTCTTAAGCCTAGGGCCCCTGGCTGAAAGGTTCTTCTATCTTCAGATAGGAATCTCAGTGTGAGGCTAGAGGGACCACATATGCCAGGCTCTTCCACAAGTGCTTAGGAAGAAAAGAGAAAGTGCTCTAGAAGTTGCCTAGCTACTGACCTTGCCTTCACCTTCATAGAAGAGGAAAAGGTAGAAAGTGGACTCGACAGGCTCCTGCTACTCAGAGACCTCTGTCACTCACCTGTCCACCAACCTTGAAGAGCAGCTTTGCTGGAACCCAGTGCTCAGTGCACTGTAGGACTTAGGTAGAAAGGCAGCTTGGAAAGTGACAAGGCCTAGAGCTAAGATACGCAGGCCTACCTACCTTACACAGGCCTAAGTACCTTAGGTGATGGGGAAAAGAACCAAGTAAGAGGCAAGGTTCTGCAAAGGTCTAGACTGCCTTGTGAGCATCTTATAGGCCAAATGGGAACATTGAGGTTGAAAAGTAGAAAGTGACAGTGATTGGATGCAGAAGACTTTCCTTCTCCGGGATGGCTTCATAGGCATGCTTTCCAACAGTCACACTTTGGTGCAGTGAGCCATTATATAGCTAGTACTGAGGAGAGGACTCACTAATGTGGCGTCAGTGAGATGGTAAGGCTCTGCCTCTCTAGAGCGTGGTGGAGGGGTTTTCTGATGGAAAGCATTCCTTCCTTCCCTGTCTTCTGGATTATGAAGAGGCCTTACAGAACTGGGCTAGGGTTGTAAGTGAGCAGCTCTGGCCACAAGCTGGTGGGCAAGCCTAGGGTCTCAATCTGTGCTTCTCTCTCCTCTAGTTCTACATGAGAACCAGCTGACCCACACAGACTTGAAGCCAGAGAACATCTTGTTTGTGAATTCTGAGTTTGAAACCCTCTACAATGAGCACAAGGTAGAGCACTGACTGGGTGGGCAAGAGTGTGGCCCTGCTCCAAGGTAGGTTACCTACCTGGGCAGACTGACCTAGCTGGCCTGCCTTGCATTCAGAGCTGCGAGGAGAAGTCAGTGAAGAACACCAGCATCCGAGTGGCAGACTTTGGCAGTGCCACATTTGACCACGAACATCACACCACCATTGTGGCTACCCGTCACTATCGCCCACCTGAGGTGATCCTTGGTGAGTGGTTTCATAGCCTCCAGTATTGTTTACACTGGGCAGTTGTCAGAATGAATGTCTGGATGTGGTGGCACACATCTGTAATCCAAGTTTTTAGAAGGCAGAAAAGATCAGTTTAAACCAGCGTTGGTTACACGAGACCCTGTCTCAAAGTGAGGCATGTGGTAAACAGTACCAATCAATCTGCTGCCCGGACTGGACAATATCCAAGACACCAAGGTAGACTTGGTGTTAGTCAGACACAGCCTTGTTAGTAGGGCTTGGGCAATAGCTATGCCAGCTAGAATGGCAGCTTCCTGGGAATGTAGGGTGTTGAGTCTCACATTTTGCCATCTTGGCTTACAGAGCTGGGCTGGGCACAGCCCTGTGATGTCTGGAGTATTGGCTGTATTCTTTTCGAGTACTACCGTGGCTTTACCCTCTTCCAGGTATAGTACTGGGTTGGTGGGCTGTAGGGCACATGGTCAAGAAGCTGTGTGGTTAAGGAATTGATACTTTCCATTCCATCCCTACCAGTTCATGTGAATCTAGACTCTTAGGGGTTATAGTTGCTCAGGGCAAGGAATCAGTTAAGAGTCTAAAGCAGGTAGGGAGGATTTCATCCAGGAAAAGACTGGGTACAAACAGATTCTGTCTGGGCAAGAACTTATCATAGCAATCCTGTGGCATGAAGAACCAACCTGGTGTGCAATCAGCCAGCCAGGTCCACCTATGGGACTGAAAAACATGAGTCCAGCCCTGGTTCTATCTAGGCCTGTGGGATGCCACCAGGTTGAGACAGTTTTCCTCTCCTGGAGTGGGGAGCTTTTGGCCTGTCTTTTCTCACCCTTTACTCTTCCAAAATGGGCAGAAGTTGGACTTAATTCTTACTTGTTCTATCCCTGATCTTCTGCAGACTCATGAAAACAGAGAACACTTGGTTATGATGGAGAAGATCCTAGGGCCCATCCCATCACACATGATCCACCGTACCAGGTAAGAAGTCTCCATGGCTCTGGGTCAGCTGGGTACCAGAGACACAGCCTTTGTCAAGTATTCCTGTGGTTCTCCCAGCTCCTCATAACCTTTACTGTATGTTCCTCAAACCTGTCTGGTAAAAGCTGTTGCCCCTACCAACCTTTGCAGGGTCAGGCTAACACCTATTTTCTGTCCCTGTTACTACCTGAAGACTGCCAGGAACCACTTTTTCCCCACCTCCCACCTAAGTCCAGACCTGAGGGCTTCTACTCCTTGATTCCTTTTTTTTCCCTTGTCTTTCTAGGAAGCAGAAATATTTCTACAAAGGGGGCCTGGTTTGGGATGAGAACAGCTCTGATGGGCGGTATGTGAAGGAGAACTGCAAACCTTTGAAGGTCAGTTTCTGGCTCCCCCAGCTCAGCTCACTCAAGGAGACCCCAGGTTTTGGGCAAACAAGCAGTAGAGACAGGATGGGCAGCCAACAGCTGCCTGATCATATCAGTTCTTTGTGAGGCAGCACCCAAGACTACTGGGTACTTGCAGTAAGGCTTTTTCTGCAAGCTGCCCGAGGCGCCCTTAGCCTTGCCCCTTTCCACAGGGGGCTGAGAATGTAATGGGGAACATACCAGAAGAGCCAGCTGTCAGACTGCTGCTTCCTGTCCCCTTCTCTTCTCTGAATTTTGGGAAGAACTAGGCAGGACTAAGGCAAGAGGGAGGGAAAACCTAGATGTGGCCAGGAGGACTGTCAACTGTTATTTGGTACCTGGCCAAGTGCATTTTCCAGAGGTGATTTCTACCCATCCATTAGAACTTTGCATGTGGGGTAGAAGCACCAACCCAGCAAGATCTCACCCGGTAGCCTAAGTTCTGAGCATGAAAGGAAAGTTGTTGTTCTGTCCTGGAGGGCAGAAGTAGTCCTCCAAGGAGGCATAGCTACCTCCTTGACCCATCCCAGCGAGGTATCCCAGAGGCAAGGGGACTGCGTGGCTTCCCACAACCCTGCTATCACACTGAGGCACCTTGTGTCCTTGAGCAGAGTTACATGCTCCAGGACTCCCTGGAGCATGTACAGCTGTTTGACCTGATGAGGAGGATGTTAGAATTCGACCCTGCTCAGCGCATCACACTGGCAGAAGCCTTGCTGCATCCCTTCTTTGCTGGCTTGACCCCCGAGGAGCGGTCCTTCCACAGCAGCCGTAACCCCAGCAGATGACAAGTGCAGGCCAGCATACGAAGAGTTGGAGAGCTGGACTGGGCTCCTGGCCCCTTTTCTCCAGCCTCTCCCACTGGCCTCGGAGCCAGGGCCACCGATGAACAGTGCAATGTGAAGGAAGGCAAGGAGCCTGCAAGGGACAGGGGGATGTGGTGCCCAGCTGCCAGAAAGCACAGATTGGACCCAAGCTATTTATATGTTGTAAAGTTATAATAAAGTGTTTCTTACTGTTTGTAACCCCCTGGTACCAGTGTGTCCATCTCCAGGCTCCTTGCCTTCTCCCTTCTCTGACTGACTTATTAATAAAGTCTTTCTTAGCAGCTCAGCTTGTGGAAAGCTAAGTGTGGGTTGGGCCAGACACAGAAAGGCAAGCCAATGAGTAAGCTGGAACATCTTCTAGGGCAGCAGTTCTCAACCTTGGGGCTCAACAACTCTTTCACACAAGTCACCTAAGGCCATCAGGAAACACAGATATTTCCATTATGATTCACCAATAGCAAACTTATGAAGTAGTAACTAAAATAATTTTATGGTTGGGGCTCATCGATATGAGGAACCCCATATTAAAGGGTTAACATTTGAAAGGTTGAGAGCCATTGCTCTAGAGTTTTAAGTAGAGCACTTTTGGCAGCAGGATGGCAATGAGGCGGCAGACTTGCCAGACCTAGAAGGCTCTTGCATCTTTCTGTCCCAAGGGTAGACATAGCACACTATAGCTAGCCTGTACATGCCCAGCAATCACGGTGATCAGGGTAGGCTCCTAAGAATTTGGGGAAGCAGCACTTCACACTCTACAAAGCAGTTGAGACAGCACAGAACTCACTTTATTGTAGTGCTGGCTTTGAGTTTCCCAAGAGCTGCATGAGTTACTGAAAGATATGACCACTTGTCTGAAACCAGCCATTGGGCAGGGACTTCCAAAAAGAGTTTCAGTAACTCAAGTGGGGGTTCAGGCCAAGGGCAGGGAAAAAGAGAGGCTTCTCAAAGTCTTACCACCTCCAGGGTCACCATAACTACCTGATGCTAGCCATCTTCACATACTTTGTATGTGTCTAGTAACCTGGAGTGGCTGCCTGCTGTCCCAACTGTAACCCTGCATTCAGAGAAGAGGCCTAGCTTGAAAGTTACAAAGTCTTTCTTGAAGTGTGCAGCTGAGGCTCCCAGTCCTTTCCTGCCACTGGAAATAACTTGAGAGAAAAGATGGAGGGAAAGGAAAGGCTATTCTCATCTGTTGGGGCCAAGTTCCTACAAAAAAAGAGATAGCCTGAAATCTACAATATCAGGGTAGTAAGCCCATCTGCATGTCTGCCTATGCCCACCAGTGATGGGCACAACAGAAAGAACCATGGAGGGGGAGAGCTTCAAAATACAAGTCCTTTGTAAAGGTCCCTGCTAAGGCTCCAGGAATGGTCCTATCCTACTAGCCTGTAGGGCCCAAATCCAGGAAGACCCCGAGGATAATGCCCTAGGATCTGAGCAATGTGATGTTCCCATGGCTAACCCCATCAGCAAGGTCATCCTGAACTGGGCTCCTGTTTGGCCATGTTTGAGAAAGACCTCTAGTCCCAAGTCTGCACATAGGGGAGGGCAACTATAAAGGATTAAAGCCCAGACATAAGAGTGAAGCCATGGCATGGGGGGGGGTGGCATTTCCAGAGGCAGGCAGAAGGGGAATCAAGAAATACTATTTATGGGTAAGGAGGAGGTAGGAAGTGATGACGGCCTAGAACTAAAGCACCAAGGAGCCTCCTCTGGCTCAGCACCAAACTCCCCAGGGTTTCCCCAGTACTGAAAAGCTGCATCCTGAACATCTGGCTCCCAACTAGGAGGTGTGGGCACTGTAGCCTGACATGCACAAACCCTCTGTTAAAGATGACAGCAAAGCAGCCAGCCTAGAATCTCATCAGTCATCGTCCCGATACACTCCCCAGGAAAAGTTCCAACATAAAACTGGAACATTCCAGGAGGGTCCAAAGCTTCTAAAAAAACTTGGGTGGCACTGGGGGAAGGCAGAGACAGCACTCTCAGGACCTAGGAGATCACAGGTCTGCCTTCTGGATAGCTGCCTGATAGCAGCCTAATCTACATGATTAGAGTAAGGGTGAGCTGGCTGGCTGCAGGGCCAGAGGACGCATGGAAAGGAGAAAGCCTTCTGAAATGAGGTGGGTGAGGCTCCAATAGGCCCTGGCCAACCCCACAAGGTGCCAGCCCATGCCCAGTGGCTGTAAACCTGAAACAGTCTTAGAGCTGCCTATGTCTGTAAACAAAGCCCCACTTGAATGGAGGCATGGTAGGATAGAAAAGATGCCTGGAGCCACTAGTCTGTCCCTGACATGCATGCCAGTGGGAAAGCCTTCCCTGATGAAGGGGAGGTGGCAGGCAAGTTTTAAGTATGTTTGTGTTCTTTCATATAAGAAACCCAAAAGAGAATCTATAAGGTCCACAAAGCTTCACATCCTTAAGGCCTCCTTTGTTGGGTTTGGCGGCAGAAGTGCAGGGGAATATAGGGTCCAGCTGCCAAGAGCCCTCTATGCAGAGTGCAGGGGAATGACAAATTTGCAGCCAAAGGGTGAATGGTAGTTGATGCCAACCTCCTGGAAGACCTGCTGGGGAATGCCAATGTCACACAAATAGACTCGGCCTGCGTGCTCCCCCAGTGGCAGAGGCAGGCCCAGTGCCAGGGACCATTTGGCATCGATGCCCTGTTCCACTTCATGCACCGGAGGGTCTATGCTGAGCACTGGTGCCCGGTTCTGGTTGGCCCAGGCCACAGCTGCCTTGTACCAGGGCTGATCCCGCAGGAAGGCGTTCTCGGGGCAATCCAGGCAGTTGATAACCAGGTCCACAGGGCTAGTAGGGAGATCTGTAGATGGAAAGAATGCAACTGAACATTCCTGGAGCAGACAGCAGGCTGGACCAGGGTTTATGGCTTCATGAGATTTGGTGTTTGAGGTGGCACCAACTCTAATATTAGCCTCTCCAAAGGCCAGCCTACTCAAGAGCATGAGGCCCTCACCACCTCTGCCTTGCAGATAGGGCTTTCTATCTGACTAACTCTGCAGACGCTACAAGTTCAGAGATGCTCTCTGGTCCATTGTCTGTCTAGTTGGCAGTAGGTGTTTATACGCAAAAGGCTGGTCTGTGCATCCCACTCCAGCCAGCCTGCCCTTCTCTGGGAATTCCTTATACAAAGGGATCCTCTACTCAGCCCTAACTTAGTAACAGGGAAAAATGATCTCTGTTCTCCCAGCACTTAAAAAAAAAATGGCTTCTCTGTCAGCCAGTGAGATGGCTCAGTGCTTGGTGAAAGCACTTGCAGTCAAGCCCCATGACCTGAGTTTGCCCCCACCTCAGGACCCACATGGTGGAAGAGAGAACCGACTCCTCTAAGTTTTCCTCTAGACCACACACATGCCACAGCATGTGCACACATACACACAAACTTTAGTAAAATGTAATAGCAATGTTAAAAAAATGCCTCTGCTCTTGATTAGGCTGTAGACCTCTGTAACAGTGTAAGAACAGGAAGTCTCAACATGTATGCAAATCGTGGATTACCTAAGAAATCAACCTGACAGCCTCCTGAAGCATCTGCCGTAGGAAGCTTTTTAGACAGCTAGAAGGAAGACTGGCTGGAACCTGGCACTGCATCAGGAATTGTAATTCATCCTCATACTCAGCCTATAGTTAATAGCATTGCTCAATTAGAGATTCACAGCTTCCCTCCTTAAAACGCACCACTATAAAGTTCCTGTGGGCCATGAATGGCTCGAAAGATTAAGAATGGAACCCTTTGTGTGTACACAGAAGCCTGCGGTTCTGGTCTAGGCTCCTCCTGACTTGCCATGTGGCCTCTAGCAAGGTCATTCCCTCTTGTACCATCTTTCCTCCAGCTCTTACCCTGTTATCTCTTAAGTCTGAGACACTGTTCCTACACCAAAACTGCGCTTTCTAAATATCCCTGGCCTCCACACTGCCAAATCTAATTCTCAGTCTTCCCATGAATTAATTTAGAATTCCTTCCTCCACCTGGCTGTCAGCTACACAGACCACTGCACCTCCCTTTCCCTCCCTGACCGCTCCTGCCCATCTCCGTAACTTCAGAAACAAAGAACTCAGTCCTCTGTCCTTCTTCCCTTTTCCTGGCTATTTTCAGCTTCCATATCCTTCAATACCTGAAACTCCAGGCTGGACCCTTCCTTTTACTACAGAGTCACAAAATTTCCTGCTTGGCAGCATCAGTCCCAACCCCTGAACACTTTACTAACGTCTAACCTGAGGTGTTCTTTCTCTGTCAAGTTCCACTTCTGAGGCAGGGACTCAGGCCAAAACATTTAGAGTATATTCTCATTCTCTCTCTCTCTCTCTCTCTCTGATCTATTATTTTAGTATGAATATGAACCACTTGTGTGGAGGCCAGGAGAAGACTGTTAGATACCCTAGAACTGGAGCTACATAGGGTTTTGGGCTGCCATGTGGACTGAATCTAGGACTAAAGCTGCATCCAGCTCGGTAAATGGATTTAAAAATCATTGCCATGTTTATTCCCGTAACTGGGAAAAGTACTTGTCCCATATATATTTATGTAATGAGTCAGTGGGTATCGGTAGGAAAAGGGTAGGGCCGAGGCTGTTTCCTTTAGGTGAGTTAAAGAGCGAGCCCTTAGAAGCAGAGCACTGCGTGTGCATATGTGCATGCACACACACATGTATTTCCCCCAGATGGAGTCTCACTATGTAGTCCTGGCTGGCCTCAAACTCAAGAACCTCCTGTCCCCATGCCCTGAGTGCTGAGATTTTACGTGTGGGCCACCACCATACTGAACTAAAGCAGAAAATTCCACCCATGTCATGCTTTTCTACTTAGCACCACCAGATGGCACCACCAGACTGTCATGCTACCAAGGAAGCAGAAAACCTTGCCCAATTTTTGGGCACTTTTTTTTTTTTGGTGAACCTAGGTCTTGACACAGAAAGAGCTACCCTCCAATACTAATGCTCACCTCTTAGGCTAGACACTTGTTGACCTTGGGTCTTGCTGAAGAGAGACAGTTCGTTGGTGATAGACTCCAGCATCTTGACAAAGTTGGGCAGGAAGAGGATGACTTGCACATCATGGTTGGCTAGGTGCCTCCCACAACTGATACCCTGAGCCCCCTTCACATGGGGCCCACACAGCAAGGCAACTGTAGGCCTCTGGTGGACATTCTTAGGATTCAACCTAGAACACAAAGTGAAGAAACAGTTTCTGGACACAGACTGGCCCAATCCCTTAAGTCCCCAACACAGAAACAGGTAACTGTTGCTCTCAGGGGCACCCCACTCCCACTCTCCACTGTTGACCAAGTCCTAAGTCCCAGAGAAACCCAAGTCCACTACAAATCTAACAGGCCTGTAGTGTGGCCCTCACTGCTTGTTTTTCCCACTAGGAGTTCACCCAGAACAAGTAACATAAAACCCTGTTTGCCAGAACTATGTTCTGACCCAAGGATGTCTTCATGTGAACCGTTAGATCCAAAACTCCACGTGACAGAATTGCTCCATCTCTCACCCCCAGAACAACAAGGTCAGGTTCCTCATTCTTCCGTGGAGTTGTAAGGCTCTTTCCTGCCTGTGCTCAAACTATGGCCTCTGAGCAAACAGTCCTTTACTTTCCAGACACTGGCAACCTTTTCTTTTAGTTCAGACCAAGGCTCTCAGCTCTGTGGGGATACCCTGACTCATGCTAGTTGTTTTCCCTTTCTTGACCCCTACTGTCCTTGATTATTTGCCAATCCACATCTGCCTTCAGGTGCCAATAATCTGAGGAGGGCAATGCTGTGGATGACTCCTAGTATTTCCGAGGGGGCTGTGTGAGCAAATGGATGAAAAGCACTCCCCAACACAGGCATCTCAACTGAGACCAGGCACCAGGGAAGGACCTGCCTTGCAGAAGGCAGCCACTTGTTTTCCTGCTAGTCAAAGCTGCCATGCCACTGGCTCAGATCAGCCCCGGAGGGGCCCATATCAAAGGCAGAAGGTAGAGGAGAGGGAAACTGCAAGACTTAGGGGTGGAGCAGTGCCAATCCCATCCCCCACAGGGAGGAAGAGGATAGGTATCATCAAGACAAACTTCCCTTCCCAAAGGCTCTTGGGAGAACTTAGTATCATCATCTCCACAGACACCAAGTTAGTCACTACCCCATTATCTCTGCCTCTAGAGCAGTGGTTCTCAACACGTGGGCCATGACCCCTTTGAGGGCTACACAACCCCACAACCTTCACAGGGGTCATATATCAGAGATTTACATTACGATTCTTAACAGCAGCAAAATTATAGCTATGAAAAAGCAGTGATAAGACTTGAGCTCTTAAAAAAAAAGAAATAGCAACGAAAATGATTTTATTATGGTCAACATGAGGAACTGTACTGAAGGGCTGCAGCATTAGGAAGACTGAGAACCACTGCTCTAGAGGAAACAGACTACTTCTTCCTTCAGACAGAAACTGCAGGGTGCTGGCACCTGACTCACAGGGGCTGCTTCTCCAATGGGCTTTCCCTCACCCATCATAAGCCTTCACCAAGAAGAAAGTGACAGGTGTCTAGCACCCACAGCACCTCTACAGAGTGGAGATCTGGCGCCCAGTACACCAGCAGTGTTACCTGGGCAGTCCTTCAAGCTCTGAGCCATAATTTGCTCCTCTTAAATCATGGGGCGGTAATATTTCTCTTTAGTGTGAACCTCTGAGCAGCACATAAGATTCTGTTGTGGAAAACAGCACTTGACACACACAGTGCACACAGGTAGAAACAGCGTCTGGCTCCCAAAGGCCTATTGACAACTGCTACAAAGGACACAGATGGGTCTCCTGAAAGCTCAGACTAAGAAAAACACTAGTCACAAAAAGCTAGCTGAAGAAGAGTGCACTGGTGAGGACACGCATAGCATGCCCATGCTGCGGTTTCCAGACGGCTCCAAAACCCTTCTCCCCAAGGAACTCATTCCAAGACCTACCCGAGTGGCTACTCTGAGCATAGTGTGTGCAACAAGCTATCCCTCCTTGGGGAGTCTTCTTCCTATACAGGAACATCAGAGACCCTGTACAGCAAAGAATAGGCCCAAGCAAAGCACAAGGGGAAACAAATACTCCTAACTCTACAAGGCAACAAACAAGTAGCGGCCAGAGTGAAATCCATCCATCCCGGATCAAACTTGCTTTTGTTGAGACTGCTTCAGAGCCAGGAGACACTGCAGCCAAGCACAGATGGAGACGTCCTAGACACTCCTCTCTGCTCCAGTCACCACAGCGACTGACTCAGTGCATGTCCTCCAGACTACCCAGGCTACAAGAGGGCGGGAGGAGAGTGTGCTGTGTTTGTCACTGGTGTGTGCGGTGTCAAACACACGGTCTAGCACATACCCACTGGTGAGACCATGCTCTGCTTCTAACAATGACCTTGGGCAGGCAGGAACTATCTCCTCTGATAGGTTTTTAGGGTGTTTCTAGAAGTTTCAGGTATGGTGCTCAAAACTGATGCGCTTCCTAGTAAAAGGTTGGGTGTCGAAGCCCAGATCTCTGCAAGGTCTTTCGAAGTCAGGCCTGACAATCAGTAGGGAGCTCAAAAGCCCAGACAGCTGCTGTCAGCAAGGAAGGGAGGGTAAGGACTTCCAGGAGATGGGTAGGAGAGAGGCAAACGGAGACATGTGGCATAAGGGAGGCTCACAGGAGATAGGCCCTATGTGCATGTGAGGTGCTGTGGGCTGACCAGGCAGGACATCAGCCCACACTCAGCAGGGTCACTTACCTGTTGGGTCCTCCGAGGAGAGTCAGTGCCATCTGACTGGCACACACACCAGTCATCTCAAGTCTCCGCTCTAGGGTCAGCCCATGCTTCTCAGCCACAGATAACAGTTTTTTATGTAGCTCATAGGAGATACTTGGGACCACCAGGCCAGAGTCTGTGGTTAAAAGAGGCAAGAAGCAAGGGAAAATTATTACAAGAAACCAGGCTTTAAAAAAAATGTAGGCATTCTATGCAGATTCTGAGACAGGGTCTCTCATGTAGCCCAGGCTTAAAACTTACTATGTAGCTAAGGGTGACTTTGAACTCCAAATCCCTTTTCCACCTCCAAAATGCTGAAATTAGAAGTGAGCACAGCCACAGCCGATTTATTCAGTATTGAGAACTGAACCCAGAACTTTGTGTGTGCTAGGCAAAAACTCTACCAAATGAGCTGTATTCTAGGCCAAATGTCAACTTTTTAAGACTCAGCCTTGCAAGGCATGCTGAAGCATGCCTTTAATCTCAGCATTCTAGAGGCAGAGGCAGTCAGATATGAGTTTGAGGCAAGCCTGGTCTACTAGTGAGTTCTAGGACAGTCACGGCTATGTAGAGAGCCTGTTTGAAAAAAGAAGACCAATCCTCACCTGATCCATTCTCCTCCCTGAAGCAAAGGCATGCTTGAAGAGTAAATGACAACTTAGACACAATTTGGTCTAGATCAGTGTTCTCAACCCATGGTTCGAATGACCCTTTCACAGGGGTCACCTACGACCATCGGACAACAGATTTTTATATTACGCTTCAAAACAGTAACAAAATTACAATTATGAAGTAGCACCAAAAATAATTTTATGGTTGGGGTCACCACAACAGAAGGAACTGATGCAGATCAACACAAAGCAAGGAGGACTTTGCCCTCCCTGAAGGCACTCGGCTTCAGATCACTGTGCACAGGTGCCACAGCAATCCATCACAATAAAGAGAGCACACTTTCCCCAAAGTGGGGGAAAGTCACCCTGGACTGTAGTTTTCCTCATAAATAGGCTGCTCCTCTTTCCCAAGAATTGGAACAGACAATAATGCCCTTTGACCTTTCTGAACACTGCTGTTCTCATCAATTTCTTGGCAGGAAGTTCTACCCATTTGCTCTCTGCTTCCTCTTATTTCTTTCTTCCACTTAGTTCTTCCTCTTAGCTTAAGGAAATTTAGACAGCAACTTGTTTTCTCAAATGTCATTTTCCCCTATTTACATACTACCCAACCTTCTGGCCACAGCAAAACAACTGTCAAGCTACTTAAATGAACATTTTGTTTCATTCCCCAGAAACAAAATTCTAACAATTCCCTGGCAGCTAGTATACTTGGAAAAGTTTATGTGGTGTACCCACATACATACATCAGTATCTTCAGACCAGTGACACTTCAGAAAGCAGGAAACCAAGCAAGCAAGAAATACCAAGGTAAAAACTGGTGATCTGAAGCCCTTACTTTAATGCCGTATTACAAATGCCAAAGCTGGACTGGCCCCAGAGGATCAGACCTACTGCCAAAGAAGACCATTTAGCTTCCTTGTCTGAAGAAACAAACATGGACTCTAGGCTTGAGAACCAGCTCAGAGGCTAAGAGCATTGGCTACTCTTTCTGAAGATTCAGGTCTGAGACCAATAGCCACAAGACAGCTCACAACCATCTGTAAACTCCAGTTCCAGGGCATCGGACACTCGTTCTGGCTTCGGTGTGTATTGTATACACATGGCACACACATACATGCAGGCAAAACACTCACACATGCTTAAAAGACAAAACCAACAACAAAACAAGCTCTAGCAAGTCATCAGAGGATTGCCTACTGGCTGTGTCTGGCATTTTAGATCCTGTATCCTCAATTACATTGGACTGTGAACTCCAAGCAGGGAGGTGACTGTTTTAAATCAGTAGCCATGGTTTCAGGAGCGTGTTAGCTTGTTGCACCTCCATCGTCAAGACAGGTAAGGTCTCACCAACTGGTCAAATGTATAGATACAAACCTCATGCTATTTATGATCTGGTCTAAAAACAGAAGTTTTCTTGTGGATCACTGCTCCAGCATTCTGCTTAGAAAAACTTCCCTGCCCCGCTGGTCATTTCTAGAGAAATTTCTTTTTCTTTCCTTTCTTCCTTCCTTCCTTCCTTTTCTTTCTTTTTCGAGACAGAGCTTCTCTGTGTGGTCCTGGCTGTCACAGAACTCACTCTGTAGGCCAGACTGGCTTTGAACTCACAGAGAAACTGCCTCCTGAAAATGGGATTAAAGGTGTGTGCTGTCACTGTCCATTGAGAAATTTCTTTTACTTCTATCATGAATCCAGTCCTGACTGTGTAGATTACCCAAACCAGACAAAAGGAGGCTTTTGTATGTTTTAGCAATAGGAACCAAGCAGAAAGCCCAATTCTACAGCAGTCAGGTCTGCATCTCCTCAAGTGAAGAAGACCAACACAGTTTAATACAGGAAAAACATAATGAAAAGTGCCTAACATTTGTCAAAATAAATAATCAGTTGAGTGCTTTTACCTGCCCAACCCATTTCTGTTATGGGCAGAGATGACCAACAGCACCTTTCAAGCACCGACTCTCTTCCTACCCCTCTCTAAAATTTAAGTCACTGGTGTTCCAGGCACTAAGGCTGAGGGTGCAGTCTGACCTTATACATCAAAACGCGACTAAAACAGCCATATTTTTATGGCCCACTTTAGACAGGCACATATTTGTAGAGCTTCCTGGTGAAGCCCTGAGAGGCTGAGTTTCCAAGCCTCCTGAGCTGTCGTACTCCAAACCTGTCAGGACTAGTCATACAGTCATACACCTATGTGCTTCAAAAGCCTCCTTCCCTGCAAAGCCATGCAGAGTAGAGCTTTCCCTCAGCCTGCCTCCTTCACCTGTCTACCTGAACTGGTGCTGTTGGGTATTTAACAGAGTCTGCTACCCTATAAATCAAGTTTTCCAACTCTGGCTCTTGTGTTGTACACAGACAGAAATCTCTCTGGGAACAAGTGGATCCATTTTCAGCCCATTCTCGCCTCATAGCCCTGAAGAATATGAATAAAATTCTGGAGATCGGGGAAACGAGCACTCCCCACTCTGGCTAGAAGCTACTACTAGAGCTGGAAACTGAATCTCCTACCATCTCCTCTGGTCTGTGCAGACAGGATGGGCTGTGCTGATGGGCTGCATATTTCTATAACCTAGAGCGAGAGAGGCTAGAATCCTCTTTGCCTGAAGTCATACGCTGGGGACTTTACGAGAGCCTGCTGTTTGCTTCTCCAAAAGGAATGCATGAGAATCATACAATATTCCTTTTTTAAACATTATAAAGAAAGTTCGAGAAGCTGGACTTGCTTATCAAAAAGAGTCAGGGGGAATAAAATAAGCTGCAAAGGAAATGAAGCAAGAACATAACGTGCATACTGCGAACAAGAACACTGGCAGTCTGAACACGGTCCACGTCTAATAATTGTGTTAGAACACTGGCAGTCTGAACACGGTCCACGTCTAATAATTATGTTAGAACACTGGCAGTCTGAACACGGTCCACGTCTAATAATTATGTTAGAACACTGGCAGTCTGAACACGGTCCACGTCTAATAATTATGTTAGAACACTGGCAGTCTGAACACGGTCCACGTCTAATAATTATGTTAGAACACTGGCAGTCTGAACACGGTCCACGTCTAATAATTATGTTAGAACACTGGCAGTCTGAACACGGTCCACGTCTAATAATTATGTTAGAACACTGGCAGTCTGAACACGGTCCACGTCTAATAATTATGTTAGAACACTGGCAGTCTGAACACGGTCCACGTCTAATAATTATGTTAGAACACTGGCAGTCTGAACACGGTCCACGTCTAATAATTATGTTAGAACACTGGCAGTCTGAACACGGTCCACGTCTAATAATTATGTTAGAACACTGGCAGTCTGAACACGGTCCACGTCTAATAATTATGTTAGAACACTGGCAGTCTGAACACGGTCCACGTCTAATAATTATGTTAGAACACTGGCAGTCTGAACACGGTCCACGTCTAATAATTATGTTAGAACACTGGCAGTCTGAACACGGTCCACGTCTAATAATTATGTTAGAACACTGGCAGTCTGAACACGGTCCACGTCTAATAATTATGTTAGAACACTGGCAGTCTGAACACGGTCCACGTCTAATAATTATGTTAGAACACTGGCAGTCTGAACACGGTCCACGTCTAATAATTATGTTAGAACACTGGCAGTCTGAACACGGTCCACGTCTAATAATTATGTTAGAACACTGGCAGTCTGAACACGGTCCACGTCTAATAATTATGTTAGAACACTGGCAGTCTGAACACGGTCCACGTCTAATAATTATGTTAGAACACTGGCAGTCTGAACACGGTCCACGTCTAATAATTATGTTAGAACACTGGCAGTCTGAACACGGTCCACGTCTAATAATTATGTTAGAACACTGGCAGTCTGAACACGGTCCACGTCTAATAATTATGTTAGAACACTGGCAGTCTGAACACGGTCCACGTCTAATAATTATGTTAGAACACTGGCAGTCTGAACACGGTCCACGTCTAATAATTATGTTAGAACACTGGCAGTCTGAACACGGTCCACGTCTAATAATTATGTTAGAACACTGGCAGTCTGAACACGGTCCACGTCTAATAATTATGTTAGAACACTGGCAGTCTGAACACGGTCCACGTCTAATAATTATGTTAGAACACTGGCAGTCTGAACACGGTCCACGTCTAATAATTATGTTAGAACACTGGCAGTCTGAACACGGTCCACGTCTAATAATTATGTTAGAACACTGGCAGTCTGAACACGGTCCACGTCTAATAATTATGTTAGAACACTGGCAGTCTGAACACGGTCCACGTCTAATAATTATGTTAGAACACTGGCAGTCTGAACACGGTCCACGTCTAATAATTATGTTAGAACACTGGCAGTCTGAACACGGTCCACGTCTAATAATTATGCTTGGGTTACAAGGTGGATCTTTATTGTTTGAGAATCAAGGCAGTCGATTGGTTTCTGGATTTCTCTGGATATTAGTATGCATTTAACAGCTGTACTGAAGTAAGAAAGGGGGATATAACTATGCAATCTGTGACAGGCAGAACATTCACAAGGCTCCCATTAACCTCTAGATATCAAGGAAAACCAACAAGCACAGACTGCATGAACGGAAAGGGGGCTCCTCCTTGCATTGCTTATTTCTACAGCGTGGGGCTAGGTTGTCTCTCAGGACCCAGGGGCCCAGTATTGCAAATATCTGTCCTTTCATATCACATATCATATCACACTATCACTTATGCATTCCCCATTCCAATCTACACCACTTCAGGTCTTTCTCTCCTTATAGACTACACACGTCCTCATATTCTCCATGCCCCAATCTGGAAGCACCACATTCAAGCTTCCCCTCTCATCCATCAAGGTCTAGCCTTTCTCCTGTCTAACCAGACTCTTTTTTTTTAAATATTTATTTACTTATTATGTATACAAATGTTCTGTCTGTGTGTATGCCTGCAGGCCAGAAGAGGGCATCAGACCTCATTACAGATGGTTGTGAGCCACCATGTGGTTGCTGGGAATTGAACTCAGGACCTTTGGAAGAGCAGGCAATGCTCTTAACCACTGAGCCATCTCTCCAGCCCTCTAACCAGACTCTTACAACAAAGTGCCTCTCCATGTAGCACCACTGATGGGCATGAGATTTCTCTAGGTCTATAAACTGAGTCTATTCTGTGGCAGTCCCAAAATGGAGGCTCTGGGAGGAGGTAGCATACTTTCTGTGGTTCAAAACCACCTGCAAATTAGCACCTTCAGACTAGCAATGTATAAGTAGCCCCTGCAGATCTATATGAGATCTACCACAAAATGCAATGTTGCATCAGGAGGAATTGTTAAGAGAAGCCTAGAGATATGCAACAACATACATCCTGGCAACAAGCCTTTATCCTGGCTGCATCTATCTCACAGCCTTTCCCTCACACACACGCACCACCTCTGTCAGGCCTCAGTACACTCTTCACTTCCTGTCTCTACTCCAACAGCCCTAAATACCTTAGACTCTTATCTCCCCTCTCACCGCATTAGTTTTTCTCAATCTTTACTTTAAAACATTTCATTATATGTACTTACTTATTTGTGCACACATGCAATGGTGAAGAAATCTTGCGGGAGTCAGTTCTTACCATTATGTGAGTTCTGGAGATCAAACTCACATAAGCAGACATCAGATAAGGAACAGACTCATTAGCTTCCTACTGGCCTTATAACTCAAGATCCTTCTCAATGAAACTCACAACCACTTTCTCACTCTCTGTCCTCTAGAGTGGCAACTATACCTTTTGCTTTCTACAGCTTCATCCACAAAGCAATACAGAAGAAAAGAGGGGCAGACAACTCAAATCACAAAACTATGCACAGCTCTCTGTAAAGTTAAGCCTCATTTTCTAATAAACATCCTCTTCTTCTCAGCCTAGAAAATCCTGCCCATGAGCTTCTGTTCAGGCTCTCAACCCCATCCTAAGCTCGCCCGCTTTTCAACATCTAGCACACACACTGTCAGCACCCGCACACGGGGATCTTTCCATCTCTTACTCCCCATTCCTATCCCCATGCTGAGTGAGCATCTAAATCAGGCTCCTGACTGCTAAGCTGGTCTGCACACAGCTCTTTCTACTACATTCTTTTTCTTCTGCTTTTGCTTTTTCGAGACAGGCTTCCTCTATGTAGCCCTGACTGTCCTGGAACTGCTTTGTATGCCAGGCTGACTTCAAGCTCAGGGATACACCTGCCTCCGCCTCTCTATTGCTGGGATTAAGGGTGTGTGCCACCACGCCTGGCTTCCATTACATTCTTAAGAGCAGGTTACAATAAGCACAGCAGTTTTTCCCTGGTGTTTGTGTGCTTGTGGGTATGCATATTGAGGCCAGAAGTTAACAATGGGTGTCACCCTCATTCACTATCTTACTCTTTAAGACCAGGTCTAGAAAAGACCCAGATACACTGGCTCCCTAGAAAGCTCCAGGAATCCATCCTCCTGTCTCCACCTCCCCAGCACTGGGAATAAGGCATGTCCTGCCACACCCTGTGTTTATGTGGGTACTGTGCTACCAAACTCAGATTAGATTCCCGTGCTTACACAGTAAGCACTCTACTGACTCAGCAATCTTCCCAGCCTAAGCACAGTGTCTTGTGGGACCCAATGGTCCTAAGTATGCATTTTAGAATATTATAAAATTTGAGCAAAAACTATTCTCTGGCACTTGCCAGTATTCTCTGGGGACTTTTTCACTGTATGTGGTACACTCACATACACACATGCAAACCATTTGCTTCCAGAGAGTTCTTAGCTCGCAAGTCCAGATCCAGAGATATCCTGACCCATTTGGGGGTAACTGCTGAACATTATTATTTTACAGGGTAGGCCTAAGGCCCAAGTTAGACTGTCTTACAACCTGTCACTGTAGAAAAATCAGCCATGCCAAAGGACCAGAAAAGGCTTTCCAGAGAAATTTGAGTTAAACATAAACACGGAACCAAATTTAGTTGATTCCTGAACAACCGACCTCTTATAATAAGCACGTGCTCATGCACAGAAACACGCATTCAGGTGCTCACACCTCCTCCCTCTCTGCTGGCAAAGAAGAGTGCTAAGGGGAGTTTGTGCAATTCCCAAATAAGTGTCTATGTGCTGTTGGCACCACTTAGCATGAACATACAGGATATCAGCAGCAAGCTGTTAGAACTCTAAAGCCAAAGCTACCACCAAATGGGTAATAAACATGTTGCTCCACGTTCAGTGCTCTAGGTACGAGCAGGATGACAGCATTTAGAATTAAAAACATGAATGACACAAAGCTAGACTGGAGGGCTCTCCAGGCCACTTCTGCAAATTATTGATCAGACTGGTCCATTTCGGAGACCACACTTTTTGGAAACTGCAGTCTGCTTGCTATTAATTAGATTTAGCTTCTTTTTTCTTTCTTTAAAATTTATTTATTTTATGTGTGAGTGTTTTATCTGCATACACACCTTTATGACAGAAGAGGGCAGCAGATCCCTCTAGAGATGGCTGTGAGCCACCATGTGGTTGCTTATAATTGAACTCAAGATCTCTGGAAGAGCAGCCAAGGCTCTTAACTGCTGAGCCATCTCTCCAGCCCCCTGCCCCAGATTTCTCTTCTTATACTACAGTCTTAACTTGTCCACATTCACAAGACAAAAAGGTATGTCAACTAGATCATTTCTCCAAACATTCTGGACAGACAGCCTCACTCAGCTGTTAACATCTGGAACTGAAAAGCGTTCGGCTCTTCACTATTTGAGTACTACTCAGTACACGCCTGCTTGAGGACTGACTGTGTTTTGAATCTGGAGGAGAAACTGCTTAGTGAGACAACTGTTACTCTATTTCTAGAACAACAGAAGGGCTTTATTTCTAACCACGATTAAGGAAAACAAGAAAAACCAGGTGGCGAGAGGCTGTTGGGCTTCTTGTCCCCTTACTCCATGCCCTAGGAGACTGCCACACAACACAGGCTGCTATCCTGAGTTGCTGATCAAGAGCCAGCATGTGTGCCTTGTAGTGTATTTATTGGCAAGTATAGGAAAATAATTTCAAGAGGACAGAACTGTCTATTCCCGTCATTAAAAATAAAAGATGTATGGAAACAAAGTTGGAGAGGTACAGTATCTAATTGGAAAAATGACGTGGAAGTTTGAGTGAAAATGGCCCACAGGCTCATAGGGACTCACACCCGGAGATGTACCTGCCCCCCCCCCCCAGTACCGGGATTAAAGGCGTGCCCTGGGCAGTGGGAGGTATGAGCTTGTTGTAGTAAGTGTGTCACTAGGGGGTGAGTTTTGAGGTCTCAGAATTGCTCAAGTCAGACCCAGTGGGACATTCTCTGCCTGTGGCTCTAAATAGAACTTTCAGATCCTTCTCCAGTACCCTGTCTCCCCCGACACACTGCCATGCTTCCCACCAAGATGATAATGAACTAAACCTCTGAAACTGTGAGCCAGCTCCAATTAAATGCTTTACTTTGTAAGAGTTGCCGTCATCATGGTGTTTCTTCACAGTAATCAAAACCCTAACTAAGACAAATTACTACCCCTGTTTTGGTCTATTTAGGAATGTTTTCTCAGTTTCTTTGGTATCTGAAATGTTTTTCTTTCTCGTTATGAACTCTTACTTTTTAGTCATTTAACCACAAGTCAGACCATGATCTTCCCAAGTTTAGGAATTCCTGTGGTCTAAATAATTCCAGGAAACCACATACTTCATAATCCAACCACCTCTGCATAGCCACAAGGACAGCAGCACAGAGAGCTGCAGCAGGAATAGGCAGCTGGTAGATCAGGCCAGCCTGGCTACCCTGTCGAAAACAAAACCCTTAAAACTAGCTGAGGCAGAGGCTGGAGTACTGGCTGCTCTTCTAGAAGACTGGAGTTGTAGTTCCAGCACCTACATGGCTGTTCAAAACTGACTGTAACTCCAGTTCCAAGGGAATCTAATGCCCTCTCCTGGGCCCCAGGGGCAGTGCATACATGTATAGACATACATGCAAGCAAACATCCACACATAAAATTAAAAAGTAAATCAACCTAAAAGGAAATCATTAAGGTAAGAGAAACACACTATAATCCAGTGGCTTTCATGATTACAAAGGGACTATTTAGGTGAGATTTTAACCAAACTCTCAATGACCAAGGCTACCGGAAGGTAAAGGGAGTAGGACAAATGTAATTTCCTGAAACTCCAAGTTTAGCACATGAAATTTACCCATCTTCACCTCTGTGCATCAGCCAATAACTACTAAACAGAGCTACATTTCTGGTGAAGCAAACACTTATCAGGGAAACCAGACTTAAGATTAACACGAAGTCTGCCAGATACAGGACATAAAGGAACAAGTATTGAAACGGCCCCTCCACCACAGCTCAGAGCTAAGTTAGCCATCATCCCCAACAGACAATAACATCACACTACCGCCAAGTCACTAATTCCTGATGCAAGATGCTGACTTTCAAACAATTAGGTTTTTCTGTTTTAAGCAAATTCAAAAGGAAGAGTAGCCCAGGGTGGGGTCAACAGAACTCACCTGTGCATGGTGGGGTCAACAGAACTCACCTGTGCAGAACTCCTTGCTCACAACGTGTGGTACCGTGATTCTTCGGTAGACAATGGGTTCTGATTCGAGGATGTTTTCATCGTGGCGGTACCTGGCAGGCCGTTCATTTGGGACACCCCGGGAACGGGTGCCGCTTCTCCTCTCATAGGTGTCAATCTCCTCAAACACAGCTGCCTTGTCAAAAAGGGCCAGGTTCCCCTCAAAGTCAAAATCTGTGTCTGGGATCTCCTCAATATCATCTCCGAAGCACTCGTCATCTTTATTCTTCATTTGGCCATTTTTTAAACCACTTTTCTTTGGGGTTGCCTGATTGGGGTGCCTGCTACTAGACGACCCTGAGGGAAAAAAATAAAGATCAAAATCAGTGTGCAGCAAATAAAGGGGAAGGTATTTCTAAATCACATTAAGTAGCAAAAAAAGAGCAAGAGCACAAAGCTCACAAGGAACAATAAATTTGAAAAACCATTCAAATAACTAAACATGAAATGAACAATACTCTTATAAATCTTAATCAGTGCTGCCTTTTGTAAGGGAAGAGGTGATAGCAGAAGCTCTTTGTCAATGAGGTCATCAATAAGCCCACTAGACTGGCCTTGAACTCCCAAACAGCTTGGATTACAGGTGTGCCCCACCAACAAGGCAACAGAAGTTTATCAAATGAGAAGTGGAAGAGCCACGGCAAGGCCAGGATGGCTGCTGCTACCAAAGTAAAAGAATGGTCCACAGGAAGACACTGCTCAGCTCTTATTCTCTGTGCACCCACCAAGGTCCTTTCTGACTTCACGTATTCTCAGGCTGGATCACGGCAGGCTAGAATCCAGACAACAGATCCAGATCATCTGAAATGCCTTTCAGTCTTTGGCTACCATGGTCTCTTTTCTCAGAACTGTATCTCTTCTATACATAAACATGTCTGCACTATCAAAGACAAGTGATCACAGCAAAATAAACACCAGAACTGCAGCAACCGGCCACCCTATCTCTTAGACTACTTGGCTGCTGCATATCAATCAACACTACTCTAGCAATCACAGAGAAAGCCCTGTAAAATTCTCCCAATCAGTCATTCAGGGAATAAATGACACCCACACATACAGGTAGGCGACTCATTTCAGCTCAACTGCATTCCCTTTTCATAATCTTTCAATGTGCCAAGAGTTAGAAGATCTTTAATCTAGTTTTGTCATCAAGATGTTATGTCATCTAGAAGCTGAGGAGATGGCAGTCATTAAAGTATGTGAGGCAAACATGAGGACCTGAGCTGGATCACTAACACGGATGTAAAAGCTGGATGCAAAAGTGGACGCATCTGTAACCGAAGGATCCCTGAAAGTTTACGGGGTGAGCCAGACAGCCGAGCCAAATCCGTGAGACCCAGGCTGAGTGAGAGAAATTCTGTCTCAAAAAATAAGACGGAAAGGGATGAAAGAGAACACCATGTTGACCTCCGGCACCCACATGCACATGTGGATGTGTACGGGCATGCACACATGCATATAACCACATGAACACACACATGCACAATGTACACACATAGTTATATAATTTGGGGATGGAGTTGAAGCCCAGATGGCAGAGAACTTGCCATGCATGCACTAACCCCTAGGTTCAATTCCTAGCACCACAAAGACTGGAAATGGTGGGGCAAACCTGTAATCCAAGCACTTGAAGAGGCAGGACAGAAACTCAAGGTCATCCATTGGCCTAGGCTACGTGAGATCTTGTTTTAAAAACAAAAGCAAAAAGTAAGAATTATGTATAATCTTATATTTGCTTTTCAACATTTTAGGGCTTCAATCTCCATTAAGCAAAATGTTCACAGCACAGTTTCTAAGCAGTCAATAAAAAACTGACAAATTAAGCAACACTAGCAAGGCCATTTAACATTATTCTGAAGAATATACATTATGCAAATATAACTCAATGTTTTTTTAATGCCTCAGTATGGAAAAGCTGTGTTAGTAGGGAATATGTGACTTTGGTCTCTGAGGGAAAAAAACAAAACATGAGGGTAAAGAACAGAGAGGCACCATTAACTCGGATTGTAAACCCCTACAAAATAAGAAGTGGTTTAGACTAAATTCCATTTTCAATTGTTTACCAGACATTTAGTGAGAGAACACTGAGTGCTATAACTAGGTGCTGGGAATACATGATATATCATCAATACTAACTAAGGAAAAATAAAGTATACAAACAGTGAAAATTCAGCGTGGATTCAAATCTTAAAAGGTGTGTGTGTTCCCACAAGAAGAAGTCAGGTGACCTGATCTAGCATGCTCTACCTTATTCCCTTGAGATGAGGTCTCTCACTGAGCCTGGAGCCAGGCTGGCAGCCCCAGAGAGCCTCCTGTTTCTGACCTCCACCGCACTGCGGTTACAGACACAGGATGTGTTCAGATTTGGTGCTGGAGATCTGAACTCAGGTCTGCATGCTTTCACAGAAGTGCTCTTACCCATGGAGCCCTCTCCTCAGGCCACGAGAACACACAGCTGGATTAAGAACATAACAGGCATGAAACTACAAATACACTATTATTAATATTTGTAGTTAAAGGGAAGAAAGAACAGGACAGAAAGTCCAGCTCTCAAATGATCACTGCACTGATTCAATATTAAATATTAAATCAACTATCTACTAGGAAACAGGCATGCAACCCAACTGCCTCTCATCCCCAGGTCCAAACAGGATACTCCACTGGGATATAGAAGATGACAAAAAACATTTTATTCACTTTTAAGTAAAAATTGTGGGAAATTACATACACCTCATGAATTTAATATGCTGATGGACACCGACATCCTAGGAGGCTTCATGCCAGTAAATCACTACCATTTCTGAGGTATCTGGAGAAAACGCAATGTTCTCTACCTAACAAGTCTGTCCATGTTAAGTGGACTTACATAATTTTTTGAAAACAAAGTCTTTCCCTAGAACATGCTGTGCCATGTAGCCCAGTAACGATCCTCCTGGAATGCTAAGATTACATGTATGTGCCATACATAATTTAAATATGCACCAATATTTAAATTATATAGCATGAGTTGTGCAACAGTATATATAGTTTGGTTGTTATACATACAAAGACTGCTGCATCACCAGGAATAAAATCTTGAGTATTCAGCCAGCTAATGACTGAAATATCATTACAGGACATAGCTTTTTACATAAGTTCGCCTGTTTTTACCCCCCCCACCACGTTGTTGTTGCTACTGCTATGTGTGTGCCCATATTGCATTTTTTGTTTTGTTTTGTTTTTCAAGACAGGGTTTCTCTGTAGCTTTGGAGCCTGTCCTGGAACTAGCTCTTGTAGACCAGGTTGCCTTGAACTCATGGAGATCCGCCTGCCTCTGCCCCCCCCCCCCCGAGTGCTGGGATTAAAGGCGAGTGCTGGGATTAAAGGCATGCACCATCACCGCCTGGTCCATATTGCATATTTTAAGCAAGTGCTCCATCACTGAGCCACACCCCTAGACTTTTCATCATTTTAGTTTTAGTTGAGATATGGTTCTTTTGTTTTTTTTGAGACAAGGTTTCCTTATGTAGCTTTGGAGCAGGTCCTGGAACTCACTCTGTAGACCAGGCTAGCCGCAAACTCAGAGATCTGCATACCTCTACCTTATGAGTGCTGGCATTAAAGGCGTGCGCCACCACCTCCAGGCATGAGACAGGGTTTTGTTATGCATCCTGCTACTTTCCAACTAGTTATCCTGTCTCAGTCTTGAAAATGCTAAGATTATAGATCTGTGTCATCATGCCCACACCGTCTTAACCATTTTGGGGGTTTCCTAGTGGTATCGAGGTTTATGTTGGGGTAAGCCCCAATAAGCCCCTCAGGATTCAGAAGGATTACTATATCAGGCAAAAATCTGACTAATTAGGTCTGAGGGTAGACGAAATAAATTAGCTACATGAGTCTTTTCACCATGTCCTATTTACTCTTCCTGTGCTCTCTCTAATGCTCTCTCGATGTTCCTTTGGATGTTTCTCTTCCATGTCCCTTGCTGTTCCTCGCTGTTCTACTCATCCCACAAGGTTTCCAGTTTATATACCCACACGTAGTTAACAAGCATCCTTTTTTTAGGGCTAACAGGATGGATAAAAGACTGACCAGGTAGGCGCCTTATGTCTCAGAAGGGGCGTGACTGTGCAGTTGTCCAGCAGATATCAGAAGGATTAGGTTGGAGCTTGCCCCTGGGCCAAGCATCCTGGTGTTGTATCTACTGGCACTGAGGGAGAAGGAATTTCTTTCTCTGGGGCTGGTTTAGCAGCCCAAGCTTTTTTCCTATATATTTTAGGGGTAAAAGTACAAACAGTTAATTTCTTAGACTAAGACCTCATGTCAAATGAAAGGTAAAGGTAAGTGCAGAATATTAATAGCTTGTTAGGGCAGAGCAAAGACCAGCAGGCTATACTCTCCTGACTCGGCTGTGAGAGAATTCAAGGCCTCCCAGACCTGTTTATCAGTAAGAGCAGACATACTGTCTCTCTGCTCAGAGCTCTTTTCTTGTCAATAAGTCCTGTCAATGAGGATAATTGTGGGGGACTTAGCTTTATGTAGATTCGACTAGAAATAAAGGTTTGATAGAGTGAATGCTTTTATAGTAGGGCCCCATAGTGCAGGGGAGAGTATACATTGCTGGGATATTTTGGGATGAATCCTATTATGAGAGGGGAAAATGTCATGATTTCACAAGATTTCTACAAAATTGACAGTTACTATCCAAAAGACAAGAGTTCCCAAAGCCTTGCAAATTGGGTTCTCCACCAGGTCATACTCTGTGGACCTGTCCACAGCTGTCAGCTGTACTCTCTGTATAACATTTGTGGCTGACATCATAGTGGCACCGGGGAGCAAGGTCAGGCACTGAGTTCATTAGGGACAAGTTAATAAATAGTGTGTACTCAATACTGTGCAAGATAATGAAAAGCTACTGAAATGCCAAGTACAAAATCAATGAAAATAACCCTAGATGGTTGTAGAGCTTTCTCGGCGTGCTACCAAAACACCCCACCACAATAAACGGCAGCCCGGTTCACGACAGAAAATGTTGTCTGCCCTAAAGATGCTGGACACTGGACACTATTTTTGGCTTGGCTCTAGAACTCTGACACATTTAACTGCACCCACAGCTGTTTATCATCTGCTGCTTGTGTTCTCTCCACAAGACTATTCATCCAAGAGCCATACTCTAAACTAAGAACTATCTATTTTTCCAATACTGTCAATATTTTTCCAAGAAAAACACTGATTTTTTTTCAAAAATACTGAAAATTCCAAAAGTCAGGGGAAAATGACCAGAAAAATAAAACATTTTTTAAAAAATGAAAAGCAGGCAAAATTGTCATTTGTCTTAAGTCTCCCATTTCCCCATACTTGAATACAAAATACACCGAAGTCTTTGGTGAACAAGCTTGCTCAGCACTTGGCTCAGTACTTGGCTCACGTGGCCCATGGGTCTGGCTGGGCATTAAGCAAACTGGCTTCTGGCCACTGAGAGCACAAGGAACTTCCCTTGGAAAAGATAAACAGCACTTCCCAGGCTTGTATACCTTTCAAACAAGGGCCAAGCATGTGGGACTGGAAGCTGGCCTTCCTGTGCCATTTTCCTGCCAGCCTTTGATACACAGGCCCTTTGGCCAGGACGTTCTGTAACAAACCCACTGTTGTGTAACCCTCAGTGTCACTAATTGGCTTTTGTCACACACATATTACAAAAGAAAACTTTGTCCTACACTTAAAGTTCTAAAAGGTATCTGATAGTCAAACTGAAAATATTTTAGCTCTAGACTCAGAATTTATGACAGAAAGCCTGACAATACTGGAGCACTCTAGTTATTTCCCAAATCACAGCGCTGCACTCTCTAGTATGGAAAACAGACGAAGCACATCCGAAGTCAAGGGGACTTCCAGCAGAACCATGGAATCATAAGTTCCAACTGCAGATGGCTACCAGATCTAATAGGCCATTAAAGCCCAACCATGCTGCAGCAAGTTAACATCCAACGTCTTTAAAAGGTTTAACTATACTTCCCAGTTTCTATCCTCAAAAGAGGAAGGGAGAATCTGGTACCAAGTAGACACAATTCTGTACCTATGATTATATTTTACTTCTAATTTTGTATATATGTGATTCTGGGATAGGTGGGTGTGTGCCTAAGAGGCCAGCAGAAAGTATTAGATCTTCTGGAGCTGAAATTATACATACTGTAAGACATTTTGCTTATATAAAAATGAACACAAGGCCAGCTACCTACTTTCATGTCCTATGGGCAAAAAAGGCTTCACCATTTAATAGTATGTAGCCAATGTCTGTCACATTCATGACTGTAATGTGATTTCAGAGTGTCTTTTATTTGTCCCTAATAGTCACTATTTTCAGCTGACATGGGATTTGAAAAACATGATTTTAAATTTATTATTAGTGTATGTGTGCACACCTGCACCTATGACACCTGTAAAGTGCACGCATAGCACCAAAATCCAGCGTATGTGGCACTGAGGATCTAGCCAGATTTACATGCTAAGCATGCACTTTAGCAACTAAGCTACACCACCAGCATGACAAATAGGATTTTTACCCACATAGTGATCTATACACTTAGTAAAACTGTAAGTGGTCTCCCTCTGTAACCTGGACCAGATGGTTGATCCATTCACCCATTTGGTAAGTTTTCTGACAGTCATAGAAACTATTCTTTAAAGCCATCAGAAACAACAACACACAAATAGTATTCTTTTAATGCCTGGCCCATTAGCTCTAGCCTCTTAGTGGCTAACTCTCATATCTTGCTTTAACCCATATTTAGTAATCTATGTAGCACCACGAAGTGGTGTCTTAGCAGGAAAGATTCAGCATGTCTGACCTGGCGGCTGGGTCCATCGCGTCTCTGACCCAGAGAGGAGAGGCATGGCAATTGCCTAACTTCCCTTCTTTCCAGCATTCTGTTCTGTCTACTCCACCCACCTAAGGACTGGCCTATCAAATGGGCCAAGGCAGTTTTTTTATTAACCAATGAAAGTAACTCCTCCAAGGTGGTGCTGGCACATGCCTATAATCTCAGCACTCAGGATGCAGAGGCAGGTGGATCTCTGTGAGTTCAAGGCCAGCCTGGTCTATAAGAGCTAATTCCAGGACAGGCTCCAAAACTGCAGAGAAACCCTGTCTCAAAAAGCGAAACAAGCAAAAAAAAAAACCCAAAAACAACAACAACCAAAACTAATCCATGAACATAAGTTTGATTTCAGTTGCTCTGATAAACACCATAACCAAAAACAACATGGAGAGGAAAAGGTTTAATTTAGCTAACACTTTCCAATCACAGTCTATCATGGAGGGAAGTCAAGGCAGGCACTTGGAGGCAGGAAATGAATGAAGCTGGGGCCATAGAGAATAAGAATGTTGTTTACTGGCTTGCTTACCTTGCTTTAAAATACAACCCAGGACAACATACAAAGTAGTGGCACCACCCACAGTGAGCTACACCCCTCCTACATCAATCATTAATCAAGAAAATGCCCCATAAACATGCCAAAAAGTCAATCTGATGGAGGCAATTCCTTAATTCAGGTTCCCTCCTGCTAAGTGACTCTAGTTTTGTCAAGTTCACAAATCTAACTAACACAATGAGATAACAGATTAAGTTGGAGATGTCAGAATAGACTCACATTTAGCATGGTATAGTATACATGGTTCCCTACAGATTATAAACCAATTAAATAGACACATCTGTTTCTTTGCTTTCAGTTAAAAGAATGACAGTGGTTAGCAATGATCAAAGCCCACATTTTGGTTTTAAATACTACTTTCCCAACAAGGAAATAACATTCCTCCTGATTCATTTCAGGAAGAAAATACACAAGATAAGCTTCAAGTTATCTTTAATGTCATAAAATAAGTATTAGGGAATTAAAAAAATACTTCCCTATGTCAGGAGTATGTCAAAGAGACATGGGATTCAATAAAAAAGTGTTTCTATAACCAAAGCTGAAATAATATGTCACCAAATGGCACACAGTAGCTAGGGACACTACTCATAACAAACCCCTTGCTTAACCCACAGCAACAAAGTAACAATAGAGTAGGAGCTGAGGAGACCCCTCAGTGTGTAAAGTTCAAACATCAGAACTTTAATTCAGATCCCCAGCACCCACCCACAGACAAAACCACAGCTGAAATTCCGGCATTAGGAGATAGAGACATTATATCACAAGGGTAGCACGAATAATAAAAACCCAGAGACGAATAATGGGATTCAAGCTGAAGATGGGAGAAGCAAAGCAGGCAACAACTAGAGAGACCTTTTACCTCTAACAAATCTTCAGACCAAAAGGGCAAAATCCTGTCTGCATGAATACTCAGAGTCCACACTCCAGTGAGTTCCTGTCTCTTCCCCTTTATATTCCTCTCTCTGCCCACCCATAATGCTCCTGTCTCTGCCTCCCTAGTGTTGGGATTAAAGGGTGCGACTCCCAAACACTGGGATTAAATGTGTGAGCCACCACCACCTCAATCTGTTTATGGATTGTATTGTGTAGTCCAGGGTAGCCTTAAACTCACAGAGATCTGTCTACTTTTGTTTCCTGACTCCTGGGATTAAAGGTGTGTGCAACCACTCCCTGGCCTCTAGTGGCTAAGCTTTGCATTTTGATCAGGCAAGCTTTATTTATTAAAATACAAATATCACTACACTTCCCCTCTTTTGTCAAAAATTAAAAAGGCTACTACTAAAATAAGAAAAACTATATACAGTAAGTACAATAACTACATTCAATATATACAGGCAATAAGTACATCAACAATGTCTAGTCCATTTGCATTTGACAAATTCAGAGAAAATATTCCATTATCTATCCTATCTTGGTGAGTCCAAAGTCTTGTACCTAATTTACTTTCTATTATAACTTGCTTTCTGCATCTGGTAAAACAAGGGAAACTGTAACTATAACTATCTAATCTTCAACTCCCTCATACTCAAGAAATAATATTAACTGCACAAGCAGGAAGTACAAGCAAGCTACTTCCAAATCATGTGAGAAATGACAAAAACATCTGGTTACCTGGACAGCCACCCAAAGTTCCTATGTAACATTGGGGTATCCATCTTTGGTCTACAGGCCTAAAAATATCCAGCACATTTTTCTGTTAGGCAGAATATTCTGAAAGGCTGTCCCTCCTTGTCTTGACAATGTTTGGCAGTCATATTTCTTTCTTAGTCATGCTTGTCCATTTAGAACAGCATACTGTCTGCGGTTGAGGCCAGGGTACTTTCTTGCCCAGTGGCTTACTTTTGCCACAAAGAAAATAAACTTCACGTGGAGTTTCCTCGATACCCATCATTGTCTCTGAAGTAGATTAGTGCTTCCAGGAGCAGATGTGTCTCATTGCCAGAAAAAAAAAAAAAGAGCCTATTAAAACATCTTAAATGCCATATTCTGTAGATCTCTGAAGAGTTTGAAAATGACTTATCTAAAATATATCTTTGTTTGACCTTGAAAACATACCTAATGTGACTACAAGATTGATTATAATAGGTGATTAACTACTAACCTGCATTTCCTTATTATCCTAAACAGTTGGTAATAATAATTTTCAAGGACTATAAATTTGCAATACACTGTTAAGTGAGTTGTACAGGTACAATACCTTGAAGAGTAGAATTGTATATATAGTATGTTCTAACAAAATCTTAAATTTGTATCAATATACAAAATTTGTATAAAATATACAAAAGTCCAATTCAATGTAAAATATTTAAAACTAGTAGTTGCTTTTTAAAAGCAGATTCAATAATTTCCCTTTTTATCTTATATCTGTATGATAGACTCAATGACCTACCCTTTTATCCTATCATATCGATAGCACTCTCTTTTTTCTTTTCAAAACAATAACCTTGAAGCCGGGCGATGGTGGCGCATGCCTTTAATCCCAGCACTCGGGAGGCAGAGGCAGGCGGATCTCTGTGAGTTCGAGACCAGCCTGGTCTACAGAGCTAGTTCCAAAAACCAAAAAAAAAAAAAAAAAAACCAATAACCTTGAATCTAATATCTTCGGTTTAGTTTTCCTGACCATTACCAATAACAGATTGTAACTAAGCCCCATAAACAATGACAAATATCCATAACCCAATGAAAGACCAAAAACTACCCACCCCATCTCTTGGGAATGTGGGCACTGTATTCTTTTTTTTTTTTTTTTTTTTTTTTTGTTGTTTTTTCGAGACAGGGTTTCTCTGTGGCTTTGGAGCCTGTCCTGGAACTAGCTCTGTAGACCAGGCTGGTCTCTAACTCACAAAGATCCGCCTGCCTCTGCCTCCCGAGTGCTGGGATTAAAGGCGTGCGCCACCACCGCCCAGCTGGGCACTGTATTCTTAAATTTACTTCCTGCTGTCTGGGGGTGAGGAAAATCTTTAGGGAATCCTGAAAAAAGAGATTTAGGTTAATTATCAAGTCCTGGGAGAGGTAGCTCTATCATTTGTTGTTCAGTCTCTGTGTACAACAGTTGGGAAGTGCAGGGCTGGTCTCAGGTCCTGGCTAGAGAAGTCTGTGAGACTGTATCATCTCAGCTAGCCACTTTGAAATTGTTCTGAGAAGGTTGTAGTCCCAAGTCGATCTTTAGGTGGTGTTTTTCAGCTAGTGGTGTGATATAGGACGTCCTTCTGTATATGTGTTGCTTTTATAGGTTGATGAATAAAGCTGTTTTGGCCAATGGCTTCACAGAGTAAAGTCAGGTGGGAAATCTGAACACAGATAAATAGAGTAGGCAGAGTCAAGCAGATACCAGTCAGCCACCGAGGAAACAAGACAGGTAGAAAATGAGGTAATGCTACATGGGAATACATAAACTAACAGAAATGGGTTAATTTAAGATGTAAGAGCAAGCTAGAAATATGCCCATGCCATCAGCCAAACAATGATGTAATTAATAAAGTTTCTGTGTGATTATTTGGGTCTGGAAAGCCAGTAAACGAGAGTGCAGTCTCTGTCTACAAATGGTCCCCAAACATTTCGCAAGAATTTCCACATAAAGCCTGAGAAAGCTTTATAAAAAGGATTCTAATACCAGGTGGTGATGGTACATGCCTTTAATTCCAACACTCAGGAGGCAGAGGCAGGAGGAGTCTATGAGTTGGAGGCTAGCCTGGTCTACAAGAGCTAGTTCCAGGACAGGCACCAAAGCTACACAGAGAAATCCTGTCTTGAAAAACCAAAGTGGGGGGAAAAAAAAGGATTCTAGACAGACAAGAACAGAGTCAAGCACAGCTTCTTGGTAACTATGTTTTTTCCACTAGGCTCTGTTTGTTAGAGGCAAGGCTTCATTAAGAGAGGCTTCCTGACTCAGATTTGCAGCATCTTTAATGTGGGGAAAAAACTCTTAACTAATTCATCCCTTTAAGAATTCCCAATGTCTTACCAAATCTGCTGCCAAAGTTGATGAAGATATGAGGCTTAATTTTTTATTTAATTGATTTTATTGAGCTATACCTTTTTCTCTGCTCCCTTTCCTTCTTCTCCCCTCCCTTTCAACCCTCTCCCGTGGTCCCCATGCTCCCAGTTTACTAAATGTGAGGCTTATTGCTGCTGCATTGAATAGTAAAAGCCTGACTGAATTTCAAGGCAATTACCTAGTTTGGCAGCAGCCTGAGAAGGGGGTTCACTGAGAGCCTGCCAGAAGAGAAGAAAAACCTAGCTGGAGCCGGGCAGTGGTGGCGCACGCCTTTAATCCCAGCACTCGGGAGGCAGAGGCAGGAGGATCTCTGTGAGTTCGAGGCCAGCCTGGTCTACAAGAGCTAGTTCCAGGACAGGAACCAAAAGCTACGGAGAAACCCTGTCTCGAAAAATCAAAAAAAAAAAAAAAAAAAAAAAAAAAAAACCCTAGCTGGTAGGGTGATGACTCCAGCCACATGTAGCTTGGTCTATGCCAATGGCTGTAAAGCTACAGGCAAATGGCTTTTTCGTGGATTTATACCCGAAATGTTGGGTGTCATTTGTAGCACAAATATTAAAAACCCAGAGCCAGATATTGGGGTTCAAGTTGAAGATCAGAAAAGCAAAGCAGACAACCACTAGACCTTTTACTTCTACCAAATCATCAGATTGAAAAAGCGAGATTGTCTTCATGAATCCTCAGACTCCACACTCCAGTGAGTTCCTGTCTCTTTTATATTTTTATAATTCCTCTCTCTTATACTCCTTTCTCCACCCACCCATACAGCTCCTGTTTCCACTTACCTAGTGCTAGGATTGAAGGTGTGTGACTCCCAAACACCAGCATTAAAGGTGTGAGCCACCACCACTTGGATCTCCTTCAGGATCAACCTTGTGTAGCCCAGGGTAGCCTTGAACTCTCAGAGATTCATCCACCTGTCTCCTGAGTCCTGGGATTAAAGGTGTGTACCACCATTCCCTGGCTTCTAGTGACTTAGCTATACATTCTGATCTTCAGGCAAGCTTTATTTATTAAAATACAAATAAAACATCACTACATCACAGGGGATCAGTGACCAGTCAATATGGTCAATTGGTGAACTCCAGTTTTAGTGAGAAACTCTCTGAAAATATAAGGTAAGGAAGAAAAAGTGATGAAGAATATACCCAATGTCAACCTTTGGCCTCTACAAGCACACACAGATGTACAGACATGTGCATATACATGTGCGCAAATACATCTGGTACACCACAGGCACATACACAATCAATGAGTCAAGGACTAAATAAACACTTGTAAGTCAAAACTCTACTACTCTAAATGACTGACTGAATAAGCCAGCCTTCAGGAGGCAGAGGAATGCTGATCTTTGTGAGTTATAGACTAGGCTTTTTTACATAATGAGTTCCTGGTCAGCCAATGGTTACACAATGAGACCCTGACTCAGAAGATAAAAAGGCATAAATAAATACTTGGGTAGGGGATCTCTGGTGCAGGTTTTTCCAAATAATTCGTGAAAACATTGTACTGCCAAGGAGAAGTATCATTAATTGTTCACTCCTTGGATGTGGGCTACACAGAATTATTTTCCAAAGGAGAAACCTGACATGCTATTTTAATCAGGTGACCAAACTGATGATGGAAAGTCATAAATTATGGTCATTGTACACAACCTTGACACAATGTAATGAAAACAGCATTTTATCTTTTGTATTTTTCTCCCCCCCACCAAATCGACAACAACAACAAAACCCCCAAATCACTAATCTAATCATAAGAAAAGTATCAGCTACAGCATTTTATCTTTTGTATTTTTCTCCCCCCCACCAAATCGACAACAACAACAAAACCCCCAAATCACTAATCTAATCATAAGGAAAGTATCAGCTGAGGGACTTGCTACAAAATACCTGACCAGTATGCATCCAAACTGTCTGTGAACAAAGATAGGAAGTCTATGGCTGGAGTGATGGCCAGTGTTAAGAACACACAGTGCTCTTCTACAGGACACGCCAGTCACAACTGACTGCAGCTCCAGCTTTAAGGGTTCTGATATCCTTTTCTGACCTCCTTAGGTACCTGTCTACACACACCCCCCAAAATAAAACAAATCTTTAAAAAACAGTCAGTCCAAGATTAGTACCTTCTAAATGAAATGGATACCGAATAAGATCCAAGACATTAGGTAAATACAAGGGCAATCTGAATAAAATATGTAGTTTATTCAAAAAAGGTTTCTAAGTGGAAAGAGTCACTATCTAAGCCATTTTAAGTTTTCCTTAGGATACAGAAGTACTACTGCAAACATTTCAGTCTCCTGTTTCAGGCCATCACCAATTAAAACCGTTGCCTATAGGTATTTAAATTGCCTAGAAATACCTTTTTTATTGTTTTTCCCCCCACGTAAAGTAGGCATTTCCTTTGTTTTGCTTTTTTAGATTTATTTTTACTTTATGTGCATTGGTGTTTTGTTTGCATGTGTGTCTGTATGAGGTACTGGATCCCCGGAACTGTAGTCAGATTATTTTTTAAATTTTTTTAAAAATAATTTATTTAACTTTATTTTATGGGCATTGGTATGAAGGTGTTATATCCCCTAGAACTAGAGTTACAGACAGTTGTGAGCTGCCATGTGGGTGCTGGGAAGTGAACCCAGGTCTTCTGGAAGAACTGCCAATGCTCTTAACCCACTGAGCCATCTCTCTAGCCCCCTGTGGTCAGATTATTGTGGGCCCCCATGTGGATGCTGGGAATTGAACCTGGGTCCTCTAGAGAGCAGCCAGTGCTCTTAACTGCTGACCCATCTCTTCAGCCCAAAGTAAGCATTCTTATAACTTAAAATGTTAGTTCTGACACAAATGTCACATCACAAGCTAGAACTAAAGCAGCACACTAAAACCTTACTACAAGGCCACTGAGACTAAATGAGGAACTAAAAGGACAGTAAGTGACATCTGGAACTTTCTTTAATCAACTCTTTAATGTGGGCTCCAGAAAGCAACTCATTCTAAATTCTGCCTTTTAGGAGGTAATGCCTTACTTAGCCTTAACATGACTCTAGTTTATGAGTTTCTATGTTATTAAATTCCCAATATATTTTGCCACTATTTCTAGAAATAAAATGCACATAAAAGTAAGAATAATGTAGAGCTGGAGAGATGGCTCAGAGGTTAAAAGCACTAACTGCTCTTCCAGAGGTCCTGAGTTCAATTCCCGGCAGCCACATGATGGCTCACAACCATCTATAATGAGATCTGGTGACCTCTTCTGGCTTGCAGGCAGAACACTGTACAAATAATAAATAAATCTTAAAAAAAAAAAAAAAGAATGTGCTGGAAAGTTTTTTGTCAATCTGACACAGACTGGAGTCATCTGAGAGGAGGGAACCTCAACTGAGGAAATGCCTCCATAGGATCAAGATGTGGGCAAGCTTGTAGGGCATTTTCTTAAGTTAGTGATTGACAGGGGTAGGGACAGACATTATGGGTGGTATCATCCCTGGGCTGGTGGTCCTGAATTCTATGGGAGGGCAAGCTGAGCAAGCCATGAGGAACAAACCAGTAAGCAGTACTCCTCTGTGGCCTCTGCATCAGGTTCTTGCCCAGCTTAAGTTCCTATCCTGAATTCCTTAATGATAAACTGTGATGTGGAAGCGTAAGCTAAATAAACCCTTTCCTACCCAAGCTGCTTTGGTCATGTGTTTCACTGCAGCAATTGTAACTCTAACTAAGACAAGAAGTTTTATCATTTAGAAGCATTTTTTAATATTTATTTTTATTTATATGTATATATATTTTGCAGGTACCCAAAGAAGTCTGGAGACTTTGGAGGCTTTGGAGCTGCAGTTACAGGCAGCTGTGAGCCAACTGATTTGGGTGCCGAGAACTGAACTCAGGTCCTCTGTAGGAACAGCAAAAGTGTGCTCCTAGTTACTGAACTATCTTTCCAGGTCTACAAGTAATTTTTAAAATTGTATTTATTTTATTACTTTATGCACGAGAGTTTTGCCTACATGTACCACATGTGTGCCTGGTGTCTTTGGAAATCAGAAAAGGGCACTGCATCCCCTAGGACTGGAGTCACAGACAGTTACGAACCACCATTTGGATGCTGGGAAGTGAAACAGGGTCTTCTACAAGAACAAGGCTCTTAACCATCAAGCTGACTATCCAGGCTCCCTAGAAGGAACTTTTAAAAGACATTCATATGTATTTAAGGAACAATAAGAGATGTGAACAAATCTATTATGTATCAAATTACATTACTCTAGTACACATGTTAAAAAACATTACAGGTTCTAGTGACCCATCTATGTTTCTAAAACCAGCACGTGGAATTCAATAATCTGTTACTAGCAAACAAAACCAGAGAGCAATATATATCCATATATGTTCTCCTTAATGTTCTAGTGGGGACAGTAAACACAACAAAATTTAAGTGATCAGTTTGGAGGCCAGTGAGATTATTATAAAGGTGTTTGCCACCAATCCTGTCAACCTGAGTTTGATCCCCAGGATCCACATGCTGGAAGGAGAACCAACTCCCACCTCCACATATACATCCCTGCACACATACACATAAATAAATGTGCTGTAAAAAGAAATAAAAGTAAAAGAGTCCGTTTGGGCTGGGGCTGGAGCTTGGTGACAGAATGCTTGCCAGGTATGCACACAGCTCTGAGTTCAACCCACAGCACCTCAACAAATAACATACTCAGTCTGTCAGAATGATGGTAACAGTGATGCCTACAATAGCCCCTCCTCTCCAAGAACAGAAGTCTTACTCAAGAATTAACTAGAGCCGGGTGGTGGTGGCGGCACACACCTTTAATCCCAGTACTCAGGAGGCAGAGGCAAGCGGATCTCTGTGAGTTCGAGGCCAGCCTGGTCTACAAGAGCTAGTTCCAGGACAGGCTTCAAAACTACAGAGAAACCCTGTCTCGAAAAACAAAAAACAAACAAACAAAATTAACTAGAACAGCCTGAGTCAATTCAGACATCATAACTACCCCCCACAGATTTCAAACACCAATACAGTGCAGATCCCCAACTCTTCCTGAAAAGGAAGAAAGGTGGGCAAGAAGCTTAGGAATACCTCTAATAACTCATTTTCTTTTCCTTGGTATCTTAAGGGATTAGCCCTAGGAAGACAGAAACGCACTATATTTTTGTCAAACTCCGCCAGTACCCCACTTTACAAAATAAAGGATTAATTTAAAGAGCTTACAACACGGAAACAGCAGGTTATGAAAACGGCAATTTGACTGTACTTACAAGAGTTGTGCCGACGACGGAAGCTTTTAGACTGACTCAAGGATTCCATGTGCCTGTCCACATAACTCTTTGAGCACTGCTGCTGCTGAGGAGAAACGGCAACATCCTGGCTCTTCACATCTGTCCTCTTAGGGATGTTCTGAGGGGTACTACTGGAAGAGGTTGGCTTCTTGACCACCTTGCCCGTACCATTCTGACTGATACCCACTTGGTACCCAACACCAGAAGGGCCTAATTCTGTCTGATGAAGGTCTCCAAACTGTTGGTTGTCTCCAGGACCTGGTATCTCCAAAATTTTTAATTCTGTAATATCACCTGCCCTGAAATACACAAAAGTCCGAGTCTCAAAATTATAATTGCAATAGAAAAGTGCTAAGGATGAAGCTGGGATTAATGGAAATCAGTTACCCCTCTGCAAAGCTGTACTTGAGGGAGCTATCGGACGTAAAAGCTAAGAAGGTAGCAGAGCATTTAGAGACAGTGCTCAGCCACCAATTTTCAACTCTACTGGCCTTTAGAGAGAGAAGCTGTTAATAACAAAACTCTACAGCCATCTTAGATTTTCAGAACATTAGTGGCTTTTTAAAATTATTTCACCCACTTGCTCATTCAATGGGCATATATAATGTCTTTACTATGTGGTAAACCCTGGGCTAGGAGCAGGACATACAGAGACACAGTACACACTCATAAACAACTCAGTCTGGGTACTGGAAAAAGACACATGTAAACAATCGAGTGTCAAATACCAGTACAGAGATAAACTCAGGGCACCAGAGAGCCCAGAAACAAAATACCTGAATTCACACTGCATATGGACTAGTTAAGCTATGTCAGGGTGTACAAGATAGGAGGAGGGAAAAGCAAATCAAGCAGAGAATAGTAAGGAGAAAGACATCTCAGCCAGAGGTTCAGAGACTACGAAAATGTGACGTCATCCACAGGAAGAACTGCCAATGTTGCCTATGGTATCACATAAGGACAGAACACTGACGGGGGCCATCAGGAAAATAAAGTGATAACCAGGGCCCAGATCATGAGCACAATGGTTTTTCCCATGGCAACAGGGAGGGAGAAACTAGCAGGGCACCCAGGCTCCTGCTTAGAACCCTCCCATCTGGAAGGCAGAGGCAGGAGCTCAATTTTAAGGTTAGTGTGATTTACATAAAGAGTTAAAAGATAGTCAGGACTACAAAGACTTGTTTCAAACAAGTCAGAAAGAATCCTTATTCTTTTCCTAAAGTCCTCTCCTGTCATATGGCTGTCTGCTACCATGTGGAGGATATCCATGCTGGCAACTCAAATAGTGTGGCTTTTCCCACACTAAGTAGCTGCTGAGATAAGGGTTTTCTGTCAAACTCTAATAAAAGTATCCTCTCAAGCTTATATTTGGGGAAAAGGTTTATTTTCTTTTTTCTTTTTTGAGCCTGGACATGTGGAATATGCTAACAGATCTCTGTGAGTCTGAGGACAGCCTGGCCTACATAGTGAGTTAAAGGTCAGCCAAGTCTACACTTTTGAGACCCTTTTCTCAAAACAAAACAACAACAAAAATGTTTTTCCCTTGGGCTGGAGAGATGATTCAAGGTTAGGGAGACTATTCTTCTAGAGGACTCACACTATAACTCCAGTTCCATGGGATTCACTACCCTCTTCTAGCCTCTCTGGGTACCAGGCACACATGTGGATACAATGTATAATGCAGCCAGATACTCCAATGAACAGATTCTAAATTATTCTTTACATGTACTTATTCATTGCATGGGGAAGGGTAGAGACGGGGGGGGGGGCGGGGGCAGGGTGTCGCAGTGTGCACGTGGAAGTCAGAATACAACTTTGAAGGAGGTGGTTCTGGGAACTGAACTCGGGCTGTCAGCCTTGTTGGTAAGAACTTGGCTTGCTAAGCCATTTCACCAGCCCAATCTTTCCATTTCTAACTTTGGTGAAAGGTGCCTACAGTGGACCTCTGGAAGAAGAAACCTGCAAATAAGCAGCTGTTCAGCTTCTAAGTCTTCCGTTGAGATCATACTAGAGAATATTCAATTGGGAAGGACCAGGCCACAAAGTATCAACAGCTCAGACAATGAGTTCAAAGGACAAAGATCTGAGTTCTTACTAAAATACATAAAAGAATACACAAGAGTGCCTAGAACCCAGCTTAATCTGTGGGCTGTGGCTCCACACAGGTGAACTTGGGGTTTGGGAAAACTTGGCAATAGTAAAAGACTTCTGAACATGCCATGACCAGAAAAGAACTAAATCAAACATATAACAAATCCAGTGTGCTTCTGCATACTCTGCACTGTGCATGCCGTCGTGCCCTCCAACCCACTACTGCTGCCTCAAATACCGTGGCTCAAATCAGAGACTACTACACACTATACAGTGTAGGGTTTCTACTCTACAAAGATTGTTGGCCTCATAGAAACATAATAGTCTTATTATGAAAACAAAGTCTTTCAATATTTTTCTACTATCATTTCTCAATATGTAAACATCAAATTAGCAAATCTCCAAAATGTATAGTGTTACAAGTTTGTTGCTTGAGTTACTAATTTAAGTAACTTAAGTTTCATCTAAAAACGGAAAAAGGCTCACACCTTTAATCCCAGCACTTGGGAGGCAGAGGCAGGCAGATCTGAGTTCCAGGACAGCCAGTGCAACACAGAGAAACCCTGTCTCAACACACACACACACACACAACTGGAGAAATGGCTCAGTAGTTGGGAGCACCTTTGGCTCCTGCAGAGGACCTGGGTTCTATTCCCAGCACCCATATGGCAGCTCACAACTATCTGTAGCTCCAGTTCCAGGGGATCCAGTCTCTTCTGACTTCCTACATGCATACAGTGCACACACATACACGTAGGTACACAATATACACATTAAAATAATTAAATATTTTGTTTTTTTGAGACAGGGTTTCTCTATGTAGTCCTGGCTGTCCTGGAACTTGTTCTGTAGACCAGGCTGGCCTTAAACTCAAAAGATTTGCCTATCTCTGCCTCCCCAATACTGGGATTAAAGGCATGCTCTACCACTGCCAGTTAAATACATAAAATTTTCTCTTTTTTCTTTTTTTTTCGTTTTTCAAAACAGGGTTTCTCTATGTAACAATCCTGACTCTCCTGGAACTTACTTTGTAGACCAGGCTGGCCTCGAGCTCACAGAGATCTACCTGCCTCTGCTTTCCCAGTGCTGGGATTAAAGGAATGTGCCACCACCACCTGGCACATAAATATTTTAAGAAAGTTAAAATGAATTTTGGCTTAGGACAGAATTTTCATAATTTCTCAAACGTCCCTAAATACATTTCCATTTATGCTACATTTGTGAATCAACATTCCCCGCACTGACAACTATAAGATCAGTATCATCAGTTAAAGTGAAAAAATAAAGTATTTTGTGTACTACACCATCAAATATTTATACAAGCTTTAATTCTCTATGTAAAATAAATATACATACCTACCTCATTAGTATCCAAATACACTTCACATTTACTAAGTGGTAAAATTATAAGAATACCAAAGAATTATTTTAAAATAAATATCTTCATGACTGAAAAGCAGTAGATGTTTTGTTTGTATACCTACTTTCTATGGCTATATGCTACAATTACTTTAAAATGTCTAGGAACCAGACATGGTGGCTCATTCTTTAAATCCCAGTGCTGGGGAGGCAGAGTCCACCAGAACTCTGTGAGTTCCAGGCCAGCCTGGGCTGCATAGTGAAACTCTGTCTCAAGAGTCTGAGAAAAAAAAGAGTGTTTAAGTAGAAAAAAATTAGAAGCTCTGATCTGATATTGAGGGGGAAAAATACAGAATCCAGAATAAACCAATCTTTGAATCTGAAAAGAAAAAAATCTTAAAGGCAAGCTGAAGAAACCAAGAGAAGAGGGCTTCTGAATCTGACATTACATCATCTGTAGTTTGGCAAGAGATAATCCAGGATGATGATAGAAAAACACAAACAAGGGACTGAAAAATAAAGCTGCAAAACCGAGTAAAGACAAATTATTTTCATCTAAACAAGAATATGGCTATAAAGGGAAGAGAAGGATAGGGCACTGTCTTTAGCTAGTGGGAAATGGCGGGTGGGGTGCCTCACATGAGGGAGGTCAAACGGTAGAATACAAAGAGTACAACCAAAGTTGATGCTGAAGACACAGAGAAGATGAAATAAGGTCTCGAAGGAGGCAGAGTGCATCTCAAACACAAATGAAGGGGCCAGACCAAACACAAGGGCTACTTCCAGAGACCACAAAGATAAGCAGTTAAGAGCAGGCAGTATACCAGGGCTAGAGAGATGCCTCAATAAGTTAAGAGTACTTGCTATGCCTGGCAGTGGTGGTGCACACCTTTAACCCCAGCACTCAGTGAGGCAAAGGCAGACAGATCTCTGTGAGCTCAAGGCCAGCCTGGTCTATAGATCCAGGGCAACCAGGGCTACACAGAGAAATCCTGTCATACAAAACAAACAAAAAACCAAAAGAGCACTTGCTATTTTTTGTTTTGTTTTTATTTTTTCAATACAGAGTTTCTTTGTGCAGCTCTGCCTGACCTGGAACTAGCTCTTGTAGACCAACCTGGCCTCGAACTCACAGAGATTTGCCTGCCTCTGCCTCCTGAGTGCTCACTTGCTGCTCTTTTTTTTTTTAAAGATTCTTTTTTTAATGTTTATTTATTTATTATGTATACAATATTCTTTCTGCGTGTATGCCTGAAGGCCAGAAGAGGGCACCAGATCTCATTTCAGATGGTTGTGAGCCACCATGTGGTTGCTGGGAATTGAACTCAAGACCTTTGGAAGAGCAGGCAATGCTCTTAACCGCTGAGCCATCTCTCCAGCCCTCACTTGCTGCTCTTAACAGAGGATTCAAGTTCAGTTCTCAGCAGCCACTCTGGCCTATAACTCTAGCTCCAAGGCATCTGACCCTCTTCTAGCTCTGCAAGTAACTCAACAGTATGTACCCCAAGACACACATGTACCCTGAGACACATACGTACTTGCGTAATTAAAAATAATCTAAAAAATTAAAAGAAAAAAGAAAAATACAGGTACTCAAATATGAAGAAATTGTTCAGGGAAATAAGGGCACTCACACCTGACAGCCTCATTTTGGGAATATACATACAGGAGGCTGACTCTCAAAGTGATGGAGATGAGAGTGTCAAGAGACAAGTGAGTGAGCTCTATTGGTAAATATTAAGAAAAGAACTCCCCATAACTAAGGCCTTTAGTTATTAACTACCATGTGTTTCTGGGGATAAATCACACATATCTCCAAAGACAAACACATTTATGCTAAGGGGGAAAAAAACTGATGAGACCTTTGATGTAGAAAAGCACATATAATACAATACTGAGAAAAATTTTGAAAAGTGATGCTGAATTTAAATAAAATTCCATGTCTAACAGAGGTTAGAAACAGTGAACACTAAATCGTTAGCTCGAAATTGTATTATAATGTAAAGTCTCCACTGAGAATAGCAACAGTACTCTAAGGCCTGTAAAACTATGAATTCTCCTTCTTGGCAAGACTCAAGGCAAAACAGAGCCCAGCTGAGAAAACACTGTCAATCAGACCCCTTCCCAGCACCACAGACCACCAGGCTGGTTCTTAAGGGCGCTAAGCAGCACACTTACCGAAAGGTGACTTCTGGTACGAGACACTTTACTCCATTGTGGAAGGGCCGCGTAAGAGAAATGGTCTGGCCGACCTGATCCACTGCTGACACTCTTCCTTGATAGACACCCAAGCTGTCTCCACAGTTGATTGATACAATACTGCCTAGCCAATCCATAGCCATGTTCCCGGTGTGGGGTCACTGTGAAGAGAAGGAAGCATTCAGTGCACCTTGAAGAAAGACTTAACTCAGCAAGTATGGCAGGCTCTGCATTTAGCGCTAACTGACGATGCTCTGCCTAAGGTGATAAAGCATAAATAAAAAATAAAACAACTTTGGTAAGAAGTGAGGCATAACTGCACACACTCTATATTATTTTTATTTTACTGTTGCACAAATTCTAACTGATCTTAATAATAAAAACCTGGAGTCAGATATAGGGGCTAATGCTGAAAGATCAGAGAAGCAGAGCACTAGTTCTTACTGCTACGGAATCCTCAGCTCAAAGGGGTGATTCTGTCCCTATGGAATCCTCAGACTGAATCCGGAGCTCCTGTTTCCTCCATCTTATAGTCCTTTCTACTCCCAGCCATACCATCCATTTCCTGTCTCCACCTCCCTAGTGCTGGGATTAAAAGTGTAGGCCACCACTTAATCTTGTGTAGCCCAGGGTGACTTTGAACTCACAGAGATCCCTCTGCCTCCTGAGTGCTGGAATTAAAGGTGTGTACCACCAGTGCCTGGCCTCTATGGCTAACTAGTGTGGCTAGCTCCACACTCTGATCTTCAGGCAAACTTTACTTGTTAAAGTAAAAACAAAGTATCATCACATCTTACCATGTAACTTGCAGGCCTAAAACTAGTTACATAGACTTCAAACTCACAGAGATCTGTCTGCCTCTGCCTCCTGAATGCTGGAGTTAAAGATATATATCACCATGCCCAGCTGAAAAGGCCTTAGTTCTAGTGCTGGACGTATGGAGGGGAGGCAGAGACAGGTTTAGCCCAGCCTGGTCTACACAGAGAGTTCTAGGTCAGCCAGGACTAAGTTCTACAGCCTGGTCTACACAGAGAGTTCTAGGTCAGTAAGTAAGACTCTGCCTCAAAAACCAAAAATCTTTTTTAGTAGGGACATGCAGATTAATAAGCAATATTGATATATGTATACAAAGACCATGTAGACACCAGGCAGTGGTGGCACAGGCCTTTAGTTTCAGCACTCTAGAGGCAGAGCCAGGGGGAATCTGAATTCAAGGCCAGCCGGGTCTACAAAGTTGAGTTCCAGTACAGCCAGAGTTACATAGAGAAACACTGCCTTAAAAAACCAACACAACAACAAAAAACAAAAACAAAAAAGCAACCCAAAGACCATGTCGTTGTTTTAGTATATGCATTGCAGATAATGGTGCAGAATCTTTCAAAAGAGAAGGCTGGGGATGTGGCCCAGCAGTGGAGGAGTATTTGTCTAGCAAGCACAAAGTTCTGGGTTTAATTTTTAGCACCATCAAAACTCTTAAAAAATTGAAAAGCTGAACAAAAAAGGTTAGAGAGAAGACTCAGCAGTTAAAAACACTGGCTGCTCTTCCAGAGGATCCCAGTTCAATTCCCAGCATATATATACTGTGGTTCAGGGGCCCTGATGCCCTCTACTGGCCTCCTCAAGCACTGCATACACATGATGCACAGAAATACATTCAGTTAAACACACACATAAAAACAAAATAAATTTTAATTAAATAAACTGCTACATATAAAAGACACTTACTCTAGGCTTATTTTCTATTCCTGATCATATTTTGCCTATTTTATATCAGAGTAGCATAAATTTTCTTGCCTTTCCCTTATACTCCATCATAATCCTATTTTGGCATCTGCTTAGGTATTAGATAGATGCATTATAAAAAGCTGTCATAAGAAAAACAACAACAACAACAACTAGAATTTAACCAGAACAAGTTTCTTTTTGCTTCTCCAGTCAACATGTATCTTTAATGCCCTGATCTTTTATATTCAAATTTATACTGTGCTCACTACTGAATCAAAAGGTTGACACTTTGAAAATGTGGCTTTTAGTGATAAGTGCAGATTTTTAAAAAATCTGGCTCTGTATTAGTGTGTAACTGTCCATTTTTATTGGAAAATCTCCCATAAAAGATACCGATATTTTATTGAAAACTCATCAAACAGCTTTTTCTATAAAGAAAAAAGTTCACGTGGGCGTGGTAGTGCATGTCTGGCAGAAGCAGGAGGACTGCCGCCGAGTCTGCGGTCTGATTCCAGCCTGATGCAGAGAGCAAGTTCCAGGCCCTCCAGGGCTACACAGAGAAGCCAGGTCTCAAAAGAAGCAACGAAAACCAACCCAAATTTCCTAGGGCTGGGCACGAAGCTCAGTGGGAGAACGCTTTCCAGGAATGTGTACATGAAATTCTGGATCGACACCCCAATACTGCCAAAAACAAAACTTTTTCATTTCGCAGACACTAAACAGACTTCAAACAGTGTAAACAGTGTGATCACTGCCCCCACTGGACTACTGCGACTAGTGTTCTTGCGACTACTCCGAGGAAGTGTGTTCCATCATTACAAGTCTAAGGCCTCCGCGTCAAAAAGCTACAGTTGAAGCAGGATCCATAGGAGCTGCAAAGGATTTGGGGTGGGAGGTTGGCAGGGGCACAGAGTTTCTCTATGTAGCCCTGACTGTTTTGGAACTAATTCTTTTGACCAGGCTGGTCTCGAACTAAGCAACCTGCCTGACTACACTTGCCTAGGGCTATTTTTTTTTTTACCTGTAGTGTGTGTTTTGCTGGAGATCAAGCCCAGAGCCTGCGCTTATTGCTAGACAAGCTATGTCACCGAGTTAAATCCCTAGCACAGGATAAATCTTGAGACATTTTATTTTCTACTTTTCCATCTAGTTATAAACCAAATAAAACAAAAACCCAAAACAAAAAAACAAAGACAGGGCCTCACTATGTGGCCAGAGCAGGCTCAAACTCAAGATCCCCAGTCTCAGCTTCCTGGGTACTGTGATTACGGGTATACATCATGACATCTGGTCATCCAAAAATGTGCACAGTAATCCCCCATTGAGCCATGACCTAAACATCACAGGGAGCTCCACTGGGTCTCTACAAAGGCGCAGCTATTCTGACACCATGAAAGATCAGTCTACGCTGCTTTCAAACGTCACCAGGACATCTGTGAAACATGGAGCGAATGTTAACCACACTGTCTGGACTGTATTATTCAGGGGCACCGCAATTATTTAAGCCAGACTACTAAAATAAACAGCTGGATTATTTTCAATCCTGAGTTCCTGCTTAAATACCTAACTTTTTACTTGTGTTCTTGTTCATATTACACAGAAAATCAGAGCCAAAGTTATCAGAAACTGTCAGGTAGAGTCAGGCATAGTGGTGCACACCCAGAATCGCAGTACTCCAGAGGCTAAAGCAACTGGACCCAAACGGGAGACTGTCTTGGTAACGTCAAAACCAAGAATGCTTGACAAGTCATCCCGGCACTCAGGAGGCAGAGGCAAGAGAGTCTCTGCGAGTTCCAGGCCAGTCTGGTCTGCATACAGAGTTCTAGACCAGCCTGAGTTACATAGTGGAGTGTCTCCAAAACGGGCCGTTCTTTGCAAACACTTTTACTTCAGAGAAATCAACAACTAGGAATCCTGTGCCCAATACATAAAACAAAAACAAAAACTGGGTTAGACACACCTCACGATTCCAAATGCGATACTAATAGCTCAGGGAAAGTCGCTTCTACTGTGGAAAGATCGAGGCTCCTCTTAGCTCTGCACTTGGGAGACTGAAAACCAACTAACGAAGCCAATAAGGACTGTTCCTCCAACACACCCCAACACTTGCCCGCGACACACACACACACACACACACACCAGTTCCTGCCTGCCAATGTAAAGGTCTACAAGGCCTGGAAGCTCGCAGCCTAAAAAGCAAACTGAGTTGACCACCCCGGAAGCGCCAACCAACGAGCACCGCGAACACCCGGCCTCCCCCGCGCTCACCTCCCTACCGTCTACCCCAGCCTGCGCGGGACACCACACCAAGCGGATCCCACCACGCCAAAACACCACCTAAGGGGCTTCACGCCCACCTCCACAGTCAAAGAAGCAGCCGCCAGCACCGCCGCCGGAAACGCCCCCGCGCCTCGCCGACCTGGGCGATGTCACTTCCGTTGAAGCGTAATAGGCTGGCGCTAGGAGCCCAGAGGGTGGGACTCCCACGAAATTTGAAAGGATGTAAAACTGAGAAGAGAGCTAGCCAGCGAACGAGAGAAGAAAGTATGGAAATGTGCTGGTTAGTTTGCCAACTTGACACAAGCTAGAGCTACCTAAAAGGACGGAACCTCAATTGAGAAAATGTCTTCATAAGAATAAGATCCGGCTATACGTAGACCTGTAAAGCATTTTTCTTAATTAGTGATTGGTGGGTGAGGGCCTAGCCAATTATGGGTGGTGCCATCCCTGGGCTGGTGGTCCTGGATTCAATACGACGGCAGGTTGAGCAAGCCAGTAAGCTGCACACCCTCGCATGGCTTTTACATCAGCTCCGGGATCCTCCAGGATACTGCCCTGTAGCAGGAATTCTAATTGTCTTAATGAACAAAAACCCAGAGTTAGATATTAGGGGGTGAAAGCTGGACTCAGAGAAGCAGTTCAGCCAGCCACTAGAGACCATATACCTTTACCAATGCTCAGACCAAGGGGGCGATCCTATCCTCAGACTATAATTGTCTCCACCAACCTTCAGACTGCCTCTGTCTCCACCAAACCTCAGACTTTAACGAGTTCCAGTCTCTTCCTGCCTTATATTTCTCTCTCCGCCCAGCCATATCACTCCTGTTCCCATCTCCCCGGTATTGGGATTAAAGGTGTGGAATTCCAAGAGCTGGGAGCACCTTTGTATGAGCTGTTTCTTTTTTTAGACAGATTCAATCTCGCATAACCCCAGTGTGGTCTTGAAATAACAGAGATCCCTCTGACTCAGTCTCCTGACTCCTGGGATTAAAGGTGTGCCACCACTCCCTGGCCTCTACGGGCTTAGCTCTGCACCTAATCTTCAGGCAAGCTTTATTTGTTAAGAAATAAACAAAATATCACTACACTGCCCTGTTTGAGTTTCTGTCCCGACATCCTTCAATAATGAACAGTGATGTGAAAAGTATGAGCAAAATAAACCCTTTCCTCCCCAGGTTGATTTTTGGTCATGGTGTTTCATTTCAGCAATTGGAGAGAGAATTTTGGGGCTGGAGAGATTACTCAGAAGTTAAAAGCACGTGTAGCTCTTCCACAACCATCCCGTAAACCCACTTCCAGGGGATTGAACACTCTTCTGACATCTGAGAGAACCAATAAAACTCATGGTGCATGTCTTACAGCTTCAGTTCCTGTGAAGAGACACCATGACCACAGCGATTCTCATAAAGGAAAACATTTAATGGAGCTGGCTGACAGTTCAGACATTCAATCGGTTATCATTATGGTGGGACGTAACAACAGGCAGGCAGACATGGTGCTGGATAAGGAGCTGAGAATTCTACATCTTTGATCCACAAGCAACAGGAAGGGGTCTGTGACAGTGGGAGTAGCTCGAACATACCAAATCTCAAAACCCAACCCCACAGTGACACACTTCCTCCAACAAGGCCATACACACTCCAAGGCCATACCTCCTGTATTAGTGAGGGTTCTCTAGGGTCACAGAACTTATGGAATGAATCTCTTTCTCTCTCTCTCTCTCTCTCTCTCTATATATATATATATATATATATATATATATATATGTAATTTATTGGAATGACTTACAGGCTGCAGTCCAACAATGGCTAGCTGTGAATGGAAAGTCCAAGAATCTAGTAACTGCTCAGTCCCACCAGACTGGGTGCCTCACCTGGTCTTCTGTGTATGCTGGAATCCTGAAGAAGCAGGCTCCTATGCCAGTGAAGGAATGGATGCACTAACAAGACGAGAGCAAGCAGGCAAAGAATGAACCCTTCTTTCTTCCCTTTTCCTTATATAGGCTTCCAGCAGAAGGTGTGGCCCAGATTCCAGGTGTGTCTTCCAGCCTCAAGATCTGGATTAAAGGAGTGTGCCGTCCAATCTCCAGATCTGGATTAAAGGAGTGTGCCATCCAATCTCAAGATCCACATCAAAGGCATGTTGTCTTCTTGCCTCAAGATCCAGATCACAGGTGCGCCCTCCATTTCTGGATTGTAGTTCATTCTAGATATAGTCAAGTTGATGAGCAAGAATAGTGTCATTCTCTTTGGGGGTCATTTTCTTTCAAACTACCACAGTGCACATACATACATGCAGGTGAAATATCCAGTATACATAAAATAAATCTTCAAAAATTAAATTTTTATGAGCTTATAGATTCAAACACACTGGAAGAATTTTAATTTATGGGAAATTTTTTTTGAGTCAGTGTCTTGCTATGTAGCCCTAGCTAGATTCAAACCCAAAGCAATCTTCCTGCCTGAGTTTTGAGAATAAAGGCATGTGCCACCATACCCAGTAGAAATTATTATAAATAATCAAACTGTCCTATCTTAAGAATTTGAAAACTGCTCAAGCTGGTTCCAGAGTGATTCAATCCACTCCGGGAATTTTTGTAGCAGCTCTACCATCTGCCATGACCAAGTGTTCCAGGATTGTCTTTTTCACTACATCTTCTGTCCCAGATTTGTGGGCAGTTGTTTTCCCTAGAAGCCCTGGATCACAATCTGGGTATTAGGAAGTTAGAATGCTCATTTCTGTGAGCTGGCCTCTAAGATCTAGGATGTTAGCCAGGCATGATGGATGGTACATGTTTGCATATCCCAGCTCAGGAGGGTGAGACTTGAAGATCAAGAGCTAGAGCCAGTCTGGACCACAAATTGAGACCCTGTATCTGAAAACAAACAGATCTAAGAAGTTAACAAAGAAGCAGATAGAGATGTATCATATTGGTTAAACCTCTGTGTAACAACAGTCTCTTCTTTTTGCTATACTCTAAACTCCTAGCTCCTTAAGATAAAGGGGATGATAAATTTGAATACCATTATCAAGTCTCATTTGTTTACCCCTCATCATACTATAATCTCAAGAGAGCAATAATGATATCACCATCTCCAAGGTTACGAACATCTGCGAACAGTTACATGAGTTGTTTTCAGCTTTTTTTGTTTGTTTGTTTATTGATTAGTTGGTTGGTTTTTCAATACAGGTTTTCACTGTTTAGTGCAGGCTGAACCGAAACTCGCTCAATAGACCAGGCTAGCCTAGAACTCAGAGATCCCCTGCCTCAGGCTCCCAAGTGCTGCGATTAAAGGTGTGTGCTACATAAATTGTTTTACATATGCTGTCCAGAGTCCTTAGTTTTAGAATGCTATTTTTCCTACCATTTTAACATGCATAATCCATTGTTGTTGTTGTTTTATGAAGGTTTACTTTTTGTAGGTATGTGGGTTTTGGGCGGGTATATGTACATGTTAGGAGGGAGTTTCCCCTGGTGTTAGAGTTACAGGCAATTGTGAGCTGTTCTACAAGGGTGTTGGGAGTGGAACTTGGGTCCTCTGGAGGAACAACAAGAATTCTTAACTGTTGAGCCATCTCTCTAGACCTCCTTGGCTTGCTGCTGCTTTGTTTTTTACAATATTCATAAAGTTATCCAATCATCACTCCTATCTTTAGAAGAGACTCTGCACCTCTCAATTCCCTTTGCCCTGTGTTCCCTGAGAATCACTAACCTAATTTCTGGCTATATTAGTTTGCCTATTCTGGATAGTTTATAGGCATCTCTACATTACAGCATAGAATACAGATTTGCTTGTTGTTTCTAAGCAGGATCTCATGTATTCTGGGCTGGCTGCAAACTTTCTGTAGCTGAGAGTGACGCTTACCTTCTGATCATCCTGTCTTTAGCTGCTGCTTACTAGAATTACAGGTGTGTACTACTACAGAAACCCTTGACTTTGGCCATGCTAGACTACTATCCAACTGAGCTACATTTCTAGCTCCAAAGGTTTTTTTTTTGTTTGTTTTTTTAAAGAAAGCTGTAAGAATGGTAACTGGGCACCATTGTGTCCTCTGACTTTGGTTTGCTCCTTACGGTGGCCTGAAACTCTTTGTGAGTGGAAACTGTCTAACTCCAATCAGGAAGCATGAATGGTAGCTGCTAGCCACTACAAGCTGTTCAAGAAGGAAGCTGAAGGGGGTGATACTAGGAAGGATCATATCCCAATATGCATGTCCTCTTAGCACGTCAGCCAGAGGAACTTCTGACTGTGCAGCTCTGGCATACACCCCTGCCTGACACTGCCACACTGAGATTCCTGAGGGATAAGGCTTTTTGCATTGATATGCAAGCCCCTCAAGAGACTGCTTCTCATCCTTAAGGAAGGCTCTGCTCAGATGCCTCCCAAAGACCCCAGTATCCCTTCCCACCAACACTATCCCCAGCTTTAGAATCCACGTTCCCTGTGCAGGACTGGTAAAGCCCCTGGTTAGCATGGATTAGATGATATGCTTGTGGATCAGACCCTCCCACCAGCGTTAGGGGCTTCTGAAAGCAGACTTATGTTTAGAGTTCAAGAGAATGCATTCTATCGATGTGTGACAAGCTAGAGAGGCAGGCACCACTAACAACCCACCTGAGAGGAGTCCCTTCACCTCTCTGTTGCCACTCCTCTCTTCCCAATGGGAAAACACAACATAAGATTGAACTCTAGGTGTGAATGTGGCTTAACTTCAGGTTGAAAACCTCTCCACATGGCTGGGCAGTGGTGGAGTATGCCTTTATGGATCTCTGTGAGTTCAAGGCCAGCCTGATCTACAGAGCAAGTTCTAGGACAGCTAGAGTTGTTACACAGAGAAATCCTGACCAAGAAAGGAAAGAAAGAAAGAAAGAAAGAAAGAAAGACAGAAAGAAAGAAAACAACAACAAAAAACCAACAACAACCCTTTCCATGTGTAGTACTTCCAGGTAATATTTTATTTAGATCATGTAGGTATTGTCTATATATTTCTGGATACTGGAGTTAGGATTTTCTATGTGGCATTAAGTGCATTGATCTAAAGCTTTTAAGATATGACTAATATAAATGTACAAGCAAAATACTGGCTAAAATAAAAAAACTTACGTATAAACATTTCTTAAATGAACATTTTATACAGCAAAGAAGAGAGACCAAGAGCTGATGTAGTGATCCATGACTGTATCCTAGCACTTGGTAGGTTGGCAAAACAGGAAAAAACAAACAAACAAGGAATTCAAGGCCATCCTTGGCTACACAGTAAGTTTAAAGGCAGCATGGGCTACACGAGACTCTGTCTCAAAAGTCATGCCTTTGCTCTGGACATGGTCCTACTGCCCAGAGAGTCTGTCCCTCTGTTCTTGGATCTTCCTAGACACAAGAGCCAGCATTTCTGAACAGGAAGAGGGGCTTTGCAAGGACAGGGGCACCTTGTTTATTCCTCTGTAGAATAAATAAAGGTGATCCCGACAGACAGAGTCCTAGACCCATGTGGGAAGGTTGCTCAGCGAATGACAAGCACACCTCTGTGGCAGTATTTTGACCCGTCTTCTCCATCTATTCTGGGTAGATCCCAATTGTCAAAGAAACCCGAAAGGCCCTGGCATGACCCGCTTGAAGCATTTTTCAAACAGGACAGCCACTCGAGAACCCAGAGAGCTCTTCGGAAGTTGTCTGAGGTCCATGGAACTCCTTAACCTTTCAGGCCTCCTAGCTGATGCTGAACTTGGGGAAGTTCTGAAATTCCTGTGGGCCTCGACTGTGCCCACTGTCTGTGGTCAGTATATAGAGAAGTAACTCCAAAATATGAGGCAGTCATGATTCCCCAGAATCAGTGGTTTTTTTTTTTTTTTTTTTTTGGTTTTTCGAGACAGGGTTTCTCTGTGGTTTTGGAGCCTGTCCTGGAACTAGCTCTTGTAGACCAGGCTGGTCTCGAACTCACAGAGATCCGCCTGCCTCTGCCTCCCGAGTGCTGGGATTAAAGGCGTGCGCCACCACTGCCCGGCCACTCAGAATCAGTGTTTCTGGCTGTAGTTAAAGTAGTTAAATCCCTGAACACGCCCCCTGGTCTGGTGACCATATAAGGCAGTCTAAGCTTGGAGATGCTGAGGTCAAGAAGACCTCATCTGCACTTGGAAGTGCTCGCAGCGGGCATGCTTTAAAGTCAGTCCATAAATAGGAGTCATGTCCACCTTCTCCCCCGGTGACACGCTGAATTCAATTTGCTGCAGCAAGATGGCTAGGAAAAGAAAGACCTCCCATCGGCCAATGGTCTCTCCAACACACTTCCGCTTGCCCAATCCAAAGAGAATAACCTTCTCACTGAGGACCTTGTCCAAAGTGCCACTGGGGGTGAGAAACCTTTCAGGCCGGAAATTGTTTGGGTCACCCCATAGTTCCCTGTAAGCAAAGGAAGAGAGTTGAAGTAGATGTTCAGGGGCTTATTAGCCTCAATTAGGTCAATCCCCAAGAAGAAAAATAGTCTGAAGCCCAGGAGAGGATGGACCTCGCCCACCCAGGAGTTTCCACCACCCCTGTCAACTTACTGGTCATGGTTAATCTGCCACTGGCTCACAAAGACACAACGTCCCTTGGGGATATAGAAGCCACACAGACTTGTATCTCTTGTGGTGCTGGGGAAAGAGGAAGCTTAGTCAGATTCAGGGACACAGGAGAATCTGTCCCCTGTCTCTCATGTCATGTCCCTCTCAAGAGCCTTAACTGGCTGTGCATATTAACTAAGGCCTAGTATCAAATACCAATAGCTCTATGGCCTGACCTGTGGGGGATGGTGAAGGGAAGGAAGGATGAATGTCGGAAAGTCTCCAGGATGAAGGCCTCCAGATAGGGCAGGTGAGGTCTGTCAGAAAGTCGGGGTCTCCGATTCCTGCCAATCACCGTGTCTACAGAATACAGGGATCCAAGAGGATTAAGGGATTGCCCAGACTTTATCAGGGTCCCCGCACAAGGACTCCTTTGAGTGGAAGCACCACGTACCTAGCTCCTCCTGGATCTTTCTCTGTACCCTAGGGTTTGTCACCAGGTACATGAGGCTCCAAGAGATTGCAGTGGTGACTGTGTCAAACCCTGACCAGGACAGAACAGAGGGAGAGAAGTTAGGGATGTGGCAGCTTCGGGCACCTGAGCACAGGATGATACACTGAAGAGCACGCACCTGCTCCAAAGAGGTCAAAGACAACACTAATGACCTTTTCATCTGACAGCTGGACATTGGCATTCTCATCCAACTTTTTGTCCTGACAGTGCTCAATGAGGCTGTCTGTGATGTCCCGGATGTGGCCCTGGGAGGCAAAGGAGCACAAGGTGAGACATACCTCAAGTCTAGCCCTAGCTCTCCATCTAGACCTGGTCCCTCCCTGCCATTACTGCCTTTGTGCAAGAGCTGACACTCTGAGGCTGCTGTCCTACTTGTCCTTTCCCTCTCCAAGTCTCCTTCCTACTTCAGAGAACTGGTGGCCCCAACTCACGGGACCCTTGAGGCACAGAGCCTGACACTCTTAGTGTTAGACGTTCTTGAATTTTTATCTACTATGAGTCCAGGAGACAGGGTTTTAACTTTTCCTGATCCAGGAAGAACTGGACCAGAACTCCTATTTGGTGGCTTTTGTCTGACGGATGCACTGAAGGATTAGCCAAGAAAAGTTCTAGGCCCCTGGTGAGAACGGAGTGTACTCTGCCACTGGCTTCAAGCTTGCCTGTGACGTTCTGGCCCTGGACCTGACCTGCTTCCCACCACCACCTGCTCCTCCACAGCCTCTACCTTCTCAAATGTTCTGTAGTGCTCCTTGATTAACTTCTGAATGAAGCTGTAGAACTTCTTATTCAGGTCCTTGAAGACATCCAGGGAATAGTTAGGTAGGTAGCGGAGGACAGGGATGAAGTCAGCTGGGAATCCAGAGGCAGTAACTTCCCCAAACTCATTGCTCAGATTGACTATGCTAAGAAGCTCTTGGTTATCATGGTCATAACGTTGACCAAAGCACATGGCACAGATGACATTGGCTACTGACACCACCAAATACCTATAAGGGTCGAAGTGGCCATCCTCTGCCATCAGCTTCTGGAACTTGATAATGAGGTATTCTGCCTCCTTGCTCACATGCTCCTCTAAGTAGCAAGAGGATGCAGAAGCTGGGTCTGAGGCTATGGAGAAACTGTTCAAGGCATTCTGGGCCAGGCGCCGCCGGGCAGCCCATACTGGTCCAGAGTCTGGGTTGAAAGTCATACTCTGCCCATTGCTGATGAAACTAAAGCTGTAGAGGTCTGGACGGCCCTTGAAGTCATCTCCCTTCTTCACCAGGGCCTGCCGGATGGTATCCAGGCCACTCAGCACCACCACAGGGGTGGAGCCAATGCGGATCTGCAGCACATCCCCGTACTGCTTACTCAGTTTGGTCAGAGACAGGTGTGGGTTCTTCCCCAGAGTCAATATGTGTCCAATGATGGGCCATCCCCAGGGCCCAGGTGGACTCTTCAGGCCTTTAGGGACGCTGGTCCTTGTGGCTCTGACCACCCAGAATCCAAGGCAGAAGGTGGTGATGGCCAGGAGCAGCTCTGTGGCTGACAGGAAGGTTAGAAGTCCATATAGGGAAGGCATCTTCTAGGTGGCTGCTGAGAGGAGAGGCAAGAAAAGGAAAGACAGACCATCAGACTGAGGGTGAGGGACGGATTTCCTAAAGCGTCACCATGTTGGGCAAGGAAAGGAGAAGCTTGTCACTGGGCATGGAGGGAGACAGGGATTGTTTGTTGAGCTGCCACCTTGTGCCAAAAATTCCTCATTTCTTTTTCCCCACACACAGAAAGACTGGAGTCTCGTGGACTGTCCAGCTACTATCACAGGGGTCTCCCCTAGAAAATAAAAAAAAAATTGTGTTCTCAGGTCACTCTGTTCATCCCAGGATCTAAAGAATTCCACTTAACCCTGGTAGAGGACTGGGATGCAAGGGGACAGAAAATCAGTGCCCAAGCCACATTTCTCTCAGCTCCAGTGCTCTGAGTTCAACTGACCCACACTTTAAAAGCAGCTAGATCGAGTGTCGATAACAGTAATCCAGGGTGGACTCTTTGTAGTGCTCAATTCCCATGAATGAACAGCCTGGGCTTCCCCCACTTCTTCAGGTCATAAAAAATCCAAAAATAAATGGGAGAGTCCCGCCAGGCTAGGGTTATAAGAAAACTATCGCCTGGAGTCAGAAAAACCAAGAATGGATCTAAACTTAACAAAAACTAAGAGGATACTTTTCTTTAGCCTTGTTCTAAAAAATGTATGAAAATTTACAAACTGCCCTAAGGCTGTGCCCAGCCAGGAGAGTCACTCTGCAGTGCAGGTCAATCTGGTAGTTTGGAACAGTCGCTTTACCTCCAGGCTTCAGTTACATATGGAGAGAGGTAAGACAAGATTGCCCATGTCAGCTGGGAGCTGATTGTGCAGGCTTTTTAATCCCAGCACTCAGGAGGCAGAGGCAGGTGGATCTGTGAGTTCAGGGCCAGCCTGGTCTACAGAGAGAGTTCCAGACCAGCTAGAGCTTAACAGAGAAACCCTGTTTTGAAAAAACAAACAAACAAATAAAAGATCACCTCATTCAGAGGGTACAGATGCTAGGAAAAGAAGATCTGAATCACGTAGGACAAGAAGATGTACGGTTCCTACCCTAAATACTACAGCCACCTTGAAGTGAGGGTCTTCCTGGAGAAGTTGACTCACAAAGCACACTAGAGGCTCAATTCCTTCAGAGCAGTTGGGATACAGCCAGCCTGGTGTGCAATAATCCCTCCTTCTACAGAGCTGGTATCCCCTTTGTAAGATGGAAGAGTCGGGGGAAATACAACTCTTGTTTCCACCAGCTAGCAATCTATCAAGCTGGCTGTATCCCAGCAAGGATGGAAGAGTCAGTCAGTGGGACAGGGAACCCCTGAGCAGTGGGTGGTTCCAAGGCTCCTGCTGAGCACGGCAGAACTCTCAGCTCTGCCATGGGAGGGTGGAGGCTATCAGGGGTAGTTTTGAAATAAGACGGAGTACACAGGAAAAGTTCAGTACACCTCCTCTATCCACCCTACCCACCCAGAGAGAGCCCTCTACTCTATTGGCAGTCCTGAGGAAGGGGTTACATGTGCAGGAACGGGGAAGCCCCCAAAGATCAGTGAGACAGTGGGAGTTGACCTGAAAGTGTAGGGTATCTTATTTCCATCTAAAGATCTGACACTAGCTACTGGACCTTAGGCAAATCCTTTTAGTTCTCTAGCCTCAGTTTCTCCCCTAAGGAATTTCCTGGTCACAATAAAGGTTCTTAGTGTTCCATCTTGGAGGGGCTACCCAGCACCCCATCATCCAAACTTCCTTTTCTTGGGAAGGAGGGGCAAACCAGGAGCCCCCAGTACTCACCTTCGTCTGTCAGGAGGTGCTGAACCCACACGTGCTGTCTGGGGATCCCAAAGAGGATCAGGGAAGGCTCCAAGGAACTACCTACCACCTTCAGGGTCAGGGTGAAGGCACCACCACCTTTATAGGACTGTCTGTGGCCACGCCCTCTTCCCTGGAGCCCAGTGGTGGGTCAGAGGGAGGGGCAGCCTTAGGGAATGCTCTAGGCAGGAGGGGGAGGGGGTGAGATAGGCAAGACCTTGTTGTGGGCTTGCTGATGTAGGCGCTGGCATATAAAAAAGTAAAAGCTGGAGTCACTCCACTTTCAAGGTTCTCTATAGACAGCACAGAATCCTGCTAGGTTTGGGTTTGAGGGGAAATCCTGGGGAACCTAATAAGCGAATATGGGGGGCTATATCTAGAGACACAGGGATTCCTTTTCACTCTTTTTGTGCCCGGAAAACAATGGGTGTGTAAGGTTCTCTCGCCCACTTTAAGCCAATGGGTGCCAGAAAAGGCTGGTGGAGGGAGAGCTGCTGGGTGGTGACTTGGTGTCTTTCCTTCCCTGGTTCCTGAGTCCAGGCTCGCGTGAGAAGCGCAACGACCCCAGCCCCGAGGTCACGTACAGGAAGGCGAGTGGCGCCATAGGATGACTATGTCCCCCACAGATTGAGTACTGGCCGAAGTTCGTGCTGCTGGATCTAGGGGTGGGGATGGGTGGTGGGCATGCAGATTGCACCTCTAGGGTCACCTTAGGCAAGCTACAAGCCTGGCAGACCCCTCTTGCAGCTACCTCTGTGTTCCCGGGGCTTGCTAGTGTTTTGCATACAGAAACACACCACATTGAGAAATCTGGAGGCGAGTAGCTGCGAAGCAAGCTGCGGATAGTGGAGGAAAGGGTGGAGGGAGGATCCACGCGAGTTGGCAAGAGGGTCAGGGGCCACAAAGCGGGGCGGAGGGGGGGAATGCTTGGCATGCTAGCAGGCTCTTGGGGTTTGCGTGCCTGAGCCTGCTCCATCCTTCGGGGGCAGAGGTCGGCCTGCTTGTCCCCGCCCCACCTGGTTGGGGGCAAGGTGCCCGGGAGTAGCGTGAGAAGAGTCTGGAGGCCCGCGTGCAGCCACCCAACTACCAAACTCGGAACCGGGCGCGGGTTCCAGTGCTGTCACGCAAGCAGGGGGAGGGGAATCGGGGGTGAGGCTCTTAAAGGGCCAGTCTCTCTTGGGGCGTTGGGGTGGGGCTTGAGAGATAGAAGTATCCTAGGCTTTGCAAGGGTGCGACTAAACAGAACGGGGCGGTGCAAAGGGCCAGGTTTGCGTGCGGAGCTCGGCTTCTGCGTGAGAGCAAAAGCCTGACAGCGTGTGTCCACGTTTTTAGTGGCAAGACACACAGCACCACCCGGCACACCTATCTGGCTGTTTTGCAGGCACTCTCGGGAACTGGAGTGCTCCCAAAGTAAGATGTCTAAGGAGGAAAGCAAAACTTGTTTGCTAACTCAGCTCAACCTGTCCCTAACTAACATCTTCACCTGCCCTCAGAAGTAACACTGCCATCTGCTCTGTGACCAAGGCCAGAAAACAAAACAAAATAAAAAATCAACCTCATTCACCCCCTCACCTCCCACTCCAGTCCCATGACACCCTCATACATTGTACAAATATTCACAGCTGACTATTATGCTCTGGACACTAGGAAGAAATCTAATAGTCTTCCTACGACACAGTGAACGCTCTGCTGGGGGAGACAGGTGATAAGCAACGAGACAGAGACTGGCATACGGCAAAAAATGTGCAATAGAAAAATAAAATGATAGCCGTGCGGTGGTTGTGCACCCCCGAAACTGGGGGTGGGGGTGGGGGAGAAGCAGGAGGATCTCTGTGAGTTCAAAGCCAGCCTGGTCTACATAGCAACTTCTAGGACAGGCTCCAAAAAGAAGCTACAATACAGAGAAACCATGTCTCAGAAATAAAAAAAAAAGAAAGAAAGGAAGGAAGGAAGAAAAATAAAGTGATAGACAGAGGTCAGTTTACAACTGCAATGGGGTTGCCAGGGGTGTGATGCTGTCTGAGATGACACTGGGCAGGGGTAAAAGTATGGAATGAAGAATGAAGCCTCCCAGTACCTACCTGGAGATGCACCTGTAGCGGGTACACTTCCTAGGCACAGTGGCTTCAGAGGACTGATTATGGGTAGGGCTGTGAAATGGGACTGTGTTCTCCTGACATTTGTCCAGTGCCAGAAGTACACCACTACCACCTCCAAGGAAGATGAGAATCTGTAGTGTGGACCTGTGTGACCTGAGCAAGATTACTCAGGCTTCTGTGCTGGAAATAGACTGAAGAACCAAGAACACCTCTGTTCATTTTGACATCTGTCTAGCCCCGTGGTTACAGTCTCATCAAGGTCCCTATCACAGCTCCCTAGAGAATGGAGTCCCCTTTGTTTTTGGACTCTGTCAACTCCTTCTTCCCCACTGTGCCTTCCAGAGTGTGAAAAGCTTTCTGTTACCACTTTTGCTCAGATCCTTTGGTATCTGGAGATAGAAACCAGAACCTCTTGCAGAATCTACCAGGTCTGCCCATCTAGGCTTCTAGTGGTCCCCATTTTGAGTCTTCAATAACCCATGTACCCCCCATATCCTTTCCACAGCAAGTTAGAGTTCACCTGATGTCAGTTCCAGAACTTCTTCATTGCCAGTCTCAGGACATCTGACCCCATAGCTATGGTGCTTATCCAATCTGCTTTTTCTTCCTCTATGCCCCAATAGAGAAAATCTGCATGTTGAAATTTAATGAGATATAGAAGTCTTTGTGAGGAAGAAATGATTGCCAAAACTGCATTCTAGAAGAATACATGGCAACGATAGTATTGAGCCCCTGGTATGTAACAATAATAATTAGGCAACAAGTGCTGGCCATGATGGTACAAATCTATAACCTTAATCTCTGAGAAGCTGAAGCAAGAGGATTTCCATGAGTTCCAGGTCAGTCTGGGCTACATAGTAACAGTAGCCCAGCCAGGAGTACTGAGCAGACACAGGAAGACCGGCAAAAATAAAAACAAGGAGGAGGACAATGAGGAATAGGAGAAAAGGAAGGGGAGGGGATAAGCTGGGCAACAGAACAAGCAGGAGACATAGGAGGTGGAGTGTTCTTCTCAGCATCTTCACAGCCGGTCCACTCACTGCATCTCTACTCAGACTAAGAAATTTCCTGGTACCCACTTTGGAGCCAGAACCAGAGAACTGCAAGAGCTAGTGCAGACATAAATCCTGGCCAGGAAGTGGGAGCCAGACCCTTCTAGATCCCTCAGCCTGCTCTATAGTCACTGTCTTCCTCCTGTTTCTGTTGTCCCTAGCAACGCCTTAGCTCCAGAGAGTCGTGGAAACCTGCTCATCATGGCTGGAAGACCTAGTTCTCAGACTTGCCACCCTGAACACAGGAAGCCTCACTGCTTGGCTCCTGTCCTCAACCAGGCATTTGACTCCAAAACCTTCATTAGCTTATAAAGGCAGTCTCTCTTTCCTTCTCAGCTGGAGAAACTGAGGCCAGAAGGAACAGGCACAGTGACCTGGGGCAGATGAAATCAGAGCCTAAATCTCTGGCATCCTGCTTCCAGGCGATGGTTCTTCCTGCTAAGGGAAGCCGCAGGGCCACAAGCTCAGGCTCTAAGCCAAGACCTTCATCTCCCCAGACCCTATGCACTGGAATAATGGGGACCTTACATCCACTGTCACCAAAACTTATCTGGACTAACAGCTACAGTGGAAGGAACAGGGCCCTCTCTAATCCCTGGATAATTGACAGGCAGAAGGTTTGGAGACCTTGGCACAGAGTTTAACACCCAATCTGAGGTCAAAGTTTATGCCTTTGCGTGAGAAGCTCCTTGGCTTTCTGAGTGACTGATACCAGGAACACATTGGGAGGGTGAGGGCTCTTGGCTGGAGGGAGGCAAACAGCTTGGGAGTCATCCTGACAGAGTCAACAGCTGGGGGATTCTGGTCAGTACTGCTGAGGGCTAGGGAGCAGAAGCTAGGAATGAAACAAGACCCTACAAAAATCTCTTACTCCACAAGGAAGAGAGGAGCCACACCCCAAAGAAAGCCTGGGCAGAGCCCATAGATGCTACAGAAACCAGAGAAGGCTGAGGCAGGTGACACAGAGATTCTGGGGAACCTGAATGAACGTGAGGAACTTAGGGGAAGGTATTGACGACCTAGGAGGGTGGCACCATATGAACAAAAATGTAGTAGTGGAAGGCAAGAGGAAGAGTGTGGGAAGAGTGGAGTTTGTGGAGATGTGGAAACTGTCACTTGTCTCTCATTGTGTCCTCTTCTCATCCAGTCACCCTCCACTGCAGCCAACGTATGAGCCCTGAGGACCTTTCTTCTCTGTGCCCAGAGATCCACTGAGATTCAGTCGGTAGGACCCAGGCTCAGATGGCACCGCCCTCCACTGCCTGACACTTGCCTGCTGCAGTTAAAGCAATGTTACTTTCCTAGGACAGTCTTGTTCTAACGCTGTGGTTGTGGTCAGTCTTGACGGCCACCTTGACGGAGGGTAGAATCACCATGGACACCTGACCTCTGAGTGTTCCAATGTATTTCCAAGAGATTTGACTTGCCATGTGGCTGGCACCATCTCTTGTGTGAAGGTTCAGGACCAATTCAAGGGAGAAAGCCAGGCCCAGCCGCGATTACCTCCCCTGTTTCCCAACTGCAGATGCAGCCTGGCCCATGTTCCTACTGCTGTGCCCTCCTACCACAATAGAGCCAAAGAAAACCTTCCTTCCTCAGACTGTTTCCCTCAGCTATTTTACCAAAGCAGCAGGAAGTCATGAGCACACCTGTTGTCCTGACATAAATATTTAAAGTGCCTTCTTTTATTCTTAGAAGATTCTAGACTTGTTGGGGAAGCTCCTACATGGAGTACATGATCCCCTCAGTGATGGTGGACTTCTGAGGGTTCTGTAAACGCAGCATTTAGAGTCCTTTCTACTTTCACTTCTGTGTCAACTGTCCTTTGGGGACAGCTGGATCTCTGCTGTCTACTGTTAAACTATGAGGACGATTCTACCCCAGGCTAGGCCAATGAAAACACTGTGGATGTTTTGTGGGCTTCTTTGTTTTTTTGTTTTTGTTTTTCTAGACAGGGTTTCTCATTGTAATAGCTGTGGCTTTTTCATTGGTAGGATAGCGGAGGTGGTGAGCATAGCTGCCTTCCTGTGGGAGTTTGATGGAACTACCAGGAGAAAAAAAGAGTTTCTCTTTCTGCAGGGGTGGTTATACTAGTTATCTGGGCCTCATTTTTAAAGAAAGTCACAGTGGGAGCAGGACGTGGTGTCCAGGATCTATAAATGCCACTTTAAAAGTGGAGACAGGGCAGGCTCAGGTACAGAGAGAAGGTTCTGGCCTAGCTTGGTCTATAGAAGACACCCACCCTACCCACCACCCTGGTCTCACTGGACAGCGGTGGTACATGCTTTTCATCCCAGCACTCAGGAGACAGAGGCAGAGGCAGGCAGATTGCCATGTTCCTGGCCAGTCTGGTTTCCAGTGCTAGTTCCAGGACAGCCAGGGATAAACAGAGAAACTCTGTCTTGAAAAGGAAAGAGAAAATCATCACTTGGCTGGTCAGATGATTCATACACATACAAAATAAATGTCAAAAAAAAAAAAGGAGAGGAAGGGAGATGGGGGAACAAAAACCAAACAAACAAACCAATCACAGAGAGGGAATTGATAGCTAGGTGTACCTAGAACCAGATTTTCCTACAGCTAGGGTGTGTGGGTGTATGTGTGCATGTATATGCCAACCAGGGTGTGGTGTGTGTGTACACATGTAAATGCCAGCCAGGGTGTGTGGTGTGTGTGTGCGCATGTATATGCTGACCAGGGTGTGTGGTGTGTGTGTGTGTACACATGCCGAGGGGGACACTGGGTATGTTGCTCTGTTACTCTCCATCTAACTCCCTTGAGACGGGGTCCCTCGCTGAGCTGGGAATTTGGCTGGTGACTAGCAAGTCCCATAGGTCCTCCAGTCTCTGCCCCACACAGCACTGGGCTTACAGGTAAAGCGTTACATGGGTACTGCTAGTGTGATCTCGGTCCTCATGCTTGCACAGCAAGTGTCTTACCCACTGGGCCATCCTTCCAGGCCTATGCTTTTGTTGCTTTCTGAGGTTTTTGTTGATGTTCATGCAGTGCTAGGGCTTGAGTTCCGTGCCTTCGTAAACCAGGGGAGCGCTCTACCCGCTGAGCTATAACCTCATCAGTGCCTTGGTAAACCAGGGGAGCGCTCTACCCGCTGAGCTATATCCTCATCCTGTATCCTTGTCACTTGAATTAAATCAGCACCACTGGGTTCTTCTACGCCCCAATCCCTTTTTCCTTCCTCCCCACTGCTGCCTTTCTCTTCTTCCCTCTGTCCCTTCTTTTCCTCTCCATTTTATAGTATGAGTTGGGCATCAGGAACTTGTGCAAGAATTATAATCCAAGCCTGCCAGCCTGGGTACCAAACCCAGCACTCTCTGCCTGTTAGGCGACCCTGCATCAGGTGCCTTTAACCCTAAAGGCAGAAACAGGTTGATCTCTGTGAGTTCAAGGTCAGTCAGAGCTACCTAGTGAGACTCTGATTCGACTCCCCCCACCAAAACAGAAACAAAACAAACAACAACAATAACAGAAATTGCCCATACAATGTACCTAAAGAAGTTCACCAAGGCTGGACAGAGTCCGAAGAAGTTGCCCCCATGTCTCAGCTTTCTACTGTTCTCCCCTTCAGCGTCAGGACAGCTTTTATTAATTAGCCACATTTCCAGAAGCCCGTGATGCTGTTGGGTTGTTCTCTGGTGAGTGTCTGTGAGGGGACGCCTGCTCTCAGCAAAGCCGAGAGTCTATGTGGCTCTTTTTACTCTTAGATGCCTCAGGAAGCAGGTAGCTATGGTCAGGTTCCTGCTGCTTCATTTGCTCTTTGCCTCTGTCAGCCTCAACCCTTCAGTTCCTGGCTACGGAAATATAGTCAGTCTTCCCGAGATGGATAACTTTGAAGTTTTCAGGATGTTTAACCTTCCAAGGCTCTGAGAGAAATCCTTGCAATTTCCTGGGAGGCACTTCTCTGGCTGCTCCATCCCTTCTCTGACATCCCCCACCCTGGTTTATTCTCTTCCCTGCCCAGTTCCCTCCGCTCCAGAACTCAGACACTCAGAAGAGCAGCCTGGGAGGTATAACTTCACACAAGGAGTCTGAGGGAGGGAAATCCAGCTTCACTCTCCTTCTTTTCTCCTGTCCCACACCAGAGCCTAAGGGTGGAACACATAGAGAAGGCAGAGCTGGAGGCACTGACGGTCCACAGGGCCAGGGCGCGGTGCACAGAGGAGGCAGCACAAGGGATGGCCAACAACCTGGGCCTGTTGAGCTGTTTGATTGCTATCCTGGTTTGTTTTGTGTCTTTCCTTTTTTTTTTGTTTTCTTTAGACAGTATTTTATTATAGCTCCCATACTAGCCTTGAACTTGATACACAGCCTAGACTACACTGGAACTCTAAACCCTCCTGCCTGAGTCTTCCAAGTGCTGAGATTATAGGTGTATACTATACCACTCCCAGCTTGTTTGTTTGATTGTCATTATTTTATTTACTTGTTTTTGAGACAGGCTCTTGCCATGTTGCCCAGACAGGTCTTGAACTCCTGTGCCCAAGAAATTCTCCCTTTTCACACACCTGAGTAACTACAGGCTGTACAACACCTTAAGGGTTTTGGGGTTTTGTTTTGTTTTAATTAGCTTATTGTTAGACTCTTCCATGAATGCAAGGCTTGAATGCATTTTTCAGAAATGAAAGTTTTTGTCTAGAACAGTAAATGATACTGTGTGTGTGTGTGTGTGTGTGTGTGTGTGTGCGCACACACACACCCATACCCACACACATTCAGAGTTGGGGATGAACCTGAACTTCACGCCTACTAGACAAGTGCTCTACCACTGTGCTGAATAGTTTTGTTTCAATTTGTGCCAAGTTGAAATCATTTTAGAAGAGGGGAATCCGGCATGCAGTTTTACAAAGTTCCCTTAGGTGGCAGCATGGAGCATTGACTGCAGAGCTGTGGGTGTCTAATTCTGCTTAAAATCCGAGAGAATAAAGCACTCAGCGTGACAGTTCTGCTAGCACATTTCACGGCTGTAGCAAACAAACAGCAAGAATAGAAAACCTTTCCTCAGGCAGGCAAGATAGACTGACAGCCCGAGTTGAATTCCCAAGACAGTCTTCTGTAGCTCAGGCTAGCTTGAGTCTCCCCAGGCAACCAAAGATGACCTTGACCTTCTGGTCTCCTGCCTACACCCCCCAAGTGTTGTGGCAGCAGGCATACACCACTGTGCCAGATTGTATTCGACGCTGTAGCTTGAACCTAGGGCTTCATGCATGTAAGGCAGGCTCTCTACCAAGTGAGCTGTATCCACAGCCTTGGATAAATGAGGGACACCCTGCCCCTTCTCTTCAAAGTGAATTCCCTTGAATCTTTACTCACAGTAACTTTCTGCTTTTGCCCCTCCTCTGCCCATGCCCACTGCTGCCCTTTCCTACATCTGGCTCCGGTCAGTCACTTACCACCTCTGCAACTCCACTGATTCAAACAATAAATGAGACGATAGTGGCTCTACCTATAGAGATAGCAGCTGAAGCAGAGATGTCTTGTGCTAACTGTAGGAGAGCCTGAGCTTAGTAGGTCAGGGAACACTAAGCGTTCTTACTCGTCTGTACGACCAAAGCAGTAAGAAGAGCCATCACCAAACTCTTGTGCAGGTTCACATCCCTGCATGCTAATTAATTTATCAACCCTTTATCTGGGCACACGCTATGTGCTGGTCCCAGCACTAGAGACTATAGGTATACATAAATGTTGAGGCTGCGTCAACCTCTGCGTTCCAACTTTCCACTCCTACGACAAATACTTGAGCTTATCGGCCTGGAGAGGGAGATAGTCCACTGGCTCAGTTTCAGAAATTGAAGTCCACAGTCAGAAGGCCCTGCTGGATTTGGACCTATGGAGGGAAGAGTGCGGCAGAGCAAAATTGCTTCCCCTAAAGCTAGGAGGTGAAAAAAAAAAGAGGAAATCTAGGGTCTCACAATCCCCTTAAAAGGTAGTCCTCTGGCGACCCCAAACCTCTAACAAGGCCACAGTTCAAAGTTTTCACCCCCTTCCTAATAGCACTGATCTGGGATCCAAGCCTCAAGCATATGGGCCCGTGGAGAACACCCAAATACCCCAAGTTATTCACAGTGGAACAATCCTTGTACGCTGTAAATATGTATCACCCTCATTGGTTAATAAAGAGCGTATTGGCCAATGGCTAGGCAGGATAAGGTTAGGTGGGAAAACCAGACTAAGGAAATGCTGGGAAGAAGGAGGAGACGTCTGAGGAGGACCAAGGCAGACTTGAAAGAAGCAATATGGGAAGTTCATAGATGTGCTAAACAAGCCTTGGGGCAGCTCACAGATGAACAAAAATGGGTTAATTTAAGTTGTATGAGCTGGCTGGCAACAAGCCTAAGCTACTGGTTGAGATATTATAATGATAAGTCTCTGCGTGACTATTTGGGAACGACTGCCAGGACACAGAAAAACTCTACCTACTCATAGTCCCGAAGGGAGGAAGGTGATAGGTAAGGCTGTAAGAATTAGAGGGTCCTGGCGGTGTGGTGACAGCTGAGCAGGGTATAAAATGATGAGCAGGAGTTGGATCAGAAAGGCAGAGTGGAGTTCAACACACAGACAAAGACTGTGGAAGTTTCCTTCTCTCTTGCTGTGCGGTGCTTGGCATTGTCTTGGATGCAGTGCCTTCACTCTGAATTCAGATTCCTTGAAATCAGGTGTGGATTGGGGAGATGTCTCAGTGGGGAAAGAGCTTGCCATACGAGCATGAAGAACCCAAGTTCTGGGATCAGATCCCAGAAACCCCACACAGAGCCAGACTGTAGCAAGTGTCTATCATTTCTGAGCAATTACTGCAAGATGGGAGTTGGAGTCAGAAAACTCCCAGGAAGCTCAAGGGTCAGAAGTCCTGTCGTGAGAAGTGAATAAAAATAGACCCGTCTCATAAAAGGTGGAGGCTGAGAACTGAAACCTGAGGCTGGACTCTGACCTATGGCAAATGCATGCCCACGAATAGTCACACATCATACATACAAAAAAAAGCTTTCAAATAAATTCTAAAACAATTTTTAAAAACCAGGAATAATGTCGTATACCTGTAACCCAAGCCCTGGAGGTGAGGAGACAGGTGGATTCTGGAAGCTGATTGGCCTTCCAGTCTAGCCAAACCAATAAGTTTTAGGTCCATTAAGAGACTCTGTCCAAAAGTATAGGTGGATCCAGGTGCACACCTTTAGTCCCAGCACTTAGAAAGCAGAGGCAGGCAGATCTTTATCATGGCTTTGAGGACAGCCAGGCTACATAGTAAGACCCTTTCTAAACAAACAAACAAAACCCAAGAAACAACTGTTTCTTTGGGGCTGGAGGACTCAGATTTGATTCCCAGTACCCACATGGAAGCTAGTATTTTTAGTTCCAGGGGATCTGATGACCTCTTCTGGCCTCCATGGGTACCAGACATGCACAGAAATACATGCAGGGAAAAACACCCATACACATAAAATAAAATTTAAAGGGAAGGATTTTTTTCAGTGATTAAAAACACTGGTTATTTTTTCGGAAGACCTGGCTTCAATTTCCAGCACCCACACAAAGGCTCAAAATTGGCATTAATTCCAGTCCCAGGGGATATGACACCCTTTCTGGTCTCCAGATATATATGGAGGCAAACCATTCATACACACAAAATTTAAAAAGTTAAATGTTTGAAGTAAAATAAAATTAAAAGTTCATAAAGGTAGCTGGGCATGATGGCTCATGCCTTTAATCTTAGCATTTGTGAGATAGAGGTAGTTGTTTCTCTGTGAGTTCAAGGCTGGCCTGATCTACATAGTGAGTTCCAGAACAGCCAGGTCTATGTGGAGAAACCTTGTCTCACAGGAAGAAAGAAAGAAAGAAAGAGCGAGAGAGAAGAAGGAAGGAAGGAAGGGAGAGAGAGAGAGAGAGAGAGAGAGAGAATATAAAGGTGGAGGCAGGCATAGTGGCACACACCTTTAATCCCAACACTGGGAGAAAGGCAGATAGATGTGTCTAGACTACATGGCGACTCCCAGGTCAGCCAAAGGCATACAGTGAGACTCTGTCTCATAACCAAACATGACTGGAGAAAAAAATAGTCAGTGAAATGATGTTTCATGATACTCTGCTATCCTCGTAGATTGGTGCCTAGCCCAGTTGTCAGGGATGCTTTAGCCAGCAAGAGATGGAAACAGACGCATAGACCCATAGCCTAACATTAGGCAGACCTCACAGAATCCTGTGGAAGTAGAAGAGGAAGGGTTGTGAGAGCCAGAGGGCTCAAGGACACCACAAGAAACCTACCGAATCAACTCCCTTGGGTTTATAGGGCACCACGGAGACTGAACCAGAGAGCTTGCATGGGACTGATCTAGGTCCTCTGCATATATGTTACAGTTGTGTAGCTTGGTCTTCTTGTGAGACTGCTAACAGAGGGAGCATTTAGGAAGCTTTCCTCCTACAGGGTTGCCTCATCCGGCTTCAGTGGGAGAGGAGGTGCCTAGTCTTACTGCCAGTTGATACATCATTGCTAGCTGACATACATGGGAGGTCTGCCCTTTTCTGAAGAGAAAGGAGGAGTGGATGGGGATTTGGAAGGGGCTGGGAGAAGAGGAGGGAGGGGAAATAATTAATTAATAAAAATAACATTATTGGGCTGGAGAGATGGCTCAGAGGTTAAGAGCACTGACTGCTCTGCCTGAGGTCCTGAGTTCAATTCCCAGCAACCACATGGTGGCTCACAATCATCTGTAATGAGATCTGGTGCCCTCTTCTGGCTTGCGGGCATACATGGAGGCAGAACACTGTATACATAATAAATAAATTTAAAAAAAAATAACATTATTAAGTAAAAGTTGGGGTGTCAACGTCTAGTGCGTTGGGGTCCCTGGGTAAGGGTCTCGGGCAAATCAGGACACAGGGAATGCAGAGTGTGAACAACTGCATAATAAGCTTTATTTTGTATGGCTTTTATACAGACTAAAAAGCATTACCTCAACTCTGAAACCCCCCTTTACTCACATACATGATCATGAGAAACTCTTGCCTCTCCTTGCAAGAAACAATACCTCAATTAATAACAGTAATAAAAATGAAAAGAAGAACATAGAAACAAGACAAAAAGTATACAGAAGCAAAGCACACTTTGTAACTGGTAGAGCGTGAAGAACTGAGCTCAAAGGCCACTTCCTTATCCAGGGTACAGATTCTGACAGAACTTTTGAGAAATAGGCAGAGAAAGTTTGCTTTCATCTATGCTTGCTTTGCCAAGCAACCATTTCCCAACTTCGTCTCATCTGTCCCAGGAGGAGCCTGCACTCTAAGCCAGTTCTGTGTCTCCACATCGGGGCTAGATGGCTGGGCAGTGATGACGTACATCTTTAATCCTAGCACTCAGGAAGCAGAGGCAGGCAGATTTCTGACTTCAAGGCCAGCCTGGTCTACACAGTGAGTTTCATGACAGCTTGAGCTGCACAGGGAAACCCTGTCTCAAAAACAAAAAAAAAAAAAAAGTTAGGGCTAAATTGATGTCTTAGCAATTACTGCTCTTGCAGAGGACCCAAGTTCAGTTCCCAGCACCCATGTGATAGTCACGATAACCTATAATTCCAGTTCTAGAGGATATGGCCTCTGAGAGCTCCTGAGTGCCATGTGGTGCATACACACTCTTGCAAGCAAACGCACGTAACACAAATAATACTTAGCCTTACTTGTCAGGTTAGTAAAGATGCATGGAGGCCAGGCACTAGGGCTATGTGACTCTATTTCCGGTATTTGTAGACCCCAGGCTTTTGAATTCTAGGCCAGACTGGACTATTTTGTAGCAAGCAAAGTAAGCTCTGAGTGACTGAAGTCCTGGGTGAATGTGTGCTATTGCCACAGGCACAGCCATGCCAAGGACCACAGAGCCTCAGACTCATGGAGAGAAAGCCTTCTCCCCCAAAGTGAGGCTCAGAGGCAATGCATTTCTTCTGATCTGTGTGCAGATGTTGACAGTGTGTGAAGAAAATGTCTACCACAGCTGTCACTCCCTGGATATTTACAACCTGAAGTCTACTCCCCTCCAGAGACTGCTCCCACTGAGGTTAGTTACACCTGTCTTCTTGATTCAGCTGTGTACCATAAACCCCGCCTCCTTATCGGTTTGTGATAACCCCACCTCCTTGTTCAGCTGTGTCTTCTAACCCCACCACTCCGTTCAACTCCATACAATAAACACACTGAGCTTCCAGGGTACTGAAGTTCCTCCATTTGAGAGCCCAGAACCTGATCCAAGCGTTCTCTCTGTCTGTCTATTTGTCTGTCCATCTGTCTGTCTTTTCGTCGTTCCCCTGATGCCCTAGTCATATTCAAGTTCCTGGAGGTGTGCATGTGCACTGTGCTATATAGTACAACTGTCTCAAACCGAACCAAACCAAACAAAAAATTTCCTTGAGCTAGATATGATATGTGCACTTTTCTTTATTGTGAGGGTTTTGTTTTATTTTTGAGAAACTTTCAAGTAGCCCTGACTGGCCTCCAAATCCCTAGGAGTCCAGGAATGACCTTGAACCTCTGACCTTCCTGGCCGCACCTCCCAAGAGTTGCGTTTACAGGCGTGCATCACCATGCTCCATTGACAAAAAGCTAAGGATCAAACTGGATCCTGATGCGTGGTTGGCAAGTCCTGTGCCACCTGAGCTGCACCCCCTGCTCTCTTGTATTTAATATTCAAAAACATTGTTTTAAAAAAGCAATCTCTCATAGAAAAATGTCCAAATATTTATGTAGCTACTCCTCACTACTTAGGTGTGAGCTGTGCACAGTGGCTTCTTTCAAAAGGTGCAGACTGGAAAGAGAGAGAGAAAAAATGACTTTAAAATGGGTAAAATCCAGGGTCTGTGTTGAAGTCAGAAGCCTATGTTGCTATTAATGGTCGCACAGAAGCCTAGGGTCTGGGCTACACCCTGTGGCCTTATTGGCGTCCGAGGGCCTTGTGGGTTCCAGAGCCAGGCTGATCTGAGTGGCCTGCGGTGCCACCCGTAGCCTTGGTGCTGTCCTGGCCCTGGTGCTGCTGCAGCTGGGGTGTGTGTTGATGTCTGAGGCCTGTGTTACTACAGGAGGACATAGGAGCCGTGCGTGATGAAATCAGAGGGCCTTGCTGAGCCAGACCCACTCTTTGCTGGCCCTGAGAAAGCTGGCCTTGCCCCTCGCAGGACAGTGCAGCAATAGCCCACAGCACTCCGGAGAGATAGTCCCATCTCTCACCATAGCCAAGAGAGAGCTGGCCTTGATGGCATGAGCCTAGGAGAGCTGGCTCCACCCCTCCCTCATCTGAGGAGTGTTGCCTCAGTGGCCCAGACTGACACCAGGTCAGCTACCACACAGGACCACATCCCTAACATCTACCCTATCAATAACCTGCTGGAGCTCGTGAAGGGACTGGACTCAGAGCTGGTGCAGGATATCTGAGAAGAGGGTCCGTCAGGGTCAAGTGATGATGGTGTACCAGAAAACAAAGGCCTTGAACCGGACCAGTGACTCACTGCAACGAGCACGGTATGCTGTGTGACACACCATACTCCCTAAAATGGCACTAAGATGGATGAAGAGGTGCTTGGAACATGGGAAAGACAGGGGAGCAGGTTTTTGTTTGTCTGCTTGCTTGGTTTGGTTTTAGCTTTTTAAAAATTTTCTGTTGGGGAGATGCTGCAAAGATGAGGGGCAGATGTGGCAGACTGGGACATGAGCAGAATGAGGGTACATGATGTGAAGGTCCCAAAGAACCAATAAAGAAATTATGCTGAAATACATATTTTAAAAAATGGATAAAATCACTTCTCAGCTTAACATCAAGTATACTTTGGAGAAAGTTGACAGTCACTATTCAGTCAACTTATGAAAATCTCAAAGACAATGGCTGATAGTGTTAATGTCATTTTACCTCTGAGACCCTTCTACCAACAACCCACAGCCTCAGGCTTGCCAGAAGAAAAGCAGCTGACCAATTCTAACACAGAGATGTACAGCAAAACACTTGACCCAGGCTCATCAGAACCAAGGGCAGCCTGAGAACCTTGTCACAGCCGAGTTTCCATGTCTAAATATCACCTAGTATCCCAAAGAGGGACCCTGAAAAGAATAAATAACAGTAAATGAAAATTGATGGCACCTAGGAGCTGGGGAGGTGGCTCAGTGCTCTTCTAAAGGAAGAATACACTAGTCCCAAGGGTATTTGATGCCCTCTCCTGGCCCCCATGGGCACTGCACCCATGTGATTCACAAACTCACATGGGGCAAAACACTCACACATGCCTAAAATAAAATAAAAACAGTTTCTGTCTGTTTGTTATTTTAAAGTACATCTATAGTCAGGCATCATGACACAGACCTTTAATCCTAGCGCTCAGAATGCAAAGGGCATAAATCTCTGAGTTGGAAGCCAGTCTACATAGTGTGTTCCAGGACAGCCAAGGCTACAATAGACAGCTGCTGTCTCATAATAAAGGGTGGGAAGGCATCTAGATAAAATAAGCCACGGAGTTCAGTTAATGAGAAAGAAGAAAAGAAATTTGTGTGAAACTTAGCTGATTTCCAGGTTGACCTGTTCCATTGAGTGAGCTGAACGCAGTGAAGACTCAGACAGGAAACCGTGTTCCCTCCTTCCCAGCTGTCTTCACACTGCTCTGTGACTCTGTCAGAGTCCCCATCCTATCGCAGTGCTTTCTCTTCAGGACTGCCAGCCCACAGATAATGGCACGGGGATTTAATATTAACTATGAAAGCTCAGCCTTGGCTTAGGCTTGTTCCTAACTAATTTTTATAACTTGAATGAACCCGTATTTTTGTAATGTATATTCTTCTAAATGACTTGTTCCCTCATCTCCATGCTGCCCATCCTGCTTCCTCCTTGACTGGCAGACAACTCAGCCTTTCCTCTCCCCTGAGTTCTCTCTCTGCCCAGAAGTCCCGCCTACAGTCTCCTGCCTAACTATTGACAAGTCAACTTTTTAAATTACATCAGTCAAAGCAATTACATAGACACCCAGTGTACAAACATCCCACAATACATCCTTGACGTGTGCACAAGTTGATCCTGAAGTTTAAAGGTGTGTGTGTGTGTGTGTGTGTGTGTGTGTGTGTGTGTAGCATGGGAAACACGAACATGTGTCTGTCTGTGTGCCTTGGCACTCACATGGAAGTCAGAGGATATCCAGCAGGATCTATTCTCTCCATCCACAATATGTGTCCCGGAGAGCCAAGTCCTTGGGCTTGGCAGCAAGTGCCTTAACCCACGGAGCCATTTTTGACAGTCCAGAATGTGTGTGTGCGTGTGTGTGTGTGTGTATAAAAAATTTTATTTTATTTTTCCCCAATACAAGATTGCTCTGTGTAGCCCTGGCTGTCCTGGAACTTTTTCCTGTAGACCAGGCTGGCCTCAAACTCAGAGATCTGCTTACCTCTGTCTCCTGAGTGCTGGGATTAAAAGGCATTCACCACCCACCACTGCCCGGCTTTTTTTTTTTTTAAGTTTTAAAGTTTTTATCTATTGTGTAGGTGTGTGTGTAGCAGGGAGGGAAAGAGAGAGTACACACATTTGCCAATAAGTGGATGTGCCAAGGCACACATGTGAAGGTCATAGGACAATTCCTCCTAGCGCATTGAGACCTGAGGATGCAAATCAGGCCATCAGGCTCGGTGGCAAGCATATGAACACACTGAAGCATCTCAAAAGTTCCAAAATACAGGGTTTTTTTTTTCTTGGCTTTTTGTAAAAGAACCACTTGAAAGGTTGCAGGTATCATGAAACTGCACCCCTGAAACATACAGCATTAGCCTCCTAAGAACAAGAACATTGTCCCACGTGTGGTGGTTTGAATGAGGATGGCCCTCATAGGCTCATACCTGTGAATACTTGATCCCCTGTCACTGGAACTGGTGGGAAGAATTAGGCAGTGTAGCCTTGTTGGAGAAGTTTTGTCACTGAGGGTGGCCTTTGAGGTCTCAAATCTCCACAACAAGCCAATCTTGATATCTCCCTGCCTTCTATCTATGGTTAAAGATGAAAAGCTCTCGGCTATTAGTCCAGCACCATGCCTGTCTGCTTCCTGCCATGATGATCATGGACTGACCCTCTAAGACTGCAATCAAGCCTCCAATTCAATGCTTTATTTTATAAGGCTTGCCTTGGTCATGGTGCCTCTTCATAGGACTAGGAGACTAGCTAGTTCTGTTCTAGATAGCATGTAAGCATGATCGTATGTCACATCTGAGATAAATAGTATTCATTAATTCGGGAATGTAACATATTCTCCAGGCCATGTCCATGAGTCCTTAATTATCCTTCCAAAAAATGTCTTCTGTGACTTTAAAAATTAGTTTCTGTTAAACAGAGACTCCAATCAAGTTCATATACAGTATTTTATGTTTTTTTTAAAAAGCGTCTTGCTATGTAACCCAGATGTCCTCAAACTTACTATGTAGACCAGGCTGACCTTGAACTCATAGAGATCCATCTACTTTTGCCTCCTAAGTGCTGGGATTGAAAGGTGTGCTACTATACACAACCCTGCATTTGTTTTTAATTCTTTTGTCTCTTGGTTCTGGAACTTGTCTGATTTGTTGGTGCTTCCCCTGCCGGCCTGCCCAATGATGTTGACTATGAATCCAAGCCAGTTGGCATAAGCAGCAATTGATGACATTAATTAATTCTTTACCATCATACACTGGAAAGAGAGGGTAAAGAAGGTCTCTCTTTAGAATACAAAGTTCGAAAAAATAAAAATTTGGGGGAGGAGTCAAGACACAGTTCAGTGCCAGAGTCTTCATCAAGTATGTTAGTGTATGTAGGTTCAATTACACACACACACACCACAGAGGTGTAGGGATTGTTGACTTAGCTAGAACATACCCATGAAGGTTAATCTCCAGAGTCATCCTGATGTGATTTAGAGTCACCTAGAAGATGCCCCAAGGGCATAGCTTTCCAGAAAGTGTAACTGAGGACGGAAGACACATTCTGACCTGGATCAAACCATGGATGACATTTCTAGGCTTCAGTCCCTGGTTGAGGAGAGAGAGAGAGAGAGAGAGAGAGAGAGAGGGGGGGGGGGGGGGAGGGAGGGAGGGAGAGTCCCAAGCAGCAGCGCAGCATTCATCTCTCTCTGCTCCTTGTTGTAGATGCAATGTGACCCACTGACTCGTGTTCCTCCTGCTGTGACTCCCCTGCCACCACGGACTACACTCCAAACTTGTGAGTCAAAGCCACCTTCCTTCCTTAACTCACTTTCGTCAGGTAGTTTGTCAATGGAGAAAAGTCAGTAGAATAATACAACTCCCTCTCTGCTTTCACAGGGAGCATGAGCTGCCTCTGGTTGGCCTGGGGTACAATGCAAAAAAAAAAAAAAGGGGGTGTACTGCCCACAGGCTTAACTTTTACCCCCTGGACTCTGCTGTCTTTGAAATATTGTATTATCTACCCTGGACCCTAAAATACCTTGAATATTTATCTCTAAGGAATCTGAACATCTTCTGATCCAAAGACAATAGAATGCGGGGCAGAGGGATCTTGACACAAAGCCAAGAACTGATCCTTTAAACTTTGCGCAATAACCAGCTTTGATATCAAGTGACTCAAACAGTTGGGCCAGTCCGGAGAGGGTGGTGTTATAAAAGGCCCCTCACCCTAACCCAGATGTCCTGGATTGACTCCTACAACTCTGCAATCTCCAGCTCCTACCCTTCAGGTATATGTGTCTTTTCTGATCACAGAATCAGCTTCTATATCCTAAATGCTTTCAGAGATGGAGAAAGGGGGATACTCTGAAGACTGAAGGAGGTCTGAGGTTTTGCTTCTTGCTTCTCCGTCCTGAACCTTAGTTTATCCTTTTAAAACACTCTCTCTCTCTCTCTCTCTCTCTCTCTCTCTCTCTCTCTTTCTCTCTCTCTCTCTCTCTCTCTCTCTCTCTGTGTGTGTGTGTGTGTGTGTGTGTGTGTGTGTCTGTGCGTGTCTGTGTGTGATATGTGTCCGTCTGTCTATATGAATGCCACAGTTCAGTGGATAAATTTCAGGAGTCAGTTGTCAGTTCTCTCTTTCCATATGTGGATTCCAGGGCTCAAACTGAGATTGTCATGCTTAGCAGTAAGTGCTTTGAACCACTGAGTCATCTCACTGTCCCCCAGTCTTTAATTAAGGAGTTTCAAATAGGCTGTCTCTAAGGAGGTTGCCTGGAGTAAGAAGACAGGGAGAGAATACTTGCCTAGCACTGGGGAGCCTTGGACCTGGCTGTCGCCTGCTTCAATCTCCAAGAATGAAGGTCAATGAAGGCTCATTTTTAGAGGCCATGTCCCTGTAGTATTGATAGAGAGTCATCGAGGAAGGGGAATGCCACAGATCATTGCTATGATTCCAGGGACACTGACCTTCTGTTGTTTGGGCAGGGGGACGTCTTCTGCTCCATGGGTGTGTAGAGGGCTCCAACAGGGAGCCCACACTGTGTTAGACCCTTTGGTAGAAAGCCCAGCAAACACTCTGTAATTGGGGCTGGTGAGGAGATGTCTTTAGCTTCATTGTTTTGGAATGGTCATTTGTATCCACACCAGTCTCAGAAATGGAAATGGGAGAAGACATAGACAGGAGAGCCTGGGGTGGAAATTCAGACACTAAAGTTGGGAAACGTAAGGCTTGTGAGACTCTTTTGCAGCCCTTGAATTCTGCGATGGGGTTAGTGCAAATTCCTGAGAGAGCAGGACACATGACAGGTATATCTTCACTGTCCTGGTGTGTGGCTGAAAGTCAAACAGAAAGTATCCCGACTGAATGAGAGAGTGAAGGAAGAAAGGGAGGCTCAGAATCCGTGCTAAACCACCCCACCCTTCCATTTCCCCTGCAGCTGGTACAGATGGCATTGTTCCAGAACATCTCCTTGACCCCAGAGCTACTACTGGCCACTGCCATCTTCTGTATAGTATTTTATGTGGTCAAAGCTTTAAGAACCCGGGTCCCCAAAGGTCTGAAGAGTCCACCTGGACCCTGGGGATGGCCCATCATTGGGCATATGCTGACCCTGGGGAAGAACCCACACCTGTCTCTGACCAAGCTGAGCAAGCAGTATGGGGACGTGCTGCAGATCCGCATTGGCTCCACCCCTGTGGTGGTGCTGAGTGGCCTGGACACCATCCGGCAGGCCCTGGTGAAGAAGGGAGATGACTTCAAGGGCCGACCAGACCTCTACAGTTTCACACTTATCACTAACGGTAAAAGCATGACCTTCAACCCAGACAGTGGACCTGTGTGGGTTGCCCGCCGCCGCCTAGCCATGGATGCTCTGAAGAGTTTCTCCATAGCCTCAGACCCGACGTCATCATCCTCTTGCTACTTAGAGGAGCATGTGAGCAAGGAGGCTAACCATCTAGTCAGCAAGTTCCAGAAGCAGATGGAAGAAGTTGGGCGTTTTGAACCTGTCAATTTAGTGGTAGAAACGGTGGTTAACGTCATTGGAGCCATGTGCTTTGGGAAGAACTTCCCCCGGAAGAGCGAAGAGATGCTGAGCATCGTGAAGAGCAGCAACGACTTTGTAGAGAATGTCTCATCAGGGAATGCTGTGGACTTCTTCCCCATCCTGCGCTACCTGCCCAACCCAGCCCTCAAGAGGTTTAAGAACTTCAATGATAAATTTGTGCTGTTCCTACAGAAGACCGTCCAGGAGCACTATCAAGACTTCAACAAGGTGAGACTGGGAGGCAGAGAGTAAACCCATCACTCACAGGCCCAGAGAAATCTCCTCACATCCTACTCCAAGGTACTTGTACTGCCATGTGCTCTCAAGTACTAGGAAGGCTCAGGACCACTCAGAGACCTGTGACCTGCAGTCATGCCCTGTTCCCTACTGCTCCCCCCGGGGGCTTCCCCAAACCCCAGAAAACAAAGGCAGGTGAATGGAACCTTGGCAGAGCTTTGCAATATGGGGTGTTGTTCATCTAAAGGCCTTTGTTCTGTAGGAACATGAACCTCAACAGGGGCTAAACTCCAGCTTTGGGTCACTTTTCTTCCCTGGGTTCACACATACTTCTTCCTTCTCTGAAACCCGATGCCTGTGGATAGGGGAAGAAGGGTTGGTGGCACACGAAATGACTATGCTCTATTTAGCGCTGATGCCAGTTCAAAACTCTGAGTCCCAGCCCAGTTCCCAAAGGGCAATGCAGTTCCTAGGCACTGGGGACATCTCAAATGGGATGGGGCATGGTCTGGCATTTGGCCATCAAAATGCCAAAGTTCCCTTAAACTTGTGTTCTCTAGAACAGTATCCAGGACATCACAGGTGCCCTGTTCAAGCACACTGAGAACTCCAAAGACAACGGTGTCCAAATCCCCCAGGAGAAGATTGTCAACATTGTCAATGACCTCTTTGGAGCTGGTATGAGCCTTACCCCTGCCTCTTGATCCAATAGCTGCTATTTACCTATACCCACCCTATCTACTCACTCACCAACCGCATGGCAGGTGACACAGGACAGACACTTGCCATAAGATTGAGGTGTGACTTCATGTTGTGTAACCAACTCCTGGGAGAAACTCAACCAAGCCCCTCTCCTTTTGGGCCTGGGTTTCCCTGCCTGGAAAGTAAAAGGGTTCTACAACCTGGAGTCCAGGTCTGTAACTTCAGCCATTGACTAGGAAACAAGCGTCTCTGAGGTTCTTGTTTGTTTGATTTGTTTTGAGTTTGGATTCTTTGGTTCTGATTTGTTTTGTTTGAGACAAAGTCTCATCCCTGTATCCCAGGTTGGTCTCAAACTTGTGACAATTCTCCTGACTCAGACTAGGCTAGTGTTGGGATTCTAGGTATAAGACACCATGCTTGGTTTCAAGTTTCTGTTGAGGACTCAGCCCTTCCCTCAGGAAACACAGGGGTGGGAGCCCGTGAGGATAGGGCTTGCTCTGTTTATGGAGAAGCGTGTCTAAATTCTTTTCCTTCTCCCTGTTGTCCTTTCTCCTTCTCCCCACTCCCTGCTGCCCAGGATTTGACACAGTCACAACAGCCATCTCCTGGAGCCTTTTGCTCCTTGTGACACGGCCCAATGTGCAGAGGAAGATCCACAGGGAGCTGGGTATGTGTTGTTCTCGACCCTCAAGTCAGAGAAGCTGTGAGCCTCCAGGTCACTTGTAGATCTACAAATAGGTGTTCACGTGTCCTACTATGTTTAAGTCCTAGGACATAGCATCCCCCACTTGTGCACATAGGTGTGGGTGGACCATACCTGTTCATGTGTCTACTATGTGTAAGTCTTAGGAACATAGCATCCCCCACTTGTGCACATAAGGCGTGGGTGGACCATTGGGTCTCAGAAACGTGCGTAAACATAGCCAACATAGAGTGACCCTAGTATAACAAGGACACATGTGTGTGAGGCAGACAACACCCCATGAGCTCTGCCTGTGCTTTGCAGACACAGTGATTGGCAGGGATCGGCAACCACGGCTTTCTGACAGACCTCAGCTGCCCTATCTGGAGGCCTTCATCCTGGAAATATACCGATACACATCCTTTGTCCCCTTCACCATCCCCCACAGGTAAGGGCCCTGTTCTGTGACCCTAAGTTTTCATACTGTTCACCAACCCTGTTTCTGAGCTCTGGAAACAACTCAGGCTGTATCTCATTCCTGAACATGCTAATTTCTACATCTGACCCCATCAATCTCTGGTCTACCCCCGCCCCAGTCCAGTTGCTTATGGCCTCAGCGGTCACTCACCTCCACTTGTGTTTGCTCCCTATGGAATCTTCTGCTCCAGCCAGGCCCTCCTCACTGTCCCTCACAAGGGTAATCCAGCCACCTGTCAACTTTGCTTAAACCAGACCTTCTGTCTGGAAAGGTGTCTGTCCACTTATCTGGCTCCCAAACTCTACTCTTACCAAAGGTCAATCCTGACACACGAGTCTTCTTCCATCTAGAAGCCTCTTTTGGCTATCGGCCAAGTAGAACTTCATCCTCCGAGGATTTGTAAGATTTACAACCCAAGTTCCCCGACTGTGAGAGTGAACATTCACCTCTGCCCACCTCATAGGCTTGTTAATTCTGGTACAAAATCTGCAGACTCTCCAGGGCAAGGCCAATTTCCTGATATCTTGGCTTCAGAGACTGCCCCAGTGCACATCTGAGCACTAGAAAAGTCTAATAAAGAAGTGTTGAAGTTGTAGGACAGGATCCTGGCAAAAGGAAGGATAATTCCCCATGTTCCCTGCCCTTCACATGACCTCCTAGGATGGGGCTTGGAGACTGTGATAATCAGACACTGGGATGCAGTGGAGGGAGGAACACGCCACATCACAGCCTCTCCAAGCCCTGACTGGACACAGCTCTCTTCTCTCCTCAGCACAACGAGGGACACCTCACTGAATGGCTTCCACATTCCTAAGGAGCGCTGTATCTTCATAAACCAGTGGCAGGTCAACCATGACGAGTGAGTACTTATCCCTGGCGGGAAGGTCAACGCTCAGTATCAGGAAGGTTGTCTGTCCCTTCGGGAACTGCTTATATAAGGACCAACACTCACTGCTACATAACCTGTCCCAAGTGACAAAACTTAGAGCCACTTCCTCAAACTCGGTGTACAGAAGAACTTAACTAGGTATCTGGAGTGGTTGGTGAATGCCTGTAATCCAGTCTCCTCAGGAGGCTGTGGCAGGAGGATTAGAGTGAGTTCAAGGCCAGTTTGAGCTTTAGATTAGCCAGGGTGCATACCTGTCTCAAGGAAGAAAGGAAGGAAAGAAAGAAGGAAGGAGAAATTGATTAGAAAGTTTCCCCATGTCCCAAGGTCCCAGTTGGATGGATAATGAGGATACATCATATGACTTATGGGAATGGTCTAATGAGCTCCCTAAAAAAATCCACTCTAATCTGTAATCAGGCCGATTGATCCATCCAAACCAGGACATATTGACATAGAACCCCATTCATGTTGTATAGTTTATTTTTAGTACCAGATTATAATAAGCATTAGCCAAGCAAGCCAGTGATCTCCCTTCCCACTGGCCTTTTGGAAATAGGAGGGAGAGAAACATGTTATCCTTTTGAAATTTTTTTTAGATAACACATTATTTCCTTGAAGGAACAAACATTGGTAGTGTATGTCATATGGAAGGCCCTAGGTTCAATTCCCAGAACTACATCAAGGAAATAAAAAGGAACTAATACAAAAGAGTATTGAAACTATGATCAACCATTTGGTGGTGTTCCCACATGCCTTTAATCCCATCCCTTGTGAGGCAGAGGCAGGCTGATCTCTGAATTATCTGCGAGCCTGATCTACACAGAGAGTTCCAGGACAACCAGGCGACACAGAGAGACTCTGTCTTGAAAAACCAACACAACAAAGCCAACCACTATCTTGCATCATGGGAATGGTTCAGCAGGTAAAGGCATGTGCCGCCACACCTCACATCCTGAGTTTAATCCCCAGGTCCCACATGGGAGAAGGGGAGAAGTGACTCCTGCATGTTGTCCTCTGACCTCCACATGCACATGAAGATTTAAATAAAATTATAATTTAAAAACTAAAAATAATCGGGCTGGAAAGATGGCTCATTGGTTAAGAGCACTGCCTACTTCTGCAGAGGTCCTGAGTTCAATTCCCAGCAAACACATGATAGCTCACAACGATCTATGAGATCTGGTGTCCTCTTCTATCTGATGCTCTCTTCTGTCATGGTGACATACATGCAGAAACAGCATTCATATGTATAAATAAATAAATATTCAATAGAAAATTAAAAATAGTCAAAATCCACTCTCCTTACGTTAGGTCGTTTTAGAGAGAATGTTATTTTCAGAAGCACTACCATGACTGGAGGTGCAGCTCTGTGGGTAGAGTGCCTTCTACCGTGCCCAAGGCCTGGGTCCATCTCCAGCACCAGGTGTGGAAGCCCAGGCCTTCATCCCAGCACTTGGAGGTAGATGCAGAAGGGTCAGAATCTCAAACAAGATGACCTGGGGTCATCTCTGGAGTTCAGGGCCAACTTTAGACCCAGGAGACAAGTCTCAAAGCAAACAAACACAAAAGAACCATCACAAAGGAGATAAACACCGAGTCTGGTACCTTCCCCACGGGCTCTTGTTACCCTCAGTCTTTTCTAACACCGTGTTCTCACAGAAGCTGGGAGGACATAGCTCCCCTTTCCTCCCAGAGCCCACCCACTCAGGTCCTGTCTGTTCCTCTTGCAGAAAGCAGTGGGAAGACCCCTTTGAGTTCCGTCCAGAGCGGTTTCTTACTGACGACAGCACAGCCATCAACAAGACTCTGAGTGAAAAGGTCATGATTTTTGGCCTGGGAAAGCGTCGGTGCATTGGAGAGACCCCAGCCAAGTGGGAAGTCTTCCTCTTCTTAGCCATCCTGCTGCATCAGCTGGAGTTCAGCGTGCCACCAGGCCTCAAGGTGGACCTGACACCAACCTACGGGCTGACCATGAAGCCTCCGATCTGCAAACACCTTCAGGCATGGCCACGCTTTTCCAAGTGAAGATGGCCGAGACGGGAAGAGGCATCCACAGACCACCAACTTTGTTTCTTTTCCTTCTTTTTAAATAAGAGCTTTTTTGGAGTACAAATCTTTCACCATTTAATTCACTTCCAATCAATTTTAGAATATTGTCTGTCATACCCCCCCAATCTATACCCATTAAGATTTATGGCTATTCCTCCTAACCCGTCTCCCCTGCCCCTCCAGATGCCAATCCAGCTTTTGAGAGTAGATTTGCCTACTGTCGCCATTTCACACAAACCCCATGATGTATGGTCTGACTGGCTCTTTTCACTTAACACAGTTCTTTCAAAGTTCACTCGTGTGGTCTGTAGGGTAATAAAACTCAGTTACTTGAACCTGCGACTCCAAGCAGCCCTCATTCTGTTTCCTCATAGTTAATGTGGGCTCCTCTTTCCTGCTTTCTCTTCCTCCCTTCTTCTAGGACTTCAGTCTTTGAATACTTAAAAGGGACAGAGAGGAAGGAACCAGCCTGTGGTGGACATGTCCCTATATCCTATCCTCAAAAAGTAGAAGCTGTGACTTTTCATGGTGAGGGGAGAATCACAACCCCAGATGTATGTGGGTTGACTGGAGAGTGAAGACAGGGACCTGGCCAGATGATTCTGTGGCCAAAGGAGATTGCTGTGCAAGTCTGAGGGCCTAAGTTTGAGCTCCAAATGTTGGACTCTGGCGTCCAAACACCAAGAAGGAGTCACCCCCAGAAACCATCTCATACACCACAGCCTATGCAAAAGCATGAGGATTTTATTAATTCTGTCATGACAGGGTCCCCCAGCATTCGGGAAGCCGAGGGACCCCGAATAGCGGGTACAGTCTACTTTTAAAGGGGCCACAGAAGCAAGGGGGGTTGTTCTTTGACTATTTTGATTGGCTTATTTGAAAGGACTATTACCAATAATTGACTGGAGAGCTGTTGCCAGATCAGATGAGGTAAGAGGTCATTTTGACCCCGTTTTCCAGGGGACCGAACCAAAGCATACGTATATGGGTAATTGTTCAGGAACTGAGTACGTGCGAGTGTAGCTGTTAGGTCCTTGGTTCCCAGGGGAGGAGGGGAAGCACTATGGCACAGAGGCTGAGAGGATTTAGAACTGTCAAAAATGGCTTCAGGATTGTCTTAAAGTCTTACATTCCCTCTTCTTATTTGGTCAAATATCTCACTCTTGAGATATTAGTAAATTTGGAGGACCATTTGGATCTGTACACAGAGATTAACAAACCAGTGTTTTTTTTTTTGTTTTTTTGGTTTTTCGAGACAGGGTTTCTCTGTGGTTTTGGAGCCTGTCCTGGAACTAGCTCTTGTAGACCAGGCTGGTCTTGAACTCAGAGATCCGCCTGCCTCTGCCTCCCGAGTGCTGGGATTAAAGGCGTGCGCCACCACCGCCCGGCCAGTGTTGTTTTTTTTATAATAGGGAGGTTTTGTTGACAAACATAGTCAGCAAGATTGTGTCAAGCTGGGGTCAGTACTATTTAGCAAAGAAAAGGCTCCCACTACCAGATTAAACAGTCACTGGCCTGTACTAGAGCTTGCCAGCAGTGAAGCAGGAGTTGTTACAACAACTCACAGGGTGAACAGAATCCCTATGTCTTTCTTCCTGGATCATATAACTATAAACCCCAAGCATTGTCTGTTAACTGGTTAGCTCTTTTTTTTTCTCAGTGAAAGTGATTGTGATTTTAGATTTTTTTTTTTTTTGGTGTGGTACGGGTGAAAGAGACTAAGTCCTTTTTGTTAACCCTCAACTAGGAGACATTGACATTGGTTTTACATCCCCAGGCAGCATAATAAAATATTTTAGGCCCCCCCATATTGCTTCCCCCCGGACAAATATATCATTCAGAATATTTGTATACAGGATAAAAGTTTCTGGGGGTTTTCTCAGTATCCTCCCAAGAGTAATTTGTTAAAACATACAGGTCAAAAGTTAGCTGGGGGAACCAGGTATTCAGGGAATAAACTCCAGTGGCTAGCCTTAAGGCTGGCCCAGTCTCAAAGTTAGTCGGGGTCCAGGTTAAGTCCTGAGGTATAAACATCAGGGCAAAGATCAGCAAGCCTGGCAGAGTCAGGCCTCCTTGAGAGGATTTTGGGTACGCTGAAGCTTTTCTTTGGATAGTCCTGGGTCGTCCTGTGGAGGTGTAAGCTTGATGTGAGAGGCATGCATCCAGGCTGCAATATCGTCCACTTTGAGGGCAGTAGGTGTAGGGTCCCTTCCAGCGAGGTTTAAGGTTCTGGGACCGGTGTCTCTGAACATACACAAAATCGCCAACCTGGAACGGGTGTGAGATTTCCGGGTGCCCGGGCTGGTGTTGGGAGGTGCCAGCAGAGAAGCAGGGAGAGTAGCTTAGTCCAGCGGGCAGCAGCCGGGATAACTAGGGCCCCTTTAGGGAGGGTCTAGTCTGGCCTGCAGCAGCAGGCTCTGGTCGGATAGTACTTGGTTTTAAATACCATCTTATGCCCCAAGTCCTTCCCGACACCCATGGAGACAGTCCCGCTTCTCGCCCCTGGGAAACAAGTGGGGGAGATGTCTGAACCCCCGTGTCCAAATATTTTCTCCAGGGGAAAATCTTTTGCCAGCCTCCAGGGGCAGCTGCTGTTTTGGCTGTGGGGTGCTATAGCTTTCCTCATGTCCCTCCGGATATACCCCAGGTGTCAATTCTGGAACGAATGCGAGATTTTCAGGTGTCAGGGAGGCCAGGGGTCTCTATGTCTGGGCTCGGAGATCTGGAGAGCCTTCAACCGCGCCTGTAGATCGGGTTTGTGAGCAAATGGGTCATGAGGGGCCTTAGGAAACTAAGAGGGTGGTCCCCCATATTGGATCTCATAGGGGGTTAGTCCAAGCTGAGACGGGGTGTTTCGTACACAGAACAGGGCTAGGGGAAGGAGCTGTACCCAGTCTCTAGTGCCAGATTCCAAAGGCTAATTTGGTAAGGGTCTTTATTTATCCTTTTTACCTGTCCTGAACTCTGGGGGTCTGTATGCACAATGTAATTTTTTCCAGTCTTACCTGTGCCCTGACTTTTTTGAGCAACAAGGCAGTTTTACCATCAACCTCGATTACCTTGAGCAGGCCAAACCTCGAGAAGATTTCTTCTTTGATCTTTTTAGTCCTGGTAAGAAAAAGCTTCTCTGCCTTTCGGCTGATGTCCCTTTAAGTAGGCTGCTCAGCTCATTGCTGCCCTGCCTTCTTACCAGCATGCGCCACCAAAACCGGCTCTGCTTGGGCATTGCTGAACCCCAAGCTTCACACAGCTGCGGTCTGGGAGCTGTGGGCAGTTGTTTTCTGTGAAACTTGCAAGCAGTTCAGGAAGGCTGTTTGGAATTGGGCTCCGGCATCTCCCAGCCCCTCCTGGCTTTAATCAGTCACTACCTGCCGGGGCAGGTGGCTGGAAGCAGAGTCCCCAGGCGTGGGCTGTGACCAAGGCAGCTGGGAGGAGGATTCAGCTGGTAGCCGCTGCAAAGCCTTCCTCAGCAAGGTGGGCATGGCAAAGGCAGAGAGTAGCCTGCTATTCTTTACAGCCCTGGAGAACAGTAGGGGAAGTCAAAGTCTCCAACAGGTCTTTTTCTAATAAAAGCGTGGGACACTCAGGAATAATCCTCAGTCCTTGTGTCCATGGTCAAAAGTTTTAGACATAGCAAGGGGGAACCCCTTTCCTTTTTTTTCCGTACACCCCAGAATCGAACACCTGGGTGCACAGCATAAGCAAAGGGGGGGGGATTTCAGTACTATTATTGTGGCTGCTGCATTGGCCTCTCAGGTGGGCAGAGCATCGCTTCAGTAGCCGGCTGTGCTCGGCACCGTTCTCCGACCCGCTTCTGCTCAGCAGCTGCTTTGGGAAGTGTCTTGAGCCCAAAGTTCTGTAGGGCCATTTTTCCTCATGAAGTCCGCATTCGGCCACTCAGGGGCTGCTCTGTCTGAGGTGCGCAGTCTCTGCAGCTGTCGTCTTCTGTTGCCTCCCTATCTGTCTAATTTTTTTCCTTTACTAAGTCCTGGAGGGAGCATCTCTGCAGTCCCTCCATTTTCTGCAACTTGCTGTCTGATACTGACTGGCCTATAAAAGACATCACTACATTGGCTTGGTGATCTGCTGCCATGGGATCAAAATGGGTTTACATCCTGTACCCCTCCAATAGTCTTTCTAAAATTCCTGTAGGAGTACTATCCGACCTTTGTACTATTGCTCTTACCTTAGCCAAATTAGCAAATTAGTGGGGTGCTTTGCAACCCCCCCCTCCTTTTTTTTAGACCCGCCAACTGGACTCTGGCAATAAAGACGGAGCTGCTCCCTATCAGCTGGAGTATTGAAGCCCCATCCTCTATCTTGTCTGGTGATTGGGTTGGCCTGCTGTCAGCTCCTGGGACATTCTTTTTTTCCTGTGTGGTTAGGAGCACCTGTAAGAGCTGCTGGCAATCATCCCAAGTGGGCTGATGAATAACCAGAACAGATTCTATAAGCCCGGTCACGGCCTGAAGGTCCCGAGAAAAGGAAGGGTTATAGTATTGTAATTGGCCTGTTACTGAGCAAAGGGGGAATGCTTGGGAAGTCATTCTCATCCTTCCCCTGTCCCAGTGTAGATGCTGAGTACTGAAGTTTTCAGGGCTAGGCCCCGACCAACGGGGCTCCTCAGGAACGAAGTGCTTCCTCCGGGGGAGGAGGAGGGAGAAGTCTGTCATGCTCTGCTGGATATCAGGAGAACCAGAGGTGCCTGGATTCTGGGTTTCTTTTGCTCCTGTACAGGAAAGAGAGAAGACAAAGGGCTTGGGGAGCAGCAGCCATCACCTCCTCCAGCAGTGGGGCTGCTTTCTGAATCAGGGAAACTGATGATGGCCAGGGGGCGGGGCCAGGTTCTGAATTCCTGCAGGTGGATTTTAACAAAGACAAACCGACATACAAAAACAAAAAATACAGAGACAGACATAAACTCAAAACCAGAAGCTGGTGCTCTCACCACCACTCTGGTTTAAAACTGAAAATACACAAGAACAAAAAGACAGACATAGACTCAAAATCAGAAGCCGAGCAGCAACAAACTGATACGAACCTGGAAGGGAGTGGGCGATAAGGGCCACACTCCCTAGAAACTAAGATGACCTGGTCGCTCCTAGTTTCACAAATTGCCAGTGAAGCATCCTCCACGGCTGGGCCAGGGAGTATTCCTGGACACGTATGTCCCACTGCCTGGTCCCCTTCAAATACTAGCCCTGCGCAGGTACAATTCTCAAGTTACTGATTCACAATTATACAGAAACAGAAACACAAAACACAAACAGACAGACATAAAAATGAGCTCGTTTCTTTATACCTCCAACTGGGCCCAGAGTGTGTCTGGGAGCGACTGGATTCCCGGTCAGGGAACCAAATGTTGGACTCTAACGTCCAAACACCGCGAAGGAGTCACCCCCAGAAACCATCTCATACACCACAGCCTATGCAAAAGCATGAGGATTTTATTAATTCTGTCATGACAGGGTCCCCCAGCATTCGGGAAGCCGAGGGACCCCGAATAGCGGGTACAGTCTACTTTTAAAGGGGCCACAGAAGCAAGGGGGGTTGTTCTTTGACTATTTTGATTGGCTTATTTGAAAGGACTATTACCAATAATTGACTGGAGAGCTGTTGCCAGATCAGATGAGGTAAGAGGTCATTTTGACCCCGTTTTCCAGGGGACCGAACCAAAGCATACGTATATGGGTAATTGTTCAGGAACTGAGTATGTGCGAGTGTAGCTGTTAGGTCCTTGGTTCCCAGGGGAGGAGGGGAAGCACTATGGCACAGAGGCTGAGAGGATTTAGAACTGTCAAAAATGGCTTCAGGATTGTCTTAAAGTCTTACACAAGGACTCACATAAAACAGGGGGACGTGGCCATACCTCCCTGTAACCCCAAAGTTATGGGGTGTTGCCAGATAGATCCTGGGAGCTTAGTGGCCAGCCTAGCCAAACAGTCAGCCCCCAGGTCCAGTACGTAATCCTGTCTTAGAGGAATAAGGCTCAGAGTGATAGAGCAAAATCCCTGACACACTTCTCTGGATTCTGAATGCACATGCATGGTTTGGGCATGCACACCCCCCATGCACACGTGCACATATACACAACACACTAAACATACACACAGCATAACACACAACCACACAACCACAACACACACACACACAGGGAAATGGAAATAGAACTCATAGCATGGAAGATAATTGCAAAACATACATCATGTCAAGGACATGTAAAGACCTTCTATAAGGGCCGGGCGGTGGTGGCGCACACCTTTAATCCCAGAGAGGCAGAGATAGGCGGATCTCTGGGAGTTCGAGGCCAGCCTGGTCTACAAGAGCTAGTTCCAGGACAGGCACCAAAGCTACAGAGAAACCCTGTCTCGAAAAACAAAAACAGAAAAAAAAAAGAACTATAATTCAAAGATACCCCAGTTTAAAAGTGGACAAGAGATTTGAGTCAATTTTTCTTTTAAAAAGATAAACAATTGGGGCTGGAGAGATAGCTCAGCAGTTAAGAGTACTGACTGCTCTCCCTGGTTCAATTCCCAGCAACAAAATGGTCACTCACAACCATTTATAACTGTAGTTCCAGGGGATCTGATGTCCTCTTCTCATCCCCACAAGCACCAGGCATGCATATGATACACATACATATGATATACATACTGGCAAGAAACAACACACATAAAAATAAATAAATCTTTCAAAGATATATTATTGACAAATGAACATAAGACAAGGCGTCCAATACCATAAGTCACCAGAGAAACAGAAGTGAAAACCACAATAAGGTGAGGTGGGTAGCAAACACCTGTGAGCCCAGTCACTCGGGAGACTGATAGGAGGGTCACTTGAGCCCAGGAGTTCACTATAAGTATGGGCACCATAGCAAAATCTGCTCCCACAAAATCAAATTTAGCTAGAAGTGGTGGCATGTGTTTTTAATCTCAGCACTTAAAAGACTGAGGCAGGAGGATCATTAAGAGTTTCACACCAGCCAAGGCTATGAAGTTAAACCTTGTCCCAGTAAATAAATTTAAAAGTTATTCATGGCACAGCTTGTAACAGTTGAGTCCATCATGAAGGGAAGTCAAGGCAGAGACTCAAGGTACAGGAACCTGGAGGCAGGAATTCAAACAGAAACCATAGAGGAACACTGCTTCCTGGCTTGGTGCTTTCTTACACAACTCAGGACCACTTGGCTGGGAGTGGCACTGCCCACACCAATCATTAATCAAGAAAATGTCTGAGAGACATGCCCACTGGCAAATCTAAGGGAGGCAATTTCTCAAGTGAAGTTTCCTATTTCCAAATAACTTCAGTTTGTGTCAAGTTGATAAAAGTCAACTCTTATAAGTAGGATGTCAATAATTTTTTAAATGGAACATGATAAGTATTGGGGAGCATATGGAAAAAGAATAACCTTCATATGTTGCTGGTGGAAATACACTCTGTTTCAGCCTCTGTGAAGAATGATTCAGTAGTCCCCATGAAGATAAACACAGATTTATCTATGATGTGACCACACCACTCCTGCTCCTCCATACCCTCCCTATCAAGACAGAGTGTATCTCCTCAAACTGTAATCCCTGTAAAGTCTTCCTCCCTAAGTGGATCCCTGTGAGGCATTTGGACACAGCCATGAGAAAGGACTCAGAAAGGAACACTGGTCAGCCCAAAGTAGGTAAATTCGCTGAATAAGGACAAGAGGTTCCCAGAGATTCAGAGGAGGCAAGAATGAGAAGTTCGGTTTTGTTGTTTTGTTTCTTGTTTTTGTTTTTTATATTTAGTGTTTAAGGAATATAATTTCTGTTTAGGATTATAAAACATTCTAGGAAGCAGATGGCTGTCAGTGTTGGACCGCATTATGGATGACCTTAACACCCTTAACTGCATACGTACATGGTAAATGGAACATATTTTGTCGCAATCCTTTATTTGCCTGTTTTGTTTTGTTTTGTTTTTGTTGTTGTTGTTGTTTTGAGACAGGGTTTCTCTTTGTAGCCCTGACTGCTTGGAACGCTCTCTGTGTTCTGGGTTGGCCTCAAACTCAGAGATTCATCTGCCTGCCTCCAGAGTGCTGGGATTAAAGGCGTGTGCCACCATGTTAGGCTCCATCTGCACTCTTGCTCCTCTAGTTCATTTCTGATATCTTTATGACTCATAAAGTTCCAAACAAATATGTCCTACGAGTTATGATTCTCCAAGCTGAAACAAAAATGAGATAGACTTATTTCCAAAGAGCTTTGTCCAATGGTTATCACCCAACAACAGATAGCAATATCATGGTTCTCTGTGACTTGGAAAAAATAATATTTGGGATTACATATTTAAAAAAATAATGTTGGAGCTCCTAACTACTGGTCAAAGTGACTGTCAAATGTTTAGTACTAAATGGAACATCTGTATGGACCCTTTGTAGGATTGGGGAAGAAGTGGAAAGACTGACAGATGCTTTGACCCACAATCATCTCTTCACATAGTATGCAGCTTAGCTTTTGGTCAACTCTATACAAAGTTCTGGATAATGGTACTGCTCCCCTGGAATTTCGTTTCCCAGTAGGCACATTGGGAGGCTCACAACTACCTATAACTCCATCTTCAGGGGGCCAGACGCCTTGACCTCAGTGAGTACACACACACACACACACACACACACACACCACAGGCACAATGGACACACAGATACACACGAACTGTCAGGGTCCACGAGAAGTCCCACAGAAGACCATCAGTTGTATGCAATCAGCAAAAGTGTTTATTAAAAACTGCCAACATGTTGGGGTGGCAAATAGCAACAACAAGAGACACTCGCAGGCTCCTTTTAAAGAAGATTAAGGGAACTCCAGGGAGCGGAGGTTAGTCTGGGGGCTAATTGGTGACTTTAAACAAAACGTTCATAGGATTGGTAGGTTTCTCTGGTGGTTAGGGTCTTCCCAGCAGCAGGGCAGGAAGCTGTTTTTAGCTAGGAGAAGGCTGTGGGGTGCCTGAGGATTGGTTGCCCCTGAGTTGTTTTCCTAAGAACTGCTTGCTCAGCTCCAACCAGCTCCAGGAAACCGAAACTAAGGCCCGGTCCCTGGCAGGGCCTATTAGAAACGTTTCATGGCTCTGGTCTGGCTCTCTGGCCCTCTCAAAACAACTATACACAATTTAAAAGTAAGATAGATCTTCCTGAAAGAAAAGTAGTAATAATAAAGTTTAGGAGGTGAAAGCACGGCCAACCTGTGATAAACTCTGGAGCAATGGAGCCCCTTTCTGGAGTTCCATCTGCCTATGACCCACCTATCTTCAAATCCAAGGCAAACTCCTCAAGGAATTCCAGACAGGAGGAGACCAGCTCTTCTTCTAGACTCAGAAAGGCACATCTCTAACCCTGGGCAATCTCATTCTAAAGTGAGAGAGTGATGCCCCAGGATTCCAAGACTGATCAGGCCATAGCCCAGTCCTAGATATTTCAAAACGGAAAAGGGGACCAGAGTTCCACAGGAAAGCCCCTGCTCCGAGACAGCCCACTAAGGAGGAGGAAAGCCCAGCTCTTGGAGAGCAGGGAACAGCGGCCTTCTTCTCCACTCCTTGTTGAGAGAAGAGGCATGGCTCCAGTCTGAGGGGCATGGACCGTGCTTCAAAGCCTTTAGGCTAGTGGAAGACTACCTGGGCATGATAGCTCATGTTTTTGTGACATTTTATTCATACGTGGTAACAGGTGTCAACTATGACATTGTCATAGGTGTGTTTTGTGTGTCTGAGCATAATCACCCCACTACCCTCTCTCATCACCTTCGGCTCCCACTGATTCCCTTCCTCTTCCCCACCAGTCTTTCTTTGACTAGAGTTTCTTCCATGAGCACAGGTGACAGATCTGTTTGTTTGTTTGTTTTATACAGGAGCTTGGAAAACTTACAAGTGGCTATACCACTAGGGAAAATGTCTCTGCCTCCTCCAGGAACCGTTGACTGTTAATATCAGAAAAGGATGGGGCCTCATGATTCCCTCTCTCGTTTATGACTGAGCATTGACTGACCTGGTCTTGTCAGGTAACCAGAGCTGCTGTGAGCAGCACCCTATCACGGCCTCAGCTCTCACAGATGTTCCACCTCCTTTTCTCCAAGCCTTCAAACGGTTGATGCAGATGAACCAATCTTACATGTATACAATCTCACATCAATGATACATTTGGGGCTGAGCATTTAGCAGTCACTTATTCTTAGCCCTTTGACCAGTTCTACGTTTCGGCATTGACTGCTGCCCACTGTAAAACAAGCTTCTCTCGGGGCTGGAGAGATGGCTCAGAGGTTAAGAGCACTGATTGCTCTTCCAGAGGTCCTGAGTTCAATTCCCAGCAACCACATGGTGGCTCACAACCATCTATAATGAGATCTGGTGCCCTCTTCTGGCATACAAACATACATTGCAGGAATGTTGTATACATAATAAATAAATAAATCTTAAAAAAAAAAAAAACAAGTTTCTCTCAAAGTGAGGAGAGCCACAATCCATGGACCACAATCCATGGACATAAATAAAAACATTTAGAAGGCAGTTTGACAACACATCCATTCAGCAAAACTACAGTAGCAGTGATCTCATCAGAGCCTAGGAGCTCGCCAGCTATGAGCTATTAGCAGGCTTCAAATCCAATCAGAAAGTGGCTGGACTTTAACCACTGTTGTGCAAGGGGGCACATATTGGTGGTTAATCTTGAGTGACTTGATTGGATCTGGAATCAACTACGAAACACATCTCTGCATGGCCCCAGAGTGGATAGGCAGCACCTGGTGGAGGGCAGCTGATGAAGAGGTCTGTGGGGGCGGTACTAGAGAGATGACTCCGTGATTAAGAGCCCTGGCTGCTCTTTTGATGCCCAGCACCCACACGATGGCTAACAACTGGCTGTAACTCCAGTTCCAAGAGATCCTCTGGCTTCTTGGGGCACTAGGCAAGCGTGCGATGGGCTGACGTGTGTGCAGCCAAGACACCCACCACAAAACAAAAGAAGCCACTGTTTTTCCTGTTGACTTCACTTCTTTTGTTTGGGTTTTTGTTCTGTGGGACTGGTTGGTTGGTTGGAGACAGGGCCTCACTCTGTAGACCAGGCTGGCCTTAAACTCAGAGATCCTCCTGCCTCTCCCTCCCCAGTGTGTACCACCATCACCACACCCGGCTCCACTTTTGCTTCTTGCTGGTGTTTACAGCCCTTGTTGTCTAAGCCAACCGTATCTCATGATATGTATTCGTTCTAGCACTGCTGTTCCTCTGGAGAGCACGGACTGATGCACTGGGTACCATAGCAGCATGTATAAACCCTCAGAGGCAATGGCGGATATCAACATACTTCTCCAATCCAAGGTCAGCAAGGCCCAGCTTCCCGCAAAGTTTCAAAACTGATCTGTTGATTGTTATCTAATGGTTACGGACCAATCTGAATGCACATGGACTGGAGATGGTCAATCTTCAACCAGGTGACCTAGGGTGCCACTCTGGCCAGAGCCAAGGTAGGAAGAATTGGACAATTGGACAGGAGACTTTGTTCCTTCACTCACCACTCCTGACTGACAGCTGGTAAGGGGCATATGGAGCCAGTTTTGTCTCGGTCTGTCCTGGGCAGCCCCTGGGCAGACATCATCTGAGAGACATCATCTCACTCCACGAGGTGGGTTAACACTGAAGTATGGTACACCAGGCATGGACAATTTGGGCAAAGAAGAAATGGTAGAGGCAGTTGGGACCCTGCCTCTGTCTCCCCATGGATGTTGAGGGACTCCTCTGGTCCCCATGTCTGTACATCTCAGATTCCTAGCTCTTTATCTTAAGCAGCTCCCACCAATCAGGTCTTTCTTTTAGATTGCTTAGGTCAGCTTCCACCCCATCCCCAGTATTGGGAACTATAATTCAGTGATGGAGGAAGGGAGAGGGTTAATCACAATAGCCAGACTACCTTGGAAGGTGAACCCAATACAATAGGCCCCCGGGGGATGGTATCACAGAAGAAAGCCAGCAGAGGTACACAGGGGTTGCCAGCGGTCACCTTCCTGGGTTTTCCCGACAGCAGTGCAAACCTAGCTCACTCTAGTTCTCAGCCAGACCTAAAGACCCCAAGATAGGGTCTACTGATAGTTCCCAGGCCAGTCCTGCTGCTTTGAGGGCACAGCAGCTTGTCCTTTCGGAAGGAGCTGTGGCCCTGGGCCACGCATTCCTTATTGGTTGTTTTATCCTCAAGGTCATGTCTCCCCCTTGGTACCTAGGCAAATGAACCCAATCACTAACTTTCCTCTCACCCAAATCTGCCAGGTCAATTTCATCCTAAGGCAATTTGCTCCCCGAGCAAGGATTTTCCAGTTGGCAAAGGAATCTCTGGATGAGGCGAACTGTTTGTAACTGATAAGAGTACCATCTGCACTGAGGAATCCAGACGCTGCTTCTCCCAGACCAGGGTGAGTTCAAAGAGTCGGTCTCCAAGTCTGTCCTCCACTTTACTAAGAACTTCCCAGCTCTTAACGAAACACCCCCTCAGCTAGTCACTAAGGTTCTGCTTTCTGAATATCCCTCTCCCAGGGCACAGTTCACAGGGTCCTCTGGGTTCTCTCGGGTTATGTAGTAGGAACTTTTATAGGCAAGAAACACACCTGGTTCTGAAGAAGCTCACCTCCTTCTGAGGAGGAAAACAGCCTCTGGTCTTTTCCGAGACTACCTGTGCTTTCCTGCCCGCCTGCCTACCTATGGCTTTAGAAGGACAATAAAGTGACATTTGTTTGCTTTTTCATTCCCCTCCCTTCCTTCATCTCTGCACTTCTGTAGCAAATAAAGAGGTGTTTCACCTCAGCAGGGATTGGGAAGTGGAAAGTGATAAGCAGGTGGCTGGCTCAAATTCACTAGCCAGTTGCATAACCTGAGTCTGGATTTTCTCATCTTGCAACTGAGGATAATAAGCCTAACTCATGGGGCTGGTAAGAGGCTTAATGAGAGAGTATGTATAAAGTGTCAGGCCTCAGGTGAGTGTGTGTGTGTGTGTGTGTGTGTGTGTGTGTGTGTACACACACACAAACACATCAGAAACACTGGGAAAGGTGTTCTCAGTGTAGGAGCAAACCTATATGCATACCATGAGCAGCTGTATACCCCTCAGATACACGTGTGAGCCAGCATTCCAGGACTTGCACCCTCTGCACTGGGGTCTTGCCAGCACCCAGGCTCAGCTCACTTCCTCCCACGCCTACCCACCCAAATGCTGGCAAGGGCTGGGAGGGTGATAGCGTGCTAGGGAACAATAGGTTGACAACCCCTTCCGGCCCATCGCGTGAGAAGGAACTTTGGGAAGGAAACTCATCTCCTGGTGGGAGAGGTCACCGCCCCCTTATCGTCAGCCCTGCAGGAGCTGCAGGGCTCTCTTTCTGTTCCAAGCCTCTCTCTCTTAGCTTCTCTTGTCTATATCACCTGGGTTGGCTTCCCCCACGCCTTCCTTCAGAGAAGGGCATCCCCACTAGGCATCTCTGGGTCTGCAGCTGGGTCGGGGGCCTCATGGGAGCCCAGATCCCTGCTCTCATTTGTCTGTGTGTCCTGGCCCAGGGCAGTCTCCATGAGTGCTGAGAACTGACCAACAGAAAGAATGGCCTAGGAAAGGAAGCCAAATCTGGAGACCATTGGATCCTAGAAGCCAAGCCAGGAGAGATGAGGGAAGGATAGACATGGAGAGGCCAAAGGTCCTGTTCTTTACAAAGGGACGAAGTAACAGCCCCCGAAATATGTTAGAGAATAGGGCTGACATCTGGAATTGAGGATACTTGAAGACTTCCGGCACTCAGCTCACCATTTCATATGTAGGACAGCACTGCCCTTTCTCTTACACCCCCAGCTTTCTCTACTCTCTACAGACAGGTCAGGGAGGGAAGACAGCTCTCCTACTCTGCCTGTCCACATCCAGCTGAGAGCTCAGAGGGACCCCACCTGGCAGGCTGCTGATCAAGGGCTCTGGGGCTCCATTTTCCCCATAAAAGACATGGCAGGGGTTAGGGGAGTGGCTGAAACCATCCTCGCCATAGGCCCTCCTGATCTGGCCCTTATTAACAAAGTAGGGAGGTGCTGAAGTCTGACTAGTTCTCGCCCATGTATACATTTCCTCACTGTCACCCCTCAAGTCCCTGGGCAGGAACTCTTCTCCCCCGTGCATGGACACCAGTTCCAAGTGTCCCCAGCCTCAAGTGTGACCATTACCAGGGAGCAGAAGAAGCAAAGACTGCTTCCCAAGGCTTCCCAGGTCTGGGCTAGTTGCTCCCACAGCCACCCCCGCCAGGTTCTCACCATTCCAGCTGGAAGCTCCTAGGGCCCGAAGACACAAGGATGGCAGGCACACCTACAAACACATGCCCAGCCTCAAACACATACACACCTGACTGGCACGCTGGCCCACTTGAATGCACACCTGGTGCACTCACCCACAGACACACACCTGGCCACACCTGCCCACATGCCCACGGAGAGTAGATCCTGCACAACTCAGGCCTTGTGCACACACACACACACACACACACACACACACACAGACTGGTGTGGGATGTACAAAGCCACCTCCCACTTGGCCACACTAGAACTCTGTCAGGTGGCCCCAGGAAATATGAGCTCTTTTTTTTTTTTTCCAACTTGGGTTAAGCCTGTGACCTCACCTAGGCTGGGCTATGTTTCTACTGCCCAGATTTTTAACAATTAGTTAAGATGATGTGTATATGATGGCCAAGGAGGCGGGTCATAGCATACATGTGGAGGTCACAGGGCATCTTGTAGAGCCAGTTTCTCCTGCCATATTGATTCCAGGAATAGAACCCAGGCCTTCAGGCTTTGCAGCAGGCACCTCTACCAACTGCCATCCTGAAGGCCCATTATTTTTGTTTTGTTTTGCAGTCATGTGGTCTAGGCTGGCCTGGAACTTATGTAGATGAGGCTGACTTTGAATTTCTGATCTTCCTATCTCTGTCTCTCAAATGCTGGGATTAGGGGAGAGTGCCACCTCCCTCCTTTCTCTCTGTCTCTCTTGACATTGTCTTCTTCTGTAGCCCTGGCTATCTTAGAACTCACTATATAGACCAGGCTGGCCCCCAAGTCACAGCACTCCTACTGTCTTAGCCTCCGCAGTGCTAGGATTATAGAAATACAATGCACAGCTAGCTTAAAAAGAAAAAAAAACTATAATTTTATTTTTACAAATTTTGGAGAGGGGGTGTTAAGGCAGGGTAGCCCAGGCTGTCATAAAACTCATGGCACTCCTGTCTCAACCTTCGGACTGTTGGGATGACATGCATGAACCACCAAGCCTAAGTTTAAAAAAAATCAAAACTTTATTTATCCATTTACTTGCTTACTTTGTTTATTTTGGTTTTCTTGGGACAGAATCTCACTAGGCAGAACAGACTGGCATGAAACTCAAAGCCAGCTCCCTCCTTATCCTCCCAACTGCTGATCTTATAGGCAATGTATTGAATCACTACACTTGAACAAAAGCTATAACATTAAAAAGGAAAGCAAGAGAGAAAATTTTAATAAAAACAGTGGCTGAGCCAGGCGATGGTGGTGCATGCCTTTAATCCCAGCACTTGGGAGGCAGAGGCAGGCGGATCTCAGTGAGTTCGAGGCCAGCCTGGTCTACAGAGCTAGTTCCAGGACAGCCAGAACTGTTCCACAGAGAAACCCTGTCTCAAACAAACAACAAAACAAAAAACATATGTTTTTACCCATCAGATTGGCATGACTGAAATGTTCAAAAATAGATTGTTGCTCAGAGGTTTGAAAACCAAGCACACCTCTAATGCCAGCATGCAGGAAATAAAGGCAGTAGGGCTCAGAGTACAAAGTCATGCTGAGTTACATAGCAAGGGTTTTAGGACAGCCTGAGCTACATGAGACCCCATCTTTAAAAGAAAAGCAGAGGTGTGTGGAGGGGGGGGAGGGAGCTGGAGAGATGGCTCAGAAGTTTAAGATCACTGGCTGCTCTTCCAGAGGACCCGGGAATCAATTCCCAGCACCCACATGGCATAACTGTCCCTAACTCCAGTTCCAGGGGATCTGACACCCTCGCACAGACATACATGCAAACAAAATACCATTGTACCATAAAATACAAATGAATAATTTTTTAAAAAGTGATTAAGACATGACTGGGGGCAGTGGCGTGCTCTAACAGCCCCAGCTATTTGAGAGAGTGAGGTGATAGGATCACCTGAGCCCCACAGGTTGACAAGTCTGGTTGAGTAAGGACTTTTGTGGCAGTGGTCAAAATCAGAACGGAGGGCTGGGATGTTGCTCAGTGATAGAGTTCTTGCCAGTCATGCTCGAGGCCCTGGGTTTTATTCTCAGCAGCATCAACATAGTCTTGCCAGGGTGGTCCACACCTATAATCCCAGCAGTTAGCGGGTGGAGGCAAGAGGATCAAAAGTTCAAGTCTAGCCCAAGTTATGTGAGACTGTCTCCAAAAGAAAAGGAAAGAAGAATGAATGAATGAATGAACGAATGAAAGAAAGTGAAATTGCTTTTGTCAAGCATTAGAAGACACTAAAGTAAAATCAAGAAAGAACAATTTCACAAATGGTTAATAAGAAAAACTGTTGACAAGAGACTGTCATAGACACCACCCCACACAGTCAATAGCAGCCTCACAAAGAGAACATGTACCCATCGCTGTCTGCTCAACCTTGGACAATTGCGGTCCTTGCTATTGATCCTGTGGCCAACGATCATTGCATCAACATAACTTACGAAAGTCTCCTCATTTTACCTTTAACTCCTGCTCCTTGCCCCATCCTCTTTGCAGGCACGCGATTTACTGTGGCACGGCTGGTATTGTTGTGCCAAAGCTACTCTAGTAACCCTATTGAAAGGTTGACTTGTGGGTACAAATCTGCTGTCCCAGGACTTGCGAGATGGAGGTGGGATGACCAAAAAACGCTACAACAACCAGAAGTGGTGGCGCACACCTTTGCTCTCAGCACTCAGGAGGCAGAGGCAAGTGAATCCCTGTGAACTTGAGGCCAACTTGGTCTAGAGGGCAAGGTTCAGGCCAACCTAGAGCTATACATTGGGATCCTGCCACTAAATAAAATAAAAAAACAGAAAAAGACTACAGAAATGATTCAACAGTTATGAACTCTGGCTGCTCTTCCACAGGACCTGAGTTAAATTCCCAGTGTGCACACGGTGGCTCATGGCCGTCTGTAATGCCAGTTTCAGAGGATCCGATACCCTCTCTCAGACTTCTGCAAGCACTATATACATGTAGTACACAGTCAGACAAACACACAAAACACCTGTATACACAGAATGAAAATGAACAAGTCTTCTTTTACAAACCCGAGAACTAAACAATAGCAACAACAATTTATATTTGGAAATTCTCTCTGTGTTATTTAGGATGGCTCAGTAGTCCACTAATACCAGCAATAGTTAAAATGACTAAAAAATGACACACTACATCAAATAATACCATGATGTGAAGATTTTTCCAGACCAATATATATGGTTTTCTTCTTTGTTTGTTTGTTTTGTTTTTGTTTGAGTTTACGTATACAAGTGTTGTGTCTCCGTGTATGTCTGTGTTCCACATGTGCTCAGTGCCTGGGGAGACCAGAAGAAGGCATTGGATTCCCTGAGCTGGAGTTACAGATGGTCGTAAACCGTCTCGTGGATGCCGGGAGTTAAACCCAGGTCTTCCGCAAGAGTAACAAGTTCTCTTAACCACTGAGCAATTTTTCCAGCCCCCTTTTTTGAGACCAGAATCTCAACATGTACCCCAGGCTAGCCTAGAATTCTCAATCCTCCTGCCTCAGACTCCTAGGCTGGCAAGTGATCACCACTATGTCCATCCATTTATGATTTTTTGTGATGATATATGTGTGTGTGTGTATGTGTGTGTGAGTGTGTGTGTATTCTCTCTCTCTCTCTTTCTCTCTGTATATAGTTTTACTGTCTATTCTGGACTGGCATGGAACTCTTGATCCTCTTGCCTTGGCTTCCCCAGTGGTTTTATATTTTTGCTTCTCACGTTTATTTTATTAGTGCATACGTGTGTGTATATGGAGGTCAGAGGGCAATTTGCAGAAGTCTGTTCTCTTCCTCTGTTCTGTGGGTTCTGGCTTTACCTACAGAGGCAGCTCACTGGCCTATATGGCGGGTTGTTTGCTCCCTCGCTGGCTTTTGAGACAGAGTCAGGTATCACTTTGCTTGGCTTCACATTTATATTTTTATTTCATGTATATTTTTTTGGTTTTTTGTGGGTTTTTATGTTTTTGTTTGGTTTGGGGTTTTGTTTTGGAGAAAGGTTCTGGAATTCAGTATATACTAGGCTTGGTTTCCTTACTATCACTGTGATAAAACACCACAACCAAGGCAAGCTTAGGGCTTCCTGTCCAGTCACCGCCATGGCTGGAGAACGGCAGCGTGACATTAAGGCAGCAGATCATGTCTTGATCTGTAAGCAGGAGGCAGAGAGGCATGCTGGGGCTGGTGTCCTTTGAAACCTTAAAGCCCACCCCCAGTGACACACCCCTTCCAACAAGGCCACACCACCCAACCCTTCTCAAACATTTAGTCAATCAGAGACCATATATTCAAACACAGAGCCTATGGAGGCCATTTTTATTCAAAACATCACAAGAGCCTAGAATAACCTCAAACTTCCAATCTCCCTGCCTATGCCTTTGGTTGCTACATGTGCAGCTGTGCTGTGTGCAGCGCTAGAGATGGAACCTGGGTATCTGTGTAGGCCAGGTACTAGCTACATCCCATTTAATGATTTAAAACAAGTATAAGGTAATGTAGGCAGAGAAGAAAGATGGACTTCTCTATGGGAGGTTATAGATGTCTATGTGATGTAGGGTTTTGTTTGTTTGTTTGTTTGTTTGTTTGTAGAAAGGGTCTCTCTATTAAGTAGCCCTGGATGTCCTGGAACTCTCTATGTAGACCATCTGGTCTCAAATTCACAGAGATCTGCCTGCCTCTGCCTCCTGAGTATGGGATGGAGATTTCTTTTTCCAATCTGGGAGTTGAATCCAGAGCCTCTCCTGTGATAGGCAAAAGATCGACCCCTGAGTCAGGCTCCCTGCTTCCCAGCAGCCCTGTCTCAAGTTACCCCTGACTCAGAAGGGGGACTGCCTCAAAGTGTCAAGCTGGAACAGTATCCTTCAAATTCAACACTTTTTCCATTAGTAGGCCCTGATGTTCAGAGGAAATTGTCCCACTCTCCCACCTTATGTACACTTGAAATAAAAACTCAAGCCAGCACAGGGCAGTGGTGGTGCACACCTTTAATCCAAGCACTCAGGAGGCAGAGGCAGGCAGGTCTCTGTGAGTTCAAGGCCAGCCTGGTCTACAAGAACTAGTTCCAGGACAGACTCCAAAGCTACAGAGAAACCCTGTCTCAAAAGACAAAAACAAACAAAAAAGTAAAAAAAAAAAAATGAAGCCAGCTAGCCATGTAACACACAACTGTAACCCCTGCCACAAGAGACTGAAACAGAGCTGGCAGTCATGACGTGTGCGGGGCAGGAGATCTCTGTGAGTTCAAGGCCAGCCTGGTCTACGAAGTGAGTTCCAGGACATCCAGAGCTATTACACAGAGAATCCCTGTCTTGAAAAACCAAAAACCAAACCAAACCAAACAAAAACAAAACAAAACAAACAAATGAAACAACAATGAAAAAGAAGCTGAATCCGGGGCTGGAAAGACAGCTCAGAGCTAAGAGCTCTTCCAGACCCCTCAGGTTCAATCCAGCACCCACATGGCCGGTCCTGATCCTCTTAGGCTCCAGTTCCAGATGATCCACCCTCTTCTGGTGGCCTCCTTGTGCGTCAGGGTCACACAACCTAGGCATGTAGAGGAGGGACATATGTGCAGGCAAAACGCCTGTACATATGAAAAACAAAATTTTTAAAAATGAGGCTGAAGTGGAGTGGACATGAGGTCAGGAGGAATCACTGAGGGCTACACAGCAAGATCCTGTCTCAAAAAATCCACAAGCAAACAAAAAAAGGAATAATCTGGGCACTGGACAGGGGTGGCACATGCCTTTAATCCCAGCACTCAGGTTCTGAGTTCCTCGAGGACAGCCCTGGTCTACAGAGCTAGTTCTAGGACAGTGAGGCTACACAGGGGAGAGAGAGAGACAGACAGAGACAGAGACAGACAGAGGGAGAGGAGAGAGAGAGACAGAGAGAGAGACACACACACGGAGAGAGGAGAGAGAGAGAGAGAGAGAGAGAGAGAGAGAGAGAGAGAAAAGAGACAGAGAGACAGACAGACAGGAGAGAGAGACAGAGAGAAGACAGACAGAGAGAGACAGAGAGGAGAGAGAGAGAGAGAGAGAGAGAGGAGAGAGAGAGAGAAGAGACAGAGAGACAGACAGACAGAGAGACAGACAGAGAGGAGAGGAGAGAGAGAGAGAGAGAGAGAGAGAGAGAGACGGAGAGAGGAGAGAGAGAGAAAAGAGACAGACAGACAGACAGACAGACAGGAGAGGAGAGACAGGGAGAGACAGACACACACAGAGAGAGACAGAGACAGAGAGGAGAGAGAGAGAGACAGAGAGAGAAAGAGAGAGAGAGAGAGAGAGAGACTGAGAATCATCTGGGCTCACACCTTCAGTCCCCGCAGTCAGAAGGCAGGAGTTGTTGGCCACTCTGAATTCTAGGGCAGCCATGAACTGCACAGTGAGACACCATTTATAAATAAGCAAACAGAATCAGGATTGTGAACTGTGGGCAGAAGAAAAGTCCTTCATCTTCACTGTTTCGTAGCTGCCAGCTTTCCTTTTGTTTTTGGAGACAGGGTGTCACTATGTAGCTTTGGCTGGCCTGGAACTTCATAATTAGAGCAGACTGACCTCGAACTCGTAGAGGTCTGCCTGTCTCTGCCTCCCAAGCGCTAGGATTAAAGATGTGTATCACAACACCCAGCTAAACTGCTGGTTTTATCCTCTTTTCCTTTCACACACCTGAATTCTCTGACCAAGAGCTGCCCTTAGCTTCCACTGGTCTGGGCTGTAGCCCTGAGAGTGTGGTCTGCGCCGCCCCCTTGTGGTCATTTGGGAAAACTGTTTCCCTTAGTGGTTGACCTACCCACAAACCCACAGACCCCACCAGAAGTAGTAGGCAATCAGGTTGGAAAGTGGTTTGTGGTACAAATGCAACTTCAAGGGAAATCTCAGGTCTTTCTGATGTGGGATTTCCCTCTGTATGATGTGATTACCATTAATGAAGAAAGAAACTGCTTTGGGCCTATAGCAGGGGGAACAGAGCTAGGCGGGAAAAACTAAGCTGAATGCTGGAAGAAAGGAGGCAGAGTCAGAGAGAAGCCATGGAGCCGCCACCGGAGACAGATATGATGAAACTTTGCTGGTAGGCCATGACCTCGTGGTGATGCACAGATTAATGGAGATGGGTTAAATTAATATGTAAGAATTAGCCAATAAGAAGCTAGAGCTAATGGGCCAAGCAGTGATCTAATTAATACAGTTTCTGTGTGATTATTTCGGGTCTAAGTTAACCGGTTGAAGTAGCCTCTGACTACATCTTTTCACTCCATAAATTCTAGAGAAGCTACTAATAGTGGCCATAACATGGACTTATCCCACTTTTCTCTGCATCATTTCCTGACCTGTTTTTAAAGACCAATTTGAAACAAACTCTTTGCCCAGGCAGGTGTGATGACACATACCTGAAATCCTAACACCTGAAAGACTGAGCCAGGAAGACTTGACTCTCGAGCTAGAAACCAGGCTGGGCCACAGAGTAAGCTTTAGGCCGGCCTGGGCTTGATACTGAGGATCTCATGGAAAAGCTTAGAACCATAGCTTACACACACACACACACACACACACACACACACACACACACACCATCACTAGTCCCAGGAATGTGAGGAACTAGAGTTCTCAGTACCCTTCTGACTGCTGATTGGGATTGTTGAGGGATGCCCTTCTGTATGCTGTGAATATGTTTTATTACCATTGGTTAATAAAGAAGCTCATTTGGCCAATAGCCAGGCAAAATAGAGCTAAGGGAAAATCCAATCAAAGACACAGGGAAAAAGGAGTCAGAGTCTGAGAGATGCCAGAAGTCACCAGAGAAACAAGATGTGAGGTAAGAAGCCACAAGCCACATGGTAAAATATCGAATAATAGACATGGGTTAAGTTGTAAGAGCTAGTTAATAATAAGCCTGAGCTAATAGGCCAAACAGTTTGTATTTAATATTAAGCTTCAGAGTGGTTATTTGGGAACTAGTTTGTGGGAGAGAAACCTCCAGTTACAGATGGCACACAACTCTAGGCGAAGACCACTTGTTTGTTTCCCTGCTGCCTAGACTAGGAATAATCACACTGAAACTATATTAATTGCAACACTGCTTGGCCAATGATTACAGTGTATTCCTAGCTAGATTTTACCTCTTAAATTAACCCATTTCTATTAATCTGTGCACCCACCACGTGGGCGTGGCCTACCAGTAAGGTTCCATCCAGCATCCTGCATCTGTCTCTTGTGGTGGTTATACGGCATCTCTCTGACTCGGCCTACTCTCTTGCTATATCTTTTCCAGCCCTATTATAGGCCAAAGAAGCTTCTTTATTCACCAATGGCAATAAAACATATTCACAGAATACAGAGGGGAATCCCACATCACCTCACCTTTTCTGTCTAATTAAAAAGGAAGGTTTTAACTTTAACATTACAAGGTTACATACAACAAAACAGTTATCAAGCAAGAATTATAGTTATAATATTTAGTCCATTTACATTTGGCAAATTAAGGAAAATATTCTATCATCTACTCTATCTTTGTGAGTCCAATTTTTATATCTAATCTATCTTTTATCATAACTAAGGAAAACTATAACTATTCTTCAACACCATCAAAGACCCCAGAAGGATATAAAATTACCTAAGTTAACAGGAAGTACATTGCAATCAACTCCAAAATTCTGGAATTGACAGAGACATCTTGCTGCCTGGACAGTCACCCAAAGTTTTTCTGTATCATTGGGAAATCCATTTTCAGACTACAAGTCCATAGTATCTGGCAGACATTTCCATGAAGCAGGACATTTCAAAGACAGTTCCACCTATGTTGGCAGTTGGTCAGTCACTTTCTTTTGTGTCCTACAGAATGTCAGACAGACTCTTTTATGAAGCAGGAACCCTGAAGGATAGTTTTAGGCAAGTTCAGTAGTCATTTTTTTGTGGGTCCTGCAGTCCAGTTTATACAGCATAACTTCAAGCAGTTCAGGCAAGAGCAGTTTCTTGCCCAAATGGCTAGCAAACTCCATAAGGAGCCTCTTTGATGCCCATCTTCTTCTTGAAGTAATTGGTGCTACCAGGAGCAGATGTGCCTCATTGTCATGAAAAGTCCTAAGTTTTAAAAACATTTTAAATGTCATATTCTGTTAGCCTTTGAAAAGTTTGAAGAATACATATCTAACTGAAATATATCTCTATCTATCTAGAAAACCTAACTAATATAACTACAAGCTTGACTATTATAGATGATTATCTATTAACCTATATTTCTTAATTATACATTACATTTTTAAATGAGCTACACAAACACAATACCTTAATCAAGAACAGAAATATACATATAACAAAACTGACTTGACCTTAAATTTGTATCAATAAATCAAGATCTATATCATTGCAAAATATTCATCTATATAGCATAACCCCCTTTAATGTAAACAAACGTTTATAAACAATATTTGGGAATTTGGGTACAGTTCTCTCCAAACTGCTTCCTGATTTTTGTTGGGTAAAATAATTTTAGGGGTTTATGGAGACCTTTCAGGGGCTCTTGTTCCATCAAAGCACCTTAGTCTGGAAGGAATCCACAGGATCTCATCCTCTGTGGAAACAAAAGCAGAACCTCTTTTCCAAAGCAACATATCCTTAGACCCAAATTTCAAACTCGATACCTTTAAAATATATATGTTGGTTTAGCTTAGCAGCCCTTACAAATGAAATGTCTCTCTGTACTTAGCTCCTTCACAGTAAAAAAAAAATTCAAAGAAAACACAATAATGTACATAATCCAGACTCTCTGTGTATTTTCCATCTTATGTGGTTAATTTTTTTACTCCTTTAATCTATGACTGTCTGTACTCTGTCTCTTTAAAGACTTTGTTTTATTTTTTAAATAATTTGCTTCTTTTTATAACTCTCTATATTCTTTTTCTTCTATATCCCAAGGCTATGTACATTTTTAAACACACTGAGTCTCATTTGGAGGTCTTTTCCATCTGAATTTATATTTATTGCATGCATATCTGTAATTATTTTTTGACCAGGAGCACTTTTTTAAAAAAAAAAAAAAGGCTAAGCAGCTGTGGCTAGGACCAACTCTATTGTCCTACCTGTTGTTTCCACCCAGTCCAACATGGTGGAGGCATGCTTGCTACCTTTGAGAGCCATTCACGCTGCCCCAGCTCCAGGGTCACAGCGGGTCTATGTCACCATTAAACTACTAACAATGTGCTGCTCACAAACCCCATTTAAGTTCTTGGCCTCCTGAAAGAGTCAGAGTTCATGCTGGCAGCATGAATCAGGAAGCTGCCATTTCTAATGCTGAGTCAGTAAGCCTTTTCTTAAAGAAGCCACAGTCTCCTGCTTGCCACTAGCAAACAGAGCCCATCTGGGGAAAAAAAATGCTGGCTACCAAGAAGCCATGCTTAACTCTGTTCTTTTGGGTCTAGAATTCCTTTCCAAGTTTTTTCAGGTTCTTACATGGAAGTAGTCAAACCCACATTGGCATTCCAATCTGTAGTCTGAGGCTGCGTGTTTATTTCCTGGCTATCTAGTCCTGAAATAATCACACTGAAACTATATTAATTGCAGCACTGCTTGATCAACAGTTCTAGTGTATTCCTAGCTAGATCTCACATCTTAAATTAACCAATTTCTATTAATTTGTGTATTGCCACATGGTTGTGGCCTACCAGTAAGGTTCTATCCAGCATCTGGCATCTGTCTCCTTCGGTGGCTACATAGCATCTCTGTGACTTGGCCTACTCTCTTGCTATGTCTCCATAAGATTGGTTTACTGCCAATTAGCAAGAAGTAGATGGAAAACTATGCCGAAATTCCCAAAATATTGTTTGAGAATATTTGTTTTCATTTAAAGAAGGTTGTTTATAAATGGTTAATGTTCACAGTCAATCTCTTTCTAAAAAAAGAAGGATATGATATAGAAACTATAAAAAAGAGAGATTGCTAAATCTACTTTAATCCAAAACACAGCTGTTAATCTCAGAATATTTTATATAGGTTTGGATTTTGGTTTATTGATACAAATTTAAGGTCAATTTTCATATAATTTGTTATACCATATATATATATTTCTACTCATTTTTAAAGTTTTATGTTTATGCAGCTCATTAAAAAATGTAATGTATAGTTAAAAATATAAATTAATAGTCATAAGAAGTCAAACTTCTCATGTTAGGTTTTATAGATATGCAGAGATATATTTTTGGATAGATAGGTAATCTTTGAACACTTCAAAGACCTAAAGAACATGGTATTTAAAATGTTTTGAGTTTAGACCTTTCTCAACAGTGAGAGATGTCTGCTCCTGACAGCACCAATTACTTCAAGAGGATGATGGGCATCGAAGAAGCTCCTTATGGAGTTTGCTTTCAATGTTGCAAGGCTAGACATCTGGGAAAGAAACTGCTCTTGCCTGCTTCTGCTTGACAATATGTTATAGAACGTGGACGTGTAGTACCCACAGAAAAAAAATGACTGCTGAACCAAAACAAAGTTGGACAGTCCTTCAAGTATTCTTGCTTCATGAAGGAGTCTGCCAGACATTCTGCAGGACACAAAAGGAAGCTGATGAATTTTGCCAAAATGGGCAGGATAGTCCCTCAGATTTCATGCTTCCCTGAGAAATCTGCCAGTCACTCTAGGCCTTTGGGCTGAAAGGTGGATGTCCCAACTTTACAGAAGAACTTTGGGTGACTCTTCAGGCAGCCAGATGTTTCTGTCATTTTTAGAATTTTGAAAGCTGCTTACAATGCATTTTCTATTTATATAGGTAATATTATATCCTTCAGGGGTGTTTGATGGAGTTGAATACTAGATAGTTATAATTATAGTTTTCCTTAGTTATGATCAAAGACAAATTAGATATAAAACTTTAGACTCACAAAGATAGAATAAATGATAAGAGCATTTTTTAAATTTTGTCCAATACAAATAGACTAAATATTATGACTTTTACTCTTGCTTGATACTTGTTTTGTTGTATATAATTTTACAATGTTAAAGTTAAAACCCTCCTTTTTAATTAGACAGAGACAGGGAGATGATGTGGTATGCCCTTCTGTATGCTGTGAATATGTTTTATTACCATTGATTAAGAAAGAAACTGATTTGGCCAATAGGCAGGCAAAATAGAGTCAGGCAAAAAATCCAAGCAAAGACATGGGGGGGGGGGGGAGGTGAAGTCTGGGAGATGTTAGCAGCCACCAGAGAAGTAAGATATGAGTAGCAAGCCATTAGCCTCATAGTAAAACATAGGATAATGAAAATGGGTTAAGACACGTAAACTAGTTAATAAGAAGCCTAAGCTAATAGCTTGAACAGTTTGTAATTAATATTTAGCCTCAGAGTGGTTACTGAGGAAATAGTAACCAGAAAAGAAACCTCCAGTTACATGTGTTGTGAAGTGCACCTTCCCCTCTCACTCCACCCCCAACACACTTTGCAGGAAAAAACCCATACACATAAACATTTCACAAGAATCAAGAAAAAGCTAGTGGGGAAAAGGGTTAAAAAGCCAAAAGGGAAAAACAAGAATAACAAAAACTAAGAATGTGAATGAGAGGCTTGAGAGATGACTCGATGGTTAAGAGCACTGGCTGGCTCTTTCAGAGGACATGAGTTCCAATCCCAGCACTCACAGGGTGGCTCAAAATTGTAACTCTAGTTCCAAGGGACCAGACGCCCTCTTCTGGCCTCCACAGGCACCACACATACACACAATAGGCAAGCAAGAAAAATACTCATACACATAAAATGATATTAATTGTCTAGAGTGCCACTTGAGGTGAGAAAACTTTCAGGCTGGAACTTGTTTGGGTCACCGCACTGTAAGCAAAGGAAGAGAGTTGAAGTAGATGTTCAGGAGCTTATACGCAACAGTTAGGTCAATCCCCGAGAGGTAAGAGGGTCTGAAGCCCAGGAGAGGATGGACCTCGCACACCCAGGAGTTTCCACTTCCTCTGTCAATTTACTGGTCATGGTTAATGTGCCACTGGCTCACAGAGACACAGCATCTTTTGGGGATATAGAAGCCACACAGATTTCTGTCTCTTGTGGTGCTGGGGAAAGAGGAAGCTTAGTCAGATTCAGGGACACAGGAGAATCTGTCCCCTGTCTCTCATGTCATGTCCCTCTCAAGAGCCTTAACTGGCTGTGCATATTAACTAAGGCCTAGTATCAAATACCAATAGCTCTATGGCCTGACCTGTGGGGGATGGTGAAGGGAAGGAAGGATGAATGTCAGAAAGTCTCCAGGATGAAGGCCTCAAGATAGGGCAGCTGAGGTCTGTCAGAAAGTCGGGGTCTCCGATTCCTGCCAATCACTGTGTCTACAGAATACAGGGATCCAAGAGGATTAAGGGATTGCCCAGACTTTATAAGGGTCCCTGCACATAGACTCCTCTGAATGGAACCACCACGTACCTAGCTCCTCCTGGATCTTTCTCTGTACCCTAGGGTTTGTCACCAGGTACATGAGGCTCCAAGACATTGCAGTGGTGACTGTGTCAAACCCTGACCAGGACAGAACAGAGGGAGAGAAGTTAGGGATGTGGCAGCTTCGGGCACCTGAGCACAGGATGATACACTGAAGAGCACGCACCTGCTCCAAAGAGGTCAAAGATGACACTAATGACCTTATCATCTGACAGCTGGACATTGGCATTCTCATCCAACTTTTTGTCCTGACAGTGCTCAATGAGGCTGTCTGTGATGTCCCGGATGTGGCCCTGGGAGGCAAAGGAGCACAAGGTGAGACATACCTCAAGTCTAGTCCTACCTCTCCATCTAGGCCTGGTCCCTCCCTGCCATTACTGCCTTTGTGCAAGAGCTGACACTCTGAGGCTGCTGTCCTACTTGTCCTTTCCCTCTCCAAGTCTCCTTCCTACTTCAGAGAACTGGTGGCCCCAACTCACGGGACCCTTGAGGCACAGAGCCTGACACTCTTAGTGTTAGACGTTCTTGAATTTTTTTCTACTATGAGTCCAGGAGACATGGTTTTATCTCTTCCTGGTCCAACAAGAACTGGCCCAGAACTCCTATTTGGTGGCTTTTGTCTGACGGATGCACAGAGGGATTAACCAAGAGAAGTTCTAGTGCCCTGGTGAGAATGGAGTGTACTCTGCCACTGGCTTCAAGCTTGCCTGTGACGTTCTGGCCCTGGACCTGACCTGCTTCCCACCACCACCTGCTCCTCCACAGCCTCTACCTTCTCAAATGTTCTGTAGTGTTCCTTGATTAACTTCTAGATGAAGCTGTAGAACTTCTTATTCAGGTTCTTGAAGACATCCAGGGACGAGTTAGGTAGGTAGTGGAGGACAGGGATGAAGTCAGCTGGGAATCCAGAGGCAGTAACTTCCCAAAACTCATTACTCAGATTGACTATGCTAAGCAGTTCTTGGTTATCATGGTCATAACGTTGACCAAAGCACATGGCACAGATGACATTGGCTACTGACACCACCAAACACCTCTAAGGGTCTAAGTGACCATCCTCTGCCACCAGCTTCTGGAACATTATGATTAGGTATTACACCTCCCTGCTCACATACCCCCCACCACTCCCAAGTAGCAAAATAATGCAGAATCTGGGTCTGAGTCTATGGAGAATCTCATCAACACATCCTGGGCTAGGCTCTACTGGGCAACCCATACTGATCCAGAGTCTTGTTTGAAAGCCATGATCTGCCCATTGCTGATGAAATTAAAGCTGTAGAGGTCTGGACGGCCCTTGAAGTCATCTCCCTTCTTCACCAGGGCCTGCCGGATGGTGTCCAGGCCACTCAGCACCACCACAGGGGTGGAGCCAATGTGGATCTGCAGCACATCCCCGTACTGCTTGCTCAGCTTGGTCAGAGACAGGTGTGGGTTCTTCCCCAGAGTCAGTATGTGCCCAATGATGGGCCAGCCCCAGGGCCCAGGTGGACTCTTCAGGCCTTTAGGGATGCTGGTCCTTGTGGCTCTGACCACCCAGAATCCAAGGCAGAAGGTGGTGATGGCCAGGAGCAGCTCTGTGGCTGACAGGAAGGTTAGAAGTCCATATAGGGAAGGCATCTTCTAGGTGGCTGCTGAGAGGAGAGGCAAGAAAAGGAAAGACAGACCATCAGACTGAGGGTGAGGGACGGATTTCCTAAAGCGTCACCATGCTGGTCAAGGAAAGGAGAAGCCTGTCACTGGGCATGGAGGGAGACAGGGATTGTTTGTTGAGCTGCCACTCTGTGCCAAAAATTCCACACACAGTAAGGCTGGGGTCTCGTGGACTGAGCTCTTATAGAGAAGTCTCTGTACCCTGGAAGCAAATTGTGGTTTGGTTTTGATCATATTCCTCCCACACACAGACGTTTCTTATTCAATCTCGAACCCAAACCTACAAAGAAGGCTGCAGTGAGACTCAGAGAGGGTGAGTGACAGTCTCAAAGTTGCACAGCTAGGGAATTTGAATATTCTTGCTGCCACTCACTTCCAGAGAGCCTCTCTGAACTGCTACTGTGAGATTTCAAACAGCGACTTCCAATGTCTGTGGTCTCCATTCACCCCAACGCTGTAGTTTCCTTTGTCGGTTTTATATCCATCATGAGCAGCAACCTAAGCAGTGTCTGTGTCTAAACACAGCTTTGGACCACCCAACCAATTCCAATAATTGCACAATTAGCACAAATCACACAAGCAGTCCCGTTGGGTCCTACACTTTTTGGATGCCATGCTATTGGGGAATTAGAGATCATTTGCTCCTTCGGCCTCACTTCATAGTCTAGCAGGGAAATAGGCCTCCAAATGGGGCACTGACTTGCCCAAGTCATCCAGCAATTGCAACAGAGTCAGGATTCAGAGCTATTAGGGAAAATTCCACGGGATTTCCAGCTACTATCACAGGTGCCTCCCTTAGAAAAACAAAAAATTTGAGTTCTCAGGTCACTCTGTTCATCCTAGGATCTAAAGAATTCCACTTAACCCTGGTAGAGGACAGGGATGCAAGGGGACAGAAAATCAGTGCCCAAGCCACATTCCTCTCAGCTCTAGTGCTCTGAGTTCAACAGAGCCACACTTTAATGGCAAATACACAGACTGCCCTAAGGGTGTGCCCAGCCGGGAGAGTCGTTCTGCAGTGACATCCAGTCCGGTAGTTTGAAGAAGTCGCTTTACCTTTCGGGCTTCAGTGACGTAACCCAGAGAGGTAAGACAAGATTGCCCAAGTCAGCCAGGAGCTGGTGGTGCAGGCTTTTTAAACCCAGCACTCAGGAGGCAGTGGCAGGCGGATCTGTGAATTCAGGGCCTGTCTGGTCTAGAGTGAGTTCCAGGACAGACAGGACTACACAGAGAAACCCTGTTTTGGAAAAACAAACAAACAAAAAGAGATTGTCCAATTCAGAGAGTGCAGATGCTAAAAAAAGATCTGAATCACATAAGACAAGAAGATGTATAGTTCCTACCCCAAATACTACAGCCACCTTGAAGAGAGGGGCTGTCCAGAGGAGTTAACTCACAAAGCATACTGGAGAATTAGTTCCTTCAATGTAGTGGGGAGAGCTCCAGCCTAGGTGTGCCTTGATTTCTCCTTCAACATAATTGGTAACCCAAGGAAGCCTTTGTAAGATGGAAGAGCCAGGGGAAATACAACTCTTGTTTCCACCAGCTAGCAATCTATCAAGCTGGCTGTATCCCAGCAAGGATGGAAGAGTCAGTCAGCAGGACAGGGAACCCCTGAGCAGTGGGTGGTTCCAAGGCTCCTGCTGAGCACGGCAGAACTCTCAGCTCTGCCATGCTAGCCTTTGGGAGGGTGGAGGCTATCAGGGGTAGTTTTGAAATAAGACGGAGTACACAGGAAAAGTTCAGTACACCTCCTCTATCCACCCTACCCACCCAGAGAGAGCCCTCTACCCTATTGGCAGTCCTGAGGAAGGGGTTACATGTGCATGCAGGAACGGGGAAGCCCCCAAAGATCAGTGAGGCAGTGGGAGTTGACCTGAAAGTGTAGGGTATCTCATTTCCATCTAAAGATCTGACACTAGCTACTGGACCTTAGGCAAATCCTTTTAGTTCTCTAGCCTCAGTTTCTCCCCTAAGGAATTTCCTGATCACAATAAAGAATCTTAGTGTTCCATCTTGGAGGGGCTACCCAGCATTCCATCATCCAAACTTCCTTTTCTTGGGAAGGAGGGGCAAACCAGGAGCCCCCAGTACTCACCTTCGTCTGTGAGGAGGTGCTGAACCCACGAGTGCTGTCTGGGGATCCCAAGGAGGATCAGGAAAGGCTCCAAGGAACTACCTACCACCTTCAGGGTCAGGGTGAAGACACCACCACCTTTATAGGACCTTGATGTGGGAGGTGATGTATGCTGTGAATATGTTTTATTCCCACTGGTTAATAAAGAAGCTGCTTTCAGTCAATGGCTTAACAGAGTAAAGCCAGGCTGAAAAGATATATATATATATATATATATATATATATATATATATATAGAGAGAGAGAGAGAGAGAGAGAGAGAGAGAGAGAGTGTGTGTGTGTGTGTGTGGAGACAGAGAGATGCCATGGAGCTGCCAGAAGAGAAAGAAGAAAGCTGCCAAGTGGAACCTTGCCGGTAGGCCACACACCCCATAGTAAAATATAAAGTATTAGAAATGGGTTAATTAAATATGTAAGAGCTTGCTAGAAATTTGCTAGACTCATTGACCAAGCAGTGTTTTAAATGATACAGTTTTGATTATTATCCTGTTGAGGGAGGATCTTGAGGGAATCCTGGGGCAGCATAATAGCTAATTTGGGGGGGAGGGCTGCATCCCAGACCACGGGGATTCCTTTCCACTATTTTATGCAAGGAAAACATTGGGTGTGTAAGATTTTCTCTCCCACTTCAAGCCAATGGGTGCCAGGAAAGCCTGGTGGAGGGAGAGCAGCTGGTTGGTGACTTGGTGACTTTTCTTGCCTGGTTCCTGAGTCCAAGCTCTCATGAGAAGCACAATGACCCCAGCCCCGAGGATGGACAGGAAGACCAGTGGCGCCACTGGATGACTCTGTTTCCCTCAGATTGGGTACCAGCTTATGATGCATGTTCGCGCTGCTTGATCTAAGGTTGAGGGTGGCTGGTGAGCATGCAGATCTCACCTTTAATGTCACCTATTGCAAGCTACAAGCCTGGCAGACCCCTCTTGCAGCTCCCACTGGGCTCCCGGGGCTTGCTAGTGTTTTGTATACAGAGGCAGACCACAGAGAAGTAGCTGAGGAGCTACTTGCAGATAGTGGAGGAAAGGGTGATGGGGGATCCAGGCGGTCTGCAGGGGGCATAGGGGCCAGTGGGGAGATATGCATGGCACTAGGCTCTCGGGGGGCCTGCATGCCTCAGCATGCTCCGTCCTCTGGGGCAGAGGTAGGCCTGCCTGTCCCTGCCCCACCTGGCTGGGGATGTGGTGCCCCGTAAGTGACAAATGGCATGAAAAGAGCCATCCAGCTCAGAAATGGGCACGGGTCGCAGCCAAGCTAACAGGCAGAGGGGGAGGAGTGAGGCTCTTAAGGGCCAGTTTCTCTGGGCGTTGGGGTGGGTCTCAAGAGAGAGAAATAATCTAGGCTTTGCAAGAGCGCAACTAGACCAAGTCAGGCAGTGCAAAGGGCCAGGCTCGCGTGCGAAGCTCAGCATCTGCCTGAGAGCAAAGGTCTGACAGCCTGTGTCCACACTTTTAGTGGCAGGACACCCAGCAGCACCACCCAGCACACCTAGCTGGCTGTTTGGAGGTGCTCTTTGGCCCTGAAGGGTGCTCCCTCAGTAAGAGTCTAAGGAGAAAAGCTAAACTTGTTTGTTACCTTGGCTCCACCTGTTCCCAACTAACATCTTCACCTGCCCTCTCCTGTGAGCTCCCGAGCCCAGAAGTAACACTGCCATCTGCTCTGGGACCAAGACCGGAAAACAAAACAAAACAAAATTGAAAACCAAACTCATCCACCCCCTCAGCAGCCTCTCCACTCACAAGTCACCCAAGTTGCCCAAATATTCTCAAGTGCCTTCGATGGGCTGGATGCTAGGAGCAGAATTAACAGTGTTCCTTTGATGGCGTTTATCATCTGCTGGGGGAGACAGGTGATAAGAAACACAACACAGAGACAGAAATAGTGCAGAAAAGGGGGCGCAATAGAAACAAAAATGATAAACAGAGGTCAGTTTGCAACTGCAGTGGGGTTGTCAGGGGTGTGATGCTGTCTGAGATGACACTGGGCAGGGGTAAAAGTGTCGAATGAAGAATGAAGCCTCCCAGGTACCTACCTGGGGATGCACCTGTAGCGGGTACACCTCCTAGACACAGTGGCTCCACAGGGCTAGTTATGGGTAGGGCTGTGGGAATGGGGGATGTTCTCTTGACATTTGCCCCAGTGCAGGAAGTACCTCCCCCCAACAAGGAAGATGAGAATCTGTAGTGTGGGCCTGGTGTGACCTGAGCAAGATTACTCAGGCTTCTCTGCTGGAAATAGACTGAAGGACCAAGAACACCTCTGTTCATTTTGACATCTGTCTAGCCCCGTGGTTACAGTCTCATCAAGGCCCCTATCACTGCTCCCTAGAGAATGGAGTCCTCTTTGCTTTTGGACTCTGTCAACTCCTTCCCCACTGTGCCTTCCAGAGTGTGAAAAGCTTTCTGTTACCACTTTTGCTCAGATCCTTTGGTATCTGAAGATAGAAACTAGAACCTCTTGCAGATTCCACCAGGTCTGCCTATCTAGGCTTCTAGTGGTCCCCATTTTAAGTCTTCAATAACCCATGTACCCCCCATATCCTTTCCACAGCAAGTTAGAGTTCACCTGATATCAGTTCCAGCACTTCTTCATGGCCAGTCTCAGGACATCTGACCCCATAGCTATGATCCTTATCCAATCTGCTTCTTCTTCCTCTATGCCCCAATGTAGGAAATCCGCATGTTGAAATTTAATGAAGTATACAAGTCTTTGTGAGGAAGAAATGGTTGCCAAAACTGCATTCTAGAAGAATACATGGCATCAGTAGCATTGAGCCTCCAGTACATAATGATAATGATTAGGTAACAAGTGCTGGCCATGATGGTACAAACCTATTAACCTAATCCTTGGGAAGCTGAAGCAAGAGGATTTCCATGAGTTCCAGGTCAGTCTGGGCTACATAGTAACAGTAGCCCAGCCAGGAGTACTGAGCAAACATAGGAAGACTGGCAAAAATAAAAACAAGGAGGAGGACAATGAGGAATAGGAGAAAAGGAAGGGGAGGGGATAAGCTGGGCAACAGAACAAGCAGGAGACATAGGAGGTGGAGTGGCCTTCTCAGCATCTTCACAGCCGGTCCACTCACTGCATCTCTACTCAGACTAAGACATTTCCTGGTACCCATTTTGGAGCCAGAACCAGAGAACTGCAAGAGCTAGTGCAGACATAAATCCTGGCCAGGAAGTGGGAGGCAGACCCTTCTAGATCCCTCAGCCTGCTCTACAGTCACTGTCTTCCTCCTGTTTCTGTTGTCCCTAGCAACGCCTTAGCTCCAGGGAGTCGTGGAAACCTGCTCATCATGGCTGGAAGACCTAGTTCTCAGACTTGCCACCCTGAACACAGGAAGCCTCACTGCTTGGCTCCTGTCCTCAACCAGGCATTTGACTCCAAAACCTTCATTAGCTAATAAAGGCAGTCTCTCTTTTCCTTCTCAGCTGGAGAAACTGAAGCCAGAAGGAACAGGCACAGTGACCTGGGGCAGATGAAATCAGAGCCTAAATCTCTGGCATCCTGCTTCCAGGCTATGGATCTTCCTGCTAAGGGAAGCTGCAGGGCCACAAGCTCAAGCTCTAAGCTAAGACCTTCATCTCCCCAGGCCCTGTGCACTAGAAAATTGGGAACCTTACATCCACTGTCACAAAGACTTGTCTGGGCTAACAGCCACATTGGAAGGAACAGGGCCCTCGCTAATCCCTGTCTAATTGACAGGCAGAAGGTTTGGAGACCTTGGCACAGAGTTTAATACCCAATCCAAGTTCAAAGTTTATGCCTTTGCGTGAGAAGCTCCTTGGCTTTCTGAGTGACTGATACCAGGAACACATTGGGAGGGTGAGGGCTCTTGGCTGGAGGGAGGCAAACAGCTTGGGAGTCATCCTGACAGAGTCAACAGCTGGGGGATTCTGGTCAGTACTGCTGAGGGCTAGGGAGCAGAAGCTAGGAATGAAACAAGACCCTACAAAAATCTCTTACTCCACAGGGAAGAGAGGAGCCACACCCCAAAGAAAGCCTGGGCAGAGCCCATAGATGATACAGCAACCAGAGAAGACTGAGGCAGGTGACACAGAGATTCTGGGGCACCTGAAGGAACGTGAGGAACTTAGGGGAAGGTATTGATGACCTAGGCAGGTGGCACAGCATGAACAAAAACAATAGTGGACGGTGGGAGGAAGAGTGTGGGAAGAGTGGAGTTTGTGGAGATGTGGAAACTGTCACTTGTCTCTCATTGTGTCCTCTTCCCACCAGTCACCCTCCAGTGCAGCCAACGTATGAGCCCTGAGGACCTTCCCTATCTGTGCCCAGAGATCCACTGAGATTCAGTCGGTAGAACCCAGGCTCAGATGGCACCGCCCTCCACTGCCTGACTCTTGCCTGCTGCAGTTAAAGCAATGTTACTTTCCTAGGACAGTCTTGTTCTAACGCTGTGGTTGTGGTCAGTCTTGATGGTCAACTTGACGGAGGGTAGAATCACCATGGACACCTCTGAGTGTTCCAATGTATTTCCAAGAGATTTGACTTTCAATGTGGCTGGCACCGTCTCTTGAGTCTGGGTCCAGGACCAACTACAAGGGAGAAAGCCAGGTGTAGCCGCATTCACCTCCCTCTGCTTCCAGACAGCAGATGCAGCCTGGCCCATGTTCCTACTGCTGTGCCCTCCTACCACAATAGAGCCAAAGAAAGCCTTCCTTCTTCAGACTGTTTCCCTCAGCTATTTTACCAGAGCAGCAGGAAGTCATGAGCACACCTGTTGTCCTGACATAAATATTTAAAGTGCCTTCTTTTATTCTTAGAAGATTCTAGACTAGTTGGGGAGGCTCCTATATTGAGTTACATGGTCACCCCATTGATGGTGGACTTCTGAGGTTTCTGTAAACCAAGCATTTAGAGTCCTTTCTACTTTCACTTCTGTGTCAACTGTCCTTTGGGGACAGCTGAATTCCTACTCTGTACTTTTAAGTCCCTACCCCAGGCTAGGACAATGAAAATCCATGCTGGGGAGTGGTGACAAACACCTTTAATCAAAGCACTGGGGAAGTAGAGGCAGATGGATCTCTGTAAGTTCAATGCCAGCCTGGTCTACAGAGTGAGTACGAGGCCAGCCTGATTTACAAGAGTGATACCATCTCTCAAAATTAATCAACCAGCCCCACAAAACAAAAAACCAAACAAACAAAAGAGGTGAAGTCAAGCAGAAAAACACCTGCTTCTTTTATCTGATATGTCTTCATTTTCGTGTACATGCTTTGCATTTTCCAAAAACTTATTAGGGCTGGAGAGATGGCCCAGAGATTAAGAGCACTGTCTCTTTTCCAGACTTCCCGAGTTCAATTCTCAGCAACCACATAGTGGCTCACGGCCAGCTGTAATGAGGTTTGATGCTCTCTTCTGGCCTGCAGGCATACATGTAGGCAGAATACTATACATAATCATATAAAATTATTTATTTATATTTATTTTTATTCTGTGGTTGGTGTTTTGCCTGCATGCAAATCTGAACACCACATATTTGCCTCGTGTCCCTAGAAGCCAGAGGATCTCTTAGAACTGGAGTTACAGCCAGTTGTTAGCACCCACATGGGTGCTGGAAATCAAGCCTGCGTCCTCTGAAAGAGCCGCCAGTGGTCTCAACCACTGAGCCATCTCTCCAGCCCCCAACCCTGGACCTCTTTATATCTGGGCTGCTGATGGAGGGTGCTGCCTATCCACTCTGGGGCCATGCAGAGATGTGTTTCGTAGTTGATTCCAGATCCAATCAAGTTACTCAAGATTAACCACCAATATGTGCTCCCTTGCACAACAGTTGCATAACTGGTAAGGCCCAACACTTTGATTGGATTTGAAGCCTGCTAATAGCTAGTAGCTGGCAAGCTCCTAGGCTCTGATGGGATCACTGCTACTGTAGTTTTGCTGAATGGATGTGTTGTCAAACTGCCTTCTAAATGTTTGTATTTATGTCCACGGATTAGGACTATTCCTACTTTGATGAGAGAAGCTTCTTTTTACAGTGGGAAGCAGTCAATGCCAAGACTTAGAACTGGTCAAAGAGCTAAGAATAAGTGACTGTTAAATGCTCAGCCCCAAATGTATCATTTGATGTGAGGTTGTATGCATGTAAGATTGGTTCATCTGCATCAACCGTTTGAAGGCTTGGAGAAGAGGAGCTGGAACATCTGTGAGAGCTGAGGCCGTGATAGGGTGCTGCTCACAGCAGCTCTGGTTACCTGACAAGACCAGGCCAGTCAATGCTCAGTCATAAACGGGAGAGGGAATCATGAGGCCCCATCCTTTTCTGATATGGACAGTCAATGGTTCCTGGAGGAGGAAGAGACATTTTTCCTAGTGGTATAGCCACTTGTAATTTTTCCAATCTCCTGAAAAAAAAAACAAACCTGACACCTGTGCTCATGGAAGAAACCCTAGTCAAAGAAAGACTAGTGGAGAAGAGGAAGGGAATCAGTGGGAGCCGAAGGTGATGAGAGAGGGTGGTGGGGTGAATATTATGCTTAGACACATAAAACACACCTATGACAATGTCATAGTTGACACCTGTTACCATGAATGACTCACAGGTATCACAAAAATATGAGCTATCATGCCCAGGGAGTCTTCCACTAAGCTAAAGGCTCTGGAGTGCGGTCCATGCCCCTCAGACTGGAGCTATGCCTCTTCTCTCAACAAGGAGTGGAGAAGAAGGCCGCTGCTCCCTGCCCTCCAAGGGCTGGGCTTTCCTCCTCCTTATAGTCCCAATATTAATTTTTTTTCAAATCCACAGACAACCATGATATGATATCCACAGACAACAACTCTCTAGGCTTTAGTTCAAAGAGGACTAACCCCTTTGGAAATAAGTCTAGCTCCTTATTTCAGAGAATCATAATTTTTAGGTCATATTTGGTTGGAACTTTCTGAGTCTTAAAGAGAGCAGAAATAAACTGAAGGAACAGGAGTGCAGAAGGAACCTGGCATTGTGACACATGTCTTTAATCCCACCCAGCCCTTGGGAGGCAGTTGCAGGCGAATCTCTGAGTATGAGGCCAGCCTGGTCTACTGAGTAAGTTCTAGAACAGCAGTGCTACACAAAGAACCTCTGTCTTAGAAAACTAAAACAAACAATAACAAACAAAACAATGACCATCCCTTTTCTAGAATTCTTTCATAATCCTAAACAGAAATTATATTCCTTAGATGGTAAGTCAAAAAACAAAAAAACAAAAATGAAAAACAAAACTCAGCTCCTCATTCTTGTCTTCTCTAAACCTATGGAAACCTCTTGTTTTTATGCAAATTGACCTACTTTGGGCTGACCAGTGTTCCTTTCTGTGAGCTGACCACATGTATGAGTCCTTTCTCATGGTTGTGTCCAAATGCCTCACAGGGATCCACTTAGGGAGGAAGACTTTACAGGGATTACAGTTTGAGGAGATACACTCTGTCTTGGTAGGGAGGGTATGGAAGAGCAGGAGTGGTGTGGTCACATCTTAGATAAATCTGTGTTTATCTTCATGGGGGACTACTGAATCATTCTTCACGGAGGCTGAAACAGAGTGTATTTCCACCAGCAACATATGAAGGTTATACTTTTTCCACATGCTCCCCAATACTTATCATGTTCCATTTAAAAAATTAGTGACATCCTACTTATCAACTTGACAGAAACTAGAGTCACTTGGAAATAAGGAACCTCAACTGAGAAACTGTCTCCAATAGACTGATCAGTGGGCATGTATATGGACATTTTCTTGGTTAATGATTGGTGTGGGAGGGTCCAGCCCACTGTGGGCAGTGCCACTCCCAGCCAAGTGGTCCTGAGTTGTGTAAGAAAACACCAAGCCAGGAAGCAGTGTTCCTCCATGGTCTCTGCTTAAGCTCCTGCTACCAGGTTCCTGTACCTTGAGTCCCTGCCTTGACTTCCCTTCATGATGGACTCAACTGTTACAAGCTGTGCCATGAATAACTTTTAAATTTCTTTATTTACTGGGACAAGGTTTAACTTCATAGCCTTGGCTGGTGTGAAACTCTTAATGATCCTCCTGCCTCAGTCTTTTAAGTGCTGAGATTAAAAACACATGCCACCACTTCTAGCTAAATTTGATTTTGTGGGAGCAGATTTTGCTATGGTGCCCATACTTATAGTGAATTCCTGGGCTCAAGTGACCCTCCTATCAGTCTCCCGAGTGACTGGGCTCACAGGTGTTTGCTACCCACCTCATCTTATTGTGGTTTTCACTTCTGTTTCCCTGGTGACTATGGTATTAGATGCATTATGTACATTGGTGAATTATATATCTTTTAAAGATTTATTTATCTTTATGTGTATGGATGTTTAACAGTATGTATATCTGTGTTTCATATGCATGCCGGGTACCTGTTGAGTCAGAAGAGGACATCAGATCCCCTGGAAGTACAGATATAAACAGATGTAAGTAACCATTTGGTTGCTGAGAATTTAACCAGGAGCCTCTGGAAGAGAAGTCAGGGCTCTTTAATTACTGAGCCATCTCTCCAGCCCCAGTTGTTTATATTTTTTAGAGAATCGTTGACTCAAATCCCTTGTCCACTTTTAAACTGGAGGGTGTTTGAATTATAAAAGGTCTTTGCATATACCTGACATGTTGTATATTTTGCAATTATCTCCCATCCTATGAGTTGTATGTCCATTTTCCCCATTTATGTTTGTGTCTGGTGTGTTGTGTGTATGTGCACATGAACAAGGGGGTGTGCATGCCCAAACCATGCATGTGCGTTCAGAATCCAGAGAAGTGTGGCAGGGGTTTTGCTCTATCACTCTGAGCCTTATTCCTCTAAGACAGGATTACATACTGGACCTGGGGGCTGACTGTTTGGCTAGGCTGGCCAGTAAGCTCACAGGATCTACCTGTCTCTGCCCCATAGATTTGGGGTTATAGGCAGGTATGGCTATGTCCCCATGTTATACATGAGGCCTTGGGGTTCAAACCTAGGTCCTCAGACTTGCACAGCAATCTCCTTTGGCCACAGAATCATCTGGCCAGGTCCTTGTCTTCACTCTCCAGTCAACCCACATACATCTGGGGTTGTGATTCTCCCCTCACCACAAAAAGTTACGGTTTCTACTTTTTGAGGATAGGACCTAGGGACGACATGTTCACTACAGGCTGGTCCCTTCCTCTCTGTCCCTTTTAAGTATTCAAAGACTGAAGTCCTAGAAGAAGAGAGGAAGAGAAAGCAGGAAAGAGGAGCCCACATTAACTATGAGGAAACAGAATGAGGGCTGCTTGGAGTCGCAGGCTCAAAGCAACCGATGTTTATTACCCTACAGACCACATGAATGAACTTTGAAAGAACTGTGTTAAGTGAAAAGAGCCAGTCACAGACCACACATCATGGCGACTGATCGGGGAGAGACTTCTGTTTTGTGTTGATTTCATTGGTTAATAAAGAAACTGCCTTGGCCTTTAATAAGACAGAAAATTAGGTAGGCGGAGTAGACAGAACAGAATGCTGGGAGAAAGAAGCCTAGTCAGGCAGTAGCCATGATTCTCCCACTCCAGACAGACGCAGGTTAAGATTTTTCCTGGTAAGCCAGCTTGTGGTGCTACGTAGAATATTAGAAATGGGTTAGATCCATATGTAAAAGCTAGCCAATAAGAGGTTAAAACTAATGGGCCAAGCAGTGTTTAAAAGAATACAGTTTCGGTGTAATTAATTCGGGTAAAGAGCGGTGGGAAGCGGCCCGCCTCTCCAAACAACAGGTGACATTGTGTGAAATGGTGACAGTAGGCAAATCTACTTGTCAAAAGCTAGATTGGTTGTGGAGGGGCAAGGGAGACAGGTTAGGAGGAATAGCCATGAATCTTAATGGGTACAGGTATGGGGATTTTGACAGACAATATTCTAAAATTGATTGGAAGTGAATTAAATGGTGAAAGATTTGTACTCAAAAAAAGCTGTGATTTAAAAAGAAGGGAAAGAAACAAGTTGGTGGTTCGTGGATGCCTCTTCCCTGCCTTGGCCATCTTCACTTGGAAAAGCGTGGCCATGCCTGAAGGTGTTTGCAGATCGGAGGCTTCATGATCAGCCCGTAGGTTGGTGTCAGATCCACCTTGAGGCCTGGTGGCACACTGAACTCCAGCTGCTGCAGCAGGATGGCTAAGAAGAGGAAGAATTCCCACTTGGCCGGGGTCTCTCCAATGCACCGACGCTTTCCCAGGCCAAAAATCATGACCTTTTCACTCAGAGTCTTGTTGATGGCTGTGCTGTCGTCAGTAAGAAACCGCTCTGGACGGAACTCAAAGGGGTCTTCCCACTGCTTCCTGCAAGAGGAACAGACAGGACCTGAGTGGGTGGGCTCTGGGAGGAAAGGGGAGCTATGTCCTCCCAGCTTCTGTGAGAACACGGTGTTAGAAAAGACTGAGGGTAACAAGAGCCTGTGGGGAAGGTACCAGACTCGGTGTTTATCTCCTTTGTGATGGTTCTTTTGTGTTTGTTTGCTTTGAGACTTGTCTCCTGGGTCTAAAGTTGGCCCTGAACTCCATAGATGACCCCAGGTCACCTTGTGTGAGATTCTGACCCTTCTGCATCTACCTCCAAGTGCTGGGATGAAGGCCTGGGCTTCCACACCTGGTGCTGAGGATGGACCCAGACCTTGGGCACAGTAGAGGGCACTCTACCCACAGAGCTGCACCTCCAATCATGGTAGTGCTTCTGAAAATAACATTCTCTCTAAAACGACCCATCGTAAGGAGAGTGGATTTTGACTATTTTTAATTTTTAAATTATAATTTTATTTTTATTTTCTGTATGCATGTGGAGGTCAGAGGACAACATGCAGGAGTCAGCTCTCCCCTTCTACCATGTGGGGCCTGGGGATTGAACTCAGGATGCGAGGTGTGGCGGCACATGCCTTTACCTGCTGCAAGATTCCCATGAAACAAGATAGTGGTTTGTTTTGTTGTGTTGGTTTTCAAGATAGGGTCTCTCTGTGTAGCCTGATTGTCCTGGAACTCTCTCTATAGACCAGGCTGCCAGAGAATTCAGAGATCAACCTGCCTCTGCCTCCCAAGTGATGGGATTAAAGGTTTGTGGGAACACTACCCAATGGCTGATAGTGGTTTTCTTAGTTCCTTTTTTTAATGTGGTCTGAGATTTGCTCCTAAGACCGTCCACATCACATACTCTACCAGTGAGCTATAGATCCTTTCTGATTTGTTACTTGAAGGATATAATGCTTTATCAAAAGGAAATTGAAAGAAGGAAAACATGTTTCTTTACCTCCTATTCCCTGTATGCCTATAGCAAGGGGAATCACTGGCTTGCTTGGCTTATGCTTCCTTTCTGAACTAAAAATTGACAATACAAATATGTTGGGTTCTCATGTCAATATGTCCTGATTTGGATGGAATAAGAGAGAAATTTTTCAAGGAGATCATTATATCATTCCCATAAGTCATATGATGTATCCTCATTATCCATCCAACTGGGACCTTGGAGCAAAGAGACTTCCTAGTCAATCTCTCCCTTCCTTCCTTCCTTCCTTCCTTCTTTCCTTCTTTCCTTCCTTCCTTCCTTTCTTGAGAGGGGTGAGAAGCCTAGGTTAGCCTAAAACTCACCAAGAAGTTCAGACTGGCCTTGAACTCACTCTAATCCTCCTGCCTAGCCTCCCAAGGAGACCTGATTACAGGCATTTACCATCCACACCAGATACCTAGTTAAGTTCTTCTGTACACCGAGTTTGAGGAAGTAGCTCTAAGTTTTGTCACTTGGGACAGGCTATGTAACAGTGAGTGTTGGTCCTTATATAAGCAGTTCCCGAAGGGACACAAAACCTTCCTGATACTGAGCATTGACCTTCCTGCCAGGGCTAAGTACTCACTCGTCATGGTTGACCTGCCATTGGTTTATGAAGATACAGCGCTCCTTAGGAATGTGGAAGCCATTCAGTGAGGTGTCCCTCGTTGTGCTGAGGAGAGAAGAGAGCTGTGTCCAGTCAGGGCTTGGAGAGGCTGTGATGTGGCGTGTTCCTCCCTCCACTGCATCCCAGTGTCTGATTACCACAGTCTCCAAGTTCCATACTGGAAGGTCATATGAAGGGCGGGGAACATGGGGGGATTATCCTTCCTTTTGCTGGGATCCTGTCCTACAACTTCAACACTTCTTTACTAGACTTTTCTTGTGCTCAGATGTTGACAGAGGTTTCTGTCCCTCCCAGTTCCAATGTTGTCCAGTCCCCAAGAAACACAAAAAGGCCTACATTAATTATAAACTGTTGTCCTATTAGGTCAGGCTTCTTTTAACTAACTTATATATATATTTTTTTTTTTTTTTGGTTTTTCGAGACAGGGTTTCGCTGTGGCTTTGGTTCCTGTCCTGGAACTAGCTCTGTAGACCAGGCTGGTCTCGAACTCACAGAGATCCGCCTGCCTCTGCCTCCCGAGTGCTGGGATTAAAGGCGTGCGCCACCACCGCCCGGCTACTAACTTATATTTTATATTAACCCATAATACTTGTCTGTGTTCACCACATAGCTTGGTACCTTTATAAGTGGGGCATTCTCATCTTGCTTCCTCTGTGTCTGGATGACAACTGCAGACTGAACTTCTCCTCTTCCCTGGATTATCCTATTCTGGTTGCCATACCTACACTTACTGCCTGGCTACTAGCCAAACGGCATTTAATTAAACCAATACAAGTGACAAATCTTTGCAGAGTAAAAGACTATTGTCCCACAGCACTCAGATGGGCGTTGGGGCAGTCTCTGAAGCCAAGCAATCAGTGGTTGGGCCTTGCCCTGGGGAGTCCACAGATTTTGTACCAGGAATAACTAGCCTATGGGGTGGGCAGAGGTGAATGTTCAACTCCCACAGTCGGGGAACTTGGGCTGTAAATCTTACAAATCCTCAGAGGATGAAGCTCTACTTGGCCGATAGCCAAATGAGGCTTCTAGATAAAAGACTCATGTCTCAGGATTGACCTTAGGCAAAGGTAGAGTTTGGGAACCAGATAAATGGATAGACACGTTTCCAGGCAGAAGGTCTGATTGATAGTAGTCTGGATTACCCTTGTGAGGGATGGTGAGGAGGGCCTGGCTGGAGCAGAAGATTCCATAGGGAGCAAACACAAGTGGAGGTGAGTGACCGCTGAGGCCATAAGCAACTGGACTGGGTGGGCTAGACCAGAGATTGATGGGCTCAAATGTTGAAGTTACCATGTTCAGGAATGAGATACAGCCTGAGTTGTTCCCAGAAATCAGGAACAGGGTAGGTAAACAGTATGACAACTTAGGGGTCACAGAACAGGGCCCTTACCAGTGGGGAACGGTGAAGGGAAGAAAGGATGTGTATCGGAAGGTCTCCAGGATGAAGGCCTCCAGATAGGGTAGCTGAGGTCTGTCAGAAAGCCGTGGTTGCCGATCCCTGCCAATCACTGTGTCTGCAAAGCACAGGCAGAGCTCATGGGGTGTTGACTGCTCCACACACATGTGTCCTTGTTATACTAGGGTCACTTTATGTTGGCTATGTTTACGCACGTTTCTGAGACCCCATGGTCCACCCACAACTCATGTACACAAGTGGGGGATGCTATGTTCCTAAGACTTACACATAGTAGACACATGAACAGGTATGGTCCACCCACACCTATGTGCACAAGTGGGGGATGCTATGTCCTAGGACTTACACATAGTAGACACATGAACACTATTTGTAGATCAACAAGTGACCTGGAGGCTCAAGGCTTCTCTGACTCGAGGGTCGAGAGCAACACATACCCAGCTCCCTGTGGATCTTCCTCTGCACATTGGGCCGTGTCACAAGGAGCAAAAGGCTCCAGGAGATGGCTGTTGTGACTGTGTCAAATCCTGGGTAGCAGGGAGTGGGGAGAAGGAGAAAGGACAACAGGGAGAAGGAAAAAAATTTAGACACGCTTCTCCATAAACAGAGCAAGCCCTATCCTCTCGGGCTCCCACCCCTGTGTATCCTGAGGGAAAGGCTGAGTCCTCAACAGAAACTTGAAGCCAAGCATGGTGTCTTATACCTAGAATCCCAACATTATGGAGTCTAAGGCAGGAGAATTGTTCCAAGTTTGAGACCAGCCTAGGTAGGATACAGGGATGACACCTTGTCTCAGACTTAAGAAGTCAGAACCAACCACATCAAAAACCCAAACAAATGAAGCAAACATGGTTTCATAGTCAGCTACTGAAATTGTAAGCCAGACTCCAGTTTGTAGAACCCTTTTACTTTCCATATAGAAAAAGCCAGGACCCAAAACAAACGGGGACTTGGTCGAGTTTTTCCCAGGAGTTAATGGCACATCATGACGTCACACTTGTCTGTCCTGTGCCACCTGCCATGTGGTTGGTGAGTTAGTAGATAGGGTGGGTATGGGTAAATAGCCACTAATGGAGAAAGGGGCAGGGGCATGGCTCCTACCAGCTCCAAAGAGGTCATTGACAATGTTGACAATCTTCTCATAAGGGATTTGGACACCACTGTCTTTGGAGTTCTCAGTGTGCATGAACAGGGCACCTGTGATGTCCTGGATACTGTTCTAGAGGACACAAGTTTAAGGGAACTTTAGCATTTTGAGAGCCAAAGACCGACCATGCCCCATCCCATTTGAGATGTCCCCAGTGTCTGGAAACTTCCTTGTCCTCCAGGTGCTGGACTTGGGCTCAGAGTTTTGAACTCTCATCAGCCCTAAATAGAGCGTAGTTATTTCCTGTGCAACTGACCCTTCTTCCCATAACCCAGGAGTTGAGTTTCAGAGAAGGAAGAAGTATGTGTGAACACAGGGAAGAAATGTGACCTGAAACTGTAACTTAGCCCCTGTTGAGGTTCATGTTCCTGCAGAACAATGGCCTTTAGATGAACAACACCCCATATTGCAAAGCTCTGCCAAGGCTCCATTCACCTGCCCCTGTTTTCTGGGGTAGGAAGAAGCTCCCGGGGGGAGAAGTATTGTACAAGGCATGACTGCAGGATATAGGTGCTCCGAGTGGTCCTGAGTCTTATTAGGTCTTGGCAGCAAATGGCAATTTGAGTACTGTGGAGTAGGATGAGAGGGGATTTCTCTGGGCCTGTGAGTGATGGGTTTACTCTCTGCCTCCCGGTCTCACCTTGCTGTAGTCTTGGTAGTGCTCCTGGACAGTCTTCTGTAGGAACAGCACAAATTTATCATTGAAGTTCTTAAACTTCTTGAGGCCTGGGTTGGGCAGGTAGCGCAAGATGGGGAAGAAGTCCACAGCATTCCCTGATGAGACATTCTCCACAAAGTCTTCACTGCTCTTTATGATGCTCAGCATCTCTTCGCTCTTCCGGGGAAAGTTCTTCCCAAAGCACATGGCTCCAATGACATTAGCCACTGATTCCACCACTAAGTTGACAGGTTCGAAGTGCCCAACTTCTTCCATCTGCTTCTGGAACTTGCTGACTAGATGGTTAGCCTCCTTGCTCACATGCTCCTCTAAGTAGCAAGAGGATGATGAGTTTGGGTCTGAGGCTATGGAGAAACTCTTCAGAGCATCCATGGCTAGGCGGCGGCGGGCAACCCACACTGGTCCAGTGTCTGGGTTGAAGATCAAGCTCTGGCCATCAGTGATAAATGTGAAGCTGTAGAGGTCTGGTCGGCCCTTGAAGTCATCTCCCTTCTTCACCAGGGCCTGCCGGATGGTGTCCAGGCCACTCAGCACCACCACAGGGGTGGAGCCAATGCGGATCTGCAGCACGTCCCCATACTGCTTGCTCAGCTTGGTCAGAGACAGGTGTGGGTTCTTCCCCAGGGTCAGCATATGCCCAATGATGGGCCATCCCCAGGGTCCAGGTGGACTCTTCAGACCTTTGGGCACCCGGGTTCTTAAAGCTTTGACCACATAAAATACTATACAGAAGATGGCAGTGGCCAGTAGTAGCTCTGGGGTCAAGGAGATGTTCTGGAACAATGCCATCTGTACCAGCTGCAGGGGAAATGGAAGGGTGGGGTGGTTTAGCACGGATTCTGAGCCTCCCTTTCTTCCTTCACTCTCTCATTCAGTCGGGATACTTTCTGTTTGACTTTCAGCCACACACCAGGACAGTGAAGATATACCTGTCATGTGTCCTGCTCTCTCAGGAATTTGCCCTCACCCCATCGCAGAATTCAAGGGCTGCAAAAGAGTCTCACAAACCTTATGTTTCCCAACTTTAGTGTCTGAATTTCCACCCCAGGCTCTCCTGTCTATGTCTTCTCCCATTTCCATTTCTGAGACTGGTGTGGATGCAAATGAAGCTAAAGACATCTCTTCACCAGCTCCAATTACAGAGTTTTTGCTGGGCTTTCTACCAAAGGGTCTAACACAGTGTGGGCTCCCTGTTGGAGCCTTCTACACACCCATGGAGCAGAAGATGTCCCCTTGCCCAAGCAACAGAAGGTCAGTGTCCCTGGAATCACAGCAATGATCTGTGGCATTCCCCTTCCTCGATGACTCTCTATCAATACCACAGGGTTATCTCCCCCCAAAATGAGTCTTCATTGAACTCCATGATTGGAGGTTGAAGTAGGTACGCTACAACCAGGTCTAAGGCTCCCCAATGCCAGGAAGGTGTTCTGTTCTTTTCACTCACTCCAAACAACAGTTCTTAGAGATAGCCTATTTGAAACTGCCTAATTAAAGGGAGGAAGCCAGTAAGATGGCTCAGTGGTTCAAAAAAAACTAGCTGCCAAGCATGACAACCTGAGTTTAATCCCTGGAATTCACATGGTGGAAAGAGAGCACTGACAACTGAGAGGTGTCCTCTGAGCTCTAGCATTCAGACACACAAAAAAACTGACAGATACACACACAGAGAGACAAACAGACACACACACACACACACACACACACACACAGAGGGTGGAGCTTAGAAAGAGAAGCCAAGATCCATGGCTGAGAAACAAGGAGCAAAGCCTCAGATCTCCTTTAGTCCCTACAGGGTCCTCATTTCTTCATTTCTAATAGCATTTAGAATATTGAAGCCAAAGCCATGATCAAAAAAGGCACTCAGACATACCTAAATGGTAGATGCTGGAGATTGCAGAGTAGTAGGAGTCTGTCCAGGACTTCTGGGTTCAGATGACTGGGCCTTTTATAACACCACCCTCTCCAGACTGGCCCAACTCTCCAGGTCACTTGATATCAAGGCTTGATACCGTGCAAAGGTTGAAGAATCAATTCTTGGCTTTGGGTCAAGAACCCTTGTCTCCACATTCTAGTTGGGTCTGAGTAATAGCCCTTTGGGTCAGAAGATGTTCGGATCTGGTGGAGATATACATCTATGGCATTTAAGGTTCCAGGATCTAAAAATTAAGATGGTGTACAGTATATACTCTTTTGCACTGTACCCAAAAGAAATGGACAATCTAGACCCCAGGCCAGGCTAACCAGGGGCAGCTCATCATGTTCCCTGTGAAGGCAAAGAGGGAGTTGTATTATTCTACTGACTTTTCTCCATTGACAAACTACCTGACGAAAGTAAGTTAAGGAAGCAAGGTTGCTTTGACTCACAAATTTAGAGTGTAGTCCTTGGTGGCAGGGGAGTCACAGCAGCAGGAATATGAGTCAGCAGGTCAAGTCTCTCTTTCTCTCTCTCTCTCTCTCTCTCTCTCCCCTTTTTCTCTCCCCTCTCTCTCTTTCTCTTCAACCAGGGACTGAAGCCTAGAGATGTCGTCCATTGTGTGGTCCAAGTAAGAATGGGTCTTCTGTGTGCAGTTGAACTTTCTGAAAAGGTATGCCCTTGAGGTATCTTCTAGGTGACTCTAAATCCCTTCAGGATAACACTGGAGATTAACCATCACTGGTATGTTCTATCTACCTCAACATGCCCCACCCCTGTGTGGTGTGGCATGTGTGTGTGTGTGTGTGTGTGTGTGTGTGTGTGTGTGTGTAATTGAACCTACATCCAAAAACATTGTTGATGAGGACTCAGGCATTGAAATGTGTCTTGACTCCTCCCCCATCTTTTATTTTCTTTAGAAATTTGTATTTCTAAAAAGAGACTCTCTCTACACCCTCCTTCCAGTTTATGGTGGTAAGGAATTAAAAGTCAACGAAGAAAATTCATGGCATGAATTGCTGCTTATAGCAACCGGATTGGACTCATAGTCAACATCATCAGACAGGGAGGCAGGGGAAACAACAACAAACCAGACAAGTTCCAGGACCAAGAGACAAAAGAAAAAACAAATAAATGCAATGTATCAACTGGATTGAAGTCTATATTTAACAAAAAACAATTTTTAAAGTCACAGAAGACATTTTTGGAAAGATAATTCAGGATTAATGGATATGGCCTGGAGAATAAGCTACATTCTTTAATGAATACCAGATTTCTCAGATGGGACATACAATCATGCTTACATCATATCTTAGTTACTGCTCTAGTTCTATCAAGAGACACCATGACCAAGGCAACCCTTAGAATATAAAGCCTTTAATTGAGGGCTTGATTGCAATTTTATAGGATCAGTCCATTATCATCATGGCAGGAAGCAGACAGGCAAGGTGCTGGAGCCGTAGCTGAGGGGAGCTTTACGTCCTTATCCATAGGCAGAAGGAAGAGAGTGATCAAGATTGGGCTTATTGTGGAGTTTTGAAATCTCAAAGCCCACCCCCAGTGACACAACTCCTCCAACAATGCTGTACATCCTAATTCTTCCCAAGCAGTTCCCGTGACAGGGAATCAAGCAATCACATGTGTGAGCCTATGGGGGTCATTCTCATTCACCCTGACATTTGTGGAACAATTTGAGGTTAATGCTGTCTGCTTTAGAGGCGAAGTTTCATGTTGCCTGTAACCTTTCAAGTGATTCTGTTAGAAAAGCCTAGAAAAAAACTACATGTTAAGACTGTTGAGATGGCTCAGTGGGTAAAGGTGTTTGTCACCAAGCCTGATGACCTGAGTTGGATCCCCAGGAGTCACATGGGATAAGGAATTGTCCTTTTTGATGTGGGATGTCTTTCTGTATATGTGTTGCTTTTATTAGCTAGTGAATAAAGCTGTTTTGGCCAGTGGCTTAGCAGAGTAAAGCCTGGTGGGAAATCCATACAGAGATAAGAGAGAAAGTAGGCAAAACCAAGGAGACACCATGAAGCTGCCAAAGGAGACAGACGCTCTGGAATTTTACCAGTAGGCCACAGCCTTGTGGTGATACACAGATTAATAGGATGGGGACTCTGACAGTCACAGAGCCAGCGTGAAGACTGCTAGGAAGGAGGGAACACAGTTTCCCGTCTGAGTCTTCACTGCATTCTGCTCACTCAATGGAACAGGTCAACCTGGAAATCAGCTAAGTTTCACACAAATTTCTTTTATTCTTTCTCATTAACTGAACCCCGTGGCTTATTTTATCTAGATGCCTTCCCACCCTTTATTATGAGACAGGATCTGTCTATTGTAGCCTTGGCTGTCCTGGAACACACTATGTAGACCAGGCTGGCCTCCATCTCAAAGATCTGTGGCCTCTGCATTTCTGAGTGCTAGGATTAAAGGTCTGTGTCATGGTGCCTGGCTATAGATGTACTTTAAAATAACAAACAGACAGAAACTGTTTTTATTTTATTTTAGACATGTGTAAGTGTTTGCCCCCCATGTGTGTTTGTTAATCACATGGGTGCAGTGCCCATGGTGGCCAGGAAAGGGCATCAAATACCCTTGGGACTAGAGTTATAGATGGTAATGAGTCACCAAATGGGTGGGGGACCAGGGTCCTTTAGAAGAGCACTGAGCCACCTCTCCAGCTCCTAGATGTCATCAATTTTCATTTACTGTTATTTATTCTTTTCAGGGTCCCTCTTTGGGATACTAGGTGATATTTAGACATGGAAACTCGGCTGTGACAAGGTTCTCAGGCTGCCCTTGGTTCTGATGAGCCTGGGTCAAGTGTTTTGCTGTACATCTCTGTGTTAGAATTGGTCTTCCGTTTTTTTCTGGCAAGCCTGAGGTTGTTGGTAGAAGGGTCTCCAAGGTAAAACAACATTAACACGATCAGCCATTGTCTTTGAGATTTTCATAAGTTGACTGAATAGTGACTGTCAAGTTTCTCCAAAGTATACTTGATGTTAGGCTAAGAAGTGGTTTTATCCATTTTTAAATATATATATTTTAATGTAATTTCTCTTTTGATACTTTGGCATCTTTATTATATCTGGCACCCCAATTCTGCTCATGTCTAAGTCCCCCACATATGCCTGTCATCCTTGCAACATCTCCAGCAAAGAAAATTTATTAAGGGGGCTGGAGAGATGGCTCAGAGGTTAAGAGCACTGATTGCTCTTCCAGAGGTCCTGAGTTCAATTCCCAGCAACCACATGGTAGCTCACAACCATCTATAATGAGATCTGGAGCCCTCTTCTGGCATACAAACATACATTGCAGGAATGTTGTATACATAATAAATAAATAAATCTTTAAAAAAAAAAAAAAGAAAATTTATTAAAAATCTAAAATCAAATCAAACCAAACAAACTAAAAAGCCTCACTGCTCCATCGTTCCCACGCCTCCAACACCTCTCCATTTGTCTCGGTGTCACTGGGGACCTCGGTGTGCCACACAGCTGACCTTTCGTCCTCTCAGTTTTCCTGACAAATGTTCATTGCTATTAATCATTAGTTTAATTCAAGACCTCTGTTTTCTGGTATACCATCATCAGTGAACCCTCCCCAAAACTTCACTTCGATACCCTGCAGCAGCCCCGAGTCCAGTCCCTTCACAAGTTCCAGTAGGTCATAGATAGGATGGATGTTAGGCTGGGCCAAACCAAGACCCTGCACATAGGCTGGGTGGTGGCTAAGCTGGTCAGTCCTGAGGCAGCCCTCCTCAAGGGAGGGAGATTTTTGTAGAGTCTTGTTTCTTTCCTGGCTTCTGCTCCCTGGCCCTCAGCAGTACTGCCCCAAATGCCCCAGCTGTTGACTGTCAGGATGACTCCCAAGCTGTTTGCCTCCCTGTAGCCAAGAGCCCTCACCCTCCCAATGTGTTCCTGGTATCAGTTACTCAGAAAGTCAATGAGCTTCTCACGCAAAGATATAAACTTTGACCTTGGATTGGGTGTTAAACTCTGTGCCAAGGTCTCCAAACCTTCTGCCTGCCAATTAGACAGGGAATAGTGAGGGCCCATTCCTTCCACTGTGGCTGTTAGCCCAGACAATTCTTGGTGACAGTGGATGTAGGTATCTGTTACCCCAGTGCTCACTGTCTGGGGAGGTAAAGGTTTTGGCTTAGAGTCTGAGCTTGTAGCCCTGCAGCTTCCCTGAGCAAAAGAGCCATCACCTGGAAGCAGGATGCCAGAGATTTAGGCTCTGATTTCATCTGCCCCAGGTCACTGTGCCTGTTCCTTCTGGCCTCAGTTTCTCCAGCTGAGAAGGGAAAGAGGGACTGCCTTTATTAGCTAATGAAGGTTTTGGAGTCAAATGCCTGGTTGAGGACAGGAGCCAAGCAGTGAGGCTTCCTGTGTTCAGGGTGGCAAGTCTGAGAACTAGGTCTTCCAGCCATGATGAGCAGGTTTCCACGACTCCCTGGAGCTAAGGCGTTGCTAGGGACAACAGAAACAGGAGGAAGACAGTGACTGTAGAGCAGGCTGAGGGATCTAGAAGGGTCTGCCTCCCACTTCCTGGCCAGGATTTATGTCTGCACTAGCTCTTGCAGTTCTCTGGTTCTGGCTCCAAAATGGGTACCAGGAAATGTCTTAGTCTGAGTAGAGATGCAGTGAGTGGACCGGCTGTGAAGATGCTGAGAAGGCCACTCCACCTCCTATGTCTCCTGCTTGTTCTGTTGCTCAGCTTATCCCCTCCCCTTCCTTTTCTCCTATTCCTCATTGTCCTCCTCCTTGTTTTTATTTTTGCCAGTCTTCCTATGTCTGCTCAGTACTCCTGGCTGGGCTACTGTTACTATGTAGCCCAGGCTGACCTGGAACTCATGGAAATCCTCTTGCTTCAGCTTTTCCAGGATTAAGGTTATAGGAACTTGTTACCTAATCATCATCATTACATACTGAGAGCTCAATAATACTGATGCCATGTACACATCCATAATGCAGTTTGGGCAATCATTTCTTCCTCACAAACACTTGTATACTTCATTAAATTTCAACATGCTAATTTCCTGCATTAGGAAAATAAAGGAAGAAGAAGAAGCAGATTGGATAAGCACCATAGCTATGGGGTCAGATGTCCTGAGACTGGCCATGAAGAAGTGCTGGAACTGACAGCAGGTGAACTCTAACTTGCTGTGGAAATGATATGGGAGATGCATGGGTTATTGAAGACTCAACATGGGGACCACTAGAAGCCTAGATGGGCAGACCTGGTGGATTCTGCAAGAGGTTCTAGTTTCTATCTTTAGATACCAAAGGATCTGAGCAAAAGTGGTAACAGAAAGCTTTTCATACTCTGGAAGGCACAGTGGGGAAGAAGGAGTTGACAGAGTCCAAAAGCAAAGGGGACTCCATTCTCTAGGGAGCAGTAATAGGGGCCTTGATGAGACTGTAACCACGGGGCTAGACAGATGTCAAAATGAACAGAGGTGTTCTTGGTCCTTCAGTCTATTTTTAGCACAGAAGCCTGAGTAATCTTGCTCAGGAATCAGACTACAAATTCTCTTCTTCCATGGTGTGGGGTTGCTTCTTTCAGTGAAACCAATGTCAGGAGAACATCTCCCATTCCCACAGCTCTACCCATAACTAGTCCTGTGGAACCACTGTGCCTAGGAGGCGTACCTGCCTCAGGTGCATCCCCAGGTAGGTATCTGGAGGCTTCATTCTTGTTTCCACACTTTTACCCCTGCCCAGTGTCATCTCAGACAGCATCACACCCCTGGCAACCCCATTGCAGTTGCAAACTGACCTCTGTTTATCATTTTTGTTTTTGTTTTTATTTAGCCCTCTTTATTTTTTCACTGTCAGTCTCTGTGTTGTGTTCTTATCAACTGTCTCCCCCAGCAGGTGATAAACTCCACAAAGGAGCATTAATTAGCACTCTGCACACAGTAGGCACTTGTGAATATTTAGGCCATGCATGAGGGTGGCTTGTGAGTGGAGTGGGAAGTGAGGGGTTTTTTTTGTTTGTTTGTTTGTCTTTTGTTTTGTTTTTCTTACCTTGGTCACAGAGGAGAGGTCAATGTTATTTCTGGGCTCGGGAGCTCACAGGAGAGGGCAGGTGAAGATGTTAGTTAGAAACAGGTGGAGCTGAGTTAACAAGTTTAGCTTTTCTCCTTAGACTCTTACTGAGGGAACACACTTCAGGGCCAAAGAGTGACTCCAAGCAGACAGCTAGGTGTGCTGGGTGGTGCTGCTGGGTGTCCTGCCACTAAAAGTGTGGACACAGGCTGTCAGACCTTTGCTCTCAGGCAGATGCTGAGCTTCGCACGCGAGCCTGGCCCTTTGCACTGCCTGACTTTGTCTACTTGCGCTCTTGCAAAACCTAGACCATTTTTATCTCTAAAGACCCATCCCAATGCCCCAAGAGAAACTGGCACTTAAAGAGCCTTACCCTGATTCCCCTCCCACTGCTAGCTTGACAGCACTGGCACCCCTACCCTGTTGTGAGCTGGGTAGCTGGATGGTCCTTTTCACACCAGCTGACTTTGACATGGGCACCTTGTTCTCATCCAGGTGGGGCAGGGACAGCCAGGGGGACCTCTGCCCCCCAGAGGATGGAGCAAGCTCACACACACACACACACACACACACACACACGTCCTTAAAGCCTAGTGCCAGGCATCTCCACCCATTGTAAGTCCTGACCCTACTGCAGATTCAGCTCCTCTGGGAAGCTCCTCTCTTTTCACTGTGGCTGTAGTATTTGGGGTAGGAATTGTACATCTTCTTGTCTTATGTAGTTCAGATCTTTTCCTAGATCATTACCTTCTGAATTGAGCGAACTTTTGTTTGTTTGGTTTTTTGTTGTTGTTGTTGTTGTTTTTTAAAGATTTATTTATTATGTATACAACTTTCTGCCTCCATGTATGCCCACACACCAGAGGAGGGCACCAGATCTCTTTACAGATGGTTTGGAGCCACCATGCAGTTGCTGGGAATTGAACTCAGGACCTCTGGAAGAACAGACAGTGCTCTTAACCACTGAGCCATCTCTCCAGCCCCCTTGGTTGGTTTTTTGAATCAGGGTTTCTCTGTGTAGACCTCACTCTGTAGACCAGACTGGCCCTGATCTCACAGATCTACCTGCCTCTGCCTCCTGAGTGCTGGGAATAAAAAGCCTGCACCACCAGCTCCCGGCTGACTTGGGCAATCTTGTCTTACCTCTCTGGGTTACATCAATGAAGCCTGAAAGGTAAAGTGACTGCTCCAAACTACTGGACTGGACTTCACTGCAGAGCCACTCTCCCGGCTGGGCACAGCCTTAGGGCAGTCTGTTTATTTGCTTATCTTTCCTAGAACAAGGCTAAAGAGAAAGTGTCCTCTTACCTTTTGTTAAGTCTGTGGAGGCCCAAAAATGTGAGCCTAGTAACATCGTAAGTTCCTAGACAGCCAAGGCTACAATAGACAGCTGCTGTCTCATAATAAAGGGTGGGGAGGCATCTAGATAAAATAAGCCATGGAATTCAGTTAATGAGAAAGAAGAAAAGAAATCTGTATGAAACTTAGCCTCATTTTCTGACCTGTTCCATTGAGTGAGCTGAATGCAGTGAAGACTCAGACAGGAAACCGTGTTCCCTCCTTCCCAACTGTCTTCACACTGCTCTGTGACTCTGTCAGAGTCCCCATCCTATCGCAGTGCTTTCTCTTCAGGACTGCCGGCCCACAGATAATGGCACGGGGATTTAATATTAATTATGAAAGCTTGTTCCTAGCTTGTTTTGGGGGGAGGGGTGTTGTTTGTTTGTTTGGTTGATTGGTTGGTTTTTCGAGACAGGGTTTCTTTGTGGCTTTGGAGCCTGTCTGACCTAACTTACAACTTGAATGAACCCGTATTTTTGGGATGTACGTTCTTCCATGTGACTTGTTCCCTCATCTCCATGCTGTCCATCCTGCTTCCTCATTGTCTGGTGTATGACTCAGCCTTTCTTCTCCCCAGAGTCCTCTCTCTGCCGAGAAGTCTTCAATATGTCACCTGTACTCCTCTATCTAGCTACTGGTGGTTCAACCTTTTATTCCACAAATCACAGCAAACCACACACTTTACAAACATCCCACAACACATCCTTGAACAAGTTGATCCTGAAGCTTAGTGTGTGTGTGTGTGTGTGTGTGTATGTGTGTGTGTGTCTGTCTGTCTGTCTGTATGTATGTATGTATGTATGCCTTGGTGCTCTCATGGATGTCAGAGGACATCTTGCAGGATATCTTCGTCTCTTCTTCCACCATGAGTTTTAGGGAACCAAGTCTTTGTACTTGGCAGCAAGCACTTAAACCCACTGAGCCATCTTGACAGCTCAGAATGTGTCTGTGTGTCTGCACATGTGTCTGTCTGTCTGTCTCTGTGCCTTGGTGCTCACATGGAAGTCAGAGGACATCTTGCAGAAACTCTTCCTCTCTCCTTGCACTGTATGAGTGCTAGGAAACCAAGTCTTTGGAATTAGATGCAAGCACTTTAACCCACTGAGAAAATTAGTATTCATTCAAGAATGTAGCTTATTCTCCAGGCCATATCCATTAATCCTGAATTATCTTTCCAAAAATGTCTTCTGTGACTTTAAAAATTGTTTTTTGTTAAATATAGACTCCAATCCAGTTGATACATTGCATTTATTTGTTTTTTCTTTTGTCTCTTGGTCCTGGAACTTGTCTGGTTTGTTGTTGTTTCCCCTGCCTCCCTGTCTGATGATGTTGACTATGAGTCCAATCCGGTTGCTCTAAGCAGCAATTCATGCCATGAATTTTCTTCATTGACTTTTAATTCCTTACCACCATAAACTGGAAGGAGGGTGTAGAGAGAGTCTCTTTTTAGAAATACAAATTTCTAAAGAAAATAAAAGATGGGGGAGGAGTCAAAACATATTTAAGTGCTGGAGTCCTCATCAAATATGTTTGTGGATGTAGATTCAATTACACACACACACACACACACACACACACACACACACACACACCACATTGGTGGGCATGTTGAGGTAACTAGAACATACCAGTGATGGTTAATCTCCAGTGTTATCCTGAAGGGATTTAGAGTCACCCAGAAGATGCCCCAAGGGCATACCTTTCCAGAAAGTTCAACTGTACACAGAGACACATTCTGACTTGTACCACACCATGGACTATATCATTTCTAGACTTTATTCCCTGGTTGGAGAGAGAGAGACAGAGAGAGAGACAGAGATAGAGAGAGAGAGAGAGAGAGAGAGAGAGAGAGAGAGAGGCTAGCTAGCAGCAGAATTCATCTCTCTCTGCTCCTTGCTGCAGATGCCATGTGACCCACTGACTTGTGTTCCTGCTGCTGTGACTCCCAAACTGGTGAGTCAAAGCAACCTTCCCTTCCTTAACGTACTCACTTAGTGTGTCAATGGAGAAAAGTCAGTAGAATAATGCAACTCCCTCTCTGCCTTCACAGGGAGCATGAGCTGCGCCTGGTTGGCCTGACCTGGGGTCTAGATTGTCCCTTTACTTATGGTACAGTGCAAAAGAGTATATACTGTACACAGACTTAATTCTTACACCCTGAACCCTAAAATGCCATGGATACTTATCGCCACCAAATCAGAACAGATTCTGACCCAAAGAACTATTCCTGTGACTTGACTAGAATGAGGAGACAAGGGATCTTGACCCAAAGCCAAGAATTGATCCTTCCAACTTTGCACAGTATCCAGCTTTGATATCAAGTGACCTGGACAGTTGGGCCCAATCATCTGAACCAAGAAGTCCTGGACTTACTCCTATGACTCTGTGATCTCCAGCTCCTACCATTTAGGTATGTCTGCATGTCTTTTCTGATCATGAGATCAGTTTCTATATCCTAAATACTATTAGAGATAGAGAAATGAGGACCCTGTAGGGACAAAAGGAGATCTGAGGCTTGGCGCCTTGCTTCTCAGCCCTGGATGTTGGCGTCTCTTTCTAAACCTTTCTGGCTGTCTCTCTGTCTCTGTGTGTGTGTGTCTCTCTCTCAGTGTGTGTATGTGTGTGTGTGTGTCTGTCTGTCTGTCTGTCTCTGTGTGTATGTGTATCTGTCAGTTTGTTTGTGTGTGAATGCTAGAGCTCAGAGGACAACTCTCAGGTGTCAGTTCTCTCTGTCCACCATGTGAATTCCAGGGTTTAAACTCAGGTTGTCATGCTTGGCAGGAAGGGCTTTGAACCACTGAGCCAACTCACTGGCTTCCTCCCTTTAATTAGGCAGTTTCAAATAGGCTGTCTCTAAGAACTGTTGTTTGGAGTGAGTGAAAAGAACAGAACACCTTCCTGGCATTGGGGAGCCTTAGACCTGGTTGTAGCCTACTGCAACCTCCAATCATGAAGGTCAATGAAGACTCATTTTAGGGGGAGATAACCCTGTGGTATTGATAGAGAGTCATCGAGGAAGGGGAATGCCACAGATCATTGCTATAATTCCAGGGACACTGACCTTCTGTTGCTTGGGCAAGGGGACATCTTCTGCTCCATGGGTGTGTAGAGGGCTCCAACAGGGAGCCCACACTGTGTTAGACCCTTTGGTAGAAAGCCCAGCAAAAACTCTGTAATTGGGGCTGGTGAAGAGATGTCTTTAGCTTTATTGTTTTGGAATGGTCATTTGTATCCACACCAGTCTCAGAAATGGAAATGGGAGAAGACATAGACAGGAGAGCCTGGGCTGGAAGTTCAGACACTAAAGTTGGGAAACATAAGGTTTGTGAGACTCTTTTGCAGCCCTTGAATTCTGCGATGGGGTGAGGGCAAATTCCTGAGGGAGCAGGACACATGACAGGTATATCTTCAGTGTCCTGGTGTGTGGCTGAAAGTCAAACAGAAAGTATCCCGACTGAATGAGAGAGTGAAGGAAGAAAGGGAGGCTCAGAATCCGTGCTAAACCACCCCACCATTCCATTTCCCCTGCAGCTGGTACAGATGGCATTGTTCCAGAACATCTCCTTGACCCCAGAGCTACTACTGGCCACTGCCATCTTCTGTATAGTATTTTATGTGGTCAAAGCTTTAAGAACCCGGGTCCCCAAAGGTCTGAAGAGTCCACCTGGACCCTGGGGATGGCCCATCATTGGGCATATGCTGACCCTGGGGAAGAACCCACACCTGTCTCTGACCAAGCTGAGCAAGCAGTATGGGGACGTGCTGCAGATCCGCATTGGCTCCACCCCTGTGGTGGTGCTGAGTGGCCTGGACACCATCCGGCAGGCCCTGGTGAAGAAGGGAGATGACTTCAAGGGCCGACCAGACCTCTACAGCTTCACATTTATCACTGATGGCCAGAGCTTGACCTTTAACCAAGACACTGGACCTGTGTGGGTTGCCCGCCGCCGCCTAGCCATGGATGCTCTGAAGAGTTTCTCCATAGCTTCAGACCCAAACTCATCGTCCTCTTGTTACTTAGAGGAGCATGTGAGCAAGGAGGCTAACCATCTAGTCAGCAAGTTCCAGAAGCAGATGGAAGAAGTTGGGCACTTCGAACCTGTCAACTTAGTGGTGGAATCAGTGGCTAATGTCATTGGAGCCATGTGCTTTGGGAAGAACTTTCCCCGGAAGAGTGAAGAGATGCTGAGCATCGTGAAGAACAGCAATGACTTTGCAGAGAATGTCTCATCAGGGAATGCTGTGGACTTCTTCCCCATCTTGCGCTACCTGCCCAACCCAGGCCTCAAGAGGTTTAAGAACTTCAATGATAAATTTGTGCTGTTCCTACAGAAGACCGTCCAGGAGCACTATCAAGACTTCAACAAGGTGAGACTGGGAGGCAGAGAGTAAATCCATCACTCACAGGCCCAGAGAACATCTCCTCACATCCTACTCCAAGGTACTTGTATTGCCATGTGCTCTCAAGTACTAGGAAGGCTCAGGACCACTCAGAGACCTGTGACCTGCAGTCATGCCCTGTTCCCTACCTCTCCTGCCCCCAGGGCTACTCCTAACTCCAGAAAACAGGGGCAGGTGACTGGAGCCTTGGCAGAGCTTTGCAATATGGGGTGTTGTTCATCTAAAGGCCATTGTTCTGTAGGAACATGAACCTCAACAGGGGATAAACTCCAGCTTCAGGACACTTTTCTTTCCTGATTCACACATACTTCCTTCTCTGAAACCTGACCCCTGTGGTTAGGGGAAGAAGGGTTGGTGGCACATGATTGACTATGCTCTATTTAGGGCTGATGCCAGTTCAAAACTCTGAGTCCCAGCCCAGTGCGCAGAAGACAAGGCAGAACCTTGGCACTGAGGACATCTCAAATGGGATAGGGCATGGTGTGACCTTTGGCTCTCGAAATGCTAAAGTTCCTCTAAATTTGGTTCCCCTAGAACAATATCCAGGACATCACAGGTGCCCTGTTCATGCACACTGAGAACTCCAAAGACAACGGTGTCCAAATCCCCCAGGAGAAGATTGTCAACATTGTCAATGACCTCTTTGGAGCTGGTAGGAGCCATGCCCCCGCCCCTTTCTCCATCAGTGGCTATTTACCCATACCCACCAAACTCACCAACCACATGGCAGGTGACACAGGACAGACAAGTGTGATGTCATGATGTGCCATTAACTCCCGGGCGAAATCCACCTAGTCCTTATTGTTTTGGGCCCTTGGTTTTCCTACCTGGAAAGTAAAAGGGTTCTACAACCTGAAGTCCAGGTTTATAATTCCAGCAGCTGACTATGAAACCAGTCTTAAATAGGTTCTTCTTTGCTTTATTTGGTTGCTTCTTACTTGTTTTGTCTGAGACAAGGTCTCATCTCTGTATCCCACCCAGGCTGATCTCAAACTTGTGACAATTCTCATGCTTTAGACTCCATAGTGTTGGGATTCTAGGTATAAGACATCATGCTTGGCTTCAAGTTTCTGTTGAGGACTCAGCCCTTCTCTCAGGATACACAGGAATAGGAGCCCGAGAGGACAGGACTTTTTTCCATTTATGGCGAAGCTCATTTAAATCTTTTCCTTCTCCCTGTTGTCCTTTCTCCTTCTCCCCACTCCCTGCTGCCCAGGATTTGACACAGTCACAACAGCCATCTCCTGGAGCCTTTTGCTCCTTGTGACACGGCCCAATGTGCAGAGGAAGATCCACAGGGAGCTGGGTATGTGTTGCTCTCGACCCTCGAGTCAGAGAAGCCTTGAGCCTCCAGGTCACTTGTTGATCTACAAATAGTGTTCATGTGTCTACTATGTGTAAGTCCTAGGACATAGCATCCCCCACTTGTGCACATAGGTGTGGGTGGACCATACCTGTTCATGTGTCTACTATGTGTAAGTCTTAGGAACATAGCATCCCCCACTTGTGTACATGAGTTGTGGGTGGACCATGGGGTCTCAGAAACGTGCGTAAACATAGCCAACATAGAGTGACCCTAGTATAACAAGGACACATGTGTGTGGAGCAGTCAACACCCCATGAGCTCTGCCTGTGCTTTGCAGACACAGTGATTGGCAGGGATCGGCAACCACGGCTTTCTGACAGACCTCAGCTACCCTATCTGGAGGCCTTCATCCTGGAGACCTTCCGATACACATCCTTTGTCCCCTTTACCATCCCCCACAGGTAAGGGCCCTCTTCTGTGACCCCTAAGTTGTCATACTGTTCACCTACCCTGTTCCTGATTTCTGGGAACAACTCAGGCTGTATCTCATTCCTGAACATGGTAAATTCAACATCTGACCTCACAATCTCTGGTCTAGCCCTACCCAGTCCAGTCGCTATGGCCTCAGCAGTCCCTCACCTCCACTTGTGTATGCTCTCTATAGAATCTTCTGCTCCAGCCAGGCCCTCCTCACTGTCCCTCACAAGGGTAATCCAAATACCTGTCAACTTTGCTTAAACCAGACCTTCTGCCCAGAGATGTGTCTAACCACTTATCTGGCTCCCAAACTCTACCCTTACCAAAGGTCAATCCTGAGACACGAGTCTTCTTCCATCTAGAAGCCTCTTTTGGCTATCGGCCAAGTAGAGCTTCATCCTCCAGGATTTGTAAGATTTACAGCCCAAGTTCCCTGACTGTGAGAGTGAACATTCACCTCTGCCCACCCCATAGGCTAGTTATTCCTGGTACAAAATCTGCAAACTCCCCAGGGCAAGGCCCATCCCCTGATTGCTTGGCTTCAGAGACTGCCCCAGTGCACATCTGACCACTGTGGATCAATGATCATGTACCCTGTAAAGATTTGACACTTGTATTGATTTAATCAATTGCTGATTAGTCAGTAGCCAGATAGGAAGTATAGGCAGGGCAAGTATAGTAGGAGAATTCTGGGGGTAAAAAGGCTAAATCTGCAGTTGTCACCCAGACACAGAGGAAACAAGATGAGAATGTCTCACTGATAAAGGTACCAAGCCATGTAACTAACACAGACAAGAATTACGAGTTAATGTAAGATGTAAGGTTTAGTTAATAAGAAGCCTGAACTAATAGGCCTAATAGTCTATAAGTAATGTAGGCCTCTGTGTGTTTCATGGTGACTGAATGACATTGGGTCAGAATGGGACAGAAACCTCTGCCAACATCTGGGCACAAGATAAGTCTAGTAAACATGCTCCAAAACCACAGAGAAACCCTGTCTCGAAAAACCAAAAAAAAAGAAAGAAAGAAAGAAAAGAAAAGTCTAGTAAAGAAGTGTTGAAGTTGTAGGACAGGATCCTAGCAAAAGGAAGGATAATCCCCCCATGTTCCCCGCCCTTCATATGACCTTCCAGTATGGAACTTGGAGACTGTGGTAATCAGACACTGGGATGCAGTGGAGGGAGGAACACGCCACACCACAGCCTCTCCAAGCCCTGACTGGACACAGCTCTCTTCTCTCCTCAGCACAACGAGGGACACCTCACTGAATGGCTTCCACATTCCTAAGGAGTGCTGTATCTTCATAAACCAATGGCAGGTCAACCATGACGAGTGAGTACTTAGCCCTGGCGGGAAGGTCAATGCTCAGTATCAGGAAGGTTGTCTGTCCCTTCGGGAACTGCTTATATAAGGACCAACATTCACTGCTACATAGCCTGTCCCAAGTAACAAAACTTAGAGCCACTTCCTCAAACTCGGTGTACAGAAGAACTTAACTAGGTATCTGGTGTGGATGGTGAATCCTGTAATCAAGTCTCCTTGGGAGGCTAGGCAGGAGGATTAGAGTGAGTTCAAGGCCAGTCTGAACTTCTTGGTGAGTTTTAGGCTAGCCTAGACTGCACACGTCTCTCAAGAAAGGAAAAAAGGAAGGAAGGAAGAAAGGAGGGAGGGAGGGAGGGAGGGAGGGAAAGGAAGGAAGGAAGGAAGGAAGGAAGGAAGGAAGGAGAGATTGACTAGAATGTCTCCCTGTGCTCCAAGGTCCCAGTTGGATGGATAATGAGGATACATTATATGAATTATGCCAATGGTCTATTGACCTCCTTGGAAAATTCCTCTCTAATTTGTAGATAGGGGATCCATCCAGGCCAGGACATATTGACATGAGAACCCATTCATATTTGTATTGTCAGTGTTTAGTTCATAAAGGAAGCATAAGCCAAACAAGCCCGTGATTCCCTCTTGCTACAGGCATACAGGGAATATGAGGGAGAGAAATATATTTTCCTTCTTTCAATTTCCTTTTGATAAAGCATTATTTCCTTCATGAAATGAATCAGAGCATTGGTAGTGTATGTGATGTGGATAGTCCTAGGATCAATTCCCAGAACCACACACACCCAAAAAAAAAAGAACTAATAAAACCACTATCAGTCATTTGGTTGTGTTCCAATACACCTTAATCCCATCATTTGGGAGGCAGAAGCAGGCTGACCTCTCAATTCTCTGAGAGCCTGGTCTATAGAGAGAGTTCCAGGACAGACCCTGTCTTGAAAAACCAACACAACAAACCAAACCACCATCTTGCATCATGGGAATGATTCAGCAGGTAAAGGCATGTGCTTCCACACCTAACATCCTGAGTTCAATCCCAAGACCTCACAGGGTAGAAGAGGAGAGCTGACTCCTGCATGTTGTCCTCTGACCTTCACATGCATATGAAAATATAAATAAAATTATAATTTAAAAATTGAAAATAATCAAAATCCACTCTCCTTATGGTGGGTCGTTTTAGAGAGAATGTTTTTTTCAGAAGCACTATCATGATTGGAGGTGCAGCTCTGTGGGTAGAGTGCCCTCTACTGTGCCCAAAGCCCAGGTCCATCCCCAGCACCAGGTGTGGAAGCCCAGGCCTTCATCCTAGCACTTGGAGGTAGACACAGAAGGGTCAGAATCTCACACAAGATGACCTGGGGTCATCTATGGAGTTCAAGGCCAACTTCAAACCCACAGAAGCAAACAAACACAAGTGTGAAAGCAAACAAACACAAAAGAACCATCACAAAGGAGATAAACACCGAGTCTGGTACCTTCCCCACAGGCTCTTGTTACCCTCAGTCTTTTTTTTTTTTTTTTTTTTAATTTTCGAGACAGGGTTTCTCCGTAGCTTTTGGTTCCTGTCCTGGAACTAGCTCTTCTAGACCAGGCTGGCCTCGCTCGAACTCACAGAGATCCGCCTGCCTCTGCCTCCCGAGTGCTGGGATTAAAGGCGTGCGCCACCACCGCCCGGCACCCTCAGTCTTTTCTAACACCGTGTTCTCACAGAAGCTGGGAGGGCATAGCTCCCCTTTCCTCCCAGAGCCCACCCACTCAGGTCCTATCTGTTCCTCTTGCAGGAAGCAGTGGGAAGACCCCTTTGAGTTCCGTCCAGAGCGGTTTCTTACTGAGGACAGCACAGCCATCAACAAGACTCTGAGTGAAAAGGTCATGATTTTTGGCCTGGGAAAGCGTCGGTGCATTGGAGAGACCCCGGCCAAGTGGGAAGTCTTCCTCTTCTTAGCCATCCTGCTGCAGCAGCTGGAGTTCAGCGTGCCACCAGGCCTCAAGGTGGACCTGACACCAACCTACGGGCTGACCATGAAGCCTCCGATCTGCAAACACCTTCAGGCATGGCCACGCTTTTCCAAGTGAAGATGGCCGAGACGGGAAGAGGCAGCCATGGGGCTGTCACCTTTGTTTTTTCCTTCCTTTCTATATGACAGCTTTTTTGGAGTACAAATCTTTCACCATTTAACTCACTTCCAATCAATTTTAGAATATTGTCTGTCATAATCCCCATACCTGTACCCATTAATATTCTTGACTATTCCTCCTAACCTGTCTCCCTTGCCCCTCCAGATGCCAATCCAGCTTTTGACAGTAGATTTGCCTACTGTCGCCATTTCACACAAACCCCATGATGTGTGGTCTGTGACTGGCTCTTTTCACTTAACACAGTTCTTTCAAAGTTCACTCGTGCGGTCTGTAGGGTAATAAACCTCTGTTGCTTGAGCCTGCGACTCCAAGCAGCCCTCATTCTGTTTCCTCATAGTTAATGTGGGCTCCTCTTTCCTGCTTTCTCTTCCTCTCTTCTTCTAGGACTTCAGTCTTTGAATACTTAAAAGGGACAGCGAGGAAGGAACCAGCCTGTGGTGGACATGTCGTCCCTATATCCTATCCTCAAAAAGTAGAAGCTGTGACTTTTCATGGTGAGGGGAGAATCACAACCCCAGATGTATGTGGGTTGACTGGAAAGTGAAGACAGGGACCTGGCCAGATGATTCTGTGGCCAAAAGTGATCACTGTGTAAGCCTGAGGACCTAGGTTTGAACCCCAAGGACTCATGTTTAACATCGGGACGTGGCCATACCTGCCTATAACCCCAAAGCTATGAGGCAGAGACAGGTAGGTTCTGTGAGCTTACTGGCCAGCCTAGCCAAACAGCCAGCTCACAGGTGCAGTACATAATCCTGTCTCAGAGGAATAAGGCTTAGAGTGACAGAGTAGGATCCCTGCCACACTTCTCTGGCCTCTGAATGCATATGCAGGAGTTGGACGTGCACACCCCACATACATGTGCACATAAACACCCCACATACATGTGCACATAAACACCCCACATACATGCTCACATACACACCCCAACACAAAAGAGGAAAAGGGACTTACAGGACGGAAGATAATTATAAAATGTACATTATGTCAGGGACATGCAAAGACCTTCTATAATTCAAAAACACCCCAGTTCAAAAGTTTACAAGGGACTTGAGTCAACAATTCTCTTAAAAATATAAACAATCGGGCTAGAGAGATGGCTCAGTGATTAAAGAGCCCTGTCTTCTCTTCCAGAGGCTCCTTGTTCAATTTTCAGCAACTAAATGGTCACTCACAGCTGTCTATAGCTGTACTCTAGGGGATCTGATGTCCTCTTATGACCTCAACAGGTACCAGGCATGCATATGAAACACAAATATATACATACTGCCAAACATCCATACACATAAAAATAAATAAATCTCTAAAAATATATGGACCAATGAACGTAAGGCAAGACTTCCAATACCATAAGTCACTAGGGAAGCATAAATGAAAACCACAATAAGGTGAGGTGGGTAGCAAACACCTGTGAGCCCAGTCATACAGGAGACTGATAGGAGGGTCATTTGTGTCCAGGAGTTCACCATAAGCATGGGCACCATAGCAAAATCCTATTCCCACAAAATCAAATTTAGCTAGATGTAGTGACATATGTTTTTAATCTTAGCACTTACAAGGCTGAGGCAGGAGGATCTTTATGCATTTAAGCTCAACCAAAGCTACATCGTGAGAGCTTGTCTCAATAAATAAATAAATGTAATAGATATCCATGGCACCACTTGTCACGTACAATTGAGTCCATCATAAAGGGAAGTCAAGGCAGGAACTCAAGGTACAGGAACCTTGAGGCAGGAATTCAAGCAGAAACCATAGAGGAACACTGCTTCCTGGCTTAGTGCTTTCTTACACAACTCAGGACCACTTGGCTGGGAGTGGCACTGCCCACAGTGGGCTGGACCCTCCCACACCAATCATTAACCAAGAAAATGTCCATATACATGCCCACTGGCCAGTCTTAGGGAGACAGTTTCTCAGTTGAGGTTCCTTATTTCCAAGTGACTCTAGTTTCTGTCAAGTTGATACGTAGGATGTCACTAATTTTTTAAATGGAACATGATAAGTATTGGGGAGCATGTGGAAAAAGTATAACCTTCATATGTTGCTGGTAGAAATACACTCTGTTTCAGCCTCTGTGAAGAATGATTCAGTAGTCCCTCATGAAGATAAACACAGATTTATCTATGATGTGACCACACCACTCCTGCTCCTCCATACCCTCCCTACCAAGACAGAGTGTATCTCCTCAAACTGTAATCCCTGTAAAGTCTTCCTCCCTAAGTGGATCCCTGTGAGGCATTTGGACACAACCATGAGAAAGGACTCAGACGTGTGGTCAGCTCACAGAAAGGAACACTGGTCAGCCCAAAGTAGATAAATCTGCATAAGAACTAGAGGTTTCCATAGGTTTAGAGAAAGCAAGAATGAGGAGCTGGGTTGTTTTTTGTTTTCTTTTGTTTTTTTGGTTTTTTTATTTTTTTGACTTGGTATTTAAGGAATATAATTTCTGTTTGGGATTATGAAAGAATTCTAGAAATGGGATGGTCATTGTTTTGTTTTGTTTGTTGTTTGTTTTAGTTTTCTGAGACAGGGTTTCTCTCTGTAGCACTGCTGTTCTAGAACTTACTCAGTAGACCGGCCTCAAACCCAGAGATTCACCTTCCTCTACTTCCCAAGGGCTGGGATTAAAGGCATGCGCTACTATGTCGGATTCCATCTGCACGCTTGCTCCTTCAGTTCATTTCTGCTCTCTTTAAGACTCAGAAAGTTCCAACTAAATATGTCCAACAAGTTATGATTCTCTGAAATAAGAAAAAGCCAGACCTATTTCCAAAGACGTTAGTCGTCTTTGAACTAACAGCCTAGAGAGCCATACCATGGTTGTCTGTGACTTTGAAAACAATAAATATTTGGAGTATATATTTTAAAAAGATAATGTTGGAGCTCCTAATGACTGGTCAAAGTGACTGTGAAATGCTCATTCCTGAGTGGAACGTCTGTGTGGACCGTTTGGAGACTTGCGGAAGAGGAAGTGGAAAGACTGGTGGGTGCTTTGGCCCACAACCTCCCCTCTTCATGTAGTATGCTGCTTAACTTTGCCCAGCTCCATACAAAGTTCCAGACAGATGGCTCAGCAGTTTAGAGCAGGTACTGCTCCCCTGGAGTTTCCTTTCCCAGCAGCACATCAGGAGATCACAACTGCCTGTAATTCCATGTCCAGAGGACAAGACACCTTGACCTCTGTAAGCACTCATACATACAAACAGATACACACACGTACAAGACACACACCCGCACAACTACACACATTTTAAAAATAAGATAGATCATCTTTTTAAAAAGTAATAATAATAATAATGTTTAGGAGGTGAAAGCAGGGCCAACCTGTGATAAACTCTGGAGCAATGGAGCCCCTTTCTGGAGTTCCATCTGTCTATGACCCGCCTGTCTTCAAACCCAAGGCAAACTCCTCAAGGAATTCCAGACAGCTCATCTCCTAGACTCAGAAGGGCACATCTCTATCCCTGGGCAATCTCATTCAAAAGTGAGAGACTGATGCCCCAGGATTCCAAGACTGATCAGGCCATAGCCCAGTCCTAGATATTTCAAAACAGAAAAGGGGAGCCGGGCGATGGTGGCGCACGCCTTTAATCCCAGCACTTGGGAGGCAGAGGCAGGTGGATCTCTGTGAGTTTGAGGCCAGCCTGGTCTACAAGAGCTAGTTCCAGGACAGGAACCAAAAGCTACGGAGAAACCCTGTCTCGAAAAATCAAAAAAAAAAAAAACAAAAAAAAAAAAAACAGAAAAGGGGACAGAGTTCCACAGGAAAGCCCCTGCTCTGAGACAGCCCACTAAGGAGGAAGAAAGCCCAGCTCTTGGAGAGCAGGGAGCAGCGGCCTTCTTCTTCACTCCTCGTTGAGAGAAGAGGCATGGATCCAGTCTGAGGGGCATGGACCACGTTCTAGAGTCTTTAGCCAAATGGAAGACTCCCTGGGCATGATAGTGATGTGGGATTCCCCTCTGTATGCTGTGAATACCATTGGTTAATAAAGAACTGCTTTGGACCTATAGCAGGGCAGAACAGAGGTAGGAGTGGAAAACTAAACTGAATGCTAGGAGAGAGGAGGCAGAGTGAGGAGAAGCCATGTAGGCCTGCCAGAGACAGATGCTGGAACTTTACCTGGTAAGCCACTGCCACATGGCATTACAGAGATTAATGGAGATGGGTTAAATTAATATGTAAGAGTTAGCCAATAAGAAGCTAACGCTAATGGGCCAAGCACTGTTTTAAATAATATGGTTTCTGTTTGATTATTTCAGGGCTGAGCAGCTGGGAACCAACAAGTGATAGCTAATGTTTTTGTGTCACATATTAGTCATACACGGTAACAGGTTTTAATTATGACTTTGTCATAGGTGTGTTTTATGTGTTTGAGCATATTCCCCCACTACCCTCTCTCATCACCTTCGACTCCCACTGATTCCCTTCCTTTTCTCTGCCAGTCTTTCTTCTGATTTCATGGGTTGCTTGTTTTGTTCTCTCTCTGTCTCTGTCTCTGTCTGTCTCTCTCTCTCTCTCTCTCTCTCTCTGTGTGTGTGTGTGTGTGTGTGTGTGTATGTGTGTGTGTGTACATGCCCCAGTGACTTTGACTAGGGTTCCTTCTTCCATGAGCGTGGGTGTCAGGTTTTTTTACAGGAGCATGGAAAACTTACAAATAGCTACACCACTAGGGAAAATGTTTCTGCCTCCTCCAGGAACCATTGACTGTCAATATCAGAAAAGGATGGGGCCTCATGATCCCCTCTCCCGTTTATGACTGAGCATTGACTGGCCTGGTCTTGTCAGGTAATCAGAGCTGTTGTGAGCAGCACCCTATCACGGCCTCAGCTCAGCACTTTGACCAGTTCTAAGTCTTGGCATTGACTGCTGCCCACTGTAAAAACAAGCTTCTCTCAAAGTGGGGAGAGCCCCAATCCATGGACATAAATAAAAATATTTAGAAGGCAGTTTGACAACACATCCATTCAGCAAAACTACAGTAGCAGTGATCTCATCAGAGCCTAGGAGCTCGCCAGCTATGAGCTATTAGCAGGCTTCAAATCCAATCAGAAAGTGGCTGGACTTTAACCACTGTTGTGCAAGGGGGCACATATTGGTGGTTAATCTTGAGTGACTTGATTGGATCTGGAATCAACTACGAAACACATCTCTGCATGGCCCCAGAGTGGATAGGCAGCACCTGGTGGAGGGCAGCTGATGAAGAGGTCTGTGGGGGCGGTACTAGAGAGATGACTCCGTGATTAAGAGCCCTGGCTGCTCTTTTGATGCCCAGGACCCACACGATGGCTAACAACTGGCTGTAACTCCAGTTCCAAGAGATCCTCTGGCTTCTTGGGGCACTAGGCAAGCGTGCGATGGGCTGACGTGTGTGCAGCCAAGACACCCACCACAAAACAAAAGAAGCCACTGTTTTTCCTGTTGACTTCACTTCTTTTGTTTTTTTGGGGGGTTTGATTTTGTGGGACTGGTTGGTTGGTTGGAGATAGGGCCTCACTCTGTAGACCAGGCTGGCCTTAAACTCAGAGATCCTCCTGCCTCTCCCTCCCCAGTGTGTACCACCATCACCACACCCGGCTCCACCTTCACTTCTTGCTGAGTGTCTACTTAGCCCTTGTTGTCTAAGCCAACCGTATCTCATGATATGTATTTGTTATAGCACTGCTGTTCCTCTGGAGAGCACGGACTGATGCACTGGGTACCATAGCGGCATGTATAAACCCTCAGAGGCAACGGTGGATATCACCATACTTCTCCAATCCAAGGTCAGCAAGGCTCAGCTTCCTGTGAAGTTTCAGGACTGATCTATTGATTGTCATCTAATGGTCATGGACCAATCTGACCTCACGTGGACTGGAGTTGGCCTGAGCTTCTCACGCATACCTGGCCAATCTTTAACCAGGCGACCTAGGTCTCCACTCTGGCCAGAGCCAAGCTAGGAAGAATTGGACATAGAAACCTCACTCCTACACTTGCCACTCATGACTGACAGCTGGTAAGGGGCACGGAGCCAGGTCTGTTGTGGTCTGTCGTGGGCAGACATCAGCTCAGGCTGTTCTCACTCCACCAGATGGGTTAACACTGAAGTATGGCACACCAGGCATGAACGAATTGGTAGAAAAAGCCCTGAGGTAGGATCCTGCCTCTGTCTCCCCATGGAGGTTGAGGGACTTCATCCGGGCATGGTGGTTCACAGCTTCAGTCCCAGCACTCGGCTCAGGAGACAGAGGTTTCCTGGCAGTCTGAATTCTAGGTCAGGCACGGACTATATAGTGAGACCCTGTCTATAAATAAGAAAATAGAATCAAGATCGTGATCTGTGGGCAGAAAGAAAACCCTCCATCTTCACTCTTCCCTAGCTGCTGTTTTCCTTTTGTTTTTGGAAACAGGGACTCACTATGTAGCTCTGGCTGTCCTGGAACTCCATATATAGAGCAGGTTGGCCTTGAACTCATATAGATCTGCCTGTCTCTGCTTCCCAAGTGCTAGGATTAAAGATGTGCACCTCAACACCCAGCTAAACTGCTGGTATATTATTCTCCTTTCTTGCCTGGTCCTGCGTTCTCTGGCCAAGCTTTGCCCTTAGCTTCCACTGTTCTGGGCTGTAGCACTGAGAGTGTGGTCTGCGCTGCCCCCTTGTGGTCATCTGAGAAAACTGTTTCCCTTAGTGGTTGACCCACAGAACCCACCAAACTAGGTTTGTGTTACAAATACAACTTCAAGGGAAATCTCAAGTCTTTCCACCCCAAAAATTCTAGAGAAACTACTAATAGAGGCCATAGCATGCGCCCAACCCCACCCTTCTCTGGATCTTTTCTTGGACTGTTTTTTTGTTTTGTTTTGTTTTCAGATCAAATTGAAACAGAAATTCTTTGTCCAGGCAGGTGTGGTGATACACACCTGAAATCCTAACACCTGAGAGGCTGAGTCAGGAGGGCTCGGGTTTCTGAGCTAGAAACCACGATGGGTCACAGAGTAAGTTTCAGGTTGGCCTGAGTTTGATACTGAGCATCTCAAGGTAAAGCTTGGAACCAACTAACTGCACAACTTAGACACACAAACCATCATCAGCCCCAGGAACATGGAGGACCAGAGTCCTCAGGGCCCTTCTGACTGCTGACTAGGACATCCTGAACTGCACCTTCCCCTCCTCCAAGCCCTGTTCATATCCTCTCTCACTCCACCCCCAACACACTAACCAGGAAAAACCCATACACATTAACATTTCCCAAGACCCAAGAAAACACCCAGTGGGGAGAAGGGTTAAAAAGCCACAGAGGAAGAACAAGAATAACACAACGAATAATGAGAATGTGCGGCTGGAAAGATGGCTCAGTGGTTAAGAGCCTTGGCTTGTTCTTCCAGAATCCTATCCTCAGCACCCCCATAGTGCCTCACAACTGGTACTCCAGTTCCAGAGGATCTGACGCCCTCTCCTGGCCTCCACAGGCACCACACATACACACAATAGACATACAAGCAAGCAAAATACTCATACACATAAATAAAATAAATAAATCTTACTAAATCAACAGAAAAGAATGAGGATAATGAGGAGGATGGGAAGCAGGGAGATGAGGGAGGGGAGTTGTTTCTTGTCCAGCTCCTTCTGCAGTGTCTCTTCTCGTGCCTCTGAGGACCACCTTTGTGGCTGAGCCACTGGTGGTTTTGTGTGCACAAGATGCGTATGTGGAGATAAGAAGACAGCCTTGAGCATCAGGCCTGTCCCCCCCCCCCCCCCGCCTCCTTTGAGACAGGGTCTCCTTATTGTTTTCTCTGCAGCCCGTGAGCTTCCGAGGGTTCTCTGGTCTCCACCACCCATCTTTGCAGGAGTTCTGGGATCACAGTGCCCGCAATGCTGGGGTGCTGAACTCAGTCCTCGCGCCTGCTCAGCCATCACTCTCACTCACCAAGCCACCTTCCCTGGTCCCCACCGTTACTGCCTGTTTGTCATTTTTGGTTGTTTAGTTTGGTTTCTCCCTTTCTTTCTTTTTCTTTCTCTCTTTGAGACGGGATCTCTCTGTATAGACCTAGACGTCCTGGAACTAAATATGTAGACCATGCTGGCCTCAAACTCACAGAAATTCTCCTGCCTCTGCCTTCAGCATGCTGGGGTTAAAGGTGTGCGCCACCACACCCCACTTGGTTGCTTTACCGAGACAGGGTTATATGTAATACAGGCTGACCTCCAACTATCCATCCCTCTGCATCAGCCTGTCAAGTTCTGAGACTATAGATGTGTACCCCACACCTGGCCCATCATCTTTCGGGGGCTGGGGCTGCTGGAAACATTGACACGCACCCATTTTTGACTTGGGATACATGTGCTGCTTGCTTGCCTACAATGACAGATGAGCAATGAGTCATATTACAGGTGTGCAAGGGCACAGAGACAGGAGTGGTCAGTTCTGTAAGGCCCCACACACACTTGTAGGCGGAGACTGCTAGTTCATTTCCCGGCCACCCAGACCAGAATAATCACAAAGAAACTCTATTAATTACATCACTGTTTGGCCAACAGCTTATGCATATTTCTAGCTAACTCTTACATCTTAAATTAACCCATTTTTATTAATCTGTGAATCACCACGAGGCTGTGGCCTACTGGTAAGGTTTTGGCTGGCAGCTGGCATCTTTCTCCTTCAGCAGCTGCATGGAGGTTCCCTGGCTCCGGCCCACTTTCTCTCTCTCTCTCTCTCTCTCTCTCTCTCTCTCTCTTTCTGTTCCCACCTGGCTTTACTCTACTAAGCCATTGGCTGAAACAGCTTCTTTAATAACCAATGGGAATAAAACATATTCATAGCGTACAGAGGGGAATCCCACGTCACACACTCACATTCCTTTCAGAGAGAGTGTATTCAGGGGAACTAAATTCCAAATTAGAGTCCAGCCGCATCTAGAGGCAAATCCCTTGTGCAGGCGCTTGCCCCAGGCTGGCTCTCCTGCTGTTTGCTCCCACTGAACCCTTGCATGCATGTGTAGCTTCTGCTCACTGAGAAGGTGGATACAGAGGTACAGAGGGCTAAGTCGTGGGCTATGACGGCTTCCTGGTCATCTTTAGAGTTGACAGTGTGAACACAGCCCTCGGAGAGAAGCTGCACCTACAAAAGCTGAACTGATTCGAGTTTCACCATTTGGTTGGAATGTTGCAGGCCCAAGTCACAGCTGCACTTTATCTTGGCCATCTTGAGCCTTCCCTTTGAACAGCCATTTGCTGCCCACCTCCACGTGTGATCTAACATCACGACGAGGTGGGTCCTTTGGGAACGTATGAACAGATCCCCACCTTTCCCCGACCCAACTCAGACAGCTTCTGAGGCCTACAGCAGAGAGGTCTCAATTCGCTGTAACCGTCCACGTTATGTATCTACCCACTGTATGAAAAGTGCGTTTGCCCATGACTTACCTAGTTCTGTTTCTATAGTAAAAACTTCCTAAGTCTGTGTTCCCAAGCCAGAAGACACGATCTCTTATCCCCCCTTGAGGTAAGAGGTAGGTTTTTACATTCTTTTCAAGATTTACTTTTATTGTTTTTAACCGTATGTGAGTGTTTCTACTAGTAGGAATGCACACACTCAAGTGCAGAGTCCACCGTGGAAGCCAGGAGTGTAGGAACCCCAGGAACTGGAGCTACAGATACTCGCAAGTCTCCTGATGAGAGTGGTAGGAACTGAACTGGGGTCCTCAGCCGATTTCTCTTAACCAGTGTTAAGAGAAACCAGTCCTGTGTGTCTGCCTGTCTGCCTGTCTGTCTGTTTTAGTGCCCACAGAGCTGCTCCTGGAGAATTCCCTGACGGTGAGAGACACCCCAGTCTGGCACCAATGCCCTGAGCTGCCTCTCAAAGCGCCTGTGTCAAGCCGGACCTTACAAAGCATGCTCAGAGCAGATTACAAAGCCTGCCTCCTTTCAACCCACCCTCCGAACGCCTTTGCTGTTTCCCACCTGTTGGCCCGGGACCACTTTCCAGCAGGCTGCCGGCACCGATGGCTACCTTAGGATGAGTGGAGGCGAGGTGGGCAGCCACCCTTCTCCTCCAGCTCACAGCGCTTCTCTACCAAGCGAATCCAGCACGTGGGGGCTTTGGCTTCTGCAGCTACTATCAGAGGCACGTCCCGGGGCAGGAGAAAGAGGTCAGGATTTGAGCATTTCTGTACATCAACCTCATCATACAAAGACGATCTAGGTGCTACCTTCTTTTTTTTTTAATTTTTTTATCTTAAAATATTATTTACTATATACCCAATCCAAGTTCTCGCTCCCCCCCCTCCTCCTATTCCCTCCTAGATGCTACCCTCTTACTTGAAGAACGCTAATCAAATGAGAGATAGCACATCCAAAATGCCCTCTTCACCGTCCTCATTCAGAAAAATCTGGGTTTATCAGGAACGCGGATGCCAGGGGCCATTATAGCGGTTGCCTTAGGATCAGGGAGCAGGCCAAGGAAGGGAATTCAGGGTCTCCTGCCCATGAGCTCACCTGGCTGTCCTGCTCCAAAACACCCCGCTAAAAATGCCCTCCTACAGCCAGACAGAGGCATTGGGCGTGGCTTATGGAAATGTGTGTTCCCTCCATTCTGTGGAAGTATGATTAGTGCAGCCGAACTCTCTAGAAATGGCCTTATCTCCTTCCTGCTCCAGCTGCACTCCGCCCTCATTCATCTAGGTTTGCTCCGGCCAGTACAGGCCCTGATGCTCTCGACTCTGCGACAGCTTCTCTCCGGGCTCCTAACAGCCTAACTTTCCCGAACAGGTGTGCGGAGTCAGACTAGCCCGACACTCGGGGTAGCGCCCTGGTGTAGAGTCACGTGACTTTGGCTTTCCTCGGGGCCTCGCCTCCTGTCCTTTCCTTTGTGGGTCTGGGCTTTGGACACCAGAGGGCGCTGTTGCCTCTCATATATGACGAGAGTAGGGACTTGTGCCCTCAGAGACCAAACCCAAATCTAACAAAAGTCAGGAGGAAAGAAACGGCAACTCGCAAGAAGTAGACATTCGTGTTTATCTGCCAAAGCTGTGGCTCTGGCATTTCCCCTGAAAAGTAACCCCATCGCTTGGGAGGACTGCCACAGTCTGCTAGCCGGGGCAAACGTCTATGCTGTCTGGGGCTACAGAGTGAGAATATCTCGAAACGCCAGTAAAATTATCATTAACTCTGTTGATATAATCATTTTTATTAGTTGTTGGATTTTTATGGGGTTATTTTGCTTTTAGTTTAGTGCATTTGCTGTTTATGATAGTCTCTTTCAGTCCAGGCTGGCCTCATACTCACTATACAGAGCTGAGAAAGACTTTGAATCCTGCTCCTCCCACTTCTGCCTCCCACGTGCTGGATTACAGGCAGGTGTATTTTTTAAAAAAGCAATCTATGAAGGAGATGGGTGAGCTGGCACATGCCTCTTTGATGCCAGCACTTGGGAAGCAGAGGCAGGCAGATCTCTGTGCTCAAGACCAGCCTGATCCACATAGAAAGTTCCAGGACTGCCAGGGCTACAAAGAGAAACCTTGTCTCAATACAACAACAAATCTAAGGGAAGCCTGGTGTGGATCAGGACCCAGTCACTCAGGAGTCTGAAACAGAAGAATTCAAAGTCCAAGGCCTGCCTGGGTTACAGAATGAGTTCAAAGCCTGTCTGGGAAAGTTAGTGAGATGCTTTCAAGATGAAAGTTAAGGGTCTAGAGAGATGGCTCAGTGGTTAAGAACACTGGCCACTCTTCTAGAGGACCTGGGTTCAATTCCCTGCGCCCACATGGGAGCTCACCACCATCTGTAACTCCAATCCCAGGGGATCTGATGTCCTCTTCTGGCCTCCAAGGGCGCTAGTCATGCAGGTGGTGCAAAAACATGCATGCAGAATACATACAAGAAAATAATAAAATAAAAGTTCAAAGAAGACTGAAGATGTAGCTAAATGGCAGAGCACTTGCTTGTTATGTGTGAGGGCCCAGGCTCCATTCCCAATACCACGAACAGGAAGAGGAAGAGAACCTGTCACTTGTCACAAAAGATATCACCACGTCTCCTGCAGCCTCACCCCATGGGGGTGATTTGCCTAGGGGATAGCGGCCAGGATCTAAGTGACAATAGAAGTTACCTCTGCTAACATCAGCAGAGACTACATAAACCCACTGCTCATAAAAGCAGCCGCAGACAGAACCACGCTGCGGAGGTGACAGGCACCGAAGATGAGGCCTCCAGTGCGGTTTGAACAGGATGTGGCCCCTGGCCTCTCAACTTCAGCTGCCAGGAGGAATAATCTCCAAATCCTTGGTGCCTGTGGCTCAGTTTCCCTTCTTTCCGAGTCCTCATACTGGCTGCCGTAAAGCACCAACATGGGGAGCCACCAGCTCCTCCCAATCTGTGCTCAGTCATTCAGATATCCAGTCCTTCAGTCCTTCACTCAGGCACAGGGGAAAGCCCTGACCCCGCAGCCCTGGGCAGTCCCTTCTCCTGACAGGCAAGTTTGCCTTCTCTTTGAGGGTGCCCCTCAGTACTCACTGGTCCTCTGGTGGAGCCGAGGTAGATATGAATAACAACAGATGACTAGCTGCTAACAGCTGAGAACTCAGGCCCAGGGAGCCAAACATGGCCCCAGGGATCAGGGTGGAAAGTCTCAGGTTATCTGCACACAGGAGGAAGCTTCCGGAAGGCATGAGGTTAGTTAGAGTTCAAGAAGACTGACAAACAGAAGGCAGACATGGAACTCCTCCCTGGACTGATTGGGGGTCCCTAAGTAACCTGTGGCAGGAGTGACAGACAGGTCCCTCTAGGCCTCAACTCCCACTCTCAGGAAGCATCCACAGCCCAGCTTTTGTGGAGTTTCCCTTCTGACAGCTCCACCCCATCCTTGACCAGACAAGGACAAATGGTTTTGTCACAAGTTGTCACACCGGGTCTAGCAGGTATACCTCCTGAGCTTTGCATGTGATTTGCAAAAGCTGGGCTTGAAGCAAGCCCCTGCTCCTCCCCTCAGGCACCCTGCTTACCCCACCCTGTTAGATAGCCAGCCTTCCTTCAGCCAAGCACCCCAGGGCCTCTGCTTACCTCCCCACCCCTCCCCTCCACCCCCATCGACCCAAGAAGTCCCCCTGAGCAAGCTAGAGCAGCAGCTAAGAGGCTTCCAAACAGCTGGCGGAGCCTGGGGATTTCTGGGTAGGGTGAGTCCTTCCTAAAAAGAACATCCTCCAGCCGGGCCTCGGGACAGCGTGAAGGGGTGAGTACCGACCTGCAAGTGGCTTTGGGAGTGAGAAACAGGGGTGCGCTAGCCCCGCCTAGTAGCAGCCATTCAGTGTCTTGGGGAGTGGAGTAACTGAGTATTTGGAGAGTAGATGAATGAATGAGGTTTTTCAGTTCCTCAGCTTTTGTGGCACTGTGGGTTCAACAACAAAAGCTCCAGCCCCACCATGCCAGAGGCCATCAGATCCCCGAGAGGACTGCAGGAGAGAGCTAACTACAAAGCTGTTCCAGAAATGAGGGAAGGGGGAAAAACCATTTAACTGCCAATGAGTGCCAGAGCTTTAAGCTAAGTCCTACTCGGCCAGAGCGCTCAGCCCAAGTCCCCTCAGCGGCTGCTGTTCTCGTTGAAATAGGCTCCTGAGGATGAGAAAGGCTCGGGGTTGGGTACCTGAGAGGGCTCAGAGGGCAAAGGTGCTTGCTGCCAAGTCTTATTGCTTGAAGTCTGTCCCTGGAACCCACACGGTAGAAGGAGAGAACCAACTCTCAAAAGTTATTCACTCAAACACCTCCCACCCCCCGCCAAAAAAAAAAATGTAATAATTTTTTGAAGCCTCAGCGTTGGCCTAGGAGTACGGCTCAGAAGTGGATCACATGACGAGCATGCAAAAGAGCCTGGGTTCCATCCCCTGTACTGCAGGAACTTCAACTGAAAGGTCACATAGCTAGGCAGGGGAAAGTCAGCCCCCTCTAACTAGGAAGCTGCTAAAACAGCTTCAAGACATCACCCCGGTCCTTCCTCCCTATCAGAGATCTGATGACCAACCGACTTAATCTCTCTTTGGTTTCCTTTTCTGCAAAACAGGGCTAGTAATAACACTGTATCAGGAGATTCAGTGTAAAAACAGAACTAACTGCTGGGCTGGGGGGTGGCTCCGTCAGCAGAGAACTTGCCTAGCATGCACGAAGCCCTGGGTTTGATCCCCAGACAACACAAACTGAGTATAGCGACCCATTCCTGTAATCCAGACCCTTGGGTGGTAGGGTAGGAGGATCAGAAGTTCAAGGTCATCCCCAGTAATAAAGAGGGAGTTCAAGGCCAGTTTGGGATCTGTAAGATTCTATCTCAAAAGTAAATTAAGTACATAAACAAATGCCATCATCAGTGATAAGGTGCCTGGCAGACAGTGACGTGGACTAAATAAAAAAAGAGGTCCCTAGGTCTCCAGGGGACAGGAGCTGGAGGTAACTTGTAGCCCCCATGCCCATCTGCAGAACCCTCCATTTGTGAATGCCGGCAGATCACCAAATCTAATGCTTAGATATGCAGGTGGGGAAACTGAGGCCCAGAGTAGAAAGACTAATTGAAAGTCAAAAGCAAGGCCATCCCCAGAACATGGATCTCCTAGGTCATTTGATACTCAAGACGAACTTCCAGTCTCAAGAGGGAGGTGAACAGTGTGACAACCCTGTGTTCAGGCACGGGCCCTTCCTCCCACTGGCAGTATTGGGGAGTAGGAGCTGGGGTATTCTGAGGTACAGTGGGGGAAGGTCACCTGGAGGGCAGAAGCCCCCACCTTAGCCCTCTGAGTCCTGGCTCCTTTGGCATCTGTGAACATCAGCCAAGCCAACCCAGGCATTGACATGACGACAGAAGCCACTGTGGCCACTTGCTTTCTCCTGGTTTCTGTCCTTTCCTACATACTTGGGGCCTGGAGCACTAGCCTGGTCTTTGTGACCATCTTGCCGTCCATCTTTGTTCCACTGTTTCTTTCCTTTCGTCCATCTTTTCTAACTTAGGGGAACCCCGCAGCTGGGAGGTAGGGTTCACACAGGGGGCCTGAGTGACCCTGGAGCCCATGTTCTTCCTTCTTGGTCCCCCACCTTTCAGGAGTTCCAGCTACTATGTCCTATCTCCATTCTCATTAGGCTGTGTGTGAGGGAGATGAAGAGGTCAAGGCCGTGGAACAAAGCTGGAGAGGCAGCCACAACCTAGGCAGGTGCCACCTCTAGGAAGTCAGCCCAGGCCCTCTGCTCTGCACTCTGCATAGAGTCCAGCCCCTGTGCACTCTGCAAGGGGCACCTGCCCTGCAGGAAGTAGGAGACTTTGCTGGAAATCAGTCTTTAATCTTGGCTTCCTGTTTTCTGCCCTGGGGGACGCCCAGGGTGGCTGAGTTTCAAGCTATTTCACAGCAGCTTCTCTAAACTATCATCTCTTAGCGTAAAAGCTGGGGGAGGGGACCATGGGAACACACTCCAGTAAAAGTGCTATCAGCTCTGGACCCGCCAACCCCCTCCCAACCAGCTCTGCAGCAGCTGGGCCATCTGGTCCCTTCCCCCAAAAGCTGCCAGAAGTCTTTGGCTCCATCACCCTTCCCTTCCTCTGCCTTTCTTTTTTTTTTCCTCCACTCTCCTGGAGCTAGCCTCATCACCAGAGAACAAGTGGTCCAGTCTGGGCACACAAATCTTAAATGCCGACTTGATATAACTGTATATTACAGGCACTCAGACTCAGTTTAACCAAAGTTGTGCACCTGAGTGTTTCCTGGCAGCCCCCAATCCCTGAGTTCACCATCTCCCAGGAGCTGGGCTACACCGGAGTCATGAGGCTCCATGAAACTCTTCATAAACTCTCCTCGTGGACAGCTGACCCTAGACACTCCAGTCTACTCCCCTCCACCTGTCAGCTCTGCCAGGACCTATGGCCCTCTTCACCATGTGGACCCTGCACACTCTTGGCTGAGCTTTGTGGGTTTGTTATGGTTTTTGTTTTGTTGTTTTGAGGTAGTGTCTCATGGAGCCCAAACTGGCCATGAACTTCCTCTGAGGTCATGCATGACCTTGAATTTCTTATCCTCCCACCTGGATATCCCATTTTGGGGATTCCAGATATGGGTCACCACGTCCACTTCATGCTGTCTGGGGATGGAACTCATGCTCGGCAAGCACTCTGCCAACTGAGCTACATCCGGAACCTTAATTAATTAATGATGCACATCCCCCTTTACTGGCCTTTTTAAACACACACACACACACACACACACACACATGCACTCACGTGGTGTAGGGGTTCACCCATACCACAGTGTGCCTGTGGAGGTCAGTGGAGTCTGTTCTCTCCTGCCGTGGAATCCAGGAATCAAAGCCCCGTGTTTCGGGAGCCAGGGGTCTTTTCCTGCTGAGCATCTCTCTGCACTGCTGCTCCTCTTTCCAGTTTCATCCTCCTCTTCACCGCTTTTGGTTCTGTCCATTGGGCGCGCATGGCCTCCAAACACTGTGGCTGATCAAACTAGGTTTTTCCTTTCTTCTTTTTCTGTTTTGGACAAGAACCATGGTGTCCCCCCCCCCCCATATCCAGCATGAAGATCACGGCTAGCAGCTGTTCCGTGTCTGTTGAGAGGGAGCGAGAGCATGAACGATGAACTGGATGGTAGCTCTTTCTTGCAGTATCCAATTCAGGCTTTAATTCCCAAAGCCTGGAATTCAGGAAGGTTAATTTTTTTCCCCCTCTTCACTTTACTGAGAAGAGGTGGAGCCAGGATTCAAATACAGGTTTATTTGATTCCAAAGTTCACATTCTGGGTCCCAGCTCACTTAGAGAGACAGTTGAGAAGGTTTATGGGTAAAGGAAGATATATTGGTGGTAAGATTTAGATATTAATTCAGGGTTTTCCCCCAAGTTCCCACAGCCTCCCCACCACCTATCCCCCCTTTTACCAACTAATTCAGACAGAGAAGATATCAATTTCTCAATTCCAGAAGGCTTTGCAAGCTGCTAAAGCTCTTCCCTTCGGGCTGAGCAGCACCCCCACCCCTGAATTGGGGCCATATTATCATTCCATCTTAACCTCAAAGGAAAGAAAGCAAAGCCATGCGTGCACACACACACACACACAAAGACACACATGTACGTGTGTGCATACACAAACACACACAGGCATGCACGTGAATACATACACACATACACAAACACACATAAGCACGTGCGTGCATACACACACACACACCCATGCACACATGCATGCACCATTCCCTCCAGGCCTGTTATCTTGCTGAATCTGCACCATCTCTCATGAAAGAGGTATGCTCTCAGCCTGATCCTACAGAAGAGGAAACAGCTCAGAGACCTTAGGTAACTAGTTCAAAGCCACACAGCCACACAGCTCTTAAACTGAGATCTAACCGAGATTTGATCCCCAAATCCCTGGGTTGGGCTTTTTCCCCACTATGTCACATCTAGCTCTGAGATCTGCTAGATGCCTCCTCTGTGTGTATCCCTAGAGAATTGGTTCCTTGCAAGCAAACTGGTACTGGGCATGCTGGGTCAGAGGGCTAATCTGTAGTCTCCGGGAGGGGAGGTGGGGGTTGAGCATACGCAGCTCCTGCTCCTTCACCTGAAGTTGTGTGCAGTCTGCGCTCTTTTACAGGACTCTTCACTGTCCTCTTTTGTTGTTGTTTGTTTTTCTTGAGACAGGGTTTCTCTATGTAGCCCTGGACGCTGGGATTACAGGCATTCGGACCACCACCCTGGCTGCCCCTTAGTTTTTACTTTGTGTAACTTTCCAACTCTGTGCCACTGGCGTCACTTCTTTCCCCCTGAAGAATCGACCCACCCCCCAAATGGCCGCTTCCTTCAGTACTGGTTCTCAGACAATGCCAACACCTAGAACCCCCAGTGGAGCTTCTGGTTTCTATCTTGTCGCCCTACTTCTGTCCTGTGCCCCTCTCATGCCTGAGCACTGCTTGCTCTTGTAGCTAAGAGCAAATTGCTCAGGGAGGATCCTGAATTCTCATTAACAATGGTGTATAATAACAGTCCGGGTTTAATTGAGGACTCACCACGTGCCGCTGCACACCAAGCACTTTAAAGCTATTAACTCATTTCCTCTCCACAAAACCTTACAAAGTTGGTGGTATTATTTTTGCTCATCTTTTCAAACAACAATGCAACAGGGCAGACAGAGATTAGGTAACTTATCCAATGTGGCACAGCCACTGACAACTTCTTTACTGATTCCAAGCCAAAAATGAAGTTCAAGAAAGTCCTATGAGAGGCTCTTTGGGGCTTTTGCCCTGTAGCTTGCAGGAACCCATCTCCCACCGCTCTCCCCCTACCCCCGGTGTAACCCGCAGCCTGCCGGAACTATTTATAGTCCCCAGAAGCCACCGGGAGCTCTCACTGCTCCCTGTCTTTGTGCATGCTGCTCCCCCAGCTCTATGAAGTCAACCCGTGCACCCTTCTTTCCTGTTTCCTGTGGACCTTGTACACTACATTTTCGTTTTATCAGTGTGTTCTTTGTGAGAATCTATTTGCCCCAATCCCGACTGAGAATTTGACAGAAACAGAGGTCTTTAGAAGTGGACTCCAGAGCAGGGGCCCTGGTAATTTCAGCCCCTAGGATATGTTTGTGAAGGGATAAATACATGCATACTTCTGCCACGGAGGAGTCTAGCCCTAGCCTCCACCCTAGCAGGGGAGATTCGCCTAGAGAAGGTTGGGAGGTTGGCTCTAGTGAGCTGGTGGCTCTCTGGAAGGACCTTCGGAAGCCTTCGCCAAGGCCAGCTTGTGGGGGCAGGGCGTGAGCGCGGACACACCCCCCTGCATTCCCTCCAAGATCCAGCAGAGGGCGCCGACCCACGCCCCGCTACGCGCCGGGCAGGCCCCCTCGCGCAGGCGCGCCGCAGCGGGCGGAGGATCCGGGCCGCGCTTCCTCTCGCCAGGCCTGCGAGCTTCCTCCCTTCGGAGCCCGGGCGAGCTGAGGTTGGCCGCCACCGCCGAGCCTGCCGCCTTCCTTGCGCTCCCGCGACACCCCGCACCCGGCCCCGGAAGGTCACACCGGGGTGGGGTCCGAGCAGAGCCAACCCGGGCCGCGCCGCCGTCGGGGCCGTCCCCGGGCCAGCCGTCCCTCCCGCCCCGCCAGCGTCCAGCCGCCCAGCCTCCGGGGTGTGGGGCGCGGGCGACCCCCGCGGGCCGCGATCGAACGCCCGGGGCGGCCCCCGGCGGCCGGCGCGACGTCCCCAAATCGAACCTCGGTGGCCACGTTCGGAAGCGGAACTCTGCCGGGGCCGCGCCGGCTACATTGTTTCCTCCCCCCCGGACTCCCTCCCGCCCCCTTCCCCCGCCTTTCTTCCCTCCCCGACCCGGGCTGCGCGGCCGTCCCCCCGCCTGTCTGGCCGTCCTTCCTCCCCCTATTTTCGCTCCATACACCTCTTTGTACCGCACCCCCTGGGGACCCCTGCGCCCCTCCCCTCCCCCTTGGCCTCATGGACTGTCCTGCAGGCCGCTGATGCCGCCCGCGGTGAGGTGGCCTGGACCGCAGTGCCCCGAGAGAGGTGAGTGCTGGGCAGCCCCCAGGAGGTGGTTGTCCGTGTGTCCCCTGGAAGGGAGGAGGTCGCTTGTCCCGCCTCTATGGCCACCACTGCCGCGTCCACACCCATCGCCCCCCCCCCCACCTCCTAACCGGGTTCGAATTCTCCCGGGAATCACTGTCAGAACATTACTGGGAGGGAGCCACGAGGGAGGTACTGCCCTGTACCACAAGAGACTTAGGTTAGCCAAGTCCTACCCCTCAACCCCGTGTGGAACAGAGTGGGAAGTGGCTGGACCCCGAGGAAGAGAATCGGTATGGGTTGGGAAAATGGGCTGGACTATAGGGAGTTTGGCCCTTCCTGTTCAGGGCTGCCCTGAACATACTGACTTGCTTGATTCTGAGGTCTTGCTGGCTCCAAGCGGCCCACGGCCATGCCACCTCCCTTGAGCCCTGCTAGAAGTCTGGGTCCTTGAGCTGAGTCTGTCACCCTTGGCCTGCCAGAGGACCAGGCTTAAAGCAAGGGACCTCTGACCCTTGGGTGGAGAAACTGGGCAGAGCTTCCAGTCTGAGTGGAGGTGACACTGGACATTAGTACTATGCCCCCACCTTTAGCACCCCGGTCAGCCCATTTCCCAGCTCCTCAGGACCCGGCCTGTTGTTTGGAAGGGGTGTGTCGAGTCGCTGGAGCTTTGGAGCTTAAGTAGGTGCATTTTTTTCTTTTTGTACACTAGGGAACCGAGGCCCAAGGGGCAGGTCATATTCTAGGCCTCTGGTGGAGGAAGACTAGCTATCTTCATCCCTATTCTGCAGGGATGGATTGCTGTGGGTGGAGGACAACCAGGCTCGTTCTGGACTTACCAGGGACACAAGCGGTCCCTAGCCTGACCGAGGAGGGACCTTGTGGGGTGAGCACGTGTTCCCCTGCAGAGGGCTAGAGAAGAGGGAAAGGGCTTCCGGCCCTAATGCTACCTCCTTGTGAGCTAAGACATCATGGGTATTGCTTGTGAGACTTCTCCCTGATGCCTGGGACTGGGTCCTTTCTACTGGTGTGGGGACATGGTGGAGTGGAGTGTATAGAGCGTGGTCCTGACCCTGCCTTCCCCACATTTCCCAGCTGGCTCAGTCAGAGTGGGGTCAGCCTGGGCAAAGTGGGAGACAGCCTTGGCATGAAAGTATGGAGGAGTGCGGACACTATGGGACTTGTTTCTTCTGCCTCCCCGTTCCCTGGGCGTCGTGGTGTCTTGGTATGGCCACAACAGGATCAGGCCAGAGGCAGCAAGAGTTAGGTTGATTGTGCAGCAGGATCTTCTAGATCCCTTCAGGATGCTGAACTATGCCTAGGCCCCCTTGGAACATCAGGCAGTTTTGTCCTGCTCAGGCCCTTGCCCTTGTTTAAGGTTTTTCCTGGTGCCCTAAGATGCACTGGGGGGCGGGGGAAGGTGAAATACTCCCCGCCTGTGAGGCTATACTCACATAGTCTCATGCCCAACCCGAACTTCCTGTCCAGCCTCAGGGGTTGTGGCTGGGCCTGACATGGCTGGATGCTTCTTACTTAGCTGTAAGGGTGTGGCCAGGGTCCAGAGGCCTTTTAGAAAGCAGCTTAGCTTAGGCTAGCACATGTTCACAGCTGCTAGTTTCATTCGGTGAACTAATGCCCCCCATCAGAAGCAGCCACTCTCTATGTGTTGGGATGGGAACAAGGAAAGGCCAGGAAAGCAGATGCTGTCCCCACAGAGGCCACTCCACCCGGAGTGTCCCACAGCAGGTGTTGGTGAAGGGGCAGATTCCAGCTTTCTCCATGCCAGTACAAGTGAGTGGGCATGGAAGCCATAGCATGACCCAACCTCCCTGGTAATCCTCCTGGATCCCCTCCAAGTTGGTGGGACCACCCACATCCATTTCTGGGGTTCATCTTTTGAAGGATTCTGAAGTTTTGACACGTAGCCCTCAAAGAACAGAGATGTTAAGTCTGGGAAAGAGGGTAGAGAGGTCCTCTCATGCCTGAGAGTGTCCCAGATGGGAATAGCTTCTCCATAGCTAAAATGTCCTAAGTACCTGGACCAGAGCTGAAGTGATAGAACCTAGGAAAGCCAGTCTGAAGTCACTTAAAAACTAGACCTGCATTAATTTTAATATTTCGCAAGTACTGAGGGCCATACGTAGTAGCATACACCTGTAATCCCAGTACTGGGGAGGCTGAGGCAGGAAGAACCCAAGGTCAAGGCCAGCTTAGGTTCTAGACTGTGAAAGAAAGAAAACAAGCCCCAGAAATTTTAGAAGGCAGTGTAAGATTACATAGCGTGTTAGCCCTGTGTTCCTGATTTTCTTCCTTTGTTGCTGTCCCATTCAAGCATCTGCCACAACTCTTTCCCCATTTAATACTGTGTCCCTGGACATTTCCCGAGCTACCTGTCATGGTAACTGCCTCTAAAAAGCTTCAGGGTATTTTCAGGAGCTCTGCTACAGCATCGTCGCCCGAACCCTCTCCCCGAGTGTACGCTGCTTCCATCTGTCACTGTTGTGGGCTGTTACTACACACCCCGCAAGCAGCTCGTAGAGCGCAGACAGCTTAGCAGCCAAGCTTGTGGATTCCAAGCCCAGCCATCCCGTTGCCCCCTGAGCAGAGCTAACAGGTACAGAGAGAGACCCTTCTACCTCAGAGGACACTGAACTAACTAACCTACCAAGAAACTAGAAAATGCCTGGGACGGTGGTTAGTGTGGCTGCCTTAGCGTGGAAGAAAGATCCCTGAGCCATGGGCCCCAGAATGGCTGTCCCCTCAACTATCAGCAGTAAAGTGTCCTACCCCTCTGAAAGCCTCTGTGCCTGTATTATTGGCTTTTGTGTCTATGCTGTGTCCCCCTCCCCCTCCAATCACCATGTGATAGACTGCCTTAGGGCAGGGGCTGGCCTTGGAACCACAGACTGCCAGTTGCTGTCCAAGGCCTGACCCCACCCATTCCCCTTCATAGACTTGGAGTTGAGAGTAGCCGCCTACCACTACTGCTTCCCGGCACACAGTGGTGGTGCTTAAGTAGCCTTGAACTTGAGATCCCTCTGCTACAGTCCTCAGAGCACTGAGATTACAGGTGTGCACACGCTGAACCCAGCCTGAAGAGTCCCCTTGCCTTCCAGATTCTGCATGACTGTTCTAGGCTGCATGTTCCAGTGGAAAATGAGGGTTCCCAGTTTTCTTCGGTGACCAGGGAAGGGGAAGGTTAGAGTCTTGTACCTGAGAGTTAAAAACTAGGCTTATGTGCTAGTGTCCTCCTTTCCAAGTGTTCCCCAGGTCTAAACTGAAGGTGTATCTCTCACATGTGTTGCTATTCTTTATTGTGACTGGAGTAACTGGAATTGCCCTCCAGACCACACTGTGGGCAGTGGGAAGAAATCAGTCTCTGCTTGGCACATCCCGGGCCCAAGAAACTGTAGCTAGCTAGCCCTAAGTGACTATAGTGTGGCCCTTTAAATACAGAAGTTCTCAGGCTTGTAGCTTGGGACCCTGGCTGCCAGACTTCCTCTCTCTCTCTCTCTCTCTCTCTCTCTCTCTCTCTCTCTCTCTGTGTGTGTGTGTGTGTGTGATACTGGTGGCATGAAAATGGGCATTACTACTGCCCTCCTGTCCATAACTTCAGTAGGATGAGGTCACAGGGTTGGAACTTGCCCAAGATGCTGGCCTGGCTGGGATGAGCCCTTGGTTTCTCAGTTTCTCCCACCCTTGGTTAGGGACAGGATGGGTGGAGGAGCAGGCTGCTCCCTAAACCCAGCAGGGAGCACTGCTTCCCTCCTCCCTTCTGGGTCCCTTCATCCAAGGGCTGGAAATAGAATCCGCTAAGTAATGATTAAAGTCAAATTCGGGCCTAAAAATAAAGAGCTGAAGAAGGAAGAGCCTGTGTGCTCCCTGCATGGCTAAGGGAAGATGTGAGAGGGAGAGGCCGTTGGGTGGTTGAGCCCTAATCCCCAGAGTCAGGAGTGCTCCAGGAATTGGGGGATGCTCTCTTATTGGGTGCGATGCAGCCTGCCGCACCCACTGGTTGTAAACTGAACGGATGGTGTGCAGGATGAGAGAAGAGAATCCCATTTTGCCCCTGAGGAAACTGAGGCTCACTGAGTGAAGTGACTTACTTGCCCTGGACTAGCAGGGAGCTCCCCTGAGTGTAGGCCCCAGGACTGGAGGGCCCCACACAGCCCCGCCCACCCTGTTTTTGCTTGCTTTCTCTTCCTGGTTCTGTGAGAAGGGCAGCTTCTTCTAGCACACTAGTGCACACCCTCCAACCGCAGCTTCCCTCCGCCTCTCTTCCGTGGCCTGCTGTGAGCAGAAGAGAGCTGCTGGGCGCTCCCCTGGCTGCCCTGGCTCTGCACGGTTGGAAGACTTGTGGGCGGGTGGAACCTGGGTGTCATCCGACCCGTACATCCTGGCTGCTGCTTTTCAACCCAGCCCAGCCTGGCACCTGGTTCTCACCCAGCCTCAGGCGTTGCAGCCTTTAATGTGCACACTACAGGGAAAAAGGACGGGAGGGTGAGCTCCATTACTGGCCAGAGAAGAGGCTGGGCTCAGGGAAGCCTGGCAGGATAAGCCTGTGGTTCTCTGACCTGCAAGGCTGCTGGGATCTGCATAGGCTGGAGCAGCTTGGAGGCCTTCCTGGAAGGAGAATACGGCTTGTGAAAGCATTTGAGGAGGAGACAGAGCCAGCAGTCCTTGTTCAGTGGTTCTGCTGTCTACTCTGGGTTGCTGTGAGACTGTATGATGTCCTGATCTGTCTGTGCAAAGGCGGGGTGTGCAGACAGCCAGGAGTGAGTGCAGGTGTGCCTCTGCTTGCTGGAGCAAGAGGGGCGTGATGTCAGTAGTTGTCCCTAGCATTCCTGTTCTGTCCTTTTCAGGATGTCATACGATCTGCCAAGGAAAAGTTGGGAGGAGGGCTGCTAAGCCAGGTTCCAATGTAACTAAGTTTAAGTCCCTATTCCAGCACTTGGAAGCTGGTGGCCGCCTAGGTGGTGACCATTGGCAGGCTTGTTTCTTCACCTGTCTAGCAGGGATCTACCAGGGCTTGTGACAGGTAGGGGGGAGAGGATTAAGTAGCTGGTGCAAAGCCTCGAACCCAGTTGGCGCAGCAGGCTATCAGCCACATGCTTTTGTTTTCCATCAGTCTGCTGGGTGGGGGGTTGATAGCCCCTTCCCGTAGGTCTGTCCCTGGTGCTGTCTCAGTAGCTTAGCCTCTGGGCTGGGTGTTCTGCCCATGCTTGCTCTGGTGGCCCCTTGGTTGCTTTTGTTTGCTTTTCTGAGGCAGGGTCTCACTTTGTAGACCGAGCTGGCTTCAGATTTACCTGTCTCTGCCAAAAGCACTGGAGATGAGAAATCTGCCACCCAGATTTGTAGATCTTTATCTTAGTCACCTGTCCTCAGTCTCCCCTCCTGTAACTTGGCTAGGAGAAGTTGGTGGTGTGGAACAAAGCCGCTGCATGACTTTAAAGGGTTGTTGGAGGTTAGCGAAGAGGCTGTATGTAAATACAGGCAAAAGAAGATGCAAAGACCTAGAGTCTGTTCTAAGGGGTGGGGGGCAGAGGCCTCGGGTAGGACCCTGGGGAGACCTGGAGGCCCAGAGGCCCAGTGCCTGTAAGTAATTAGGCTTCTGAGTGGTAATTAGAAACCTTTCTGGGCCAGCAGTGGCAGCCTCTAGCCACAGTGTACCCTGGGGAGGAGGCTCCCCGTTAACCTCCCCTTAACTCACCCCTACTGCTCCTAAACTGCCAGACAGGATTTCCGGTCTCGCTGAGCCCCAGTGCATGCTATAATTTGGTTCTTTAACATTTTTCAACCATTAAACTCGGCCCTCCTCTTAGGTCAGAGGTGCTGGAGGCTGAGGGAGCCTGTGGGTGGGGGCAGGGCAGCAGGCCCCAGAGCCCAAGCCAGGCAGCTTTCCCACCCCTCTTGCCCAGAGCTCTGCACCCCAAAGGTGTGTGCTCTCAGACCTCCGGGGCTTCTGTGCAGTGGGGGTGCTGAGGGCCTGGCTGAACTGCTGGGATAGTGGGAGCCCTCCAGCCCCTCTGCCTAGTGTGTAACTGGGTAACAGTGCTGTCTGCCAGAGAGCCCTCTGCAGAGCCAGGGGTGGGGCTGACTGTGGCTGCCAAACCAGCTCAGCTGCTGGCTGGCTGCCCTTCTCAGGTGCTCAGCCCACTGCAGGGGGCGTGCCCAAGACGGCAACTCCACCTTTGCCCCTGCTGCCCTGTGACCTATGGGAAACTTCCTTTGGCAGCCTTGATTGACTCTCTCAGCAACCTGGCCTGCTCTAGGTACTCCTTTCCCGGTCCTTCCTGCTAACTGCTAGGCAGCTCTGGCTCTCTTCAGTCTTTTTAAGGCACTGGGGGTAGAACCCAAGGGGTTGGGGGTGGGCACATGGCTGTGCACATGCTTGACCACTAAGTTATACCCACAACCCTCTGTTTTTTGAATCATGGGCACACCTGGCCGATTGTTGGAGTGTATTTTGTTGGAATCCTCAGTACCTCAGCATAGGCTCGGCACAGAGGAGAGTTCTTATACCTCTAAGCTCCTCAGCCTTCCCTCCTCCTGCTCATCTTGACCACCAGACCTGACATGAAGTGCAAAAGAAGGCCCCTGAGACTCCAGCAGAGTGAGAAGGCAGAGGACCTTCCTGTGTTGCCACCACTGCCCCCCCTCCCGTGTATCTGTGTGTGTCTGCAGACAGTTCAGCTGGGTCCTGTAGCAGGACTAGAGTCTCTGTGGCCCATAGCGCCAGTCCCCCCAGGTCTCTGGTACACTTCCCTTTTCAGTGGGTATTTTTAGCTGCGTGTAAACAGTTTCTGAAGGCTCCCACGCCCCATTAAGCAGTGGAGTTTTGGTGAGGGGGTAGGGCTGGAATCTTTTGACCTACCCTAACCCTCTGCACGTGCCTGGTTCTGGGGGTCTGCAGCTGCTTTAGGGCAAGGAAAGGACAGCCTGGGAGCATCTGGGCTCCTACTTTCCCCCACTTCTTACCCGCTCCCGGACAGCCTGGGCTCCCAAGAAAGGCCTGCCTGAGGCTGCAGCCACTGACCTCAGCGCTTGGGCACAATGCCCAGCCTGTTCCTGGGACCCCGGCACAAGGGCTTCTGGGAGCAGGGTTTAGGGCAGGAAGTCAGAGAAGAAGCGTTGGCCCTACCACAATCCCAAGCCCCTGTCCTCCAGCCTTGTGGGGGTGGGAGACAGCTGCTGACCCTTTGGGGTTAAATATAGTCCTATTGGTTGCAGAACCTAGCGTGCCGTAGCCGGCCAGGCTTTTCCCTTTCTTTCGTTCATTCATTGAGTACTCATTACTTAGCAGCAGCTCTCAGCCCAGCCCATGCTGGGGATGTAGACATGAGTCAGAGCCCAGCTTCTCTCTTCTCCTGACACAAAGCTCCCCTTCTACCCTCAACTATAGGCCGCTGCTAGTGAGGTCCTTCGCTGGAGCACTGTGACATGAGAGACCCTGGAGGCAGGACCAGCTTGCACAGCTGGAGGACCAAAGAAGGCCTCCTGGTGGAAGTGGCTTTCAAAAATGGTGTATTTTCGATTTTATTTTTAGGGGCAAAGTAATATAGATGTTAATAGCTTTAAAACAAAACTAGGGACTGTCATTATCGCTCACTTGATAGTGTTTGCCTGGCCTTTCTGAAGCCCTGGGTAGACAGGTTCAGAAATTTAAAGTTAGCCTTGGCTACATAGTGAGTTAGAGGAACAAGTTTTCCTTTAATTCAGTTCCATCCCAGAAGCCACCTCTGTTGTCTGTCTCTCTCTCTCTCTCTAGATGTATTTATTTTATGTGTGTGAGTGTTTTCCTTGCATGTGTGTGTGTGTATCACGAGCATGACCGGTTCCCATGGAGTTCAGAAGGTGTCAGATCCCCTGGAACTGGAATTACAGACATTTATGAGCTGTTGTGTGGGTGCTGAAAACCGAGCCCAGGTCCTCTGCAAGAGCTGCAGTTGCTCTTAGCTACTGTTCCGTCTCTCCAGCTTTCTCCGTGTCTCTCAGAAACTATCTAGGCATCCCTAAGCTTAGGAGTGTGTATTTGTTTTCTGTAAAACACGCCTTGAGAGCCAGGGAAACGGTTCTGCTGGTAAAGACGACTCTGCCAAGCTTGACCGCCCAGGACCCACTTGGTGGAAAGGGGAGAACTAATTTCCGCAAGTCGCCCTCTGATTTCCACGTGCACCCACATGGATATAAGATAAACACATGTGTGTAATAAAAAATTTAAAACAACACAATTTATACCTGAGTGTGTTGGTTCATGCCTGTAATCCTGTCCTGGAGACTGAGGCAAGAGGACCTTGGGGTTTAAAATCTATCTGGACCACATAGCAAGAAAGAACCTGTATCAAAAATTCAAAAACACCTTGGCATGGTGGCACATGCCTTTAATTCCAGCACTCAGCAGCCAGAGGCAGGAGGATCTCTGTAAGTTGAAGACCAACCTGGTCTATATAGCAGATTCTAGGATAGACGGGACTACATAGAAGACCCGGTCTCAAAAAAACACAAACAAAAAAATCCAAAATCAGCAATAACAGCCACAAAACAAAAGCCCCACCTACAATTTGTAGTACACTGTAGGTCATCTGTGTCTGCATTTGCCTTTTTTTTTTTTGCTTTGTTTCAAAATCACCAAAAAGCAGAAATATATTGGAAGGTCCTTTGCTCATGTTTACCCATTCTTTAACATTTTGCCACATTTATATTGCTACTTTTGCTTTTTTGTTTTGGGGTGTGTGTCGCGCACGTAGACATCAAACGTGCCACAGTCTCTGTGTGTGTCCTATGGGGATCAAAGAACAGCTTTGTGGAGTTGTTTCTCTCCCTTCAGGCATGGAACTCAGGTTGTCAGTCTTAGCTGGAAGTATCCTTACCCTCCCTTGTTTTTTTTATGTCATGGCTGGGAGATTGGGGCCTCGGGCGTCGCGTGTGTCCCGGTTACCACCATCTTTCTGGAGTTGGGCGCATGCACGTTTTGCTACTTGTTAGTTGCCAGCATCATGTCTCTTACTCCGGAGAGTTTGGTTCTTTAGTTTGTTTTCTTTTGTGTGTCTGTGTGTGTGTAGGGAGGGGTGTGTGTGTGTGTGTGTGTGTGTGTGTGTGTGTGTGTGTGTGTTCATGTGCACATAAGAGTATGTGCATGTGAAAGCCAGAGGTCAGCGTCAGGTCATTCCTCAGGAACTGCTCACCGTGTTCTCACTGCACCCTGGGACTCTCACTCTGTAGCATAGGTGGGAGAGCTAACAAATTCCTGGCATCACGGGGTTTGCAAACTCATGCTGCCAACACTCAGACTGCTGTGGGTGCTTGGGACCAAACTCGGGTCTTCACGGCAAGCATTTTGCCCACTGAGCTATTTCTTCGGGTCCTTCTGTCTGTCTGTTTGGTTTGGTTTTCTCTGTGTGTCCCTGACTCTCCTGGAGCTTGCTCTGTAGACCAGGCTGGCCTCAAACTCAGAGACCTGCCTGCCTCTGCCTCCCGACTGCTGGGATTAGAGATTGTTTTGTTGTTTTAAGACAAGGTCTCACTTTGTAACCCAGTCTTGCTTCAAATGTATAATCTCTGTCCATTTCTTGTCACCACAAAGAACTCCTATTGTATTTTGCTCTTTTGTTTGTACAACAGTAGCAGCCCCCTCTGTGCCTCAAGGCTGCACAAAAATTCCTGGGATGATGGGAGAGGGCAAGTAAGTGGGCAGAGTGTAGGTGTCTGGGAATAGAAGTGAGAAAAGGGGACAGACAAGGTGCTTAGAAGCTAGAAAATGTGGGACATTCCAGTGACTTCCCAAAGGTCACACAGCAAGTCAGTTATAGGGCCAGGGCCAGGACTCAGTGTCCCTTACTCCCAGGACAGTGGTCCTGAACTACCTTCCTAGAGTGACTTGGGACCGTCTTCTGTGCCTACTCTTATAGTGGCTTATAGGAAGCAGCCTCTTGAAGCTGCTCTGCCTGGAGAGGCCACAAGGCAAGCTCCAGCCAGGACACTGCAGCTGCTCAGCCTCCTGGCCTGGTGACCTCACCATGACGGACAGGATGGAGGGTGTGTGGGAATGCAGTGACCCAGGTGCCAAGAGGATGGCAATGCTGGCTGTGATTGCAATTGTAGGCCCTGCTGGCTTCTTACCTAGCTGGTGTGTGTGTGAGGAAACTGTCTCAGAAGGCTCTGCTCTGGACTTCAGAGGTGGTGGTTGAGCAGCCTGCCCCTCTAAGCAGCATCCCCTGACTACCACTGCCTTGTCCCATCCTCTTCCTACATCCTTGTCCCTCATGGCTGCTCTTCACCCTGTGTGCCCCAGGCTAGGGTAGTCCCAGATAGACAGCATTTCTGGGGACAGAACATGGGATGCGGGAGGCAGGGGCTACCAGGAGGGCAGGGAGTCCTGGCCGAGGGGCTCAGGAGTCTGAATGTGAATCTCACTGGAGCTATGACCTCGGGCAATCTGAGCCACACTTGGGGGCCTCATCTATGAAATGGGGTTGGTAATAATAGCCCCTCTGTTTCTCAGCGTCATTAGGATTGGACGAGCTGTGAAGTGCCAAGGATAAGGCCTGACACTGAGTAAGTGCTCAGAAAACGGGGCCTGTGATTATTTTTATTATTATCATCAAGGCAGCAGGGAGGTGGCGCAGCAGCTGCAGGCCAGGAAGGAGTGTTTGCAAACTGACAGCTGGAAGGGTGACTAACAGTGCCCAGCCTCCGCTCCCTCCTGTGGTGGCAGCAGTGAGTTTTGAATTTGGGGAGAGTGGAGGAGGTGTGGTGAGCTGGTGAGCTAATAAGATCTCCATAGAAGGGCCCCCTATGGTTGGGGGCTCAGCCAACAGCAGTGGGACCCCAGCTCATGCTCAGGTTGTGTGTCTTGGGCAACCTCTTGGGCCTTGGTTTCCACTTCTTTAACGGGGAAGGAGGGCTCACAGCTCTCCATAGCGTGTGGTCCTCAGGACCCAGGAGCTGGTTCTTGTGCTCATGCTGGCTCAGTCATGGAAATATGGGGTGTGAGGGGGTGGTTCCTATAACACTTCCTGGGCCCAGTCTAGACAACAAGTTTGATAGGCTGGCCTCGCCTCTGGGTGCAAGAAGGGCTGTTTGTTCTGGAGAGGACAGGAAGCAAGCCAGACGCCGCCAACTCTGGGGTCGCATTCCATTCCTTCCCTAGCCTCTTTGCAGGGGTTCACTGTGTCCCCTTTCAGGATGAGGGCATACGAGGCCCAAAGGGTTGGTTCATTCTCTCCAGGTTGGCATGTCGATAAAGCCAGATTCAAAGCGCAGGTCTGTCTAGCTTGGGAGTGCTGGTCAGTGCCTGCACCCTTCATCCTTGCTTCTGCTGGATTCTGGGAGCATAGGCTCCCTGAAGAAGTCCCCCAGGCTCAGCACCCTCAACGTCCAATCATAGCTCTTCACAGTGCTGCCTTGCAGGCTCATGCTAGGGCCTCTGGAACCTTTCTCATAGAACAGACAGACAAGGGTGCTTGGGGCGGGCTCAGCAAGTTCGGGGTCATAGGGCCCAGAGGGCCCGTTGGTTCCGCTTTGCTTCATCAGCTTCCACCCAGGCCAGTTCTTTTTATTTTTTATTTTTTTAATTTTTATTTGCATTGGTGTTTTGTGTGCATGTGTCTGTGTGAGGGTCTCAGATCCCCTGGGACTGGAGTTAGAGCTTAAGTCATGTGGGCTCTGGGAATCAACCAGATCCTCTGGAAGAGCAGCCAGTGATCTTGACCACTGAGCCATCTCTCCAGCTCCCTAGGCCAGTTCTCCAGGCTGTGCCTACCTTCTGCTCTGACACCTTGGCCAGGATTGGCTAATAGATTAAGCTTTTCCATGTTACTTTTTCTGGCCCATCCTCATAAAAGAAGGTCTTAATCATGTAGCTCAGGCTAGCTATCTCTATGCCTCACCCTATACCATCTGCCTTTCTAACAAATTCCTTTTTATATCAATTTTTATTTGCTTGATTGCTCATGAATTTGAAACACACACACACACTTTGTGCTAGGGTTTAAACCCAGGGTCTTAAGCATTCTAAGCAACCACTGACCACTAAGATCAGTCTCTACTCCCACCCTCTACCTTTTGAAGTCTTCCAGTCTTCAGGGCTCAGTTCCCATGCTTCCTGCATTGGGTGTACGTGTGCCAGCACTTACACTGAACGTCCTCGTCTAGTGGTGAGGACACAGCCATAAATGCAATTACTAGACCTCACCTCTCCCATCCCAAGTGAGTCTGTCATGTAACCATGTGACCACAAAAGGGCCACTGGGTGTTTCCTCACCAGAACGGGAACAGTAGCCCTACTCTCTCTGCATCCTTCTGGGTTTCTCTGAGGTCTGGGGCCACATTTGGACCAATAGTAGTGGTGACCTGTGTGTGCAGACATGCTTGCTGCTCTTGAGGAGTGACCTAAGGAGTTGCCGTTACAAAAGTGCGTAGACATCCATAGCCCGCAAGCTGCTGTGGAGCAAGCCTTCTCCTGCAGAGGGGCTCAGACAGTCCCCATAGCCAACACCTTGAAGTCCCCTCATACTTGTCCAGTTCTTTTCTCTGCAGACATTCATCCTAACAGGCCTGGGTTGGTTTGGCCAGATTTTGAACTTGATACAAAGGGAATCACAAACCTTGTGCTTCCCTGTACTTGATTCTTTGGCTGAGAATCCAAGGCTGATGGGTGGCTGAGGTGGGTCATGCCACTACCGTACAGAATTCCCTTCTGTGGCCTCTCCCTGTTTCATCTACCTTGTTTTCAGCACCTGGGCAGTTCCCAGTCTGAGATTTACTACGGAGCACATCCACCACAGGAGAGCATCTGCCCCTCTCCTGGTGGACCTGGGCTGTTTTCTCTTGGGTGTGCACGTCGAAGTAGGCACAGACATTTACCTGTGCAGAGGCTTCTGGAGCAAGTTCTGTAGCCTGTGAGTTTGTACAGAGCACAAGTGATTTTCTTGGACCACTAGAAACCTGCCCAGTTTCAGTTTCCCTGACAACCCTCTAGGCCTCATTGGTCCTATTGGTCATTCTGTGAGACCTAGAAGGCCCCAGAGACATAGAATTGATGGCCACTTCTCTGGGACTCTTGAGTCTGTGTGCGTCTGCCCGAGGCTAGATAGAACAGCCCTGGATCCATGTCTCAGTTCTCGGAAGCTGTGGCACCGCTGCTTGTACTGCTTTGAAGGGGTTGATGATTACTGAGTGGGTAGGGGTCATCTCTTCTCAGCCTTCCTCAGCTTGGCTTTTCTCCCGCAGCTCTAATGGTACCAAGTAACAGATTGGCCTTCCTGTAGCACGGGGACGCCAGATCTAAGAAGATGTCAGCAATACAGGTACCATGGGTTGTGGTGGGCATAGATAAGGCAATCCCACGTTCCACCATCTCCAGTCTAGAAAAGAGGAGGTGCTTAGACCAGCCTATTCCCCATGCCCAACCCTTCATCCTAGTTGAAACCTTGAAGTAACTTTAATTCCAGTGTGCTCTGTTGGGCACAGGGCCCCAAACTGGGTTACAGAGGAATTTGAGCTGGAAGGAACTCGGTACTTCCCCAGGTTCATGGAAGTCAGCTAAGATGCTCTGGTCCCAAGGGCACTGGGGCAGGTGGGCAGAGAGGTGCGCCCCAGGCTGCACCCACACACCTATCCCTTACCCTGTAGGCCTCCTGGCCATCCGGTACAGAATGTATTGCCAAGTACAACTTCCATGGCACTGCTGAGCAAGACCTTCCCTTCTGCAAAGGAGATGTGCTCACCATCGTGGCCGTCACCAAGGTACTTGGGGACCCTAGATGCCTATTCCATTCTTTCACCGTCAGGGATTCCTTCTGGGTTTGGCTCCCCTTCAGAGGGAGGCAGACCTGAGAGTCTGTCTGGTCTCTCTCTCCAGGACCCAAACTGGTACAAAGCCAAAAACAAAGTGGGCCGTGAGGGCATCATCCCAGCCAACTATGTCCAGAAGCGTGAGGGCGTGAAGGCGGGCACCAAACTCAGCCTTATGCCGTGAGTACCAGGAGGAGGGCTGTAATCTCCTGGTTTGGGGAGAAGAGAGAAAAAGAGCCCCTGAGTAAGAGGCATTGTAGGAATGGAACCAGAGGTTGCACCTAACAGAGAGGAAATGGGGACCCAGCAGAAGAAAAAGAGGGCAGGGGGAAAATGATGTCCTCAAATGCCTGACTGGGAGTTGTAGGAAGTTGCACATGGGAGGCTGGTGGGAGGCACCTGGGTCAGTGCCATTGTGACCCCCAGCCTTGCCATTCTCCAGCTGGTTCCATGGCAAAATCACACGGGAGCAGGCCGAGCGGCTTCTCTACCCACCAGAGACAGGCTTGTTCCTGGTGCGGGAAAGCACCAACTACCCCGGGGACTACACACTGTGTGTGAGCTGTGAAGGCAAGGTGGAACACTACCGCATCATGTACCATGCGAGCAAGCTGAGCATTGATGAGGAGGTGTACTTCGAGAACCTCATGCAGCTGGTGGAGGTGAGCGCGGAGTCTGGGTGCTTGGGGAAACTCCCCTTCCTCCCCACACTCAGACATACCTGAGTCCATCTAAGGACATTTAGCACAAACCTGGCCCGACTCACCTGGCAGAGTAACCTGGACACGTTGACAGCTTCTGGGAGTCTTGACTCCTCACACCTCAGTGGAGCACCTGCTGTGGCCAGGGCCATAGTGTTTGCTGCCCATAGTGCCCCAACAAGGGCCCCAGCTTATAGGTATGGACACAAAGTTCCGGCTCAGTGAAGGTCTCATCTATGCGTTGGAGGGGCCACTAGGCTTTGAGCCCATCTGATCCAGAGCTCACTTCCTCTGCCACTTGGAACCTCATGGCTGAAGGTGTACCTTGGCCATCAGGGTCCTTGAGGGCTCTGTACACCCATAGGTTCTTGCAGCTTCCAATGCCAGCTCTGCCAGCTCTGCCCAGGCCATACTTGGCATTGGAAAACTGTCGGTTCCCTCCAAGCTCCCTCATCCTGTCTCTAGCTTACATCGGCCCTGAGTACACCTGGCTCAAGGCTGGAGTAGGGAGCAGGCCAAGCTTTGCTGTTTACCTTAAGATGCTGGTGAGGCCCAAAGCAGTAGTGGCAACGGGGAATCTAGTGGCCCAGGGTGGGTGGGGTGACAGGCATTCCCACCCTTCTTGAAATGAGGAACCCTCTCCACACAAAGCAGCTCGGGGCTCTGTGAACTGGCCTCTGCTGCCCTCTGGTGGTCAGGCCTGAGCCATGCATGAGTCAATGAAAAGTGAGGCCCAGTGGGTCTGGTTCTGAGGGCCTGCCCTCCCTCTGCAGCACTACACCACAGATGCCGATGGACTCTGCACGCGACTCATCAAACCAAAGGTCATGGAGGGCACAGTGGCGGCCCAAGATGAATTCTACCGCAGTGAGTGCCCACTACACCTCCCACACGCCCACTCCCCGCCCCCCACACTCCCACTCCCACTTCTGTCCTACCCTGGAGGCTTGGAGACCTCAGCACCCACATCTGAAAGAATCTGCCTTGCATCTGTCATCTCAAATGACCTCAACTAGTGTTCACCTCACTGACTGCTGCCTTTCCGCCCCGCCCACAGGTGGCTGGGCACTGAACATGAAGGAACTGAAGCTGCTACAGACGATCGGGAAGGGGGAGTTTGGGGGTGAGTTAAGGGAACCGGAGGGGGGGTGGCATTGAGAAGCTTCAGGAGTCCAGGAAACAGCGCCCCTCCCTTCTCCCCCCAGATGTGATGCTGGGTGATTATCGGGGTAACAGAGTTGCAGTTAAGTGCATCAAGAACGATGCCACTGCCCAGGCCTTCCTGGCTGAAGCCTCTGTCATGACGTGAGTAGAGACAGGCATAGGGCGGGCAGGCTGCCTGGGGTCTGGGTGGAGGGGAGGAGGCTGGCCGAACTCAGACCACCCTGTCCTGCCTTGTCCAGGCAACTTCGGCACAGCAACCTAGTCCAGCTACTGGGTGTGATTGTGGAGGAAAAGGGCGGGCTCTACATTGTCACAGAGTACATGGCCAAGGTAGGTGCTCCTCAGCCTCTCACTGTCCCCCCCCAGCCCCTCTACCTTGGCCCCACAGAGCTTTGAAGTTGCCAGTCTTGACCAGACACTTATTGACTGACTTTAAACAAGTCATGCCACCTCTCCAAGCCAAGGTGTCCCCACCCTCACATCCCTTTCTGTCCTGCCCCCAGGGGAGCTTGGTTGACTATCTTCGATCACGTGGTCGTTCGGTGCTAGGCGGAGACTGTCTCCTCAAATTCTCACTGTGAGTGATGCAGCCTGGGGTGGGGCTAAGAATCCTGAGACCCCTGCCATGCTGTGGGAGCCCCAGTCTGAGGAACCTGTGGCTGTCCTGTCCTCAGAGACGTCTGTGAGGCTATGGAGTACCTGGAGGGCAACAATTTTGTGCACCGAGACTTGGCTGCCCGGAACGTGCTGGTGTCTGAGGACAACGTGGCCAAAGTCAGTGACTTTGGCCTCACCAAGGAAGCTTCCAGCACTCAGGATACAGGCAAACTGCCAGTTAAGTGGACAGCTCCTGAAGCCTTGAGAGAGAAGGTGAGCGAGGGTCCTGGTTCACCCCCTCTCCCGAGCTTCCTAGAGTCAATGCTGATTGTCTTATCACATGGCAGAAATTTTCCACCAAGTCCGATGTGTGGAGTTTCGGAATCCTTCTCTGGGAAATCTATTCCTTTGGGCGAGTGCCTTACCCACGAATTGTGAGTATGGGTCTGGAAGCCATTGCATTGCAGAAGCTGTTGGCGGGGTGGCAATAGTAGCATCCTATGGGAACCACCTCCCTGGCTGGAGCCTAGTACCTCAGCTCTGTCCTGAGGAACTTCCAGGCCGCTCCCTGACCTGGACCTGAGGCAGGAGGAATTCTGGGTAGGGGTCCTTTCTGTGGTAAGGCATTGAACTCACATGCCACCTGCTCACAGCCCCTGAAGGACGTCGTCCCTCGGGTGGAAAAGGGCTATAAGATGGACGCCCCGGATGGCTGCCCGCCTGCAGTCTACGACGTTATGAAGAACTGCTGGCACCTGGATGCTGCCACGCGGCCCACCTTCCTGCAGCTTCGAGAGCAGCTGGAGCACATCAGAACCCATGAGCTGCATCTGTGACCTCTGCCTCCGCCTAGGCTGTGGGCCTGCAGGGACAGGGCCTAGAAGATCACAGATCTGGTGCCTGCTGCTCACTGGGCCTGAACTTGAACTGAGCCCCAGCGGGCTGGTAGGCCTCTTGCCTCTGACCTGCCTGTCCCTTCTGGCCCCCCAGAGACCCCACCTAGGCCTGGCATCTTCTCTCATGGACCCACCTATAGGGCTTGGGGCGCCCACTGAAGGGGCAGAGAAGGGAGGAGGACAGGAGCGGGAGGCAGTGCCCACAGTGGTCAGCCCTCTCTTGGCCTTCCATCACTCGCCTTCTTAGAGTTTTATTCCTTGCCTTTTTTTGAGATTCTTTTCCGTGTGTTTATTTTTTATTATTTTTCAACATAAGGAGAAAGAAAGTACCCAGCAAATGGGCATTTTACAAGAAGTACGAATCTTATTTTTCCTGTCCTGCCCCTGGGGGTGGGGGAGGAATCAGCCTCTCTCTAGGGACCGATCACCCCAGCCTGTTCCCCATCCCGTGTTCCATGTCCAGTGTTGCCTCGGTCGCCTATGTTTGCGCTTGACCATGTTGCACTGTTTGCATGTGCCCGAGGCAGGCGTCTGTCAGGGGCTTGGATTTCATGTGCTGTGGCCGCTCACCCACCGCCTTGTGAGATGGAATCGTAATAAACCACTCCCATGAGGACACCGCCACCCAGCCTCGGCGCTTTCTCCGCCGAGCCTGCCTGTCTGCCCAGTCGTCTTCCCATGCCATCTTGTCCATTCCCCTGTCTCTGTGAGTGGGGCTGAGAGGGAAGCATGGCCAGATGTAGCGCCTCTTTGTGTCAGCTGCACGAGCCAGTGTCCTGTGTCTGCCCATGGGGGAGTGCTCACCGCCTGTCCGTTCCTACCAGCTGCTACCTGAGCCCAGCACCAGGGCTGCCTTGGGCCCTGGGACCAGCCCGTGGGATGCTGCCTGGGTATTCTGGCTGCCTCTCCTGTCACGTTGTCATGGTCTGAAGCACAAAGAATTTGAATGGAAGTCCAGGCCTGCCCGGATGGGCTGTGGCCCTGGGACAAGAGCCCAGATAAACATGCCTCGAAGATACTGACCTCAGGGGTGATGGAAAGGGAGCCACTGGTGATTCTCACATTTCATCTAACATGTGACGGCCTTCTTTTTCTCACCCCTACTGTGTGCCAAGCCCTGACCTTCCTGGGTATTGCATGGATTGAGGCACTTTCCTTCTACCCCAACTGGGATAGACAAATGGGAAATGAGGGTGGGCCCTGGGCTTTTCTCCCCTCGGGTTGTCCAAGGGTGGTAGTAGAACTCAGGTAGGTAGGAGAGACTTGATTCATTTGAGATAAATAGGGAGGTTCCCTTTGTCTCTTGGTCCTGGCCCTCCCCTAGTTACAGGACCCGAGCCCCGGGAGTTTTGGCTTGAAGCATGTCTTATGTCTACCTCCCAGACCCACTGTTTTCCTGTCCCTCCCAAACAACTTTGCCCACCAAGGCCACCTCTGCACATACTGCAGGCTGATTTTTGTGAGAAAGCAGGCAGCTCAGTCATTCAACTGTAAATGTCCAAGTATCTGCGGTGTATAGACTAGGCTGGATGATTGCAGCAGCGTGGACCCTGTGGAATTCGTGGTTGAGAGGACAGACACACAGACAATGATAGGCTCTTACGTTGTGAAGGAACACCCAACACCAGAGTGTCGTCCATGCTGAGCTCAGGGTGGGTGCAAACACAGATGGTACCCCAGGGAGAGGAAACCACAGGTCTGGGAATTCAGATGAGTGAAGACAAACCTTGGACAACCGGACACCGATGGACAGCACTGGGAGATAAACGAGGGGCCTGCGGGTGGAAGGGTGTGGCCTACGTGTTTCCTATCAAGCCACGAGTTGGAATTCAGTGACAGGTTTGGGGCTTCAGAGACATGCCATTTTCAAAGTGATCACCCTCGGTCCCAGGAGGGAAGTGTGAGTAGGGTGGTGGTGAGAGGTGTAAGGGGGTCAGTAAGTCTCCGTGCTCCAGAGTAAAGGAGAGGGAGAAGCCAGACAGGCCTCTGACTTCCCTGCCGGCAGGGTATGAGCAAAGCTACGGTAGCTAGGCACCTGCCAATCAAGAGGACCAGAAGGGACCATCCCAGGTTGTGATGAGGGCAGTCTGAGTTGTGTGCTTTTGAAACTGCCAGGAGGTAGGGAATTGGTAAGACGCAGGCTGGAGAAGGAAGTGGCGAGTTGCCAGTGGATGGACTGAACCTGAAGGATGAGGTCCAGTGGTAGGAAAGTGCATAGGACAGAACCTGAGGGGCTCTCAGCAGGTCAGGAAGAGGACGTTCACAAGCCTGCAAACCCAGCGCTCGAGAGACTGAGCCAGGTAGATAAAGTGTTAGAGGCCAACCTGGGCTACTTATTGAGACCCTGTCTTCAAAAAAAAAAAACTAAAAATTGCCTGTGCAGGGCACAGAGGACGACAAGTTTGAGATTAGGAGGGAGCAGGGAGGTGGTGTCCTTAAGGCCCAGGGAGAGGCTTTCGATAGGGGAAGCCACTGGGGTCCTGCCTCCCAGAGGCGTACAGAGGCACTGAGGCATTAGTGTCCAAGTCCAAGGAGACTGGCCAGAGTGACCTCTGTGTCTGGTCAGGCCCGTAGCAGGAAAATGTATCTGGGACTGGGAGGAGAGAACATTGGTCGTGTCTAAATTCTGAAGGGAAACCAAACTGCTGAGAAGGCTATGGGGGTCAGAGCGTTCCTTGGAGCTGGTCTCTGAAACCGCGGAGGAGACACACTGAGGCCCTGGTGAATGTTTAATGATCAAATTGAAACCAGATACACACAGTGCTGTAACCCCAGCGCTTTCAGGGTGAGAGGGCAAGAGGATTAGGAGTTCAAAGCCACTTGGACTACATAGAGAGTTCTAGACCAGTCAGGGTTACAGGGTGAGACCCTGTCTTAGGAAGAAAACAAAAATGACAGCAGCGTGGGTGGGAGCTGATTTGTAACATTGATATCTAAATCATAAATACGGTGGCTAATTTCAGACCACCATCTCTGTTTAGAAGCCAGCAGCAGAGACTTGTAGAGGAGCAGAGTCAGCAGGTGCAGGTCTAGGTCACCTGAGACCTGAGGGTCCTTCAGCTTCTCTCCCTTATCCTGTCCCCTGCCTCTAGCTCCCTTCTCTATATTTCCTTTCCCCTTTCTGTTTTTGTTTTATTTTTAAAGGGTTTTTGGGGTGTGAGTGTGTGTGTTTTGTTTTGTTTTTGATATCTGTATAAAGTGCCAGCGACCCAAGACCTCACAAATGATAGGCACATGTTCTAACAATAGGATTGAGCTAACCCATCAGCACAGTTTTTCCTTTTTTCTTTTTTGTTTTTTGCTGAGATGAACTTACATTACTGAGGCTCCTACCCCCATTTTCCAGGTGCTGGAAACACCAGCCTGTGACTCCAGGCCCACTGTATGCAGTCCTAGGAATGAAACAGGACTTGGTGTTTGCTAGGCCAGCACTGCCAGCTGAGCCTCAGCCTCAGCCCCAGCTTTTGCTTTCTGTTTATGCTGCGTTTCTCCTGTCCTCCAGCTGTCTGTGTGACTGTTGGGTTGTTGTAAATGAGCATGACATAATTCCTAACCTAGAGGGTACCCCTAACATTGTGGACAGATGGGGGAACCCTCTCAGGAGTCAGCTTGCTGCCCAAAAATCCTTTGGGGTGTCACCTACTGCCAGTAGCCAGCCAAATAAGGCAGAGGCATCAGGAGGTGCAGGCCACTTTCCAGGCACTCAGTGAAGGGTGAGTATTGGGTGGTGGTGAGGGTGTTCCTTATCAAAAGAAGGGCACATGAGGAACAGAGGTAGAGGTGGTGATATTCCTAAGAAAGATGCATTCAGAGCTGAGGAGTGGGGTTTGGGAGCAAAGAAAGCTGAGAAAGCAGGGCCCAGACCTCACGTGGCTTCACAGACCAAAGTGGAGCCCAACTTTAAGCAACTGTGTACAGACTAGGGGCTACCATTGGCCTGTGCAGGACAGAGGAATAAGGGGAAGATCTAAAATCTAAAGAGTTTCTAGCCTGGACTGAGCTCAGAAAGGGAACCAGAAATTGTGGGGAAGCTGCTGTCAAGAGAATAGAACGTGATGGGTGATACTTGAGCTGGGCAAGCAGGAGAGCAGAGATGAAGGTCAACCCAGCTGCTGTTTTGCTGAGCTGCCCAACACTCTGTGTGTGTCAGGCCCTGGTCTATACACACGTTGTCATGTAACCCTCCAGATACCTCATATACTATGTCATATGGTTATATACAGTATTTATCTGTAGTATACAGCACATTGTAGTTAAGAAAGCCAAGATCCAGAAAGATTGAGACACAAAGTTACAGGCTAAAAGTGACAAGAGCTCATTTAAGTTAGTGATGGCAGAAGTGGAGGAGGTGGGAGGGTGTTTGGGTACAAGGACATCTCTGCCCCCTGGGGTGAGGAGCCTGGGGAGGGTGTGCTGGAGCAGAGATTCCACTAAACAGGATGTCCGGAATTTGGGGGCATACAATAGAATGGTTCCTCGCAGAGCTATCCACGCCTGTAGCCCCTGGGGAGGCTGGGCTGGAAGAAGGGATTTGGGAATCCCTCGTGGCGGAAACTAAGAGCAGAGATGAGCAATCCTAGCAGGCAGGTATAGAGGAGGGAAGAGACCTGAGGACCCCAGCTTATGAGGCTGAGAAGGGACAACAGCTGACAAAGGTGCCGTGCAGGGAGCAGAGGACTAGGGGAACAGAGGTGAGCACAGCAAAGGGAGAGTCCAGTGAAGGCGAAAGGTGAGCAAGATCGCAGGGAGTGCTGCATGGGGGCTGCAATGTGAAGTATTCTCTAAGCCAGAGGCCCTGTGTAATGTTAACAAATATCTAATTGGTTCCAGTAGGAAACAGACAAAAGTAAGGATACTGTCATGGTCCAATTTGGTGAACCAGTGAGTTCAACAGGGTTACTTGCAGGAGTATGGGTGAGGGGTCATTTACAGGAGGAGGAGGAAGAACTCAAAAGCAGATGCGTTGATACATGGATGAAAATGGGAGTCTCTGAAACTTGCTGCACAGCTTGCAAGAAACTGCACAGATCACAGTGTCTGCTAGGCAGCTCCACAAGTCTGAACCTCCTCAGTAGTTCATCCTTAGATAACCTGGAGACTCTTACACATCTCTTCAGTTTCAGGGACTTCTAGAGTTCTGAACTGTGTGTTTCCTGGGTCTTAATGAGCCTCCTTTTAGAAACTCTCGAGTCTTAAGGAGCTGTCCTTCCCTCAAAATTCTCTTAGTCTTTAGAATTTACTAGATTTCAGTGAACTTCCATCAAGGTGGTTTGTTAAAACTCACAAGGAAATGGCTACATAATACCTTGCTTGGATGGAGGTGAGAGCCAGGAAGCAGGGGTGTAGGAGGATCCATTTTTTCCTGAGATTAGCTGGGAAGGTGAAAGTGGTTGAGCATGGTACAGTGACTTCCTTTACCATGTCCTAAATGTGTGTGTTCACAGCCTGGGACTACTCAACTGAACACAGCCCAGACACGCAGCTTTCAGAATGCTTGAAAGGCTGCGTGGAAAGCCAACCTCTATCTGGATGGAAAGTTTGGAAATTAGCGTTTCTTACCTTTCAAGAATTTTTTTTGTATTATGTAAAGAGTAGGCTGGAGTGTAGCTCAGTGGTAGGGCTCCCTGGGTTGGATCTCCAGCATGAAAGAAAAGAAAGGAAGAATAGGAAGTAGAAGGCGAGCCTGAGGATATAGCTCAGTTGGTAGATTGCTTGCCTGGAAATAAGTCCTAGGTTTGATCGCCCACACCACATAAAACTGATGAAGAATCAGGCGAGAAAGACAGAAGGAAGAGATAGGTGTATCGCTGTGAGTTTGAGACCAGCCTGGTCTAGATAGCACATTCTAGGGCAGCTAGGGCTATAAAGTGAGATCTTGTCTCATAACAAACAAACAAACAAACAAACAGAGAACAATTGTAAGCTGGACATGGTGGAGCACACCTTTAGTTCCAGTACTCAGGAAGCAGAGACAGGTGGATCTCTGAATTCAAAACTAGCCTGATCCATGGAGTGAGTTCCAAGATAGCCAGGGCTACACACACACACACACACACACACACACACACACACACACCCTGCCTCAAAAATCTAAATAAATAAAAAGCAACAAAAAAACCCAACTATGACTACAAATGTTGTAACCTTAGCCTTGGGGACAGTGAGCAGAAGGGAGACACTAAAAGTCATCTCATCTACACAGCAAGTTCCAGGCTGACTTAGGTGACATGAGACCCTGTCTCAAAAAAAAAAAAAAATACAATGAACCCTCAAATTCCTACCATCTGGCTGAGGGTAGTGGCGCACACCTTTAGTCCCAGCACTTGGGAGGCAGAGGCAGGCAGATCTCTGTGTGCTGAAGATCAGCCCAGATCAGCCTGCTCTACAGAGTGAGTTCCAGGATAGTCAGGGCTATTACATATTCATTCCTACTATCCATTTCAACAATTACCACCCCGGGTCTGACCTGCACTGTCTATACCACCTGCTTGTCCCAGGCCTTGAGACATGTGAGAGCAAATCTCAAACGTGAATTCATCCAGAAAGCTTTAGCATATTTCTCCTAAATACTGAAAAAACATAAACTCAGTACCATATTACACCTAAAAAATTTCCCAAATACTAAAAAACCATAACCCCAATATATTACACCAAAAATTTAACCACAATTCTTTATATCTCATCAAATACCCATTATTCCAATTTTCCCAACTATTATTTTTTTCCAGTTAGATTAAAATTACACTCCAAACAAGTTCTATACATTGCATTTGTACTTGCTCTCCCCTCCATCCAATCCCACCCCTCATCCATCTTTTGTGAGACAGGACCTCACTACAGAGCCCAGGCTGGCCTTGAACTCAGAGTAATCCTCCTACCTTGTAGGTACTGATATCACTAGCATGAGCCACCACACCCAGTTATATTTTGCTTTTTTTTTTTTTTACAAAGGCATAGCCTCACTGTGTCATGTCATGTCTGGCTTGAAACTCACAGTACAAACCAGGCTAGTCTTGAACTAATAAAGACCCCCCTGCCTCTGCCCTCCGGGTGCTAACATTACAGGTGTCACCACACCCAGCCTCATTTCTGTTTTTAAGACAGGGTTTTACTGTGTTGCCTCGACTGGCCTGCTATTTGCTAGTCTTATCAAACTCACAGCGGTCCTCCTGCTTCAGCCTTCTGAGCGCCAAGATTATAGGCATATGGGCCAGCTGCTTTATCTTTAAGACACACTTTCCTTATTTATGGAATTTATTTGTGGGGGACCCAGAGGCACTGGCAGAATGAGCTACCTGGTGCACAGGATCACAGAGGGCCACAGCTGAAGTGGAGGGGAAGGGGCCGGGTGGGAGGCCAGAGAGTAGAATATGCATGTGCTGTTGAAGGAGAGGATGCAAAGACTACCCCCCAACAAGGAAGAGCAGGGCCTGGCACTGAGCATCCCTTAGCACCCCATTCTGTCACCAGCTACTAGAGCTGAGGGAAAATGGGAAGGCAGAGTAAGCCAAAGAACAGGGGCGGGCGAAGCTCAAATTGGCAAGGAGCCCAGGGGACAGTCAAGGCTGCAGGGTGGAGGTGAGGGAGGGTGGGGCCTAAGATCAGACCTGCGAGAGGAACAGGATGTGTGTTTTGGGGGGTGAGGTGCACAGAGTCAAAAATCAAGATCCTGGAAGGTCCCGGGTTATCTCCCTGCCTGACGGTGCATCCTGGATCCCATCATTATCTCATAGCCAGGATAATCCTGGTGCCCAGAAATCAGCTCCTTTGCAATGCTGGGGACCGGAGGTCCATCACCTTCCCTCTGCCTTCTTTTCCCACTGCTGGCTCTGTACAGTGCTGAAAGGAGCCACCCTCCTCAACGCAGGTTTGAGTACAAGCTCAGCTTCAAGGGACCAAGGCTGGCAGTTCCGGGGACTGGAATACCCTTCTGGAGCCACCACGGAGGTGAGGAACAAAAGGGGACTGGCCATGCCCAGGGTCCTTCAGAGTGCCAGAGGGCCTCTAGCCAGATGGACAGCGGGGGTGAAAGGTGCTGTATAGCGAAAGGGGTAACACGGGGGCAACAGTGCCTGGCCCAAGACCCCTCTCCAACCAGTCTCCTGCTCTGCCATACCCAGCTGCCTTGTCTTTCAAGACATACTTTCTTTGTTCATGGGAGTGTGTGTGTGTGTGTGTGTGTGTGTGTGTGTAGGACATGGAGGCACTGGCGGAAGAAGCTATTGGGCTTGCAGGACAACAGAGGATCGCAGCTAAAGAGGAGGGTGAAGGGATGCAAGACTCGGGGAGAGGGATGGGGTTGGTGGCCAGAGAGCACCACAATCCCACATCACCTCCCAGCTTTAGTTTCTCTTGTGCCACTCCTCTGCCCCAGGACCCCTACTTGCAGCCTCCTCTCCCTCTGCCTTCTGACTGTGAACACACAGGTGTGCACACGTATACTCATGCACACACCTAATATGCCTGACGCACAATAACAAGGCGCCTTGAACAGGGAAAAGTCTCCTTTCTGCTATAGTGACATTTTATTTGTGTTTTAATAAGTAAAGCTTTCCTGAAGATCAGAAAAGCAGAACAGCCAAGCCACTAGAGAAGTTTTACCTCTGCCAAGGCTGGGCGACTGCAGACTGAGCTCTGAGCCTCTGTCTCCTCCCCTCTTATATCCCCTCTAGTGCTGGGATTAAAGGCACATGACTCCCTGCTACTAAGATTAAAGGTGGTAGGCCCCACCACCTGGATCTGTTTTTGCGCAAATCTTGCGTAGCCCAGGATGGCCTTGAACTCACAGAGATCCATCACCTCTGTCTCTCAAATCCTGGGATTAAAGGTGTGTGCCACCACTGCCTAGCTTCTAGGGCTTAGCTTTGCCCTCTGATTTTCAGGCAAGCTTTATTTATTAAAACATAAATAAAACATCACGATACTCTGCTGTCCTCATCCTGAGCTAGAGGTCTGCTGGAAGGGAGGCCCTGTGTGTCCAGCTATTTTGTTACAGCGAACACCAGGCCCTTCCCTGTGGAGTAGAGGCGGAAGCAGACAGGAGAGGTTCTTAACTCACAGGTCTGTGCTCAGGGTCTTCCAAACCCAGACCTACAGTTTGTCTTATCTTGTTCATAAAGGGTCTGTGATGATGTCCTGAAAACTATACAATATGCAGGATTTTAAATTAAGGGTCAGAGTAGGTCATGAATTGAGCCCAAGAACATGACTCATTTTTAAAATATACTGTGAGTTTTGGCCAGCCATGAATTTTGTTCAGATCCTCCTAGCTCACAAAGCAAAAAGAAAAGGAAGGTTGGCTATGTATTTCTATCTGAGATACAAGTTCTGAACAATGGTCTGATTCCTAAGAAGCTCCAAGATGGCAGAAACTTTGATCCTCCTCCTCCTCTGAAGCCCAGGGGGTAAACAGAGAATGGGCTCCTTCACAGCCAGATGCTGCCTTAGGGACAGTGGCAGAGCCAGTGCTCTCTGCTCAGAGCCTTGCCACGTCTAAGGTGTCACAGAGCATGTGAGGGGTAGAGGGACATCCTCCAAGATCACCAGGCGATATGATTATAGTTGATTCATTCATCTCTCCTTTATCAGAGCCCCACCCAACGCTCCCCTGTGCCAGCCTGGATACCCAGAACTGAGTCAGGTTCTCAGTCTGGGGTGAAGTCCCAGACACTCTGCATAAAGACGAGTATGTAAGCTTAGTCAGATAAGCCCTACCTCCTGCAAATCTCCTAGGGCTGGGTGTGGTGGTATAGACCTGTAATCTCAGCACTCAGGAGGGTGAGGCAGGAGAATCAAGAGCTTGAGGCTAGCCAGGACTGCTTGGCAAGACCCTGTCTTTGTTATAAAAAGAATTGAGATGGCTTAGCTAGTAAAACCCTGACAGCCTGCATTTGATTTCCAGAACCCCACAGTGGAAGGAGACAACAGCTATTGGAAGACTATTGAAAGTTGTCCTCTGACCTCTATGTATGTGCCTGCATGTGTGCTTACACACACACACACACACACACACACACACACACACTTTTCTTTTTGAGACAGGGTTTCTTCTGTGTAGCAGTCTTGGCTGCCCTGGAACTTGCTCTGTAGATCAGGCTGGCCTCAAACTCATTGAGATCCACCTGCCTCTGCCTCCCAAGGACTGAAATTAAAGGCGTGTGCCACCACCACCTGGCCACATTAATGTTTTAAAGTATGAAAAAAAAAAAGCATTGGGCAAGCAGTGCTGCTCAGTGTTGGGCCAGCTCAGCTCAGAGTGCTTGTTTGCATGTTCAAGGCCCTGGGTTGGAATCTGAGTCCCACACAAAACCAGGTAGAACAGCAACCTGTTATCCCAGCACTCTGTGGAGATGGAGGCAGGAGGATCAGGAGTTTGGAGTCATCTCTATCCAGAGAGTTCTAGGCCAGCCTGGGCTATTTTATAAAAACAAACAACAGCTCACTTCAAGAAGTGGTGGCTTCCAGGGACTCTGAAACTTCTGTGCTTCCCCACCCGCCACTGACCTTTGCAGAGCAAACAGGCTGGATTAGCAAACTCCTGAAAGTCTTGCCAGGGTCTGGGCCTTGGACCAGGTTCCAGGCTGGCAGACCAGAGGGTGGAGAGCCAGCTAGAGTGGCGCCTCTGACTCCCTCCCTCCCTCTAGTTTCAGTTGTGTCTGGGATTACAGGTGTGTGCTACCACACTCAATTTTAGGGGGACACTGGGGATGGAACTCAGAGCTTTGTGTTTACTAGGCAAGAACTCTACCAACTGGGCTCCATCCCCAGCCCCATAAAATGAAATCATATAAAAATCGATGGCATAGACTTTCAGTGAGGCTGAAGTGGAACACAGGAAAGGACTGGCTCTTGCTGCCTTTTCTGGGTAACACTTACCAGCTGGATGCCGGTCCAATTTCCCCAATGGACTCTTGCATCTCACCAGCTAGCCCCATATCAAATGACAAGGTCTTTTGATACCCAGGGCTCAACTTTCACCAATGAGACAGGTGGGAGAAGAGGGTCTTGTGGTCCCCAACTGCCCTGCTCCACAGATGCCATACCAGGCCTAGAGGAAGTGCGGCTGGCTCCGTCTATGAAGAACCGTAGTGGTGCTGTGTGGAGCAAGATCTCTGTCTCCTTCCCTGACTGGGAAGTGGAGATGCAGATGAGGGTGACTGGACCGGGGCGCTGGGGAGCCCTGGGTATGGTGAGTGATCCTTACTCATCTCTGTTGGGGAGGTGGGTGCTAAATCCCAGGTACCAGTATCCTTCAGAGTTTCTGACCCATGGGCCTGGAACTTGCAGGCCATGTGGTACATCCGGGACAAGGGTCAAGTCGGCTCTGTCCCAGAGGGGCTGGTCTCATGGGATGGCATCAAAATCTTCTTTGATTCCTCTGCCAACAATATCCAGGTGGGTAGTCATCTCCTGCCCATTCTCCTGCCTGCTTTAACTCTGACCCTCAATCTCCTGACTGTACCTGAGGCTCAGGCTGATTGTCACCTCCCATGCAGAACAGCCCTGCCATTCGAGTGCTGGCCAGTGATGGGCATGGCCTCCAGGAGCAACTTGGGTAAGGGTCTGAGGGAACTGACCTTCCCCTTCCCTGGACTTAACAATCACCTGTACTTCCTCGCCTAAAGATCCCACCCCTCCTAGACCTGCCACCTTAGCTGACCTCTCATTATGAGCCCTGGGACCCTTTCCCACTGGTCTGAGCTGCACGTCAGGAGCCAGGGCGACAGTGTGCTTACTCTTCTGTCTGACCGCTCCATCTTTCTCCAGTCATTAGCTTACCAGCCCCAGGTAAAGCGATCAAGACCCAAACTACCATGAGGTTCTCACTCCAGATGTCCTTATTAAGAATGGCTTGGTAGGTGAGGCCACGTAGGCCCAGAAAGGCTCATTGCCCTGAATGGTTTCACAGCAGTGGCCAGGGAAGATCTAGGCACTAGCTGCACTGCTGTTTTAACTCCCAGCTGAGGTGGCCTCCTGTCCTTCCCCAGCTGGCTGCCCTAAGTGGCTGGACTGGTTTGTCAGTGTGTCTCCGCAAACATCCTTAGCCCATCACAATTAGGATAATTGCTGACATTTATGAATTTGGGCTTACTGTATACCAGGCGCAGTGCCCAGACATTTGACATTGTCTTGTGAATACTCATAACACTGTTATGAGGTAGTTGCAATTATTATCCTCATTTGAAAGACAACAGGACTGGGCTCTGGGAAGGGGAGCGAACTTGCCTAAGGTTATACAACCAGGCAGTTGCTGCCTTGAATCTGGCTTCTCCCTGCTCTCTGCTACCCAACACTCGGCTGAATGTGATAGCATAGGTCCCAGAGTGTGCACCCATGAACCAGAGAAACTCGGGCCCAACTCTCTGCTCCTAATTCCCTGGGCCTGCTGGTAAACTGGCCATATTTTCCTTGGCCTTTAGGACAGGTCTCCTGTCTGCCTCCAAACAGTCTGAGCCGCAGAGCAGTGGTGGCGAACACCTTTAATCCCAGCACTCAGGAGGCAGAGGCAGGCGGATCTCTGTGAGTTTGAGGTCAGCCTGGTCTACAAGAGCTAGTTTCAGGCCTGGAGAGATGGCTCAGTGGTTAAGAGCACTGATTGCTCTTCCAGAGGACCTGGGTTCAGTTCCCAGCACCCACATGGCAGCTCACAACTGTCTGAAGATCCAGTTCCAGGGGATCTGACACCTTCATAGCAGTGCACATAATATAAAGTAAATAAACAATAAGAAATATTAAAAAAAAAAAAAGAGCTAGTTCCAGGACAGGCTCCAAAGCTATAGGGAAATCTTGTCTCGGACCCCTTCCCCCACCCCCCACAAAGAAAGGAAAGGGACAGGCCTTGAAGCTTAAGGAAAATAGAGTGGGGTAGGGGCAGTGGGCTTGAGAGGTGAGCTGGGGGATAGAAATTGGAAATCCCACAGTTAGCCTGGGCCTCTGTCCCTTTGCAGATGCCCCTGGCTCCTGGGAACTCTCAGGTTCCAGCCAACATTGCCACGCAGCGTTTTCTTTCTTCTTCCTTCTTCTCTGGCCAAGGAAGCAAACTATTGCAAGGGAGCCTCAAGCTAGACAACAGGAACTTATTCCAGGCCAAGTCACCTAATGGGGACAGTGATAATTAATTCAGGCTTGAACAGAGTTGCTCCTGGGATGTCCCCCATTGGCCAGGCCAGTCTGTGGGTCTGTAGGGGCTGGCTGCATTCCAAGTGTCTGTAGGGATGGAACTGTACGCGAGCTGGGCTCCTGTCAGCGGAACTTCAGGAACTGGCCATCTCCCTTCCGAGCTCGGATCACCTACTGGAGGCAGAGGCTGCAAGTGAGTCACCCCTGCTGTTTCTGTGGGAGCCTCCAGTGGGGTGCCTAGCGTTCCAACAGCTTCATGCCTGTGACCCATGTCACTCACACGCGTGTCTTCACAGCTATGCTTGCATACATGGCTCTGGTACACTCAGACCAGTACTCACAGCTGCTCTTCCACTCACACAAAGGGTTTTTTTTTTTAAATGATACTACATTTTTTGGTGGGGGCATTTTGTTTCTTTTGTCTTTTTTCTTTTTCTACATTGGACCACCGTTTTCCCTCCTTCCTCTCCCCTCCTCCCGCTCCCCCATCCATTCCTCTTCGTTTCTTTATTTTTTTTTTAAGATTTATTTATTTGAGCCAGGCAAATTTGAGTCAAACGCCTTTAATCTTAGCAGTCAGGGAGGCAGAAGCAGGTGAATCTCTGTGAGTTCTAGGACAGCCAGAGATACACAGAGAAACCCTGTCTTGAAAAACAAACAAAAAAGATTTATTTATTATGGTGATACGGTGGTCTGCCTACATGTATGCCTGCAGGCCAGAAGAGGGCATCAGATCTTATTGTAGATGGTTGTGACCCACCATACGGCTGCTGGGAATTGAATTCAGGACCTCTAGAAGAGTCTGGGCTGGAGAAATGACTCAGTGGTTAAAAGCATTGCCTGCTTTTCCAAAGGTCCTGAGTTCACTTCCCAGCAACTACATGGTGGCTCACAACCATCTGTAATGAGATCTGGTGCCCTCTTGAGGAAGAGACCTGGTCAGTCATCCTCATCAACTTAGACCATGACACCCAGTATGAACAAGTTCAACAGAACCACCATATACGGGCTGCCCATACATGCTTCAGCATTGCCAGGGCATAAATTTCAAATTTTCCAGTTTCCTCTAGAAGAGCAGCCAGTACTCTTAACCTCTGAGCCATCTTTCCAGTCCCCTCTTCCTCTGTTTCTATTCAGAAAAGGGCAGGCCTCCTACGGATATCTACCAACCAAACATGGCATACCAAGCTGCAGTAAGACTAAGCACTACACCTCATATTAAAGACTGGATGAGGCAACCCAGTAAGAAGTAAAGAGTGCCAAAACTGGCAAAAGAGTCAGAGACAGAGAAGAAAAAAATGACAAGATTTCCTGAGTAAATTGGGAGCATGGGGACCTTGGGAGAAGGTTGAAGGGGAGGGGAGAGGCAGAAGGAGAGTAGAGAAAATATAGAACTAAAAAAAAAATCAATTAAAAAAAAGAGTCAGAGACAGCCCCCGCTCCCACTGTTAAGAGTCCCATAAGAATGGGGCTGGAGAGATGGCTCAGCGGTTAAGAGCATTGCCCGTTCTTCCAAAGATCTTGAGTTCAATTCCCAGCAACCACATGGTGGCCCACAACCATCTGTAATGAGGTCTGGTGCCCTCTTCTGGCTAACTGTATAAATAATAAATAAATAAATATTAAAAATAAGAGTCCCATAAGAAGACCAAACTATACGACTGTGCATACACACACCTCGGCAAGCCCCGCACAAGCTCTCTGATTGTCAGTTCAGTCTCTGTGAGCCCCTCTGAGTCCAGGTTAGTTGATTTTGTGGGTTTTCTTGTGGTGTCCTTGACCCCCTGGCTCCTACAATCCTTCCTTCCCCTCTTCCACAGGATTCTCCAAGGTCCATCTAATGTTCGGCTGTAGGTCTCTGCATCTGTTTCCATCAATTGCTGGATGAAGCCTCTCTGATGGCAATTGGGCTAGGCACCAGCCTATGAGTATAGCAGTATAATATTAGGAATCATTTCATTGACTGTTTTCCCCTTCAGTCTTGTTTGGTTCTATCCTAGGTCTCTGGGCTGTCCAGTCTCGGGGTCCTGGCCCTCCAGGCAGTATCAGGGGTGGCTCCCTCTCCTGGCATGGGTCTCAAGCTGGACCAGTCATTAGTTGGACACTCCAACAGTTTCTGTGCCACCTTTACCCCAGCACATCTTGCAGGCAGGACAAATTGTAGGTCAAAGGTTTTGTGGCTGGACTGGTGTCCCAGTTCCTCCACTGGAGGTCTTGCCTGGTTACAGAAGATGGCTAGTTTAGGCTCTGTGTTCCCCATTGCTAGGAGTCTTCACTAGGGTCACCTTCATCGATTCTTGGGAGTTTCCATTGCACTAGGTTTTTAGCTCATCCCCAAGATGCCCCCCAATCCCAGTTATCTCTCCAAGTACTCTTTCCCTCCATGCTCCCCTCAACCTGATCCCTCCTGTTCCTTTCCAACCCTGCCTCCCTCCACCCTCGATGTCTATTCTATTTCCCCTTCCCAGGGAGATTTATACACTCACCCCTTGAGCTCTCTTTGTTACTTAGCTTCTCTGGGTCTGTAGACTGAAGCATAGTTATCCTCTACTTTACAGATCATATTCACTTATGAGTGAGTACATACCATGTTTGGCTTTCTGGGTCTGGGTTACCTCACTCAGGGTGATTTTTTTCTAGTTCTATCCATTTGCCTGAAAATTTCATGATGTCATTGCTTTTTACAGCTGAGTAGTACTCCATTGTATTAATGTACCACATTTTCTTTATCCATTCTCTGGCTGAGGGGCATCTAGGTTGTTTCCAGTTTCTGGTTATTATGAATAAGCTGCTATGAACATAGTTGAGCAAATGTCCTTGTGGTGTGATGGAGCATCCTTTGGGTATATGCCCAGGAGTGGTATAGCTGGGTCTTGAGGTAGATTGATGTCCAATTTTCTGAGAAATTGCCGTATTGATTTCCAAAGTCGCTGAACAAGTTTGCTATCCCACCAGCAATGGAGGAGTCTTCCCCTTGTTTCACATCCTTGACAGCATGAGATGTGGCTCATGTTTTTTATCTTAGCCATTCTGACAGGATGGAATCTCAGAGTTGTTTTGATTCACATTTCCCTGATGGCTTAAATGTGTTGAACATTTCTTAAGTGTTTCTCAGCCATTTGAGATTCTATCTGTTTAAATCTGTACCCCCATTTTTGATTGGATTATTTTTTATGTCTAGTTTCTTGAGCTATTTATATATTTTGTCAGATGTGGGGTTGGTGAAGAGCTTTTCCCATTCTGTAGGCTGCTGTTTTGTTCTATTAATGGCACCCTTGTCCTCACAGAAGCTTTTCAGTTTCATGAGGTTCCATTTACTAATTGTCTATCCTAGAGCCTGTGCTATTGATGGTCTGCTCAGGAATCTGTCTCCTGTGCCAATGAGTTCGAGCTTGTTCCCCACCTTCTCTGCATTTATGTTGAGGCTTTTGATCCATGTGGACTTGAGTATCATACAAAGAATCTTAAGACACCCAGAACATACAAGGCTCACGTGAAACATACAAGGCACCCATATCATTTTCATGAACATACACGGCTCACATGAAACCAGCATCCATATCATTTTCATGCCATTCTGCTCCCAAGCTGTGTAGTTTCTATCTTCCCTCAGATCTGAAGCCAGTGAGGCTGAGTAGGGGTCAGTGCCTTATCCTGGGACCAGGCAGAGGCAGGAGCTCACTCCGCCCATCCCCCCTCAGGTGTCCTTGAGTGGAGGCCTTACTCGCAACAACCCTGAAGAGCTCTGTGTCAATGTGGAGTCCCTGCTCTTGGGCCCTGGAGGCTTCTTTGGGGTCTCAGCAGCCACCAGCACCTTAGCAGGTGAGGACCCTACCAGATAGGTAAGAGCCGAGGGCTGTGTTTGATGATGACAAAACCTTATTTATTCTAAAACACCTTTGTATGGTGTCAACTACTTCCTCATCAAGTGGTCTGGGCTGGTCACACCCCCTCTCTGACTTCTCTGTCAGGAGGTCACACTGGCCTTGAAGAGCTCTTGAGAGTCTGGGAGGGGAGACTGAGACTGTAGCTCTGTTGGTGAGTACTCCTGCGGCATTCGGGATCCCAGGTGTGGTGGTGCACGCCTGTGAATCACATCACTAGGGAGGGAGAGGTGGGGGAGTCAGGAGTTCAAAGTTACCCTCTGCTACATAGCAGATTCAGAGGTCAACCTGGGCCTCATGAGACACACACACACACACACAAACCTCTCAAATGATATAACACATGAGGAATTTTATATTCTCGTATCAATATCCATAAAGTCACGTTCCTGGATTCTGCGGATGGCGAGACGGGGACAACACAAGCTATGGTAGGGAACCGCAGCAGCAGGGTGTCTTGTAGTGGAGAGCCATGGAGAGTCCTGCAACTGAAAAGCAGGCTGAACCAGAGTACTGGAGCCTGTGAATGCCAGGACTTAAGTCTTTAGACCCTGGGTACCGAGGAGCCGTAGAAGGTTTCTAAGGAGAGAAGAGGGACATGGTTGTGAGCTTGTTGCGGCAACAGCCACTGTGTGCTCAGGATTGCAGTAGCAGCAGCCTTAGGTGTCCCGTGGGCTACTGCATGGCTGTTGGGCTGTCTCTCTCTGGTTGTGTAGTTCAACCCATACATCCCACACGCTTGTCTATTTGACCTTCATACCTTCGCCATAAGACAAAGGTCAAAGTCGTCCAGAGTCATGCAAGCCTCTCGTTTTCCTCTCGGCTGCTGGGTGAAAAGTTCCTTATCTTCCTTTCATCTGCCCCTCTTCCAGATGACCATGATGTCCTGTCCTTCCTGACCTTCAGTTTGAGGGAACCAGGTCCAGAGGTAATGCCAGTCCTTTCTGCCTAGAAGAGGTAGCTCAGAGACACAGCTCTCCTCAGGAGCCTCCATTCACAACAGGACATCCTTAGACCTGACATTCTAGTTCTCATCCCAGCTAGCTAGCTCTCTGAGCCCTGCTGAATTCAGGCCTTGGGTTGGGTAGTGTAGGGGCCAGGGTTTGTCCTTTAGGACCCCTAGGTGGTATTCACCTTTAATTCCAACACTCAGGAGGCAGAAAGGGGGGTGGATTTCTGTGAGTACTAGGTTAGGGCTGCACAGTTAGGATCTTGTCTCAAAAACATCAAAATAAAACCAAAAAAAAAAGCCCAGGGTGGGGGTTGGGAGAGGGAAGAGAAAGAACCCTAAAGAGGGGGCTGGGCCAGCAAAGAGGGGAGAAAAGGATGCCTGAAAGAGATGAGCCTAAATGAGCACCATACCTAAAGGCTTAAAATGTCCAAAGGCCTGATCTCACAGTGAGCAGAGAAAGAAGTGAAGCTGTGGTAGATATGGGTCTCATATGGCTGCTGGGCTCCATGGGGCCCTGGTGGTTGAGCTGTGGGTTCCTCCTTGGTCCCAGTGAGTCTGTGGTTTGGGAGGGAGACTGGGCTCCCAGGGGCCCTGAGGGAAGGCTGTCCCCCACAGGACTCTCACGCATTTGGGGTTTGTCTTTCTCTTCCAGGTGGCCCCCCAGACATTCATGGTGAAGGAGCAGTTCCGCCTGGCTAGGAAATTGGAAGAGCTGCAGGCAAGGCTGGCCCTGGGCACCAGCAAGGACAGCATTCGACCACTGGGCTCTGAAGTCCAGGAAGAAGGTAAGGACCCAGGAGCAGGCAGGTGGGGCTGTAGCACATTGGAGGCCACAGGTCACTGTCCTTAGAACCCAAAGTCCATTAACCAGTGGAGAAGTGGAGGCCCAAGGAGGTCGTATCTAGGCAGAACCTGGGCATTCTGACCTATTCCTATGAGACCCGCCCCCAAGACACATTTTCTTTTCCAGCGCGCGTGTGTATGTGTGTGTGTGTGTGTGTGTGTGTGTGTACAAGAGCATTTGTGTGACAGTCAGAGGACAAACTTTGTGGAATCTATTTTCTCCTTCCACCTCTACATGGGTTCTGGGGATCTGGGAATCAAACTTACATTATCAGGTTTTCCTGGCAAGCACTTACCTATTGCTTACCCTGCTTGCTGACCCCCAGACCCATTTTCCAGGGGAGGGTCTTAGAAGCAGAATCTATACCTCCTCATGTGCCACTCCAAAGCAGGATCTGCTGCCCCACCCCAGCGACCTTTCCAGTTTGGCTTTGCCCCAATCCCCAGGGGAAAGATTCTTTGACCTGGAGGATATACTGGGCAGACAAAGCCAGATCCTGCAGGCCCTCCAGGTTCTCTCCAGGCAGTTGGACCAGGCTGAGAGGAAGTGGAAACAGCAGCTGGGGCCTACAGTCCAAATCAGGCCTGAGGGAGGCTGGGTGAGTGACCCTGGGGCACCCTAGTCTCCACCCACAGCTTGTAAGAATAGTGGCAGTCTAGAGCTAGCCTTGTCAAAACTTGGAGAGAGAGGAGAGCAGGTCACAGGATGCAACAGAGCGGTATGTAAGAGGACATTAACACATAGCAATTGTCCTGGAGCCACAGGCCTGGGCTGCAGAGAAGAGATGCCAGGTATTTGGAATCCAGTCTACAGACAAATGGCAGAAATAGACTAGGCACTGATTGGCATATAGCCTCACATGTATTTGCATAAGACTTGCTTAAATGCTCTGCTGCACCAGAATCCTCATTTCATCTCTGCTACCACTCTGGCTCCTCCCTCCTCGTCCCCCCCCCCCCGCCCCCATGTCATTCCCTGGACATGCTCTGACTTGGGGAGTGAAAGGTAAACCCAGCCAAAGTGCAAGCTAGTGGGCAGAGGGAGCTGGCTGCTCACACAGGGTTTGCTGGGCTCTCCCAGACCAGGGCTTTAATATTTTGTTCTCAGTCCAGAGAAATCTAGGCTAGACTTTTGGAGTGACACAGAGGGGAAAGGCCCACACTCCAGGTATTTCTGGTCCTGCCTTCATGCTCTAGACCCCACTGGCATGATTCTGCTCACCCTCCAAAGGGTCAGCTATGTCTCCAGGTCACTTTGCCAGACTTGGGCCCATTACTGGATTCTAACCAGTGCTGACCCTCATTTTGGATCACAGCCTAGGAGAAAGACACAGAGAGATCCTTTTAAAAAGGGAGAAGAATTTGTGGAAAGCCTAGAGGTCCCTTTTGGGAGAAACATCACACCTTTGGGTCCCCCAGAAACCCAGAAACCCCAGAAACCCAGATGGATAACATCTATGGAAGATTCAGTGTGTCCCAAAAGGGGGAGAACCGTGGTTATTTAGTAAGGCCATGAAGAAGAGTAAAATATCCCTGGGGAACATGGACCCTGAGGAGAGGGGCACTCTACTCTGGACACTAGATAAGAGCTGGCTCTCTTGTAGAACACTGCTAAGGTCAGCACCCTGCTCTATGGACAGCGGACTCTGCTCCAGGCCCTGCAGGAGATGAGGTAAGGGGGGAAGGGGTAGAGTGACATGGAGACTGAGAGGGAAACAAGGCTCCTCTGTCATCCTGCCTCTGTCAGATTCCTGCCCGCCCGCCCTGCCCCATGATGGGGATGTAGCCATACATGGCTTTTTTTACCTGTGTGCTGGGAATGTGGACTCAGGTCCTTGTACTTGCAAAGCAAGCACTTCTACCCACTGAACCATCTCCTCAGTCCCCGAGGGCATACATTTTGATGGAGGTTCTTGGAGGAAGCCCAGCCAAGATGAGACCCTTTGGAGGAAATGATGTGAGGTTATTTTGCCTCCAGTCTCCCGGAATCTCACTCTGGCTCACCCTTGCCTGCAGAGCTCCCCTTAGAGCTCCGAGGGTGGGAAGATCCCTTGAACATTATGGATCCTGTGGCTGTATCCCCTCCTTCTAGATGCCTGGGGGTGGCAGAGGGCAAGAGCCTGAGAAGAGCTAATTCCCCTGGGCTAGAGATGAAAAGCAGAGCACAGGGAGCCTGGTCCATAGACAGATACTTTCGGAGAATTCTTTGTATATGCTAAAATTGTCTCAGGTTCTAGGGAGCGTATTTCTTTTAGAGTAAAAAAAAAAATGGCCCCAAGGATAAGACTCTATCAATGATATTTATTCTTTACCATGTGCTGGCTTGGGGGATTATGGGAAGAGATTAGGTAATTTGGGTACAACCAAAAAGGATAATGGATCATCTTTCTTGATTTCCATGCCCCCACCATACCACCAGGAAAGCAGCTGCCCGAATGGCTTCAGGAGCCCAGGTCTTCTATCTGCCTGTGGGTACTAAGCATCACTTTTTTGAACTGGACCAGATCCTCAGCCTCCTGCAGAAGGACCTCCGGGATCTGGTGGTAAGAAGTAGTGGATTGTACAAGGTGCTCATTCTTGAGGTCTGGTCTCTGCCACCCTTTTCCTAACACTTCTACAGCTTTGGAGGATTTGTCCAGTACCCCCAACAGGCACATCTATGTATCTATATGTGCCTACACATGGACATGAAAGGACACAAGAACACAAATTTCATAATCTCTCTCTCTCTCTCTCTCTCTCTCTCTCTCTCTCTCTCTCGTTTTTCAAGACAGGATTTCTCTGTGTAGTCCTGGAACTTGCTCTGAAGACCAGGCTGGTCTCAAACTCATAGAGATCTAGCTGCCTCTGCCTCCCAAATGCTGAGATTAAAGAAGTGCACCACCACCACCTGGCTGTCTTTGCACTCTTTTCCTCAAGAGGAAGGCCCACAAAGTCAGAACTACCCAAATGCCCTAGATGACCAGAGGAGAAGTGGGGTAGACCTTGCCAGGGACCACTCAGGTTCAACAGTGGTACTGACTTCCCCTGAGCCTCTGTCCTTCCTTGTTTTTTCCCTTGCCCTCATGTCCCCATCTGCCTCTCCTTTTCTCATCTCTTAGACCTTTGGTCTGTTGATGATTCCAGGGCCTGTCTCTTCTGAGCTATTCCCACAGATGGAACTATGCAAGAGTGGAGAAGGAAGCAGTTTTGGACACTTGTCTTTTTTCCTTGTTCTAGATGACAGCCCCAGATAGCCCCAGATAGCCCAAGCTTGAGGGAGCTAAATAGGGACCATGCAAGGCATAGATTCAGTCCCCCTCCCCTCTCCTGGGTTAGAAGCTGAGGCAAGGCCTCATGCTTTCCCCTTTCAGAAAAGGACAGCCAAGGCTTCCCGCCCATCTGGCTGGCTCCCAGGAACTTCTGCATGTCTTCGGACCAGCATCTTCCTGTTCTTCCTTGTCATTCAGACCGTAGGCTTCTTCTGCTACATGAACTTCAGGTGAGCCTTCCCACAGGCAGGACTTCCCATAGAACATTTATAACTTGGTTCTGGTCTACAACCGGTGAACTTGAAGTAGGGGACCCCAAAGCTCAGACGGGAGCTACCCAGTTCACCAGAAGGCTGGGAGCAGAATATAGAGCAGCGACACCTCACTTATCAAGCCCAGACACCCGCTCAGGCCCCAGTTCCATCTGGTCCTGCCCCACAGAGCTCACTCTAGCGTGAGCATCTGAAAATTACCTGACAGCCAGCAGTGCTGTGATGCCTGGGAAGCTTGGAGAGCCGGGAAAAAGCAACGGAATCATCTTGGGGGTGGGGGTAGGGGTTTATGGGGATCAGGGAATTGACCTGGAAAGGATATTTGATTTGGGTCATCAAAGTGACTAAGAGTTTTCCAGCTTGGCAAAATAGGTAAAGACATTGATGCAGAGGGAATAGCATCAGAAAAAGCGTGGAGGCATGAAAAAACATCTTTAGGGGAAAGAAAAAAATGCAGCAATTGAATATTGTTGAAGTAAAGTGCAGGGCCAATTTACAAGACTGGGCAAGGAACCTGGGTGTTTTGGATTAGAAATGAACGTCTTTAATCTCAGCACTTGGAAGGCTGGGGCAGAGGGATGATGAAGTCTGGACGAGCCTGGGCTACATAGTGAGATCTCTAAAAATGAAAGAAGAAAATGTGTGCACAGGAGTGGAGCTTTGGCACTAAGCCACCCAGAAAGACTTCAAATGCCAGGGTAAAATGTGAATGTCTGTGGCATGTCAAGAGAGCCATAGAAGGTCATAGAATATGGGAGGCCATGGTACACTGTGTATTGAGAGGCAAGTGTGAGTCTTGGTTTCAGAAGGAAGACTCAAGTAACTTTTTCTCTCTGGCAGCAGGCAGGAGCTGGACAAGAGGCTCCAGGAGTACCTGTCCACAGGAAGCCTTCCTCTAGAGCCCATGTTGCCCATCCCTAGGACCCTGGGGGCTCTAAGGAGACAGCCTGTCCCCTCCAGCATGCATGCTTGACCCAACTCAAAGCCATGTCTTACGGGGAGACAAACGGAGGATAGAGGATTTGGCCAGTATCCTTCCTGAGTGCCCATATCTTAGCTTTTGGCAAGTTCATCATATTAAAGGTGATGTTCCTCGCACTGTGCTGATCCCCTCATTTACCTTCCAGACTCACATAATCTCTGGTAGCTTTCCATCTTCTCTGGGTGGCAGGAATAGGGTTCAAGAGGGCAGGAAGGCCAAGGGTCAGATACCCCCACAGCCTTTTCCTCTGGGCTGCCGAGACAAAGGGAGACAGCTGTGCACAATTCTGCCCCTGAACTCACCAAGGACAAGGAGAGTCCCCTGGGTTCCTTCTGGCTCATCTTTTCAGTACCCCCAAACAACACTCCCCTTCCCCACTCCCTGAGGCTCCAGGGACAGCAGGGCAGACACGTGACAGAGGAACTGAGTGCAGACTCACCGAACCATGTAACTAGAATTCCTGATCAGCTCTTGCGGTCTCCCCACTCCCTAGCCTTGTAGCTGCTAGGGTCAGCAGATTGGAGGATGGAATAGGACCCAAGGCTAGGGGTGTTGGTTGAGGCTACCGTGTGCTCCAAGCTGAAGTCCTGGTTCTCGGGGATGCAGGGATCAAGGCACACATCAGTACAGCCCCTTCTCCCAGGGCAGCGACCCCACCACCACAAACAAGCCCTAATCAGCTGTCAGCAGTAACCGAGCAGAGCTTGGCTGGCGCTAAAGAAGGCACATGGGAAAGGCGGGAGTGAGGAGCGGGCACGTGGTCCAGGCTTCTCAGCCCCGTGCATGCCCCCCCACCCCCCCTCCCGTGAGGAGGGGTTTGGGAGGCAGCAGCGAGCAAAGCGTGGGGCGAGCGCGCACAGCCGGAGCTGTCCCTGGGACTTAGTGCTGAAGTAGGCTCCCGGCTAACCAGGCGCCTGGTGCAGTGGCCAGAGAAGACCATGGCGTTCATGGTGAAGTCCATGGTGGGTGGCCAGCTGAAGAACCTCACCGGAAGCCTGGGGGGCTGTGAGGACAAAGGGGATGGAGACAAGTCTGCAGCCGAAGCACAGGGCATGAGCCGAGAAGAGTACGAGGAGTATCAGAAGCAACTGGTGGAGGAGAAGTAAGTGGAATTCCTTCTTGGCTCCTGTGACCCACACACAAATACACTAACGCTGCTCTGCCCACCCCTGGGTCAGAGCTTCCCTTTACATCACCTAAACGTGGTGAGCGGGCGGGAGGGGCACTCGGCTACTTTCACAACCATCCCGTTTCTTCAAAACCCGGACCCTGTTCCATCTTCATCCTCTGGTCCAGGGGGAGTTGGGGGGGAGGGTGATGAGTGCCTGGGGGGGGGAGTGCACGTGCATCTCTGATGAAATAGGTAATCCCTTAATCCGATCTGGTCTTAACTGCCTGTTTCCAACTGGGGCTCCTCTGAGCCTGAGACTGTAAGAAAAGTGCTTTTTATCAGCAGGGCACAAGAGTCATGGGCACAGATCCAGGATGGGGCTATTCATAGATACTGAGCCTACTGTGTGCAGTAGTTCTAGGGCAGAGCAGAGATAGAGAGCTAGGGTCTGAGTTTTGGGGTGAGGTTGCTTGGTCCGGAACCTCATTTTGCTTACTAGCTGAGTAACTTTAGGAAAGTCCCTTAACATTTCTGTGGCTCCTTTTCTCTTCTGGAAGATGGGAGTGGTAATCACAACCCGTGCTTTATGTATCCGTGAGAGCTGATGACGTCACACATGTTAACCCTTTAGTGCGTCACCTGGCACAAGGCAGGTCTTCATGAAATGTTGGCTATTGTCATTTTGTTTAATCTTGGTTGCCTTGTGAATTGCAAAGTTTCATCCCCAGGTTACAGAAGAGGAAGCTAAGTGATTTACTGAAGGACACACTACAAGTGGCAGTGCTGGAGCCATGGGCCACATCCAGAGTGCCCACACATGCTTTCACTGCCTGCTCCACACAGCTTGCTGAGAAGGAACGGCAGACCCCAGGCAGCCATTGCAAAGGACGTTTATTAGGATCATCTGAGACAGAGAGAGTCAGGATCCCACCCAGTCAACTCTGTTCATTGGCAGGAGTGGAGAATATCAAGGAAGGACACTGTGACAAGCTGGTAGCAAAAGTTAAGACAGTCAGTCTGAGATGACTGGGCATAGGTCAGCTGGGGACTGGAGAATCCACGCAGCCTCCTCCCAGGTCTTCCAGACCATCTTAGCCCTTCCTTTGCTGACTTCCCAAAACTTCTCTCAACCTCTGAGGGGACTTCACAGCTGGTGTCCTTTTCCCATGCAGAATGGAGCGAGATGCACAGTTCACACAGAGGAAGGCGGAACGGGCCACACTGCGGAGTCACTTCAGAGACAAATACCGTCTGCCCAAGGTATCCAGGGCCTAAATTATGAGGTACTACTGGGACTCTGAGCACTAGGAGCTGGACTTCCCTCAGGGCCCCTCAGCTCTCAGCCCTGCAGACCCACAAGGTGCTTGATTACATTTTCCTTTTCTTATCCACTCACTCATTCATTCAACTCATTCATTCATTCACCTCCTCTCGGAGCTGAGACAGACCCTGGGCCTTTGGAAGCTTACAGGTTTGTGTTTATAGAGTCAGTCCTTGTTTCCTTCACTCCCTCCTCTCCCACCTGGGTCAAGCCTGGCTCATGAAGGCACAGAGGAGTAAGAAAGAAGACCTTATAAGGGGTGAGCCGTTGTGGGGCTGTTGAATGCGTGTGGAGAGCTGGCAGGAGGAGAGAACACAGCTCTGCCTCCTGTGCACCAGGCATTTACCTTCCTGTCCTCAGCGGACCCTCAACAAAGCTGCTAGATAGTTCTCACTGCGTGTGTGAAAAAGGAAACAACTTAGGGAGACTAAGGGACTAAGGTCTTACAGCCAGTGGGTGAGAACTCAAGCCCGTGGCTGTTGGGCCTCTACCTATTCCAGCCCTCAGGCTACTTTCCTGGATATGGGGGTCTACCTACAAAGAATAAGGTACCCCCTTAGCCTGTCTTTGTCTCAGAAGCCCCTGCCCCATTCTTCCCAAGATGCTGCAACACTAGATTAGCATACAAATGCGCCACTCCTACATGGGACAAGCCACTTCCAAGAATATCACTTTTGTGTGTCCAGAGCTGTGCTAGACTCCAAGGAGTAGGATGCCATAGCCTTGGCCTTGACTTCAGAGATCAAATATGTTGTATCACATTTACTCATCCAGCAAGTGTTTACTGAGCCCTTGGCTGCCATTGATTTCCCACAAGTCTCTCACAGGCAAACCTGGTTCAGAAAATTTGTATTATTGAACATCCGTATTATTGAAAATCTGGGTAGCAATGGGGTCATGGTTCAAATGCTTACACTAAACGTGGAAGAGACATTATTCTGCTGGGAGGGAATTCGGAGTCTAGCAAAAAAGGCAAGACTTGGGTACAGCAGTGTGGGATGTAGGAGAAGACCCTCCCCCAAGGCCTAGGGGAGTGTGGTGGCTCTCAGCAGGTGCCAAAGGAGTCCAGATATTGGAATGAGTGACACAGGTCTGAATCTAGCTTACTACTTCCCTTCCTCGTTGTAAGATCTTAGGCAAATTGTTTAAAATCTGTCTCCTTTTTTAAAAATTTTAATTTCTGAAGTAGACCTAACAGGTTCCATCCTGCTGAGGATGACCTTGAACTCCTGACCCTTCCACTTGCACTCAGTGCTGAGGTCACAGCTGTGACCACTTCTCATTTTTCCCCTAGTTTTTGCTTGTTGTTTGCTTGTTTTGAGACAGGTCTCATTATGTATCGCTGGCTGGCCTGGAACTTGAGGTGCTAGGTCAGACTAGCTTTGAACTCATAGAGATCCACTGGCCTCTGCCTCCCTAGTGTTGGGAGTAAAGGCATTGATCCCCACTGCTGACTTTTCCTAGTTTTATTTTGGTCTTTTTGTTTGATCATTTGGTTATTTTTTTTTAAGGAATTACTTATTTATTTATTTATTTATTTATTATGTATACAATATTCTGTCTATGTGTATGCCTGCAGGCCAGGAGAGGGCACCAGACGTCATTACAGATGGTTGTGAGCCACCATGTGGTTGCTGGGAATTGAACTCAGGACCTTTGGAAGAGCAGGCAATGCTCTTAACCTCTGAGCCATCTCTCCAGCCCTCATTTGTTTTGTTTTTGAGACAGGGTTTCTTTGTGTAGCTTTGTAGCTCTGTAGACTAAGCTGGCCTCAAACTCAGAGATCTGCCTGCCTCTGCCTTCTGGGATTAAAGGTGTATGCCACCATGGCTGGCATTTTTCTAGATATTTTTTAGTCACAAAAAGAAAAAGCATTCTTGGTGCTAGACTATGACCACCTGTTGCTCTTGCAGAAGACTGTAGTTTAGTTCTCAGTGTGCACATCAAAAGTTCACAACTGCCTGTAACTCCAGCTCCAGGGGTTTGATACCCTCTTCAGGCCTCCATGAGCACCCCCCCCCCCATGTGCACATACACTTCAACATAATAAAATAAATCTAAAAAATTTTAAAAGCACCTAGGTTCCTGTCAACCATAGACTAGGTATTAATAACTGGTACCCATCACTGGTTTCATTGTGCCATTCAGTGGAGTTAGCCACAGTCAACACGTGACTCAGCCTACCATAACAGAGTGACATTTTCTTTTTGATTAGTCTCTCTGCTAGTCCTTCAGTATCCCAGGTGACTAAGGCCATGTAAAAGCTGCAAGGTTAGGAAGTGCAAAGTCTCCGTGTCTACCCACGGAAGGCTTGACTCAGGTGTGGGGACAGACGCTGACCTCACTGGAATCCAGGGCCCCAGAACCAAGCCTGCTAGGTCCTCCTAGACCTCCACCCTTGTCTCATCTCTCTTCCCTGCAGAATGAGACAGATGAAAGCCAGATCCAGCTGGCAGGAGGAGACGTGGAACTCCCTCGGGAGCTAGCCAAGATGATCGAAGAGGACACGGAGGAAGAAGAAGATAAGGCCTCTGTGCTGGGACAGCTGGCCAGCCTCCCTGGCTTAGACCTCAGCTCACTTAAGGACAAGGCCCAGACTACACTAGGGGACCTCAAGCAATCAGCTGAGAAGTGCCACATCATGTGACCACTTCCCCTGGGGTTACCTCTGGGATGGCCAGAGGGCTGGTCCCATGTGAGGGCTAGGAGAGTGTCTCAGCTTCCAGATACCTCCACTCCATCTTGGGCTCCCCCCCCCCCATCCCAGCCTAGCCCCAGAGCCTTCTCGTCCATGTCCAGCCTGGGCTCTGACTCACCCTCTTTATTGCCAGCAAAGTTCTCATTCTTCATTTTCTCCCTCTTCAGCCTGGAAAGGTTGCCAAGTTGATAGGATTAGCCCAACCCTCTCTGGGTACAGTCCCCTGTTCTTTCACACAAGAGCACTCACAGAAGGATACAGAAGCCCTGGCTCATTTGCCACAGATGCATCCTGGCACACATAGACACATACCCCTTGGGTTGCCAGTCCCTGCAGATACCAGCACTTGGATAGTCAGAGGGACTCTGGGCACACAGGAAGCCTGTTTCTATCCCCACCTTTATCATCCTAGAAGCTGCTCCTTTCGGGTTTTGTCTCGCCATCTGTAAAGTGGGGATGGACTGAGTGATTTCTAAAATTCTCTCCTGATTGGCATCCCTGACCGCTCAGAACAGAGCTCACATCCCTTCTTGGGCAGGGCAGCAGCTGCAGCCACAGCATCACACAGCTGCCACTGTGGGTTCTGGGAGCGGAGCAAGGCTGTGTGAGGGGCGGGGTGCCAAGGATGGAGCTGGCACTGAACAGTAGCGCCAACAGCTCCAGACCGACTCTGGGCCCAGGGCCCAGCCAGAATTTGTTCTGTTCCTGTAGAATTCTCTAGATTCCATAGTTGGAATTTCCTCTTCTCGCTGAGTGGAAAATAAAAATTCCAAATGGCATGACTCTTCCCACGTCCTGCTGACTTGGAGTTCGCAGGCCTCACGCCTGCCCTTGGAGGGGCATCCTCTATCGCTTCACCCCAGCTTCAGAGGGCTCTTGGAGAGGAACGAGAAAAGGAGGCTTCTGTGGGACTGTTTAGTGTCAGCCTCGACAAGAGGCCCTCTCAGGGCCACATGTGGGGGTGGGGGCTTCACTGAGGGAGCAGACGCACTGTGGGCCTGACGAAGTAAGTCTGAGCACCAAGAGTTAGAGGAGGGCGTGGCAGCCAGCTGGATGGAGAGGTGCATGGGAAGGTGGGACATCTGTCCTGTTGTGTCCCCTCACCTAAGAGATGGAGAATGAAACCCAAAGAGAGGGTCACCATGCTCCAGCCTGGCTCTGCTGTGTGTCCCCAAGTAGGTTCTTTACTTCTCTGAGCCTGTGTTGCTCCTAGGAAATGAAGAGTTCTCTCCCCCCAAAATAATATGTGTTTCAAAGAGTAGCCATTTGTTTTCTTTTATTATTGGTAGTGCTGGGGACCCAGGGCCTCATACACTGCATACTAAGGCAAGTATTCTACAACTGAGCTACACCCACTCCCTTAAGAATAAGAATGCCCTCTATCAGTCCTAGTAATACTTTTTGTTTTGAGACAGGGTTTCTCTGTGTATCTTTGGCTGTCCTGGAACTCACTCTGTAGACCAGGCTGGCCTTGAACTCAGAGATCTGCTTGTCTCTACCTCCTGAGTATTGGGGTTAAAGGCATGCACCACCACACCCAGCTGTGGTAACACTCTTTAAAATAACAGGTGGAGGCACCACCAGCACTGAAAGCCACTGGCAAAGGCAGCATTAGGCCCTGGCAGCTGGTGGGGAGGTGCCCTGAGGCTGGAAGCTGGTGCTCTCAAAGAGTTTTGTGTTTAGGTAGTGAATTATTGTTTCTCTCTCTCTTTGTTGGTCATTGGTTGGTATTAATGTTATTTTGCTCTATTTGAGACAGTCTCATGTAGCTCAGGCCGGCCTCAAACTTCTACATAGGCACGGATGATCTTGGACCTCTGATCATCTTGCCACCACTTCCTGAGTGCCTTGATTATAGGAACAGGTCAACACACCCAGTTTAGGCTGTGCTTGGAATCTAACCAAGGACTTTATGCATGTTAGGCAAGCACTTTTACCAACTGGGCCGCATCGCCTCACTTTCTGTGTTTGGTAGTTTTTAAATTTTAACTTTATTGTTTTGTATGTATGAATGTTTGCATGTATGTATGTGTACCATGGGTGTGCCTGGTGACCAAGGAGGCCAGAAGCCAAGGAGGCCAGAAGAGGGCATCAGATACTCCTGGAGCTGGAGCAGCTACAGATGGCTTTGAGTTGCCATGGGGTAGGTGCTGGGAATTGAATGTGTGTCTGGAAGGGCAACCAGTGCTCTTAACCACTGAGCATCTCTCCAGCCCCTTTGTATCTGAGAGGGGATCACTATTTAGCCCAGACCAGTCTGGAACTTTGCTCTCCTGATCTAGCCTCCCAAGTGCTAGGATTACATTAGTAGCAACACCATGTATGACTTTAGTGAAGAATCAAGAGAAAAATGTTTTTCTTCCATGAAGACTCCAAATGTCATCACACTCTCTGGTGGCTGGCAGGCGGGGTAGGGGATTGGTGTTCTGGAAGTTCCAAATAGCTGCCCCAGTGGGTTATCCCAAGGGCTTGCCAGGCAGAAGGAAAGTGCTACAGGCACCTGGGACCTCCTGGCCTCTGCGCTGAAGGGCTAGCCTGTGGGGAAGCCATCACTATTACAGGCAGGAATTAAACAGTTGGTTTTCAAGGGCAAAGTTCCTGTAAAATAAGAACAAGGAAGAGTAGGTAATGCTGAGGTGGAAGAGCTGAGAGAAAGGGAGGAAAAATCAAGGGGGTGAGGACAGAAGGGATCTACATCCTGATAATAAGAGAGGGGAACAGCCTAGGGAGGCACCTGAGTCTCTCAGATGCCCCTGGTCCACCCCGGGGGAAGGGCTTAGCAGCCACTGGACAAAACCCTCTTCTGACCTTCCCAGAGGAGCCCCAAGCTGGGGGTGGGGAGAGCATGGGCTGCCTCAGCAGCAGCAACAGCAGGGTTCACGTCAGCCCTCCACCCTCAGGGGCCTTCTGCCTAATGGGATTGGACAGCCCCTTCCCCCTCAGTGCTTTGCTGGCTGAGAAAGAGGCCAGCACGGCAGGTCAGGTGGTAGGGGTGCTTGGGGACACTCACTGAACCCTGTCAAAGCAGGGCTGTTTGGTGCCTGAGGTCAGGAAGTGGGAGGGGACTCTGCCTCTCACTGACTCCCTGCTCATGTCCCAGGAACTCCATGAGACCCTGACCTGGTGTTGTGTCCCCAGAATGGAGCAGAGGAGGTTCTAGGGCAGAGGAACCAGCCTGAAGCTCAGGCAAAGATGGCTAAGGTGGGCAGGCTGAGCCCCACCCCCATCTCTGTCAGCTGTGCTACTGAAGTTTTCTGTCCTTCCACATAGTCATTCTTGGCTCCATGCCCTCCACAGGAGAGGCTAACCTAGCCAAGCTGGAACTGTCTTCAGCACAGGCCCTGGATGGAACTGCACAAGCTCCTCTTCTCCCATTCTGTTTCCACTCTTTTTTTGAGACAGGGTTTCTCTGTGTAGCTTTGGAGCCTGTCCTAGAACTCACTCTGTAGCCCAGACTGGCCTTGAACTCACAGAGATCTGCCTGCCTCTGCCTCCCAAGTGTACGCCACCACTGCCTGGATCCACTCTTATTTTATATAGTCACATGCTCCAGGACTGGCCCACCCATCTGATAGGAAGTGAAGACCACAAAGGAAGCCATTTGCCTCCAACATTTCCTTTGCAACAAAGCCTAACCACCTCCTCCCCAAACAGGCCATGATGCCTCAAGCCTTCTCTTTCCCTCCCATCTCTCTGCTCTTTCTCGCTTCCTCTTTTCTTCTTTCCCTTGCAGGACACAGGAAATATCCAGAGTTGATGAAAAAAAGAATCTTTCTGGGCCCAATTTTTCTTACTCCCTAACTCCTACCCTGAGCTACTGTAGATTTCTTAAGGAAAATGAGAACTCCCCCAAATGGGGAGGGATTCTGCGGGAAGTATATCCCAGGACACCTCCTAGCCCACTGCATACACATCAAGGTCTCTGCCTCCACAACACACAGGATTCCGGAGAAATTAGTGACACCTCTGGACCCTACAGTCCACGTCTCCTACCTCCCATGCACCCAGGCAGTTCAGGCCCAGTTCCCAGCGGGAAGAGGAGTGCAGAAATAACAAGTGGCTTTCTAAGGCCAGCTGTTTCCCAAGGCTGGGGTGGGGAGGGTGGCCAGGCTTTGGAATGTGCAGGATCTCCCTTTCTCCCAACCACCAGATGGTCCCTCCTCAGACACTGGAAGCCCTAGGCAGGCACTAGGGACATCTGGGGCATAGTCACTTGTCCAGCTGAGCTCCTGACAGTGCCTATTGACCCAATTGACGCTCAGCTCAGCACTGGGAGGTGGGAGCTTCTGTCCTCTATCCCAGAGCTGAGGTTGCTACACGGCTGTGGAGCCTACAGTCCTGCCTCTAACCCTGTGACTGCCAGGCATTGCTATTCCCAGAGCTTGTGGGAGGGGTGGGGAGGTCACTGGCCTGGGTTCAGGGGTGTGTAGCAGTGCTGCCCTCACTCAGCAGGACCATGAATGTAGGTCTACATGTGAGCTAGGACACAGTTTTGTTTGTGTCTCTGTGTTTGGTATTTCAAGTGATAGCTTGGTAGTGTGAATTACTATGGGGAAAAGTGGCCATTGATGTGCTGCACCCCTCCTGGCTCAGCCGTGTCCCTCTTAGAGAAGCCTGGTACAGCAACTTGGCCTCTCAGGCTAGAGTCCTTCCAGATCACAAGCAGGAACTAAGGCTGTATATCCTTTCCTATAAAAGGGGGAGGTGTGTGCTGCAGGCAGAGCCCAGACACCTGCGTCCTTTGGTCTATTCCAGAGGCTTAGCTGCTCCTCCAGGGGCTGGCCCTTGGGAAAATGTGAGGTCCAGGCCCAGGTGCCGTCCCTGCGTCACTCTGGTATTGGGTGAGATGGGAGGACAAGGGACGGAGCTCCAGGATGGACATCTCTGAAAGCCTGGGAGGTAGGAAGTGGCGGCAGTTCTCCACCTCTCAGGTGGAAAATATTTGGAAAGCAGATCTTGAGCTTCCTTTGGCCTGTGCCACTAGAAAGGCTCTCCGGAGCCCCCTCCCCTCTTGCTCCAGCTCCTAGTCACCTGCTTCACAGGTAGCTTGGCAACAGGACCTTCCTGGAGGACATCAGTTCTACACTTGGGAGAAGCCCTTCCCAGAGCCTCAGACTCCCATGCCCCTCCTGTACTGGGTGTCCCATGCAGTCCTCTCCTCAAACATCCTGCTCTCAGGCAGCTGCCCAGTGCTGCTATGACAATAAACAAGTCTAAAGCCACGATGCCCCTCTGCCTCGCCCTTTTGTGAGCTTCCCCCACCCTTTGTTATTCTGCCTCCCTCCCAGCCAGTCTTCTCCATTCATCCCTACCTTCCTCTCCCTAATTTTTCTTACTGAAACTTTTTATCTGCTCCATTCCCAGAGAAAATTTGAAGTTTGCTTTCTCCCTTCATTTGAAAATAATATTTTATTGTACTCATGCTGTGTAACAGGCCCATAAACACTGCCTCATCACCAACAGACTAACCGTGCAGGCCAAGCATCGGGCCAAGGACCAGAACCATGACTTCAGCAGCTCCCACTGCCCCATAGGACACTGTTGCACACTGCCCCACAATGGCTAGGACAAAGGCTACAGAAATTTCATTCTTTCTGACTTGACCTCTCCTGTATCAGACCCACAGACCCCTCGTAGTAGGCCCGAGACTGTTGGAAATTACCCAGTCTAGGGATCTTTGAGGGACTAAGAATGAGATGAAGAAACTCTAAAAGTTGCCCTTTTCCTAAAACCCAGCTTACTGTTCAGTCACTGGCCCAGTGTGAGAAGAATGAGAAGCCTGGGCCATGGAGGGTGCACTGTGGGATGGTGTAGAGAGAAGGCTTCCAGAGGGCTTGCCTCCTGCTACGAAGAAGCTGAGGTATGTACAGCAAGGGCCTGGCTGGGCTCCAGGCCTGTCCCCCCCTGCCCCGCCCCTCTCCAACACACACTAGGTAGTGGGCAGCAATGGTGCCAATCAGTGGGGCTCCTGGGTCCCCAGAGAGGAAGACAGATGTGCACCTGCTGCTTCCCTCTCCCCAGCTTTCCTAGGTGATGAGCAGGGACACTTCACCTATTTTTTCTTTTTCTTTCCTTTTTTCTTTTTTTGGTTTTTTGAGACAGGGTTTCTCTGTAGTTTTGGAGCCTGTCCTGGAATTAGCTCTTGTAGACCAGGCTGGCCTCGAACTCACAGCGATCTGCCTGTCTCTGCCTCCTGAGTGCTAGGATTAAAGGCGTGCGCCACCACGTCCCGGCTTCACCTATTTTTTCAAAGCAAGAAGAGATGTATAAGTACAGAAAATAATTTAATAGAGAAACAACGAACTGCATTCTTTACATACACCCAGCCTCTGGCAAGGAGGATGCTCTACTTTGCCCTATGGAGACAGTTAAGGGCAGGATGATTAGAAATCACCAACATTCTGACTTTAGAAATAACCCCTGCTCCCCCCATACAAATAAACTCTCACTGCTTGTGATTTGGGGTTATTTGATGCAGAACAGCTCCCCTGTTCCTTATTCAAAATCAACCTCAACACAAAAATTTGAAACAAGATGATTGGGGGGGGCAATAAAAAGAAACCCTCCAATAATTCCAGGTATGTAAATTCATCTCCAGCTCACATAAGCTATAAACTGTGGAGGTATCCATGGCTTAACAAGACAAGAGAAGACCCTGGCCCAGTCAACCCCCCGCTCTAGCACAGGGCCCACTATACGGCTAAGGTGGCATGTTCCCCCTGAGGATCCCCTCCTCTATGCCAAGGCAGGGATAGTCCTGGAATTCTCACATGTACCCCACCTCTACAAAGGACATGACTTTCATGCATGAAGGATTGTCTTAAAGTACTGAAAAGGATGGCAGGCGTGTGCTCCCGGAAAGACTGGAGAGTTCTGCAGGGCTGATTGCATTCTGTAGGGCAGGTAGTCCCTGAGGGGTACTGGAGGGTCCTATTCCAGTGCAAGAAGGGAGCAGGGCTAGAAAAAAGGTTCCCAGGAAGGGTTGGCCCAGGTACAGCAGCTGCCTGGTAGCAGGGAAAGAAGAGAGGTGCCCTCAAGAGACATGATGTCCTCTTTGCAGAGCAGAATACAGTGTGATGATATCCTGAGGCCAACATCCCCTAATAACAATGTCATATTAAGGTAATCCTCAGTACACCTGGCCACCAGATCCCCAGGGGTGGAGAGTACTCAGATGAACACTGGGAACTAGGATGAGGGCATCTTGGAGGTGTTCATCCAGGGAGGCCTCAGGTGCACGGGTGTGAACCTGGGCTGGTAAACAGCTTCTCTCAGGCTTGTGTCCCATCCACTAGTTCTTCTGGTGTCATTGTAGTGTGCAAGCTGAGGGAGGGGAAAGGGAAACGTCAGGCTTGGGTCTGTGGCAAGGGAGGCAGGACCCTGTTATGGGCTGTCAGACCCCAGGGCACGACTCACAGCTACGGACAGACTCCGACAGTCCCTCTTTGTCCAGAGTCGCTGCGTCCCAGTGAGATTCCCTTATCTGTGGGACGTAAAGCATGGCAGGGGTAAGGCAAACAGCTAGACTCAGAAGCCACAGTGCACACACAACCACAGCCCACTGCCCAGTGTGGCTCATCCATGCCCACCTTGATCTGCTCTTTCAGGTATTCAGCTCGAGCCATGAGGTTCTGAACCTGCCAAGAGAAGGCACGCCCAGAAGTGAGCAGGCTTCAAATCAAGTACTTCTTCACCCTTGGTGCTCTCTGGAGTCCTCTGCCTTGTCTCTGATCCTCTACTTTGCTCCCTCCTTCAGGAAACCTGCCCTGCTGCAGGAGCCCAACAAACTTTTGGTTTACCCAGGCACCAAAGTCCTGGGTCACTGACTTCACTATTCTGAGGCCTGCACTCTGGTCTTGAAACACCCGAGAGCAGGGGAATTCCATATGTAGTCTAAAGAGGTCTCACAGACACAGCTGGGTAAAAGGAGAGGAAGACACTCTACTCCCACACCCACTGAGTACCTCAGTGTGAAGGAGTTCCCGCCTTCGGCCCTGGGCTTCTGCTGTAAAGAGAGCAAAGATGGTGAGGACAGGGCAGCCAGAGGCAGGGGCAGAAGCGGGCTGTGGCCTTACCTGCCAACAGCAGTAGCAGCTCCCCGAGGCTGTGCTGGTACAGGTCAAGGGCATCCTGCTCCTTGCCAGCTTCCTCCTACAGACAGAGGGACATCACATTATTCCATGTTGTGCCCTTGGTTTCCTTCCAACCCACCTGTGCCCCTCCCAAGGAAACAAACCTTGGCCATGGCAGCTGAGGCCACTTCCAGGGCAGCAAGGAGGCGAGGCTTGTCACGGGCCATCTCTGATGTGAGAGGAAAGGCTCACAGTGAAGGGAGCAGCCTGTTGTTTTCTCCACAGAAAGCCTACCTCAGTCTCCCTGTCAAGATGGAGTGGGGCTGCCAGGACTCGTGCATGGTCCAAGAACTGAAGCCTACCTCGCAGCAGGCCTTGGACAGATGTGCCCTGCCTTTGCAGGGCCTGGTTGGAGGAGGAGACGATGGCTTTGAGCTCCTCTGCCCGGGACACATACTGCCCCACCTGTAGGAGAATAAGGGGCTGAGGGCTGTCCCCTTAGCCAGCATCCACCTCCACATTTGCCTCTGGTCCTCAGTGACTGCCTCACACTAACCAGGTCAGACATCAAACACGCTAGCCTGATCTAATCCTTCCCCAGCCCTATCCTGTGACAGAGGAGGTTCCAAATCTGAGCGCCATCTGTCAGAGATTTGTGATCTTTGGGTCCTCTTCTTCCATGTCCATCCATTTCCTCCTGGGGAGATCACCCTACCTTGGCCTTAATGGCCTCCTTCCGCTGGGAATCCACTTCGTCTGTGGAAGGTGAAGGGTTCACATGAGGATTCTGCCTGGAAATCCCCGCCCACAGTCAGCCCTCTGCAATCCTCAGATACCAGCTCCAGGTTTATCGTCTGCATTGTCTCCCCTAAGGTCCTGAATGGGGAGCCTGACCCCACTCCTGCCCCTTCTGCACCCAGGTCATAGGAACGGTCTGGGCCTCACAGTGCAGGGCAGGTACAAAGAAGTCCAGAGCCTTGCAGTAGAGTGACAGCGCTGTGGCAGCGTCCCCCTCCTGGTCCTTCTTCACAGCCTCCACCACAAGGGCTGTCTAGAGGAGGGGAGAATCAGCGGTCAGACCTAACTTCCCAATGCCACACCTACCAGCACCAGTCAGAATCCCACCTGCCTTGTGGCTACCAGCTCAGCTTCTATGGGACAGTTCACCACCACAGTAGGTAAATGAGACCCAGCCCACCTCATCCCCATTGGTCTGCTTACTGCCCGCGCCAGGCTCTCCCCACTGGGCATGTGCTCCAGGTCCACCCAGGGGTGGGCAAAGAAGTCCTTGAAGGAGATCCGACGGCTGGGATCCCGTTCTAGAAGTCGCTGCAGCAGGTCACGGCAGTCTAGGGAGAGTTGGGGCCGAAGGGGGAGCTGCAGAGGAATATGGCAGGGACATATGACACTGAGTCCAAAGCCTGAGGCTTCTTAGGAACTCCCGTAAGGGGTACATATTTGGAGGTGGGCTATCTAAGACTTGAGGAGAACACGCAGGTGGTGACGAGCAGGAAGAGAGCCACACATCCTTTACCAGGCTCCTATCAAATGGGAATTTGCCACCAGCCCAGTTCTATGAGAAGACTGGACCTGGCTCCATCATGGCCTTTGCCCCATTGGTTGCCTGCTGCGGCTGACCTGGATCCTCAGGAATGGACCAGATCCAAGGCTTCCACTGTAGAGCATGTCCCACCACCATGAAAGGCCTGGAGCCTAGACTGCAGTCTGCACCAGAGGAATAAAAACCTAGGGCCTTGAATCCCTCAATCCCCAGCGGATGCCACGACCCTGCAAGACGCACCTCAATAACCCGATTGCTGCGAATCTTTTCTTCTAGCTCTGAGAACGATCTGGAAGCAAAAGGAGGTTGTCCAAAGAGGGCTTCTGTGGAAAAAGGCAGAGGTGAGGCTGGAAGAAAACAGGGTTAAGTTTTGCCTCGCTCATCCCTGGGAAGGGAACCAAAATCCCTTGGAGTAGAGCTCTGGGGTCTCCAGTTTTCATCAGAACCCAGAGAAGCCTTGCCCAAGTTCAGAGTAAGCAGGGTGGAGAGCAAGGGAACAAAGGTCTCACCATACAGGATGACCCCCACAGACCAGAGGTCCACACGAGCATCATACTGCCGCTGACACACCATCTCAGGAGCCATGTAGAGTGGGGAGCCACGCAGCACATGCTTCTCATCTCGTGGGGACATGTGCTGTGCAAAGCCAAAGTCTGCAGGCAAGAGGCCAGGCACAGTGCTCAAATCCCAGCTGCTACTGTAACTCTAATCAGAGCTCCTCCCCACCCTAGACTCACCGGGACTGCTCCTGTCTCCTCCCCTGTGCTATGATCCACAGCACTCAACCTAAGTCACTCTGGGGTGGAAACCCTCCTCGCGGCACATAGCCTTTTAAGCACCATCTTCCTAAGAAGCCCATCTCAAAACACCATGCGCACTGAAAGTCCTCCTGCCCCTCCTCCCAGGACTAAGCATGTTCTCTGGCCTCCAAACTCAAGTCCATTCTTTTTCAAATTGTATCAGAGGCCACGACCACCCTTCCAGGGCCATATTCTCCTCAGTGTCCAGACTGAGCCCTAATCCTTTTTTTTTTTAATATTTATTTATTTATTATGTATACAATATTCTGTCAGTGTATATGCCCGCAGGCCAGAAGAGGGCACAGATCTCATTACAGATGGTTGTGAGCCACCATGTGGTTGCTGGGAATTGAACTCAGGACCTTTGGAAGAGCAGGCAATGCTCCTAACCTCTGAGCCATCTCTCCAGCCCCTGAGCCCTAATCCTAATGACAGATTAAGTTGGGTCCCTACTCACAGACTGATCCTGGATGCTGGTCACACACTGGCATTATTGCCAGACTGAGCTCCATTTCTGACCCAGAGTGATCCCTAACTCCATCCACAGCACTGCAGGACTTAAGTGTGTGCTGCAGCCTGAGAACAGGCGCTACCTTTTAGTGACAGGCTCAAACCTGACCTACCACCAATGACTGAAGACAGGGACCCCAGGGGACAAGGATGCTGAGGAAGCCCAACAAGGAGCTCACGGTTCACCCACTCTACACCATCACCCTGCTGTTCCTGACTCAGACCTGCCAGTTTCAGATGGGGCTTCTCCAAAGAGCTCAGCAGAATGTTCTGGGGCTTCAGATCCAGATGAGAGATGTTTCGTTCATGCAGGAACTTCAGGGCACTAGCTGGGGAGCGGGCCCCATGAAAATTAGTCAGAGTCTAGTTCCCACCTGCCTCTCCCTGCCCCAGGCTTCCATTTACCCTCTTCCTGAGGCATTACAGTGGCTTTGTCCTGGCTAGACTGCAGGATACAAGGAAGCACCAGACTCCTGTCACTTTTTAAAGGCATGCACCGCCATCACCTGGAACTCCTGCCACTACTAAACACTTCCCCAAAGGCCTGCTCTTTGTACCCTTCATAAGACACCGCCCTCCCCGCTTCTAGGAGCCTCCTGAAAAGCCCAAGTCCTTTTGCATTCTTCCTCACTAAAGCACTTGGGTTCCACCTACTGGACCCTGGAAGAGTCTACAAGGTTCTTACATCATGTTCTACATGTGGAAGAACTCCCCACATACGGTAGGACACAGACATGGGAGACTGCGAAGCACTGGGGTGGGGGGAAGAGAACACAGGGCAGGCCGTTGGCTTTTACCCAGCTGTTGCATGAAAACACGAGCCACCTTCTCAGGTAGGATCCTGCGGGTGTGGATGAAGCGAGAGAGGTCACCCCCTGCACAGAACTCCATGATGAGGTAGATATTGTCATTGTCCCACTGTGGTTGGAAGTAAAGAGGCAGCTATAGGCAGTGTCCCTCCTCTAGCCTCCTTAGGAGGGAGCCCCGCCCCAGGCTCGCACCTGGAAGTCTTTCAGCTGCACAATATGGGGGTGCCGGATGCCCTTGAGGATCTCAATCTCAGTCAGGAGGTTTTCCACAGATGCCTTGTTGAGACTTTTCTTGGCCACGCATTTTATGGCTACCACCTCCCGAGTATCCTTCTGTAGGACAGGAAATTTGAGGTCTCTGTCTTGGGGGAACCTGCCCCATGGGCTAGAGAGGGCTCGGGGTCCCTCTGCAACCTTCCCCCTACCTGGGTCTATCCACTCTCCACTGGCCTCCAAGTTTCCCAGCTTCCCCTTCCCAAATCAATGAGGCACCCAGATTCTGGAATCCTGGCTTCCCAACCCAGCAAGTGTTCTCCAAATCCCTGTTTCTAACCTTCTGGAGCAGCCAAAAAAAAAAAAAAAAAAAAAAAAAAAAAAAAAAGTCAAGGTTGTTAGAACTGGCCACTCTGCTTTCTAACTGGTCCTGCCTCCCGGGAGTCTGGTCTCAGACTCCTCCCAGCCCCTAAGGCGACTTCCGTGCAGAGCCGGTTCCTCAGCCACTGACACCGAGGTTCCCTTACGTCTTCGCCCACCCTTCCAGAGCAAACCGGCGTGTGTTTGTTTTTAAACCTAAGAGGGGCGGCCAGTTCCAGCCTCTTCCACTCGCCAGGCGTCAGGCGTCCGCCTCTCTCCTGCTCCGGCAGGCCGATCACCCAGCAGCACTTGGTCGGGGCTGGCGGGCACAGGAGCCAGGTAGGTGCCCGGCGCCGGGACACCTCGGGCACAGCCCGCCCACACCCACCTTGGCGTAGGCCTTGTACACGGTGGCGTACGTGCCACTGCCCAGGCGCTCGGTAAAGATGAAACCGTCCAGCCGAGGAAGACCCCAGCAGGGCCCAGCCATACCGCGCCCGCCGCCAGGTGCTTCCTGGTTCGGGGCGCAGGTTCCGGCCAGAGGCGAAGTCGGGGGCGCTCGAGGGGCGGCGGGGCGGGACTCCGCACAGCCCCAGCGCAGCCCGCCGGAAGCGCAGCTCGACGCCTCCCCTCCGAAGCTCCGCCCAGCCTGCCGCGGGCTGGGTGACACCTTCTGCCACGGACTGCCAGGCCGGTTTTTAGACACTGGGGCTTAGTGGGCGAAGCGGAAGTGGGTCGAGTACTGAGGACACTATCACGTGGAAAAGCCTCTCTCAGCACACAGCATCCTAGAGACCACCCGCGTTGGGGGCGGGAGGAAGACCCTGGCCGTCTGCCCTCCACGACCAGAAGCAGTGGGACGAGATCCCTGGGCCGCCGTGGGTGAAGGAGGACCCCAGCAAGTTCTCTGATCCACTACAAGCGCTCTGGCACGCACACAACACACACAATAGAATATTAAAAACTGGTTTTTATATACGCATCCTCCTGAATATTAACCTTCATCAGGTGATGAAAGGAGACAGAGACCCACATTGGAGCACCCGACTGAAATCTCAAGGTCCAAATCAGGAGCAGAAGGAGAGAGCACGAGAAAGGAACTCAGGACCGCGAGGGGTGCACCCACACACTGAGACAATGGGGATGTTCTATCGGGAACCTACTAAGGCCAGCTGGCCTGGGTCTGAAAAAGCATGGGATAAAACCGGACTTGCTGAACATAGCGGACAATGAGGACTACTGAGAACTCAAGAACAATGGCAATGGGTTTTTGATCCTACTGCATGTACTGGCTTTGGGGGAGTCTAGGCAGTTTGGAAGCTCACCTTACTAGACCTGGATGGAGGTGGGTGGTCCTTGGACTTCCCACAGGTCAGGGAACCCTGATTACTCTTTGAGCTGATGAGGGAGGGGGACTTGATGGGGGAGGGGGAGGGAAATGGGAGGTGGTGGCGGGGAGGCAGAAATCTTTAATAAATTAATTAATTAAAAAAATAAAATAAGGGGGCTGGAGAGATGGCTCAGTGGTTAAGAGTATTGCCTGCTATTCCAAAGGTCCTGAGTTCAATTCCCAGCAACCACATGGTGGCTCACAACCATCTGTAATGAGGTCTGATGCCCTCTTCTGGCCTGCAGACATAAAGACAGAATATTGTATGAATAATAAATAAATAAAATAAAAAAAAAAAATAAGGGACTGGAGAGATGGCTCAGAGGTTAAGAGCATTGCCTGCTCTTCCAAAGGTCCTGAGTTCAATTCCCAGCAACCACATGGTGGCTCACAACCATCTATAATTGGGTCTGGTGCCCTCTTCTGGCCTGCAGGTATACACACAGACAGAATATTGTGTACATAATAAATAAATAAATATTTAAAAAAAATAAAAAAATAAAAACTGGTTTTTGAGACAGCGTTTCTCTGTGTAACTCTGGCTGTCCTGTAACTCACAGGTTGGCCTTGAATGCAAGAGATCTGCCTGCCTCTGCCTTCCCAGTGGCTGGGACTAAAATGTGTGCCACCATGCCTGGCTAAAAATAATTTTTTAAAAATGTCTTTGGAAGAAGTCAAGTTGCCATTGCCAAGGTCCTCCCTCATGCCTTTCAGTGTTGGAGGGCGTTCCTCCTCAGAGCTGAGTGGCTTGACAATCTCTCAGTCCAGCTGCCAAGGATCTCAAATTGTCACCTCACCTATCTTCGTGGGTCCTCAGCCCAAACTTTCAGTAAGCCACAGCCCTCCCAAGTCCACCAGAGATATCAGAAACAGTGCTGTCCGAAAATCTTATTTTTATTTAAGCACAAAAATTGAGACATGACATATACATTTGTACATGGAGGAAAATACCAGAAAGTTTACAAAACCCTGGTGGCTGTCATTACCATTCAATGGCTCTAGGGATAAATGGCTGACAGTATGAGGGTAGCCTCAGGAGGGCCCCAGTTCCCAGAGGCAGGAGGCTGGCCATCTTGGTGAACTCCTGCATCACTGACACAAGGTCAGGTTTCAACAGTGATCTAAGTGTCACTGTAGTGACACAGCTGTGGAGTCCCCAGGACAAGTGGAGATCCCTCAGAAGGATGGCTCAGCAGTCCTGCCTGCAGGACATAGTTCTGGGCTAACTTCCTCCAGCAGCCCTAAGAGTTGTAAGAGGTGAGTATTGCTGAAAATGGGGCAGGAATAAGGCTAAGGCAGAGGGGCAGAGTTCCTCAGGAGGTCAGAAGCCAAAACAAACAGGTCAGATGACATCTACCCTCTCAGAAGACTGCCAGAGGCTGGGTAGGACAACTTGAATGACTGTCTTCAGTCCCTCCCAAGTCCCAAGCAACTCCACTCAGAAGTCTGAGAAGAGCTAGTGAGGGCCCCCAGAGGGCACAAGGTGCTATTACACCATGGGACAGCATAGAGGGTCACGACTATTGTGAGGAACACCTGGAGACAATCTGAGGAGCACCTGTGCCCCTGCCCAGACCACAGCTCACCTAAAGTGGAGCCCTGGGCAGGCTTATGAAGCCTAAGCACGAAAGGTGAGACTGTGAAGGCCCCAATATAGGTCAAGCCGGCAGAGGGAAGAAGAGTCCAGGGTGTCTGGGAAATTCCTAGTGCAGTGAGCCCAGGGTTGCCAATGATCCCGTGTGGGGGCATGAACACGCATGCACATGAGTGAATTTGTTTCCAGGGGAAGCAGTCCCACTGCTTCCAGACAAAATCCACCGTCAGAAAAGAGAAGACAGCTTTGTTATTTTTTCTTTTCCCTTGTCCCTGTCCCTTCCTCCCCTTCCCTTATGGGGAAGAGAAAGCTGACTACTGAGGAAGGAACAGGGACAAGACAAAATCCCTGCCAGGTCTGTGCTGGGCAGAACCACTGTGTAAGGCACCCACGGAAAGTGCAGCTCAGAAGGCAGGTGACAGAGAGGCTGGGGTGAGGGAAGGAGAGTGGGGAAGACTAATTCCCCTGGAAGGTTCCTCGGGCAGCAGATGAGGCAGCGCTGCGGAAGGTTCTGTTGCTGAAGATGCCCTGGGAAAACTCTTCCTGAGCCTGCTGGAAGCTGGCTCCTGTTCGGCGGTAGAAGGCATGCACCTAGGAAACAAGGCTGGGGTGAGAAGAGCCCAGAGCAATCCTAGCTGTCAGGGTATTCTCCCAAAGGGGCCCCCAAGTGTTTAACCCTGCCTGCCTGACTGCCCACCCGAGTCTTGGACAAAGGTGTTGGGTTCCTTAGGACTTTAGGGACAAGGAATATTTAGATGTCCACCCAGGAGAGATACCTTTTATTTGTGTTTGCTGTTGGCTCATACCCTACTTACCCGCTGCAGGAGGAAAAGTGAGAGCCCAGCACAGAGGGTAAAGAAGCCAGCCACTACCATCATGATGATGGACACAGGTAAGTGCCCACCTTGCAGGGTAGACAGGGCTGCGAGCCAACCACTATGAAAGGAGAAACCAGGGGTGAGGTAAAACTGAGACTTGGAAGTCCCCAAGAGGAGCACTTCTCCCAAACGGCTGTCTTGGTCACCACCTGGGCATCTCCCTGCAGCACAGGGAGCCTTGTGGTTCAGTGACCTTCCTCTGTGACTGGGATGTGAGCGCTGATAGTGTGAGCCCACACTGCTCCAACATGACCTCTCCTGAAGTCTCAGAGGTGGAGTCACATGGAAATCTTCTGCCCCAGTGAGGTCTAGGAAGGAGATGTGACAACTGCCTTGTCAGGATCAACCAAAGGCTCAATGTGTGCTGCAGACTGAGGGTGGGGACGAAGAAGGCACTGGTTCTGCACAGAGGAATCTGGGACAAGGACACTGACCAGCTGTTTACCTTGTCACCTCAGCTTCCCCCATCAGGACTCTGCTTCTCGTAGTTAGGTCATTCTCACAGCCTCAGGGTCCTTAGCTATAAAGGGCTTATTCTCATGCTGCCTGACTTCAAAACTTACAACATAGCCACCGTAATAAAAACAGCGAGGGAACAGCATGAAGACAGAGCAATGCCATAGGTTTCAGAGTCCAGATACACCTGTTTTTTTAAATTTTATTGAGTTTTATTAAGCTCTACATTTTTCTCTGTTCCCTTCCCTGCCTCTCCCCTCCCCTTCAACCCTCTCCCAAGGTCCCCATGCTCCCAATTTACTCAGGAGATCTTATCTTTTTCTACTTCCCATGTAGATTAGATCTATGTCTGTCTCCCTTAGGGCCCTCATTGTTGTCTAGGTTCTCTGGGAATAGAGAGATTTTTAAAGTTACTTATTTTTATCTTTTCTGTGCATTGTTGTGTCTGTGTGAGGATGTCAGATCCTCTAAAACTGGAGTTACAGACCGTTGTTAGCTGCCACGTGGCTGCTAGGAATTAGCCAGGTCCTCTGGAAGAGCAGTTAGTGCTACTAACCACTGAGCCATCTCTCCAGCCCCAGTCTACTTTTTTTTTCTTTTAAATAAGGGTCCTAAAACCAAAGGGGACAGTGAGATGGTTGGGTGGGCAAAGGTACGTAGTATATTAAAGCTGAGTGCTGTGGCTTATACCTGTAATCTTAGCAATTGGGAGGCAGAGGCAGCAAGATCAGCAGCCTTGTATAGGAGAACTCAGTTGGTAAAGTGCTTACAGCATAAGCATTAAGACTTGAGTTTAGAACCTCAGACCCCATATAAAAAAGCCTATGCTTATCATCCCAGCCAGCACTGGAAAGGCAGAGACAGGCTCAGAATGCTAGTGTGGCCAGCACTTGCCTCACACTCTGGACGTCCTAACTGCTGCAGGGAGGGGATCAAAATAGTGCCACCCTTCCAGGCTCAAGCTCTCAGCCTCATGTCAAGTTGACATTTTTGCAATGTTCCCTGTGCACTGGGGTAGAAAGGAAAACGTCAGCCATCAGCTTTTCTTTTGGAAATTAATTCTGAGCTAAGACGCAGTTAGCCAGGAAACTCAAACCAGCTACATGTTCCAGAATGGCAAGATACCTCTCCAAGGAGGCAGGCCCCATCTCCTGCAGTCACAAGGCCTTGAGAGAAGAAGTAAGATGGGAGCTGAAGATGTTGCTCTACTGGTAGAGGGCCTGCCTAGCATGCACGAGGCCCTGGATTCCATTTTAAGTGCTACATAAGAAACAAAACCAGAAAAAAATGAAACCAAAACCAAACCAAAACACACACACACACAAAAACCAGGTACAGCTTAGAGGCAGAATAATGACCAGAAGTTCATGGTTATTTTGGGATAACACAGTGAGTTTAAGAGAGGTAAGGTGTAACTTTGGCTGCATCAGTCCCTGGAAGCGTGCTGCAGGAGAAAAGTAAGAAGCTGCCATACAGTGCCGGACACAGCCCTAAAGATTTAAGCCTAACTGGCATGGTAGCTCGTACCTGAAATCTCAGCTCTCTGGAGGCAAGCAAGAGGATCACCATGAATTTGAGACCACTCTGGGATATATTATATATAATAAATCCCAGGCTGGAGTGAGACTCATCTACACACCATAGAATGTAGAGAACAAGGAAAGACTGGTAGCTACTGTAGGATAATGGGAAGCTGGCGTATGGCTCAGAGACAGAGGATTGAGTAGCATGCACAAGGTTCTTCTGGGTCTGATCCCTAGAGTCACAAAAAAAGATGACCAGGAAAGAAGGTGTTGTATGGAATTTCCTCAGAAATTGAGACATTCTATCCTATTGGAAGCTCAAGCAGAAAGGTAAAATTCAAAACAGATTTAGGAAGTTCCTGAAACTGACCAGATTCACTAGGGCCCTCCCTGCTAGAGTAAGCAATAAAAGCTGAGAGCCCTCCTTTGCTGAAGGAGCTAAGGTGCAAAGAAGACTCTGAGACCACAGCAGATACCTGGGAATGATGTAGACAGTCACTTAAAAGGACATTCTCCAGCCTGGGGAGCAGCCTGCAGGCTATGCAGTGTGCTCTAGACTCCCAGCTTCATGGACTGTCGCCCAAGCTGGGGTGGGCTTTGGTAATGCAGCTGCCTGAGTTGTTTCTGCTCCAGTCACTATACCTCACCCATATCCTTGTAAGTAACCCTAATAAAACTTATTGGTTCACCAAGCTAGGCTTTGGTGGTATCGGTACTTTGTTGTCATGGATTCCCTATCTGGGGCAAGTAGATGTGTGCTCCGTCTTCCCAGGAGATGTTTCGTCACACAGCAGAGAACCAAGGCAGATCATAGGATACCCTCCACTCTTTCTCCACCATGGTCAAAACAGGCTCTCCAAGAGCCAGAAAATGGCAAGGAAGTTGAATCCTCTATGATACCTCAGATCTTACCTGGTCCCCAAGTTAGGCAAGCCAATCATTTGGATGAAGTAGATCCCTATTTGACAAAAAAATACAAAGAAGAACACGAAGAAGCTGAAAGAGTTGTCAGACCTGTGGAGAGAGAAGAAGTAAATCACAAGCAGGACAGTGAGACGAATCCGTGGGGAAAGGGATTTGCCACCAAGCCTGATGCTCTATGTTCAATCCTGGAACCCAAAGGATGAAAGGAGAGAACTCTCACAAGTTGTCCTATGACATACTTATGTGCACTGTGGCACATACGTATATGTGAATGTACACACACATACCAAAACCACAAACAGATAAACCTAGGGCTCGAGGGATGGTTCAACAGTTTGGAGCACTAGTTGCTCTTCCAGAAGACCTATGATTCCCGGGATCCACATGGTCCCTCACCACTGTCTCTTAATTCCAGTCTCAAGGGATCCAACACCTTCTGGCCTCTGAGGACACTGCATGCATATGGTGCATAGACATTCACACAGGCAAAACACTGACTCATACAGTCTTTAAGGCCTGTGAGTTCAATGCACTAAACTGCCCCCAACACACACACACACACACACACACACACACACACACACACACACCCTGTAGACTTCAGAAGCACGCTGCAAAGACTCCTCAAGAATTAAGGACCTCCCACACTGTGCTGTTTTGTTTTAGGTATAGACAAGGGTCTCCTGAAGCCCCGGCTGGTCTCTTAATTTCCTATGTAATCTTGAACTTCTGACCCTCTTTTCTACACCTCCCAAATGCTGGGAGTATGCCACTAAACCTAGTTTTATGTGGGGCTGTAATAGAACCCAGGCTTTGCACATCCTAGGCAAGCACTCATCAACTGAGCCATATCCTTGGCTTTGACCACTGCATCCTTGAGAATCAGAATACTATGCAAATTCAGGATCTGCCTTGCTGATACTTCCGGCTCTTCATCCCAAGACTTGGAGGACTCCCAGCCTTAAAAGCATCAAGCATGGAAATCCCTAGAGTGTCTTAGAGATACATATATTTATACATATATTTATGCTCACATATTGGCAACAGATCATAATGGTGAGCCACAGCATCTGACATCCAAAGGGCAGCACCTCAAGTCTCAGGAAGGTGCTCCCTCTTCACAGCAACTAAATCCCTGCCTGCCAGTTAGTCGGCCCAGGAACAGTACCACAGCAGGGAGGCTCCCAGTCCCTCTCATTTGCCTGTGTTCATTCATGAACAGGCCTCTAGCTAACCTCACTCACAGGGTAGGCTGAGGTAAATAGCTTTTAATTTGTCTGCTCTGACTCAGTGAGAAAAGGAAAGCAATTTCCCACTACTTTGTTCTGAGCTAGGACTGTGATGAGACCCAGAGCTTGGATCTATCGGCTGCTCCTGGGATGCCAGCCATACCCGCATCTCTTGTACTAGCTCCACTCACCTGAAAGCCTTGTAGATTGGTCGGTACCAACAAAGGAAGGCACAGGGGGTGAAGATCACAAACCAAAGGATGGAGAGGCCAAAGGCCGTTCCATTAGCAGCGTTACTTGTGAACCAGGCCAGGCATGCGAGGAGGTTTAAAAACAGAGTCACTGAATGCACTGAAAGGGGCAAGGAGAGAAAAGAGGTTTGACCCAAGGTGGCCCGAGGCCTGGCTGCCCACAGAGCAAACCACTCCCTAGGAAAGGCCTGCTGTGAAGGAGGCTGCAAATACAGGAAGGGACTTCGGTCTATACTTAGGCAAGATTAGCTTTTAGATCCTGGTTCTCTGGGACCTCACACCAGTGACCAAGCTTTCTTAGGAGGTGACAGTGAGACCTAGGTTTCAGGGATAGATGCGGTAAGGTGCAGACCCAGGGCTCATCCTCGGGGAAGGAAATAACTCTTTCTCAAAGGCCCACAATGAAGGTGCAGAATTTTTCCTCACTGCTGCAATCTAGAGGCCTTTTAATGCGGTGAGCTCTACAGGAACACAGAAGTCTCTGGATAGTCCCTTCTCCCTTTCAAAGAAGTCTAGCTGGCCCTCTTGAGCAGGTTCCCAGACAGGACATAAAGAACCTCCCCATGCCAGCCCAAACACTGGGAAGGACAAAGTCTGTGAGAGGTCTTGACCCCAGGGAGCAAGGCCCAAAGTAAACACAGACATCTCAAGACAATGTCAGTGCACCCCGGAACTCACACATCCAGAGATAGTAAAGCATTTTGCATATCCGCTGGTAGTCAGCAGGGATCTCTGTGGAGAAGTCCTGATAGAAGCAAGGCTTGACGGGGCACCACGACGGCAGGGGCGGCCAGTTGTTGTCTCTCACTGTGTAAAAAGGATTCAGCCTCATCAGTGGCATGGAGGAGAGCACACACTGGCCCAGCTTATAGGCAAAGCAGAGCTTGCAGAAGTGCCCCTACAAGCAGAGTTCAGGAGTCTTGGGGGCTTCATGGACCATGACGTGAGATCAAAGAGGAAGAGAAATACCCAAGACAATGAAGCCCGACTACATCAGAGAGAGCTAAATATCCTAAGTCAGCGATTCTCAACCTTCCTAATGCTGCAAGCATCTGCCTGCTTTTACCTCTTGAATGCTGGGATTAAAAGGGCAAGCTACCACATGCCTTTTAAACTACTTTTATTAGTGACCAGCGCATAAGCAGAACAACCAGGGTTGTCATCATAAGCATGTATAGGGTGACTATACAAGTCAAGCCACCACCATCTTGGGAATTCAGCTGCATCCTGTAGCAAAAGCATTATCCCAGCTGGGCTTGTGCACCATTTACCTCCCCTCATGGAGGGGGACCGGTCAGGAGACCCTCATCTAAGTATCCAGACATTCCCTACCACAGGTCGTTTGCAATTCTGCTTTAACCGCACACGGTCTTCGGGGAGGGGCTAGTCTATAAGGAAGGGGGCTCCATCTACACCGCTACAGGGAAGTCTTCATCCCTGCTGGGTAAGGCTTTCCAGGTGTGGCCTGTTGGAGGAACACCCACACCCCTGGAAGTAACCCCTCACCTATGCTCTGGGAGGAAGCCCAATAAATCTATTGGTTCCACAGAGAGAACTTTGTCATTGGGACCTTGTTTATGTCTCCTTCTGGGAAGTAATTTTAACAACAACATGGAACTCTGGGCCCAGGGAATCAAAGAATTTCAGAGCTGGGAAGGAATGCAAAAATAGCCCATATCTGTCAGGCCTATTCTGCTGGTATCCTAACTTCTGCCTAGACCCAGCACCCACCTTCCCTTCCCTTCCTTCCTTCCTTCCTTTCTTCCTTCTTTCCTTTTTTTGGATGCAGTCTTGCTATATTAGAGCCTTGTCTTGCCTGGAACTTGCAGTGACCCTCTTGCCTCCGCCTCCCACGTGCTAGGGCTACAGATATTGCCACTATGCTAAGCTCCCCAAACCAATATGCTTCCAAAATCAAAAGCTTTGCAAGATCTCCCATGAAGATAGCTCAGTACACTGCCAGGTAGAGGAGGCTAGACCCCAACAGTCTTCTTTACCATGTAAGTTCGCCGCGGTGTTCTGCAACTCTCGCTCCTTGCGTTCCAGCTCAGCAGCTTTCCTGTCTAATTCTTCCTGCTGCCGAAGCAGGCCTGCCTGGGCTGCAGCTGCAACAGCCTAGAGAGGACACGAGCAGGGAACAGCCAGAAATGAGGAAGGAACAGTGTCAGCCCAGGTAGGCCAGCAGAGGCACTTTACCCAGGCAGGAAGAGCTAGCAGGAGGTCTCAGAGGCAGCCCTGTCCAGTAAAGTGTCTCCGGTACTAAGGAATACCATGCAAATGCCTAGGTGATCCACCGCCCACTACCCTTATACCACCTTGACTCCTTGGTCCTTGCCAGGACTCTCCACTTCCTCCCCTTCCCCCATGGCTTGTCTAGTCCCCCATACTGGAGTCCAGGCTAAATTGAATTATATTGTCCTTTGGGTAACACCAAAGGGGAAAGACTTCACAAGAGCCCAACCTGAAGCCAGAAACCCAGAGACCTGAAGCTACAGGGAAGAACCCAAAGCGAGTGTGCAAAGTTGAAACAATGCTAAGCTGCCAGCAGAAAGCAGAGGGAGGATGTGACGCAGGCCACGGACACCAGAGCCCCAGGAATTTACACCAAGGCAACCTTCCTCCCTACTCTGCCCAAGGAGCTGCCTCCTAGGCCCACCTGAACAGTGTCTGGCCATGCCTTGGAGGCAGGCCATGACTATGGCCCTTCTCTGCCTGACTTTCTTGGCAGGCAGGGGCCAAGCTTTATCACCTCTGCAGGCAGAGCAGAGCCTTCTAATGAGGCAGCTCAAGGACGCTCAGGTGAGGCTGAGTAGAACTGGGCCCAGGGTCCTGCTCCTGCTGCTGCCACCACTGTTTGGCCCCATCGTCCTCCTGGAGAATGAGACGGTGGTCCTCCGGAGCAGCCAGTCCACTGGCCATCTCACAGGATGACAATCAGGCATATGTGTACACATTTCACCAAAGCAGTTCTCCAGAGAGTGAAGGCTGCCTCTGGACACTGGGATTAGCACTGACTGTACAGTGTCACAGTGAGGGTTCTAGGCTCATCTCCCTGTGCCGTCACTGGAACAGAGGCAGGGTCTCTGCACCCCTACTGCATCACCCCATGAACATAAATTGACCCTGCAAGTAGGGATTGTCTCACTCCACAGGGTTCTAGGAGCCAGCCTGAAGGCTCCAGGTGCCCAGCCCACCCTCTCGCTCATCTACGCTAGGCCTACCTTTGGAAGCTTTCGCATGTAGCTGTCCCTGGGAATACTATCTCCTCCTAGTAGCATCTGCCTCTCTGAGGGCTCACCCGCTGCCAGGAATCGGGCAGGCAGAAACTTGCTGGCCTGCCTAAGCAGGAGCTGCAATACACAACTCCACTGTGGGCCATGCTCACCAGGGCAGTGAGAAGCCCGGGGTGGGGTTGAGGGTGGGGAGGTGACTGAGGCCAGCATCAGGCACAAGCAGACAAGGTTCAGCAGACCCAGTGACAAGACAAAGGCAAACAGGATGGAAGGCAGGAATAAACGAGATTGAAAAAGAGAGGGGCGAGGGTTGTAGTTTGGTGACAGAGCTATTGTAAGGACCCTGATTCGATTCCCAGTATCACAAACAAAAAAATAAAGAGATTCTGGGACCTAAGAAGGACCTGAAGTGACACAGCAGGGCAAATGCTCTCTGAAGACACCAAAGATGCTAGCCCAGTGAGTAGTGCTTACTTCAGAGGTGGGAGTGGAAGAGTGACGCCATAGGTTGGTTCCAAAGAAATTCACAAGCCACCTCAGGGACAAAGGTCCTTTGCTGCCCCCAACCCTACGGGTTCAACTATGGACCTGGGTGATTCCCACTTGCACAGGAGAAGCCAAAGAACTCTCAACCTGTACCTGGGGTGTTGGCTGTGCAGGCTCCACTGAGGGCTGGAGAACTGCTGGCTGCGAGGGCCCAGGATGTTGTGAGACAGGAACCGTTGTTGCTGCATTTGTCTGTGTGGGGCAAAGGAGGGGAATGAGTGGATTCTACTAGTGGCAAACCACAGTGAGGGACCTGATCTGGGCTCTCTCCTGCAGGTTTTTGGCCAACAAGGCTTAGGCTTAGAGAACAATGACCTCTAACCCATACCCCCTAACCCATACTCTTGGCCTTGCTAGATACAAGGCTTTCCAGCATAGCCCTGTCACAGACTGACAGGAGAACTTCAGTGACTTTCAGTGACGTCTCCATTCTTACCTTACCCCAAGTCCTCATCTGGACTGTCCCTTTGAGGATGTTAACTTCTCCAGAGCTGTTCTTTTTCTGCCATGTTCCTTGCCCCAGACGCCTTGGCACCTCCCACTAGCACACATGCCACTACCTCCCAGAAGACAGCACAACTCAGAGAAAGGACATAGTCACCAACCTCCGAGAAGGGATTAAATTCAGCAAGGCCACCCTGGGGGGCATTGGTCAGCTGGGTCACAGAGGGATCCTGGGAAGGAGAGAAAGAGGCATTAGTTATTGATAGGAGGAAACACCCCTGACCAGAGGCTAGCAGGCAATCCCAAGTCCCAAGTATCCAAGGTTCTGGTCTGCTCTGCAACCAAGTCTCTTCATCTGAATTCTTTACCTTTCTGGAAACAGTCGGCCCCACGTAGGTGTTCTCAGTGCCCAGATCCAGAAGGGGTCACAATATTTAACCCTGGTACTTTCTTCACTTTGGTGGGGAGGGGGTAATGTGGTTGGTGGCAGTAGAGACCTTCCTGTACTGTTTTATTTACTTATTCATTTAAATTAATTTTATTTTATGTATACTGGTTTGAGGTAGTTGGATCCCCTAGAAATGGAGTTACAGACAGTTGTGAGCTGCCCTGTGGGTGCTGGGAACTGAGCCCGGGTTCTCTGGAAGAGCAGCCAGTGCTCTTAACTGTTGAGCCATCTCTCTAGCCCTTTTATTTATTTATTTTTGTTGTTCTTTTTTCTGGCGCTGGAGATGGAACCCAGGGCCTTGTGCTTGTGAGGCAAGAGAACTCAACCACCGAACTAAATACTTTACCCTGTTATTTCTTAGTCTACAGAGAGCATTTTATTCCTCTTGCTTTTTAGAGATGAGCTGAAGGTTCTGGGACGGAAACATGCTGCTGGCTGCCAGCAGTGACTGTTAATCAGGCACACTTGCGAGGAGGGAGAAGATCTCAGATGAAAAGGCCTGGAAAGTGTTTCCTTTTCTTTCTCATTCTTAAAAAAAAAAAAAAAGAAAGAAAGAAAGAAGAAAACAAAATTCCTTATAGTTCAGTATGGCAGTATGTCTGTGATCTCAGCACTCTGGAGGCCGAGGCAGGAGAATTAGGATCCAGAGAGCTCTAGGCCAGCCTGGGCTTACCTACACACCAGCAGGGCTATAGAATGAGAGATCAGGAGATCAGCACAATACTCAAAAAAAAAAAAAAAAAAAAAAAAAAACAAACAAACCAGAAATGGAAATCAGCAGCAGAATACAGACTGCCTGTGTTTCCAGTCTTGCTCCCACCCTCCTCTTTGCTTAGGTGGCAAGACAGTTTGTATTCATCAATCCTGCTCACGAGTATGGGGTTCAGGTCTTGCTCCACAGCCTGCAGGAACTCTGGGAGGAACGCAGGAGAGAGTGTCACTGGCTGGAGTTCGTTCTCAGACCTGCACTTGTTTTGTTTTAGAAGACAAGAGTTTCATATACTCAGGTCAGCCTCAAATTGTAAATGTTGGGGAATATTATTTTAAGGTGTGTTACTTTTGTTTATGTTTCATTTGTTTAACTCTGTGAAGCTGTTTTACTGTGTCTATCTAAAACACCCGATGATCTATAAAGAGCTGAACAGCCAATGGCGAGGCAGGAGAGAGGAATAGGCAGGGCTGGCAGACAGAGAGAAAAAAATGAGAAATTTGGGGGAAAAAAAGAGAACTGGGAAGGAGGACTTCAGGGGCCAGCCCCCCCCCCCCCCCCCAGCCCTGCAGCTAAACAACCAGACACTGAGTAAGTAAGAAAGAAAAGTTAAACAGGAATAGAGAAAGATAAAAGCCCCGGGATAATTTATGTTAAGAAAAGCTGGCAATAAACCAGGCAAGCTAAGGCCAGGCATTTATAACTAAGAATAAGCCTCTGTGTGTGATTTATTTGGGAGCTGGGTGGTGGGCTCCCCCAAAAGTAAAAAAAAAAAAAAAAAAAAAAAAAAAAAAAAATCCAAAAAGTCAGAAGAGTAAAACTTTACCCAACACGTAAAGACCAGGATGGCCTTGCTCTTCTGATCCTCAGATCCTCATGAGCCCACCTCCCAAATGCTGGGATTACAGGTGTGTAGCATCACACTTCGCTCTATAGACCCAATTCTTAAATACTGTGACGGTGTCATAGACACTGAGAGCACGCCCCTCAGCTCACAGGTGTGGAAGACACTGGTCATGGTGAATTGGCAGGAGCTTCCTATTTTGAAACTTAATGGAGCTAAGTGTCAGCACCAAGAATGGCCTCTGGCTTTTCTATACAGGAGATCTATCTTCCCACGGGGACCAGCAGCGCCTAGGATAAAGCTGTGCCTGAGCACCCCAGTGCCACACCCTGAGTGGAGCACCAGCTGGAATCACTGGAATCACAGCTCATCTTAGGGACCCTGTACCTCCTTTCAACATCCTCCACCAGACTGCATCCTGTCTGTTGGACACACACCTCTGCTTTGGTGACTCCTGCAACTCAGTGTGACAAAGTGAGGCTCTAGTGGTCACTAAAGGCCACGGGGACTGGTCCTGAGGTTATTCCTACTAGCCGTCTTCTCTCAGGATCAGTCGGCCTGTGGGAGGCTCTGGCTAGGGTCTACCCTGCTTGCAAAGCCAGAAGATACATACCAGTGCAAGCAAGCCCAAGTCACTGAAATCAGACCCCAGTCAAGGAACTGGCTAGTACAGTCTGTCACAACAGGACACAGGAACCAAGGGGCAGCTCAGGTAGCAGTTTCAGGAGCTGGCGCATACACACCTGGCTAAAGTGTGAATGTTTGATAGGCAGCTTGAAGCTCAAGGCAAGGTTCCATTTCTATCACAGGACAGTCAGGTAGCAGATTCTTTAGGGTGGTGATGAGATGGATGGGACTACCCTGTCCACAGAGTCTCCCCCTCCCCTTTCTCTAATGTCCTCAAGGTATGGCCCTGGGGCCCTAACCAGGCTCACCCTAACTAGTGAGCTGGGAGTGCTCTGCAGCTGGGGCCTCTGGGTCTGGCCCATCCTTCAGGCTCCCTGGGGTTTGCTGAGGGGCCTGTGAGCCACACTGTAGTGTGTCTTTGTTCCCAAGCGCTGCCTCATGCCAGGGAACCTGCAAGACAACAGAGGCCTCTTGCCTGGGACCAGATGAGACTAACACTGTGACATATGGGGACTTCTCCCCTAAGGAAACCTGAGCTGTCCCTGAGAGAAGCTGAGGTTAGATGAGGACAGGGAGGGGGTGAGGACTAAGGGAAGGTGACATTTCCTAAATGTCTACTATGTGCCAGGCTCATCACGTAATGACATTACTGTGAATTCTATTCACCCAGAACCGATCAATGTGTCACATCACTAGGAAGTTATTTGCTATTTATTTTTGAGAAACTTACTCCATATTGCCTTACAGAATTCACTATCTACAGATCCCTTAACTCCACCCCGACACAAGAGTCTCTGTTGCAGCTCAGGCTGTCCTGAAACTCAGTATTGTTTACCAGACTGGCAGCGAACTCGAACCTTCTGCTATGGCCTCTCCAGAGCTGGGATTACAGGTATGTGCAACCACACCTAGCTGGGCAGTGACTCAGCTTCTCTCCTTTGTTTCTATAATGTATTGATGGGCTGACGAGATGGCTCAGTGGGTAAAGGCGATTGTCACTTTGAGTTTAATCCTCGAAACCTACATGGTGGAGAGAATGAACTCTCTACAAGTTGTCCTCTGACCTCCACACATGCAGATATGCAGGTAAAAGGAAGAAAGAGGAGCCAGGTGGTGGGGGTGCACACCTTTAACCCTAGCACTCGGGAGGCAGAGGCAGGCAGATCTCTGTGAGTTCAAGGCCAGCCTGGTCCACAGAGTGAGTTCCAGGACAGCCAAAGATACACAAAGAAACCCTGTCTCAAAAAACAAAAAAAAAAAAAGCCGGGCGATGGTGGCGCACGCCTTTAATCCCAGCACTCAGGAGGCAGAGGCAGGCGGATCTCTGTGAGTTCGAGACCAGCCTGGTCTACAAGAGCTAGTTCCAGGACAGGGTCCAAAACCACAGAGAAACCCTGTCTCGAAAAACCAAAAAAAAAAGAAAGAAAGAAAGAAAGAAAGAAAGAAAGAAGGAAATATTCATTATATTTCATTCTGTAAAGACTTGATATAGATACTCTGGTCATCTTTTGTGTTTATGGCTCTACTGAAAAAGACAACCACAGATTTCCTCATATAACCTCCACCACAGCCATATGAGAGACATAGACGGGACAGCTCAGTGTGGGGCTGGTAGCTCAAGATCCCTGGGGCAGGAGACTGGAGATGGCTGGGAGGTTAGGAGCACTTGATGCTCTTCCAGAGAACCCACATTCAATTCCCAGCACTGACATGGTAGCTCACAGCCACCTGTAACTCCAGTTCCAGGGAATTTGATGCCCTCTTTGACCTCCTCAGGCCTCATACACATGGTACACAGGCCTACACACAGGCAAACACCATGTACATTATGTCTGAGTGTGACTCCGGATCCAGGTCTGACTCTAGCGATAGGACAGTAAGCCTGAGACAGCAATGCTGCAGGACAAACAGAAGATTATCAATTACTATGTGGCTAAAGTAAACGACCCCTGTTCCCAAAAGGCATGAGCAAGGGCTTCCTTCCTAAACTTCAAAGAGCTGGATGTTGGGGCACATCTTCAGTAAGTCACAGGTAGAGCCTTCTCATGTAAGGGTCACACTGACGAGCCCGAGGAGGACCATGAGCTTTCACTCCAAGTCACAGAAATGACATTACCAGCGTCAACTTTTCCCACTCACCAAGCACCAGTTGGCTCTTAAAGGGGTAAGCAGTTATTTAGAAGAATGGCGAGGTCCAAGCACACCTACACGGAAGATGTAACCTCAAGCCCCCAGCTGCTCAGACTGGAACAGCACTTTTACTGATAAGAGGGAGCAAAGCTAAAGTTAGTTCTTTACATTCAGTGGACAGCTACAGTGTGAGTTCACAGTCTGGCGGACTGGTAACTGAGACAAGTAGACACATGCCAAGAGTATACTGGGGTGAGGTACAGAGTGATCGACAGGGAAGGGTTGGGAGGAAGGTGGGTGGGACAGTTAGCTTTAACTGTGAACTTGCTTCAACTTTATAATCATCTGGGGAGTCTCTCAATTAGAGACTCTCCACACTGGGTTGGTTTGTGGGTTTGTCTGCGGGAAGGTTATCTTAAGTTAATGGATATGGGAAGCCCCAAACCACTGTAGGTGGCTCCATTCCCTGGGCAGCCAGGGAACCCCTGAACTATGTAAGAGTAGAGAAATCAAGCTGAGCATAAGCAGTGAGCATCTATGCCTTATATGCTCTTCGTTCTTAACCGCAGGCCTGAAGCCTCTGTTTGAAGTTCCTGTGTTAACTTCCCCATAATGTTGGACTGTAATGGAATTCTAAGTCGAAATAAACCCCATTCCCCCCTAAGTTGCTCCTTGCCAGAGTCTTTTATCACAACAGAAATGAAACTAAAGTAGTGGGGTTCCCAAAAGAAAGGAGGGAGGCAAGCAAAGGCCCAGAAGATCAAGGCCAGCGGCGGGTAAGGAGCATTTCCACTGCAGTAGAGTGTGAGGGCCCTGGGAGAAGCGTGGCTGGGCTGGGGCTTACAAGGCCCCTCTTCCTGGTTTGGAGGGAAATCTCTTTGTGTGTTTCTTATTTCCCGATTAGCTCTGAGCCTCACTGACTTCCCTGCTTTCCCGTTATATGCCGCACCCAAGCTCCTGGTGTGAGACTGTTCCAGACTCCAAAGTAGCACATTAAACCCTCGGGTCTGGCAGGGCAGTGCATACCTGTAATCCCAGCATCATGAGGCTGGCAGGAGGAATACTACAAGCTGAGGCTACGGACATCGTGGGTGTGAAGCCAGTCTAGGCCACACAGCAAGACCCCGTCTCAAAACAAAAGAACAAAACGAAATATCCTGAAGTCATACAAAAAGGTTCCATTCTGTAAGTGTCAAATTAGTTTGGTCAAGTTAGTTTCGTTAGGCCGGCAGGAAAACACACAAAACATAATGCAACAAGACTGTGGGAAGTATGGTGGTCTCTTTTCTGTCTCCCAAAGTTCATAAAATGTGATAATGACACTTTGACCTCAAAATACAAGGGCTAGAGGAGGGACATGTTGAAAAAATAATTGGGATGTAGCTCATTTTGGTAGAATGCTTGCTTAGCAAGTATGAAGCCCTTGGTCTGATCTTCAGCACAGCATACACAGGGCAGGATGGCATATGTCTGATGGGGGAAGAGTCTTCTGTTTTGTGTTAATTTCATTGGTTAAATAAAGAGACTGCCTTGGCCCTTTAATAGGACATAAAATTAGGTAGGCGGAGTAAACAGAACAGAATGCTGGGAGAAAGAAGCTGAGTCAGGGAGTCGCCATTGTTCTCCCACTCCAGACAGATGCAGGTTAAGATCTTTCCTGGTAAGCACACCTCGTGGTGCTACATAGATTATTAGAAATGGGTTAAGAGGCTGAAACTAATGGGCCAGGCAGTGTTTAAAAGAATACAGTTTCTGTGTAATTATTTCTGGGCATAAGCTAGCCGTGTGGGTGGCCGGGTGCCAGGGGACGCAACCTCGCCGCTCCTACTACAACATACGTCTGTAATCTCAGCACAGCATACACGGGGTAGGATGGCATACATCTGTAATCTCAGCACAGCATAAACTCTAGTGGAAGCAGAATGATCAGAAATTCAAGGTGAACACCATTAATCCCAGATGGAGCTCTACAAATTTGAGGACAGCCTGGTTTATCACAGTGAGACCCAGTCTCAAAAAGTAAACAAATACACAGGCCCCCATGATGTCACATGCCTGTAATCCCAGCACTTGGGAGATTGAAGCAGGGAGATCTGCCTTGAATCTGAGGCCAGCTTTGGCTATATGATGGTAACAAGATCCTGTCTCAAAGAAGGTGTGGGGGGAGCAAGCATTTGAGAACCTATCTGAAGGGCAAGGCAACCCTGGGTCATGTTCCCTGCCACTGGTAGTGATGTCCAGAGTGGACTCGAGAAGGACACAGGAACTTCTTGGCCCTGAGACCCCTCCTATGGGCACGGTCTTCTTAACTTATGCTACTTGCCTTCTCCCCCCACTTCCTGCCCATTCCCTACACAAACCAATTCATGAAATGCTGTGGCGGGGCCACCAAGAGAAAGCCTTGTCCATGGCCCTGGAAGAAGCCGTGCAGAGCATCAAACCTGATCACACGGAGCCCATGTGAGAGTAAAGGCAGCAGTGTCACGCGGGAGCTGGGAGCGTCAAGACCGGAGTCGCTCCTTAACTGGTATCAGATCACCTACGCTTTAAAATGAGCGATGGTGGTGCACGCCTTTAATCCCAGCACTCGGGAGGCAGAGGCAGGCGGATCTCTGTGAGTTTGAGGCCAGCCTGGTCTACAGAGCTAGTTCCAGGACAGGCTCCAAAGCCACCACAGAGAAACCCTGTCTCGAAAAACAATAAATAAATAAATAAACAAACAAACAAACAAATAAATAGAGTGTGCTTATGTTCTGCAAGTGAGAAGGCTGTACTCAGGTATTTTGCTTGGCTAGTTTTCTTTTTTAGAGACAGGGTCTCACTGTATAGCCCTGCTGGCCTCCAGATCACAGGATTTACCGGCCTCTGCCTTTTGATTACTGGGGTGGGGTTAAAGGTATGGGCCACCACATTTGTCTCAATTTTCAGTTTTGTATTGTTTACTCATTAATGTCTTTCTCTTTCTTTCTTTCTTTCTTTCTTTCTTTCTTTCTTTGTTTCTAATTTGCGGGTGACCCTGGTCTCCTGATTCTCTTGCCTCTACCATCCAAGTGTTGAATTATGAGCTTGTACTACCACACCCAGCCTGGAAGAAGGTTATGGAGCCTTAGAGGTAAGAGTGTAAAGAGAACAGCCAGGAGTATCAGGAAACCAGCCTGACAAGGGGAAGGCCAGACTGGAGCAGTTAGGACTTGACCTCAGTGGAGGGGGACACAGTCACAGGAGTCTGAGCATTCTGGTCATCATGAGGGACATGCAATGTTCAGGAAGGGCAATGTCAGATCATGACTGCTGGCATGAATGGGTTAAATTAGGGGGCAGCAGTTCTGCATGGAGGAGTCTGAGACTCTACAGACCTGGAGGAGATATCACAGGCTCAGGAACTCAAAGCTGGTTAAAATGGAAAGGCTGCCAGGAGACTGCTTTTTTCAGGCTGTGTGGGAAAGGAGAGGCCCTGTGCAGATTCTGGACCACACTGGAAGTATCTGTGGAGAGATCTGGCTGGCATGTCTAGAAAGGTGTGGATGGAAGCTGGAAGCGTGTCGGAGCCTGAGAGTCAGCTGAGGACCGAGCTACACAGCCAGGATCTTTGGGTGAGGGTGCTATTCTGAGGCTGCTGAAGCGGAGGCAGAGAGTGGAATCAGGTCCAAGACAGTACTCAGAAATACTACATGGAGAAGACAGGAAATAAAAATAGCCTGAGATAAGCCAAAGTTATCAGAGAGATCCTGGAGAGAGTCAAGCCAGGCAAGTGTGTGTCACAGAAGCAGCAGACAGCCCCAGGGGCTCAGAGAGAGATCAGGTACGGTGTGTGGTGGACGGGTACTGGGCATGATCATATTGCCTGCAGTCTCAGTACTCAGGAGGTGGAGGCAGAAGGATCAAAGTTCAGGTTCGTCTTTGGCTCTAAGTTGAGGTCCAGGCCAGACTGGTCAAATTGAGACATTGTCTTATGGGAAAACAAAAACAAGCCAGGCATGGTGGCACATGCATTAGCTCTTGGGAGGCAGGTGAATTTCTATACGTTCTAAGATGACCTGGTCTACACTCAGATCCAGGCCAGCTAGGAATACAAAGAACAATTGCTTTGGAGCCATGGCCATGAAGCTGTCTAATCTGCCCACTTTTCTGAGTCCTCACGCAGAAAATCCTAACTTCCTTCTTCTTTTCTCTCTCTTTCTTTCAAATGCTGGCCAGAACGTAAGCATGTTGTCTTACAGCACAGGGCCAGCTCCAGACAGCTGCCCAGGAGAAGCTGTCCTCCTGCCTTAATGCATTAAGCCCACTTTGGGCTCTCACCACATGGCTGCTTGCCGACCTGCCTTGATAAGCATACCAGTTTAACTAAAAAGGCATGGCTGTCTTCCTCTTCGCCGCGTCCCTCTTGCTGGTGGCTGCCATGGTTTACAGCTCATTTGCCCTGTTATTTCTTTTTAACTCCAATACAATTGTCAGAGAGAGAGAGAATAAGATCTGAGACTGAAGCAGTCCCCTGGGTGACAGAATACAGAGGTGACATCTTAAGAACTGAATTTTGGCTCTTGCTGTCCCTTCATCCAAAATCCCGCATCTTCTCATTTGCCAGACTTTCTGCCTTCCACCCCAGCCCCTTTCTGGCACACGGCTCTGCTCTTCCTCCCGAGATCCCTCACAACTTACTCCCCTGTCCTCATCCTGCCCACAGAATACTGTCCTTGTCCATACGCATTAGCTCTCAGCTTTGCCAACCACAGACTGCGCACTCATTCACCTTGCTCTCTGGCACCAGCAGGTGGAACAGCAGGGCTTCTGGTGCGTGTAAAGGTGTGAGCAACTCAAGGGGGCACCTGATGGCCCTGGGCACGCCTTGCAATGTGGACAGCACCCTTCTCTGAGTGAGTCTGTTCTGGTTAAATATTACCATCCTCTGAACGAATGATAATCCTATGCAGAGTGACTCCAGAGAAAATTTAACAAGTGTAGGGGCCAAGTTCATCCGAGTCTCTAGCCCAGTTCTAACACCCCCCCCCCAGCTCCAGGTGCTAAGCATAAAGGTGGGAATGCCTCCACCTGGGAACCTGTCTGGAATTGGCCTTAAGCTGTGAGACACTTGCCATTTTCAATTTTTCCTTACAATTTTTTAAATATTTCTTTTTATTTCATGTGTACAGGTATTTTGCCTGTATGTAGTCTGGGCACCATGTGCATGCATGATCCCTTTGGCGGTCAGAAGAGGGTGCTGGATTCCCTGGAGCTCAGGTTGCAAACAGATGTGAGTTGTCAACACGGGTGATGGGAATCAAACCAAGGAGGAACAGCCAGGTCTTAACCACTGAGCCGCTGCTCCAGACCCATTTTTAAATCTCTCAAGACAATGCTCCTGTTCTACAGTAAGTAGTGGTGCACACCTGGAATCCCAGCACCTGGAAACGGAGGCAGGAAGATTCAAGGACAGCCTCAGTTCCACAGCAAGTCTGAGGCCAGTCTGGGATATATGACCCCTAACTCAAAAAAGAAAAGAGAGAAAGCAAGAGAAGGAAGGAAAAGAAGCAAGCAAGAAAGAAGAGAAAGAAATGAACGAAAAAGAGAGAGAGGAGAGAAGAGAGAGAGAGAGAGAGAGAGAGAAAGAAAGAAAGAAAGAAAGAGGAAAAATTATATCAGGTCTAGTTGTGATTCTGAGAATTCCCAAAGGCTGGAGGACCCTCTCTGGGAAGTGGCACAGGCCTTAATGTCTATGGACTTAGTGTCCTGTAACTGTTCACACAAATCACATTTCTGCCATCATTTCCCACAGGAGAGAAATATCCTGCATCCCTGAAAAGCAACCACGGCACTGAGATTATCTTTAAACTGCAAGGAGGCAATGTGTAAAAGAGAGATTGTGTGAACTGGCAGCTCCAAGCCCTGAAAGACTGCCTCTGTTCCACACACCACCCCTTCCACACACCCTCCCAGGCCAGCCTCCTCGGCTGTAATCTGACAGAATGCTCGGAGGAAAGCAGCCCTGGCATTTGCTTGGGTGGTCTGATTTCAAGTGGATTGCTGGGGTGGGGGGAAAGACATTACAATGATGCCTCTTTTTAGTTTTCCACCTCTGCATCACTTGACAAGACTGGTGAGAAACATCTGTGAACAGACAGCCTAGAATTGTTCCAGTGCAGGGACCCAACAATCCAGAATTAACAGAGGAACCAGGGTGCGCCGACGGAGGTTGTGAAATCATTAGGCTTGCCTTGCAGCTTCCTGCTTCCTCCTAGGAGTTTGGTAAGCCTCTGCCACACTCCGGGGATTTCACTTTCCACTCAGAACTCCTTTTGGCAGGGCAGTTTTCTAATGATTTCAGTTATACCTATATGCAAGGAAAGGATTCATGGAAGCCTGTGATTACACTTTGAGGTGGAGGAAGTAGGGGCTTCATAAAGAACCTGGATAAAGGGTTGGGGAGATAGTTATCAGTAAATGGATGTCTTTGCAAGTGTAAAAACCTGAGCTGGGTACTTTGTTTTTCAAATATGCATCAGTGTTTTGCCTGCATGAGGATGCCGGGCCCTCTGGAACTGAAGTTCCACACAGCTGTGAGCCGGGTATTGACCCAGGGTCCTCTGGAAGAGCAGTCAGTACTCTCAACCACTGAGCCATCTCTCCAGCCCCACAACTCCCGTTTTAAAACTTTTTTTGAAAGAGGGTCTCACTGAGTATCTCTGGCTGGTCTGACACTCACTCTGTAGACCAGGCTGGCCTCAAACTCACAAAGACTGCTTGCCTCTGCCTCCACAATTCTAGGATTAAAGGTATGGTAACACTCTCAGCCAGAACTCATATTTTTAAAAGACAAAAAGTCAGAAGTAGGGGCTGGAGTGGTGAGGAGTGCTGGCTGTTCTTCCAGTCCCTAGCACCCACATCAGACGGCTCACAACTACCTGTTAACTCTAGCTCCAGGGGATCTAGTGCCTACTTCTGTGCCCTCCTCCCTTGGGCACCAGCATGTATATGGCTCACATGAACACAAGCACACATCACATATTTACTATTTGTAATCCCAGTCCTGAGCAGTACCAAGTCAGGCAGATTCCTGGGCTCACTGGCCCGGCCAGCCAAGTTCTAGACCAGTAAGAGATGGTCTCAAAAAGAAAAAGAAGGTTTTGCTCTGTTTAACTTCCATGGCTATCTAGGACAGCCAGGGCTACATAGAGAAACCTTGTCTCAAAACAAAACTTTATATGAAGGGGTCAAGTATGGAGTCAAAAACCTTTAATCCCAGCACTTAGGAGGTAGAAGCAGGAAGAACCATGTGAGTTGCAAGTCAGCCTGGGCTACATAGGAAGACCCTATCTAACACACACACACACACACACACACACACACACACACACACAAAATCTATAAGGGGCTGCCCCAAGGCGGAGCACATGCTCAAGACCGAGTTTAATCCTCAGCAACAACAAAACCAAACATCAATAAAATCTGTCCTCCGCCATCCCTTCACACAAAGGATGACGAGACAGCTCAGCAGGATGATCGTCACTAAGCCTAACTACCTGAGTCTGAGTCCTGTGACTCATGTGGAAGCAAAGGACTCACTCCTGACCTCTATCCTGCAACACAGCATGAACATGTACAACAAATGTAAAACTTTTGGGGGTGGGGGATTTTGAGACAGGGTTTCTCTGTGTAGCCCTAGCTGTTCTGGAACTCGCTCTATAGACCAAGCTGGGCTCAAGCTCACAAAGATCCACCTGCCTTTGCCTCCCGAGTGCTGGGTGGGAATAAAGGCGTGAGCCACCACTGCCAGGCAATGTTAAACATTTTTAAAAGTGCCAATTGATGACCATTACCAGCATTCTCGTTTCAGGAAAGACAAGGCTGCTCTCTGGCAAGGTGGCCCGTACCTGTTCATCCCAACACTTGGGAGACAGAGGCAAGATTACTGCAATAGCCAGGCCAGCCAGGGCTACATAGTGAGACTCTGTCTAAAGAAAGAAAAGTAAAAAGGTGACAAGCGTGACAATACCACAGCCTTACCTTAGCTGATCTCAAATAACCCCAAGACAAAAATGTATCAGATTCGAAAGTCTTTAAAACTGCACCCCACGGGCAGTGAGACCCAGGTCTAGATTCTCCTGTAATGCTAATTCTGGCACACTGTTGGCTCTAGCACGTCCCAGCCTCACTGGAGTCTTGGCTTCTGTAAAGCTGAGATCTTAGAATCGATGTCTAAGAACATTTACGGTCCCCTGTCAGCCACAGACTCCAAATAGTAAGTATATTTTTGCAGTCCACCATTATATGGTATGACAAAAAAAGTCTGTTCTCCAGACTGACTAGGAGTGACAATCTGAGTCTGTCACCTCTCCACCTGCATGTTCCTGAGCTATGAGCCAACACCCTGAGCAAATGAAACTGGGTTCACACCTAGCTATCCAAGGACTACACCCTCCCAGTGCCCTAGCCCTGGCAATAGGGAAGTGGCGTACACCATCCTAAGTTCTGAGCAGAAGCAGCTCCAGGCATCAGATGCAAGGCTGCTTGCTTCGCCTCACACAGCTTCGTGCCAAGAGTGGAAAGTCATTCCAGAATGAGGGGGAGCATATCAGTTAGCCAGGCTCTTTTCTTCCCACAGGATTCCCCTCCAGATGTTGCTGATTTGCTGGCCAACAGCTGCTTCCTGCCCCACCATATCCTGAGGCTGCCTGGAAAAACTCTTATTTGAATGCAATGCAGAAGTTACTTTCTGTCACTTCTAAAATTACTATCACGCTTTGCCCAATCATTTCCACCAGAGATGCCGAAGAATCCTGCCCAGTGCTGGCCCTGGAGAAGATCCTGCTGCAGTGTTGGACAGCTGACTGCCCCTGATAGCAGCAGAAAATTTATTATTCTGACAGAAGAAAACTGAACAAAGAAACATCATTGCATACCACATTCTCCAAAAGGCTAGTAGATCCTTGCTATATATAACCCAGACTCTAGTGTTACAGAGCCATTCATCATGAAATCAACGGAGTTCACACAAAACATTAGCAGGAAAACTGCAAACATCCTTTCCCTACTCATTAATAGAGGCTACTGCTTGCCTTAAATAAGAAACATTAAGCTAAAAGAGGAATACTCTAAATTCCCCAGTGGAACAAGGAATGAACTACCAAAATCTGCCTGTGAGTTCCTATCAGCTAGGTCACCTTGAGAAAGAAGCAAAAAATTTCCACTCTCAGCCTGGCTGGGTGTGGTGGCACAAGCTAGTTATGGCTCTACTTGGAAGGCAGAGGAAGAACTCCAAGTTCAGGACCAGCGTGTACACATAGCAAGTTCAGAGCCAGTCTGTGATACATAAAGGGCCAGGGATGAAGCTCAGTGCTACCCATTATGCTCAGTGGTAGAGGATTTGCCTAGTATGTGCAAAGTCGTGGTTCAATCCCCATCACTGCAAAACTTCAAAACAACAATAAATTCTATTCTCCTGACTGCATGACTATCTATCCAGGGCACCTCTGCCTTTTCTTTTCCACCTTTGGAAGGATCCATGGTGGGGAAGCTCAAACGACTTCTCCAGCACCTGCAGGAAACTTTGAAGTTGCAGATGACCAAAATAAAATAGCAGCAGGATGAGGCTGTGAGCCTACTGACACAGGAGAAACAGTGGGCTCGGAAATCACCAGTCAGCACAAGCACCCTTCCCTCAAACTGGTTTCGGGCGGACATGAAAGAAGAAGCACAAAGGGCCCCGTTGCTGCTGACGAGAGCTCCCGTCCTTCAGCAAAGACAAGGTGGCATCCCTGTGTTCTCCACTCAAAAGTTTGGCTTTAAGTCCGAAAACTGTTGTATTCTTGAATGTTCCAAAGGTCAAGCCAGCAACCACCCTTGCAGATTTGCCAAACTAGTGTACCTTGTGCTCCAAGGTCCTTCACCAACACCCCACCCCACCCCACCCTGCAACCCTCTCTTAGTGGCCCAAACTCACTCCAAACAAAGCCCTTGGTCAACATGTAGAATTTTTGACCGAGACCACTTTCTGGCTTGGGCTCTCTACCCTCCCTCGGTTTTCTTTCCTTGTAAACACCGGGGACTCTCCTGTACTTTAGACACTTGCTTCTCTAGTGCTGCTGCTGCTGGGGCGTTGGGTTATCTCCACCCCACTAGACTTCTACTTCCTCATTATGTTTCAGTGACCCTTTCTCCTACGATGACTCAAGACAGGTGGATTCCCAAGACTGTAGAAATATCACAGCCACACTCTGCTTCCCTTCCTGTCTCTAGGACACCTCCCTAAGGATAAGACCGTGCCTGCTGGCCTTTCTCCATCAGTGTCCAGTCAGAGCGGCTACATCCCGGGGTGCAGTAAGAGCCCACTTCTTTCCTTGCTGCAGCGCCCCGCCCCCTTGCCGCAGTTCCACCTGTTGCAAACTCCCGCCTCCATACAAACTATGATAGGCCCGGCTTCATATTCCATTCTCCCATTGGGCAGGCCATCCGTCCCTCCTACGCCACGTCTCCCGGCTCTGGCGAAAGAGGCCCAGGCCGCGGCCTTTGGCCCTAAAGCAAGTTGGGGGTTCTACCTGGAAGGGGTTTACATCCACTGGGTCCGCGAAGGGGTTAGTGTCGAAGGCCGACATGGTGATCGGGGGCCGGCGGGCGATCTCCGCGAGCGCTACTGCCTTAGAGCACTCAGACCCAGCAGCACTCAGTGTAGACCCTCCACTTCCGGGAGCGAGGCAGCCGTTCTGGCGCAGGCGTAGGGCTCTCTGCGGGGGCGTGGTCCTGTGTCGTCACAGAGGTCCGCTCCGCCCCCTGCCCAGCCCACTGGAAAGCGATGGATAAGCGTTCTGTTTCCATCTAATTATTTTTTTTCTGCCAAGGTGCGGGAGGTAGATCCCAGCGCCTCACGGATGATAAGTCAAGCGCTGTAGCCCTGAGCTACATTCCTAGTCCTTCAATTCACTTCCTCCTCCTGTGCAGAATGTCTTCTGATACTTTCTTTCCAATTGGTGTTTATTCTGAGCTTCCAAATGAGGGACCAGCAGGAAACTCTATGCATTCCTAGAGAGCAAAATTGGGAAGTTAGGGCAAGTCCTGGAGCAAAATGACAAGGGTGGCATGTCAATCAGAGGAATTACTTGAAGAACTGTGCTCCAGGATAAAGTTGGGGAACCCTTGCATCAGCACCTGCCGTAGATAAATCCCACATCTTTTTAGGCCCCACCCTCCTTGTCCAATTCTGTGGTTTTAGGAATGTCCTGGAGGAGGTTGCAAATCCACTCAACTTATTTATTCGTGTCTTTCGGGGTGCTGTGGAAAGCAGCGCTTATCATTTCTTATCCTGGAACGAAACAATGTTACTAATTGGTCTATTCTTGGTGTTGTCAAAACAGATGTTTTTCCTTTTGTTGGTTTCCAGGGTTGTTGGTTGGTTGGTTTGCTGTTTTGTCGTCGTTTATTGTTGTTTGTATGTTTGAGGCAGGGATTTACTGTACAGTTCAGGATGGCCTTGAACTTGTGATCCTAAGATGGTACTGGTATAGAAACACGGGGAAATTATGGGGATTTGAAAAGGGAAAGGAAGCTCTCACCTCAGAGTCTGATTGATGCCTTCTTCCTCATCAGCTAATAAGTAAATATTATAGCATGATTAACATTTACTGTAAAGGCTGGTAACATAAACATATGCATGTCCTTTCCCAAGGAATCTCCTAAGACTCTCAAGCAAATTATTTACAATGAACACTTGGTCTTCCTGCATCCTGGAGAGCTTATCAATGGTAATTAGACAAGTTCCCCTCAGAACTACCAGAGATCTTATGTAAGACTTTTCTTTTTAAAAAGTAGTAATAGATCCAGAGTGGTGGCATGTGCCTTTAGTTCCACCACTCAGGAGACAGAGGCAGGCAGATCTCTGAGTTCAAGGCCAGCCTAGCCTACAGAGTGAGTCCCAGGACAGCCAGAGCTGTTACACAGAGAAACCCTGTCTTGAGGGGGAAAAAAGCCAAACAAAAGTGGGCTGAAGAGATGGCTCAGAGGTTAAGAGCCCTGGATGCTCTTCCAGAAGACTCACATGGCGGCTCACAACTGTCTACAATTCCAGTTCCAGGGACCGAGCCCCCTCACACAGACACACATATAGGCAAAACACCAATGCACATAAAATAAGAAAATTTTAAAAACAAAAACAAAGCAGTAGTGCTTGTTATGCCCATACGAGGTGTGGCTGGGTGTGAGTACTTGTATCAGAAGGGAACTGCAGTGTTGGTTCTCTTCCACCTTTCTGTGTTTTCAGGGGTTGAACTCGGGGCATTAGGCTTGATGGCAAGCACCCTTACCCTCAGAACCATTCTAATGTGTGGACTCCAAACATTTAGTTTGCCCTCAAGATCTTTTGAAATTTGTCTTCCCCATCTCTTCTCACCCCCTCTTTTGCCCACACCCCTTCATTCCTCTCTCTAGTGACTTTTTGATTCCTGGAACTTCCCTAATCTCTCCTGTCTCAGAGCTTCACACATGCTGTCCCTCTAACTAGCATGCTCTTCTCCCACGCTCCACTGAGTGTACTCTTCAAATCCAGTTTCAGACATTTTCCTCACAAGTGACTTTTCTTCACTAGATTAGATTACCTGGTACTCATATTGTTGCAATTTCCTTCCTAGTGTAGAGATTTTAATTGCACACCTGTTGTCTGTCTCCCCCAGTAGACAGTAGGCTCTACAGAGGCCCACTTTGCTCACTCTCGTGTGTCTGGTACTTATATATCCTGGTACTAGTGCCAAGCACATGATAAGCATTTAGCAAACACTGTTTCCACTGATCAGTTTCCTTTACCTTTCTCCCTCCTCCCCTGTGGATGTCCTAGTTATCCACCCAAGCTGGGCTCAGTGCCACCAGAAAACATCTGAAAGTTGAGACAATGAGAAAGGGACCCATCGGTGCTGCCCTCTGTCCCTCAGCCCCTAGAGATACCCCTCAAAGGGCAGGAATCTTAGTTGTCTGTGTCCTGAGAGGAAACCACACTGCACAGTGTGAAATTGTCTCACTTCCTCTTCCACAGCACCAAGCCTAAGTAGTATGCTGAGCTGGTGAAGAAGGAATGAAACTTGATTATAACCAATGTGGAGACTGCCCACCATTCTGTCCCTGTACCAGTCTGTCCCTGGGAGATACTAGTGTGTGTGTGTGTGTGTGTGTGTGTGTGTGTGTGTGTCTGGGAGCAGGGGCGGTGTATTTGGGAGAGCAGAGAATAACCTGTGGGATTTAGTTCTCTCCTTCTACCATGTGGATCACAGGGATCGAACTCAGATTGTCCAGTGTTTAAACACCTTTACCTACTGAGCAATGTCTCTGGCCCCATTTGTTGTTGTTTGCTTGTTTTTGGACAGCATATCATGTAGTTTAGGCTTAGACTCCTGATCCTCCTGTCCCCACTTCCCAAGCGCTGGGATTATAGACCTCTGACACTTTCTCCAGCTTTTGGTTTGTATGTTTGTTTTTCGAGACAGGGTTTCTCCGTGTAATAGTACTGGCTGTCCTGGAACTCACTTTGTAGACCAGGCTGGCCTCAAACTCACTGAGATCCACTTACTTCTGCTTCCCAAGTACTGGGATTAAAGGCGTGCATTACCACATCCTGGCCCTACCTCCAGCTTTAGAAAAATTGATCACCAACAGATTCCAAGGAGCTATGAGCTAAGAAAGGGAGATATATGTTTTTCAATATTGCTACTGGACTCAGGTTTATTGAGTTGGCAATTAAAAGCCAACATTCCTGGGGCAAGAGAGATGACTTAGGGGGGCTGGAGAGATGGCTCAGTAGTTAAGAGCACTGACTGCTCTTCCAGAGGACCTGAGTTCAATTCCCAGCAACCACGGGGTGGCTCACAACCATTTGTAATAGAATCTAATGACCTCTTCTGGCATGCAGAGCACTCATACAGAAAATATAAATAAATTAAAAAAATTATCCAGGAGGTGGTGGCACAAGTTCCAGGACAGGCTCCAAAACTACAGAGAAACCCTGTCTCGAGAGAAAGAAAAAAAGATGACTTAGTTGCTAAGAGCACTGACTGCTGATTCAGAAGATCTGGATTTCATTCCCAGAACCCACATGGCAGCTCACAAATCTGTAACTCCAGTACTACGGAACGAGCCAATGCCCTCTTCTGGCTTCCTTTGGTACACATGTGGTTCATGGACATACATACAAGCAAAACATCCATACACAGGAAGGAAGATCAGAAGTTCAAGATCATTCTCACCTCTCTATATGGAGTTCAAGGCCAGTCTGGGCTACAGAAGAACCTGTCCCAAAGATAGGAAGACAATTATAAGATAAGGGCGGGGGAGAAGGCCCAGTTCGTAAAGTGCTGTCAACACAAACATGAGTTCAGAGCCTTAGCAGCTGTGTAAAAGACCGGCTATGAAGGTGTATCTGTAGTCCTCGCGCTGGGAAAGCAGAACCAGAAGATCCTGGGAGCTCATTGACCCCTAGCCTAGGCCACTAGGAAGCTATAGGTTCAGTGAGAGACCCTGCCTTGAAAGCTAAAGTGGAGAATGACAGAGGACGACAGCTTATTTTCAACATCAACCTCTGCCCTCCACACCTGTATGAATTAACATGGGCTTCCGCATACACATGTTCTTACAAGCAATAGATTAAAAAATATGATAAAACATGAAAACCTTGGCTTTGCATATGGTGAACAAACCCTCTCCCACCGGTATACCAGTCCTTATGATTCTTAGACAAACGTACCATCTCCTTATAAGTCAAACATTATTCCACTTTTAATTTGATTAAAAAATTTTGAGACAGGGTCTCGCATAGCCCAGCTGGCCTCAAGCTGTTTATGCTGAGGATGCCCTTCAATGCCTGATGTTCCCACCCCTACCTCCTAAGTACTGAAATTACAGGCAGGTGCCGCGCGGTGGTGGCGCACGCCTTTAATCCCAGCACCCGGGAGGCGGAGGCAGGTGGATCTCTGTGAGTTCGAGGCCAGCCTGGTCTACAAGAGCTAGTTCCAGGACAGGAACCAAAAGCTACGGAGAAACCCTGTCTCAAAAAATCCAAAAAAAAAAAAAAAAACCAAAACAGGCAGGTAACATCCCAAATGGCTCTACTTGTAATCAAAGAAGAAGATCAGCAAATCATTGGCCAGTGGTTTAATGTTATGTTAAACCCGTCAGAGGCCCTGTGTTCTAGAAGTAAAAGAGGACTTACTTAACTCTTTTTGTTACTTTTGTTGTTGTTGTTGTTGTTTTTAGAGACAGGATTTCTCTGGGTATCTCTGTCTGTCCTGGAACTCACTCCATAGACCAGGCTGGCCTTGAACTCACAGATATCTGGCTGCTTCTGCCCCCCAAGTGCTGGGATTAAAGACACGTACCACCACCACCCAACTGGCTTACTGAACTCTTAGAAGTCTTCATTTGTCTTCTTTTAATTCCTTTTTTGGGGACTACCTAACCTTGCAGTTTAAGATGGGAAAAGAGAACCGAAAGCAATGTTTGCCAAAGAACATTCTTAACCCATTAGGGGATTTTAGTCAAAGGTGATGGTGACGTTTACAGCAAAGTTGGTGGGAGACTGGTAATACATTGCTCAGCTGCAAGCCTTCCAAACTAATTATATATATTTTTCAGTAGTGGGAATGGGACCCAGGGTCTTGGACATGTTGGACAAATTCTCTGTTATTGAGTTATATTGCTAACTAATTTTTTAAAACTGATTTCATAGGGTATGGTGGCTCACATCTGTAATCCCAGCACTTCATAAACTGAGGCAGAAAAATTACTAGTTCAAGGCCAGCCTGAGTTTCAGGTCTTCCTCAGCTACAAACTCAGACCCTGTTGAAAGAAAAAGAAAAGAAGGAAGGAAGGGGCTGGCAGCGGGGAGAGATAAAAAGAAAATTATTTTGAAACAAGTGTCTCACTAAATTGCCTAGGCTAGCCTTGAATTCATGAGTAGTTAAGGTTCTTTCTTTCTTTCTTTCTTTCTTTCTTTCAGATGAGGCATCATAAAGGCCCAATAATCAGCCTCCAGTAGTATGTAGGCTAAAGATGATCTTGAATACCTGATCTTCTTGCCTCTGTATCAGGGTCCCAGACCTTAGTACAACTAACTCCATGACAGAAGTACCATTCGTGCTATAAAACCCAGCACATAGGTGGCACAACCTGCCCAAAGTAAGACAAACGCTTAATCTACCAAAGCCATCATTCTGAGAAAGTCTCTAAATGTGCTAATATTGCTTTTTGGCTTCTGTGGTTCTGTTTCTAGCTAACTGTTCTTGTTAACTGAAGTGTGTCAACCCAGAACATGGTTTTTGTGCTTAAAAGCTCACCCTGAGAAAGACTTGGGGCTACACTGAGATCCCAAACACCCAGTGTAGTCAGACACCAGCCAACCAGCTACGAAAGACTTTCTGTTGGCTTATTGCCGTGTCTGAGCCGTCTTCTCTGGTGACTACCCCCATACACCTCTACTTCCAGATTTCTACTGTTACAGGTATGTACCATTAAACACAGCTCCAATTAGCTATTTTATTAAATTTCTTGATATACTAGGACATTGTCTAAGACATTAAACTTGCTAGGTAAGTGCTCTGCCACTGAGCTATTGCCCCAGTCCCCACTCCTCTTTCTTTCAAGATAAGGTTTCATTGTAGCCCAGGTTGGTCTAGAACTCAATTTATGTATCTCAGGCTGGCCTTAAACTTTCAATCCTCGTGCATCAGACTCCTGAGTCAAGATTATAGTTTGTGCCAACAAGACTTTCAAATTAGTGATTGTTAAAGTCAATTAAAAGCAAGCGAAGATGCTGAAGAGATGGTTCATTAATTGAAGGCAAGTACTGTTCTTGACGAGAACTCATGTTGGACAACCTATAATGGCCTGCAATTCCAGCTCTATGAAGAGTTGATACCTTTGGTCCCCTGTGGACACCAGCACTAGCTAGGCAGTGGTAGCACACGCCTTTAGTCCCAGTACTCAGGAGGCAGAGGCAGGCAGATCTCTGTGAGTTCGAGGCCAGCCTGGTCTACAAAGCTAGTTGCAGGACAGGCTCCCAAAAGCTACACAGAAAAACCTGTCTCGAAAAACAAAAACAAAACAAAACAAAAGTTTAAAGCAAGTGAAGCTAAAAGATTTATTGGCTACAATATCTCAATCATAAAAGGAGAATTCTTGGAAAGGGTTTAAACAGTATGTAGCTTAACAAGAATGAGAGCAGCTGCTGTCTCAGTTTGAACTCTCAGCAGGTACTGGCAGGAAGCCGAGTGTGGTGGTGCACATCTTTAATCCCAGCACCCAGGAGGCAGATGAAGGTGGTTCTCTGAACTCTAGGCCAGCCAGAGCTACATACGGAGACCCCGTCTCAAAATAAACAACAAAAACTCTACAAAGAGATGGGAAGCCGAGTTAGACATGGTAGTAGGGAGGGAGGGAGGGAGAGAGAAAGAGAGAGAGAGAGAGAGAGAGAGAGAGAGAGGATATCCCTGAATAGCACAGTATACGCTGTCCTTCAAGAGTCAGACCAGCAAGAGGAGTAGTGGTGGGAGACTCTAGGTTCCCCAGGCACTCCGGTTTCCTTTACAGATCATTTTCTTGTGTGTGGGTGGATAGCAGGGATGGGGGCATTCTGTCTCAACAATCACATTTTTTTCTTTCTTCTGCAAATGATGCTCGGTGGAAGTGATTCTGAATCTGGTTTCTCTGGCAGTGACAATGGAAGTGCTTCCTGAACTCCTGCATCTAATTCTTTTTTTAAATTCTATGTGCTACTTACTGTTTTGCCTGCATGTGTGTCTGTGCACCATGTGTGTGTGTGGTCCTGCGGAAGCCAGAAGGTGTCAGAACCCCTGAAACTGGAGTAACAGTCTGTTATGAGCTGCCATGTGGATGCTGAGAACAGAGTCTGGGTTCTCTGCAAGAGCAATGTTATTATTGTGGAACTGTCTCTTTATCCCTGTGTCTAACTCTCTCTCTCTCTGGCTCTTTTGAGACAGTCTCACTATGTAGCCCAAGCTAGCTTGGAAATCATAGAGATCTGCCTGCCTTTGCCTCCTAACTGCTGACCATGTGCCACTCCTGTTCTGATTCTTTTTTTTTTTAAATATTTATTTATTATGTATACAATATTCTTTCTACGTGTATGCCTACAGGCCAGAAGGGGGCACCAGATCTCACTACAGCCACCGCGTGGTTGCTGGGAACTGAACTCAGGACCTCCGGAAGAGCAGTCAATGCTCTTAACCGCTGAGCCATCTCTCCAGCCTCCTGTTCTAATTCTTAGCCCAGCAAGTTAGTATGGCTTGGGGAACAGGGGTGAGGGAAGGAGACCGTACTCCAGTTAGGAGGCATTTGAGCTGCCAAGCACCTGATGTTTGTGCTTTGTATTTTCCTAATTAGTATGTGAGAAAGCTTCCTTTGAAATACAGTTTGATTTATATAAACAAGAGGACTCCAGGAGGAGTTGATAGCCACACCCAGGAAAGAAAGTTTGAGAAATGGCTCCCCTTTCCTTGGATTTATGTGGTAGAAACTATGCAAATCAGCTCCCCCATCCCACGTGTATAAGGGAGAGTCAGGTCTGAGGGGTCTCAGAGCTGGCACAGAACACACCCAGACACCAAACTCTCAGCACAAAGAGATTTATTTATCCTGGAGCAGACAACCAGGGGGCTCCCTCAGTCCAAGAGCAGAAGGTATCTCTGCAGAAGTGGTTTTTAAGGAGAAAAAGGAGAAGTCTGTGCTAATGTAAGTTGGTAAGTCCTGATTGGACATTATAGTCAGTGAAGCCAAATAATGAATTTTGGTTGCTGGACCTCGATTTTTGATAGTTGGGACTCGGTGGTCAGTCTCAGGAATGAGTTAGGGGTAAGGACCTTGGAGGCTTTAAGAATGTCATCTGTTGCCGAGCGGTGGTGGTGCATGCCTTTAATCCCAGCACTCGGGAGGCAGAGGCAGGCAGATCTCTGTGAGTTCGAGGCCAGCCTGGTCTAGAAAAGCTAGTTCCAGGACAGGAACCAAAAGCTACGGAGAAACCCTGTCTCGAAAATTAAAAAAAAAAAAAAAAAGAATGTCATCTGTTGATTTAGCAAGGGAGTGGGAAGGGGAATTGGCAGGACCTGCCTGCCAGTGCTGTGTTTGCAATGTTTGGGGCTGTTCGAGAGCCCTCCCAGGTCTGTAACGACTCTCGCATGTTCCCAGGAGCTTTGACAGCTGTGACTCTGGGTCTCCAGCTGGCTGCTCTCCTGCTAGGCTGCTAAGGAGGTTTGGATGCCAGAGACTTTCTACAGAGGATATGACAAGATGACTTCACAGCAGAAGTCCATCCCCAGCCTCTCCTGTGCAGGGTTCCTGGTGCCTTCCCCTCCCGCCAAAGCTTATGAGCACCTCAGACTTAGGAGGGCTGGGTTCTGGAGACACCTAGGATGGGAGGGTCAGTGGAACACAGAGCACTGACGACTTTACAATCTCCTCTGATAAAGCTGGCAAATCTCTCTTACTATCCTCATTCTACAGAGTAAAAAAATGGAAGTCTGGAGGAGTGAGTGAAGGGGGTGCGAGAGATCTTCATCCCCATCATATTCATAGTTTCATCGCGCCAATAACCTTCTAACTACTGGGTACTCAGAGGAAAACCTGAAGTGCTCATGAGAACATGTGAACTCATCGCCTTTCCATTTTGCTCTCTCTCTCTCTCTCTCTCTCTCTCTCTCTCCCTTTGTCCTGCATGTTGACCCTTTTTGCTATTGTGTAAAATGTAGGCACAAGTTCCAGCATTAGCGGATCTTGCTAGTTCTTTCTTCTGCCAGGAACACTCTTCACTTTTCCTAAAATCTCTCCTTCTTATTGGGGCTTACCCAAATGACCTGTTTCTGATAGGGTCTCAGCATGTACCTCAGGCTGATCCCGAACTCAAGACAATGCTGCCTCGGTTTCCCAAGTACTGGAATTAAAGGAGTGTGCTACTACGTCTGGTTATTTATTGCCTTTAGACACACCGTTAAAATTTATTTAATTACTTCCCTTCTCTAGACTAGAAACCCTGAAAAAGCACAAAAGTGGTGTTATCTTGTTCTCTGGTGTATCCTTGGAACAGCCTGTGATACTTAGCGAGTTCTCAGTACTTTCGTACAGATAAAAGGAGTTGGAAGACAGGAACGTTTGGACCAAGGATTAGGAACAATACTTTTGGGCAACAGGGGATCCTGACTGCAGAAGGAGGTGGTGGACTCTGTGAACTACATTTCCCGTGAAGCTCTGTGCGCAGAGCAGCGGAGGCTGCTGGGAAGGGCTTACATGCCTGGAGCCGGGTCTCCGGCGGCTAGGATGGCGAGTCAGCGAGGTGAGCCGTTGCCCGGTGCTGATTACCTTGTGGGTGGTCGCGTCCTGGGGACTAATCCTGTCAGGACCTTGCAGGTCGCGACCATTCCCGTGGATGCCGGGCAGAGGAGGGGATCTGGAGTGGGGATTTCTACCGGGGGTCGAAGAGACTAGTGCCCCTGGGTGCGTTTGGATCACTCCGGGACTGACTGAGTGCAGAGACGAGTAGTTAGTTCCTTTTCCCTTCTCATCAACTGAACTCAATTCTTCCCCGTGGCAGACAAGATCCGTATCTGCCCGTCTGACAGATGGGAACATCGAGAACTGCAGAAGAGAGGGGTGTCATCCCACAACTCAAAGACTCTTGTGTGACTGCCCTCAGTTAGAATCCCCCTCTCGTTCCTGGTTTCCCAGCACTAGGGTCAGGTCTGAAGAGTAGAGCGGAAGCTGATCTTAGTCTGTGTCCCCAGTGTTCCCACTTTCCTGTGTGGTGCAGCAATATGCCTGGGGGAAGATGGGCTCCAACAGCGAAGTGGCATGCCTGCTGGCTAGCAGCGACCCACTGGCCCAGATCTCAGAGGACAAGCCTTATGCAGAGGTAAGACCCCAGCTGCATGCACATCAGTCCCCTCTACCCTAAGTGAGACCCAAGGGGCTGAGACAAGCCATATGGAGAGTTGGGACGAATCTCTGCAGCCCATAAAAGGTGTTCTCTTGGTTCTCGGACCAGTCAGTGCACAAAGAGAGCTGAGACCACAGTTATCACAGAACTGGGGAGCTGAGGCAGGAGGATCTATCTGCCTGGTCTCTGTATCAAGTCTCAGTCTCAGGAAGATAAGACGACTGTGATTTTTTTTTTTTTTTCTGAGACAGGGTTTCTCTATGTAGTCCTGGCTGTCCTGGAAAGCACTCTGTGGGCTAAGCTGGCCTTGAACTCAGAGATCGCCTGCCTCTGCCTGTCTGCCTCTGCTTTCCTAGTGCTGGGACTAAATAAAGGCGTGCACTATCATGCCCAGCATCTGGGATTTTTTACACCCTAGTGTTACCCTTCTTTCCAGAACAGCTCTCAGCACTTACTGAGTCTTCATTTGTTTTGATTTTTGTTTTTTTTTTTTGAAACTGTCTCAGGGTGCCTAAGCTGGCCTCAAACTTGGTGTGGAGTTGAGAATGACTTCGAACTCCCAATCCCCCTGCCTCTACATCCTAAGTGTCTGGATTACAGACATACAACACCACTCCTAGCCAAAAATAAATGTTTAACTTCGATTAACTTTTCTCTTTAAAATTTATTTTTATAAAAAGTTATTTTTATTATTTTTAATCATGTATAGGTGTGTATGTCTGCATTTGGGTAGGCGCATGTGAGTGCAGGTGCCTGTGGAGGCCAAGAGCATTGGATCTCCTGGAGGTTGTGAGCCCTACTTGATGTGGGTTCTGGAAACCTACGGGTGGATGCTTTGGAAGAGCGGCAAGATCTATTAACCGTTGTGCCATTTCTCCACCTCCCTAATTTTTTTCTTTTTTATTAACCTTAAATTCATTCCTTTATTGAGAAGGGAAGGGGCAAAGCATAGGGGAGTTTTGCCTTTTGAGACTGAAATAAACGAATGTTAACCCTCCACAGAGCTGCCGTTGAGACTCCTGCCTTCAGAGACATTCAGGTGTCACTCTCCCCATTGGACATATGTGAGGCCCCGGGTTTGATCCCCAGAACCTAGAAACCACCATACTGATACATGCCTCATACATACAAGGTGTCAGCTGCTTCCTTCTTTCTCAACTTTCCTATCCTTCTAGCTGTGGATGGGGACGCATCCCCGGGGAGATGCCAGGATCCTTGACAACCGTATTTCCCAGAAGACATTAGGCCAGTGGATTGCCGACAACCAGGACTGCTTAGGCCCAAAGGTCAAAGACACCTTTAATGGCAAGCTGCCCTTCCTCTTCAAAGTGCTCTCCGTGGAAACAGCCTTGTCTATCCAGGCACACCCTAACAAGGTAGAGGAGCAGAGGGTGCAGAGGTCGGGGGAAGACGGTTTTGGTGGGCCTACCCGTAGATTTTACTGCTGCGTTCACCCTGCCCGTACTAGGCTCTAGCTCAGGGCTAAATCCAAGCCTTACTAATCCAGTTTGGCTGCTCAGGGGCAGATGCTGGTGACACATACAGAAGCTGTGTCTAAGCGGACAGCTGACTGGCCTATGCCAAGAGAGCTCCTCCAAGTTCATCCTTGGCTTGCCCTCCCCCAGCCTAGGTCTGTTCATATTTGCCATTTCCCCACCTGGCTGGCTTGGAGAGTTCAATACCTGAATTCCAGGACGGGCAGGCACCCCAGCTGTTGCTTTAGCTACACCCTGCTGTGTAATTTTCTTAAAACAAGACCCAACCTAGTTTGAGCAGTCTGTATAAACTCTTAATACTTATTTATTTTTATTTTATGTGTATGAGTGTTTTGCCTGCATGTAGGCCTGTGTACTACATGAATATAGTGTGCAGGGAGACCAGAAGAGGGCATTGGGTCCTCTGAGATTGAAGTTATAGATATTCATGAGCTACCATGTGGGTACTGGGAATTGAACTGAGGTCTTCTGGAAGAGCAACCAGTACCCTTAACCACTGAGCTATAGCTCCAACACAACCCCCTTTTTTTTTTTTTTTTTTGGTTTTTCGAGACAGGGTTTCTCTGTGGCTTTGGAGCCTGTCCTGGAACTAGCTCTGTAGACCAGGCTGGTCTCGAACTCACGGAGATCCGCCTGCCTCTGCCTCCCGAGTGCTGGGATTAAAGGTGTGCGCCACCACCGCTTGGCTCACAACCCCTTTTTTTTAAAAAACAAAAAACTTTTTTTTGTTTGTTTGTTTGTTTGTGATTTGAAACAGTGTTTTTCTGTGTAGCCCTGGATCTCTCTCAGAGGTCCTCTTGGCTCTGCCTCCCTAGTGCTGGGACTAAAGGTGTGTGCCACCACTGCCTGACTTTTTTTTTTTTAATTTTTAAAGATTATTTGATTTCATGTGTATGAGTGTTTGCCTCCATGTATGTAAGTACACCACATGCATGCTTGGTGCCTTTGGAAGTAAGAGGGCATCAGATTCCTGGAACTGGAGATTCAAATGGTTGTGAGCCACTATGTGGGTGCTAGGGAAGGAACCCCAGTCCTCTGCCAGAGCACCAAGCGCTCTTAACTACTGAGCCATCTCTCCAGTCCCTAATTTTGGAGTTTTTGAAGACGGGTCTTGTGAAGCCCCAGCTGGCTTTAAGCTCAGCATGCAGCTGAGGGTGACCTAACACTCTAGACACTCCTAGCTTTGCCTCTCCAAAAATCATTTACCCAAGTCACACAGTTCATGCCTGTTGTTTGGAGTTCCTGAGCCACAGGCCAGGTCTCGTAAGTCTATCCCAGCTCTCCCCTGGATTTGTTTGGCCCATTTCTGTACCCTGGGTTGACTGAACCCCTAGTTTCTGCATGCTGCCTTGGCTGGGTTCATTGTCATCTGGCAGCTGGGGCAGGTGGGCAGCAGGGGCTGCAGAGACCATAATCCTGCTGGTGAAAGCTGGTTCCCGACCGTCCTCCTCCGCTTGTCACCCACAGGAGCTGGCACAGAAACTGCACCTCCAGGCTCCGCAGCACTACCCGGATAACAACCACAAGCCTGAAATGGCCATCGCCCTCACCTCCTTCCAGGGCTTGTGTGGTTTCCGGCCAGTGGAGGAGATTGTGACCTTCCTGAAGAGTAAGGCTGGGCAGGAATGCTGAGGACATGCGTACCGGCTCTGGGATGAACCTGGACCAAAGGAGAAACAGAGACAGAGAGCACAGGCTTATTATCATAGGAGCTAAATGGATTTTGGCCTCATGAGGCAGTTTTGGGGGGCAGTGGGCTAAATAGTGAAACCAGGGGCTGAGGGCTAGGGGTGGACACACGTTTCCAAGGCGGGGTTTCTGTAGCATCGCCAGGGCTTTGGTTAGGGATGTGGTGGGAGGCCCTCACTTCTCAGTGTTTTGTCTTATCATTTCTCTTACATCCCCTTGCCCTGGCCATCCTGCAGAGGTGCCTGAGTTCCAGTCCCTGATTGGAGAGGAGGCCACAGCACAGCTGAAGCAGAGCGTGAGTGGGGATCCTGGGGCTGTGGCCGCTGCTCTGAGGAATTGCTTCTCCCACCTGATGAAGAGTGAGAAGAAGGTGGTGGTGGAGCAGCTTAACCTGTTGGTGAAGCGCATCTCCCAGCAAGGTGGGTGTGGCGGAGGCCTGGGTGGGTGCAATATCCTACCCCGGACTCCTGAGAGAGGCATAGATGAGGCCATGGATACAGGGTTCCTAGCCCCGTTCCTCAAGTGGAACCTAAAAGGGGCCAAACTTAGATGGGCGCTAAGATCAGCTGCTACCATTCCTTTCCCAGCCTTTGTGGAGTGAGGCCCCGGGTTGAGTGCTACCTTCTAACAGGTTTCTCCAGGTGGCTGAAAGTGCCCTGGCCTAGCGGATTCTACCAATGCCCTACCCAGGCACTTCCAGATTCTTCCCAGCCCTCCAGCTGCTTCCTGGGGGACAGACTAGCATTTGGGGGACTGGGGATCAGGAAAGGACCAAGGAGCTCATTCTGCTCTAGAGGACTTAAGCTTTGTGCTTTTAATGATTAATTCTTCCTTAAAGCCCTCCTTGTGCTAACAGGATTCAGGAAATGACCGTGGTGGGTGTGGTTGTGTTACTGTTGGCCTGAGGAGTCAACAGACACTGAGAAAGCAGCCAGGCTGATAGAGTCAGGAGCGTCCATGGCACTTGTTGAGGTCCTAGCTCCTCTTCTGATAGGCCAGCTCCTTTTCCAGGCCGCCACAGAACCTGCTTCTGGGTCAGTCTTTCCCTAAGTCCCTGCTGTGTTACCTTTGCGCCGCAGCCAGAGCTTCCCTGAGCATAGCCTCTGGTTTTGTGCTGTGGTTCTGAGGGTCTGATCTGCTCACATGCTCTTGGAGAACCCTGACCTGACCTTTCTTCTGACACCCAGGTATGCAGTGACCCCTTAGCGTCATGTGCTCACCTGTTAAAACTGGGTTCTCTAGGCCAGAGACCTTCATGTTTGCCCCAGTGTTCATCAGAACAGCCATTGATCAAGTCTCTGTGTGAAGACGAAGCCAACCTCCCTCTGGGAACCCTGCTTTCTTTATTGTGGGTCCTGCACACCCTGAATACAGTCCTCTCTCCTTTGCATGCTGAGGAAACTCAGCTCACTCTGCCTCTGCACCTGCCCTTCCAAAAACCTCCCTCATGTTTGTAGCCCAGGCTGAGCTCATCTTCCCTTGGTCAGTCTCCAGGGTACATTTTGGCCCACAGTACATTGTGCCTTGTGCTCTCTGCCATCCCAGTTCGCCTAAGATGGGCAGATTTCCTGAGACATGGGACTTTCAGCGCTAACAAAGGGAAAGTCCTTGGCCAATAGGGAGTTTGGCACTCTTCATGAAGGTTCGGGGTTATCCATTGATCTAAAATAGATTTTGTGCTCAAGAGCAGTGAGTGGTCCCTAACCAGGAGACTTTTTGAGGGGGCAATTGTCTGGAGATGTTTTTATCAAAATCTGAACTGGAGATACTAGTGGTATCTGTGTTTTAAGTATTTCTCATACAATTTTATCTCCCACCTCTCTTTGAAACAAGGTTTCTCATAACCAAAGCCAGCCTTAGACTCATTAGATACATTCTGACACTCCTGCTCCTACTTCTCGGGTGGTGCTGGGATTACAGGCACGCGTTGTCATGTTGTGTTCTTGTGAAGCCAGGACCAAGCCTAGGGCTTCATGCATGCTGGGTAAGCAAGCACCCTACCAACTGAGCTGCGTCCCTAGCCTTTACCATGTGAGACAGGGTCAGACTCAGCAGTCCAGGCTGTGTTAGTGAAGGCCCAGACTACCCTTCACTCATGGTGATTCTTCTGCTTTGGTGCTAGGATGATGGCTGTGCACCACAATGCCCACCCAGCTGCTGTAGCCAGGCTAGGCATGCAGATGGTTGAGGCGAGAGATGGCATTTTTGTGAGCAGAAAGGCCAAGGATGACTGAATATCAAAGATGAGGGATGTTTAGGAGAGGCCCGGGGCAGGGAATGTTCCTAAGACTCCCTCATCAGGGTGAAGCCATGACTACCACGTGTGTCTTAGTGGCCTTGGGATGCTCTGTGATCCTCAGTATCTGCCGGAAACAGCATGGACGACATTTGTGGGAAGCTCTTGCTGCAGCTGCACCAGCAGTACCCAGGTGACATCGGATGTTTCGCCATTTACTTCCTGAACCTGCTCAACTTGAAGCCGGGGGAAGCCATGTTTCTGGAGGCCAATGTGCCCCATGCCTACCTGAAGGGAGGTGAGCCCCATTTCAGTCATATGCTCCACTGCCATCCCCTGTGGACCTTGTTTCTTTGTGTGGATGGAAGAGAGGATGGTTGGTGAGGCCTTCTGTAAGCACAGGCCAGCCTCTGACACCAAGGGTGGTTGAGCCAATGTGGATGGTGGCTGCCAGCTTAAAATGTGCTAGCAGCCACAAGTTCTGGTGTTAAGTCCCTTTGATGAGTGTGGAAATCAGCTTGAGCCAAGCCACACTAGACAAAGCTGCTGTTCTCTGTCCTCTCACTCATGTTTGCACACCAACTCTATCTGCCTGGAGATTTTCACACTCACGATGGGTGATGGGTGATGCATCAGAGGATGTCACTTGTGTGGGAGTGCGGGCACCCATGTACCATAGGGCACATGTGGAGGTCAGAGGGCAGCCTGGCGGCTACAGCTGATCTTCATTCTATTTTGTTTGAGGGTCTTTTTTAATTTTTTTTCTGCCACATACTCCAATCCAGCTCGCTTGTGAACTTCAGAGGATTCTCCTATCTCCCCATAGGAATGCTGGGATTACAAGTATTTGTACTACACACCTTTTTGTTTGTTTGTTTTATTTTGTTTTTCAAAACAGGGTTTGCCTGTAACTTTGAAGCCTGTCCTGGAACTAGCTCTTATAGACCAGGCTGGTCTCGAACTCATATAGATTCTCCTGCCTCTGCCTCCTGAGTGCTGGGGTTAAGGGCGTGTGCCACCACTGCCCAGCTCTACCACCGTTTTTTAAAGATTTTATTTACTGGGGCTGGAGAGATGGCTCAGTGGTTAAGAGCATTGCCTGCTCTTCCAAAGGTCCTGAGTTCAATTCCCAGCAACCACATGGTGGCTCACAACCATCTGTAATGAGGTCTGGTGCCCTCTTCTGGCCTGCAGACATATACACGGACAGAATTTGTATACATAATAAATAAATAAATATTTTTTTTAAAAAAAGATTTTATTTATTTATTTTATGTATACAAGTGCTCTATCTAAATGTATGTCTTTATTCCAGAAGAGGGCATTAGATCACACCATAGATGATATGAGCCACCATGCAGTTGCTGGGAATCTAACTCAGGACCTCTAGAAGAACAGCCAGTGCTCTTAAGCACTGAGCCATCTCTTCAGCCCCATACTATACACCAGTTTTAATATGTGGCTTTGGCATTTGAACTCAGGTCCTCATGTTTGAATGGCAAGTGGTTTTACCCACTTTGACCACCCTCTTTGTTGCTCTTCTTATTTTGAGACAGGGTCTCACTCTGTAGCCCAGGCTGGCCTCAAACTCGTGGCAGCCCTTCTACTTCATTCAGCCTTGCGAGTGCTGTGATTATAGGCATAAGCCACCAGGTCTAACTGGTGTCCCATCTGACTGTTGACAGCTTATCCACTCAAAGGATTCTGTTGCAGAAGTGTAAGAGAAGTCATGTTAACATAAGGGTTAACATAATTTTGATGCCTATTACCTTCATCATATTCTCCTACAATTCTCTTCACACATTTTTACCTAATTTATAGGGCATGCATCTCGCCTAAGTTAGGAGGCCCAGCCCTGGAGAGCCCCTCTTAGCACATGACATTTATCTGTCCTCAGACTGTGTGGAGTGCATGGCATGTTCAGACAATACTGTGCGTGCTGGCCTGACGCCCAAATTCATTGATGTGCCAACCCTGTGTGAAATGCTCAACTACACACCTAGCCCCAGCAAGGACAGGCTGTTTGCCCCAACACGGAGTCAAGATGACCCCTATCTCTCTATCTATGACCCCCCTGTGCCGGACTTCACTGTTATGAAGATGGAGGTGAGTACGTGGGCCAGGTGGGTATCCTTTGTGTAGCATGTCAAACCTACAGGGGTATACTTGGGGCTGGATTTCCTATCAAGCCACCTAGTATGGGCAGCCACAGAGGCCATCTACTTCTCTGCCAGGGACCAGATGTGGGTCTCCATGGTGACGAGAGCTGCCCTTGAGGTGCTCTGAAACCCAGGGGCAGAGTGTAAACTCTTGTATCACTTCTCTCTACCAGGTCCCTGGCTCTGTCACTGAATACAAGGTCTTGGCAGTAGACTCTGCCAGCATTCTTCTCATGGTCCAAGGGACAGTGACAGCTACCACACCTACAGTTCAAGCAGAAATCCCTTTGCAGCGTGGTGGAGTGCTCTTCATTGGGGCCAATGAGAGTGTCTCGCTGAAGCTTACCGTGCCCAAGGATCTGCTCATCTTCCGGGCCTGCTGTCTGTTGTAGAGGACAGTCTTCTACCCTCTCTGCCTGTCACCATATCCTGGCCAGCTCCAACCCCGGCCCCTGTTGTGACTCTTTGGTGCATGCTGGAATGGTAGAGTAGTGAGTGTGGCTTTAGTGACTCCAGAGCATGCCCAGGTTGACCATCTCCAGGATTAGGGGTCTGTGTGAAGACTGAGACCTACCACTCCACGGTACTCTTGACACTCCTTACTACCTCTGAGTCAGATGTGTCCATTCAGGAGGCAACAGCTGTGTCCCAGCTAAGGCATTAGGCTAACAAAACATGCATGACTCAGCATTAGGTCAGCATCTGAGTGACAGGTGAGGCGATGTCTTAAGAACAGGCTTCTTGCCCTGGGACTGCCTGCTCTCTCAGCTGCAGAGAGGGAAGGGGCAGGCCAGCAGACTAATGCTCTTACTCCCTCCAGCTCTGTCAAAGTAATTAAAGATCACTTGTGTTGAGGATACAGACTAAAGAGCAGTCAGACTTCGGTATTCCGGCCCCTGATGTGGGCGGAAAGAGTTCTCTGATGTTGTCCAATTTTGGTTTTAATTCTGCTTCATACAACTTCCTGGGGGTGGGCAGGCTGGATTCCAGAACTCTTTTATAGGAAGGGGGAGGAGAGGAAGCCAGCCTCGCCTCAGCTGCACAGCTTGCAGGCAGGCTGTGGCCGTGCTTCTAGTGAACCTGTTTGGAGATTTTCTTGCCATGTTGCAAAGGTAGGTTTTGAAGTCGTGCTTCTGTCTCGGCTGTATTACGGCTTCTGGTGTGTGCACATGCTTATGTATGTGCACGTGTAGCTCAATGTTATTCCTCAAGAGTCAGCCACCTTTTTTCCTTTTTTTTTTTTTTTTTTTGAGACAAAGAGTTTCTCACTGGAACACACTAGTTCAGTTAGGCTGACTAGCTAGAAAGCCTCAGTGAGCCTCGTGGCTCAGCCTCCCCAGAACTGGGATTACAGGTATATGCCACTACCACCGTTGGCTTCTTATTTGGATGCTTGTGGTAGAGAGGTTAGGGATCCAAACTCAGGTTCTCATGTTTGCACAGTAATCTCTTTACCAACTGACCCACCCCTAGTCCCTTTTAGGTATTTTTGAGGTTCTCATTTAGCTCAGGCTAGTGTTATGTATTGGGGGCTAGAGAGATGACTCAGCAGTTAAAAGTATTTACAGAGAACCCAGGTTTGGTTCCCAGCTCCCATGTGAGTTCCAGGATAGCAAGAGCTACACAGACAAGTAAGTCCTCCCCCCACCCCCCCAAAAAACCCCAATGCAACACAATACAGACCAACTGCCATGATTGCATTTATTATAACAGGCTGTAGAAGTATAAGCCAAGAGGTCTGTAGAGCAGTGGTCTGTAAACATCAGATGGATGCACTCCTTCCCAGGACTGCCTCCTGCAGGACACCCAGGCCTCTGAATCTGGGCACCAGTGTGCCTTTATTGGTATTCCTTTCGTCTAGCCCCTAACAACGGACCATTTCTACCTCTCCCAACTGAACATTATCGCCTGCAACACATCCCTGAGCTTCTGCCACAAAGTAATGCTTTGTCATGTAAGACCACCCAGCTCTACACTTCCCTTCCAGGAGCTGGTCCGGCCAAGTATCTCAATGTTGATCACAGCAAGAACTACCCCAGAGGGTGTGGTTTGGGGGTTGCCGAATGTCCAAACTACTCTGTCTTAACCAAATCCCAACAGAAATAGGGCTCCACATCTAAGTTCCACAACCATTTGTAGCCCTCACAGCCATCCCATCAAGTCTTTGTCTCTGCTGCACTACATCTATTCCCTTCCCACAAGTGCTTCATTTCTGCAGTTACAGAAGGCCTCGATACGGTCTGTTCCCTCCCTGCAGGCTTTACATAAGGTGCTCAGAATGTGAGATGCCTGCGTTGGGTTGCAGAGTCCCACTGCAGCACACAAGCAGCCACTATAACCCAGTCCCAAGAGCCAAGCAGATGGCCTCTAGTTTCGCCCCCATCTTCCCTCCTGGGATGCTGCTGGACAGCTGAGTAAAAAGCACCCAGACTTGGTACACTCTTCAGTCTTCAGTGGCCTGAGAAAAGCCTGTCAGGTACTAGCAGGCTTGTGGCCAAGTACAGGGAAGGCCTTCTCTTTTGATCTTATCCTTTATGCTACCACTTGTAGAATGTCTACAAGGGCCCATCATTCCTTATAAACCTCTAGTAGCCACTGGATATGACAGTCACACGTGTGCCCAACTCCTAATTCTGACTGTTGTGCCCTTTGTACTGGGAACCCTGTCCACTCCAAGTCTCACCATACACCTGGGTTAAGGTAAAAGGTAGGGAAGAGGGTCCTGGAAAACTGAGTTTCCAGAAAGGCTTGGTATCACAAGAGAAATTATCCCTGTGTTGGCTATGCTCACCCACAGGTTTGCTGTGCTCCATGCCCTCACCCCCCAGTGTGGGACTTGAACCCAGACATTGCACATGCTAGGCAATCTGCTAGAGCTGTTGCTCCAGCCTGCGAGCCTGTGCTGGGGCAGAGGAATGTGCCGTAGGAATAAACCTTGTTAGAAGAGGGAAGTCCCCCTTGCACTGCAAATTGATCTATCTCAAGTGAGGTCCAGGAGACTTAGGTCTCCTCCCCATCCTGTCTGAACATTTCCATGTAGGCCAAAGCCACATAGCTACGCCAGGACATTATTCTCACTCAAAAGCTTAAAAAGCTAAACCCAGGAAGGCACTTACTGCCCAGCAGCTCCCTCTGCCGGTAATCACAAAACTGCAGGTTTCTGGTGCCAGCCACAGGAGCCAGTCCAACTAATAATTCAAAAAAAACAAAAATAAAACAGAAAAACTAATCAAGGAACTACAGATAAATGAACATACACAATGCAGTTTCCTTTTAACCAGGTTAGGGCTGATCAGTTACTAAACACATTCAGGCAGCAGGACCAGTAGGATGTTTCAAGTTCAGAGGTTCAGAAAGCCACAATCCTGCATCATCATTAAGCTATATTCCTTGCCGTAACTAGACAGATGTAACCTGAAGTAACAACCCACTTAGTGCTTTCTTCAAGGTCAAACCTGTTAACTGACCTTAGAGCAGGAGCAAGAAAAACAGAATTTCCTGACTTGGTCTCAGTTATATTCTTTCAGATGCCTATTGCAAGCCATAAAGTGCTGTTTTCTGCCTCCCACCATACCACCCACCAGAGCCTGGGCAGGGGAGCTCTTTCTTTCCCTTCTCAGAACACCCTGACAAACACCAGTCAGAACGTCTGCAAATGGGTTCTCAGCAATCCTTGTCAGTAGCATAAGAACCACAGAAAGTCTCTACTCCTGCCCTTACTGACATAGTTTCCTGAAACTGTCCAACAGAGAACTGCAGACTTTCACCTGTCGCCTATGACCCAGGCGGGGGCTTCTGACAGGAGAAGCACTAGGTGAGGACTTGCCTGTAGGTCAGCGGCCTACCCAGAAGGTAGGCCCAGTGCACCGAGCTGTGAGAAGCCATTAGGGTTCTGTAGGCCTCATGATAAGCAGGGCCCGTCCTGGAGGGTTATGGCTACTGGAGGGTACAGGAAGAATCCCCAAGGCAGCACCAGCAGCAAGAACATGAGGAAGAGGCAATAGGCTTAGGGGGAATGAGGTCCAGGTCCTCATCATCTGGAATCTCATCCAGGTGATATCCATCCTGCAGCAGCTGCCGGCTCACATCCTGGTTCACCTGCTAAAGGAAGAGGAGAGAACTATAAACCAGGATGCAAAGCATGCAGAGCGGCTGCCCAAAGGCAGGTCCCTGTCACCACTCCTGAGCTTCCTGTCCCTGCTCCACTAGCCCCAGGCCAACTCCACATCCTGGATTACAAAGGAAGCATCACTTATGTCAAGCTGTGCATTTCCAGCAGCAAACTCCCTAGAGGGTTATTGAAAATTATCCAGGCTTCACATTAAAAAATCACTGTACTGAGCCGAGTAGTGGTGGCACCTGCCTTTAATCCCAGCCAGGGAGGCAGAGGCAGCAGGCAGATGGATCTCAGTGAGTTTGATGCCAGCCTGGTCTACAGGGCAAGATCCAGGACAGTCAGGGTTGTTATACAGAGAAACCTTGTCTCAAAGTCTCAAAAAACAAACACCCCAAAACCACTATACGGACTTTTCCCATGGGAAACCCAGATATCCCTGTCAAGATTAAATACTGTGCTGTCCTGTGTGGTGGCTCATGCCTTTGGTTCCAGCTCTTGGGAGACAGAGGCAGGCAGATCTGTGAGTTCAAGGCCTGCCTGTCTACAAGTGAGTTCTAGGACAACCGGGTCACATAGAGAGGAAACTATCTCCAATAAATAAATAAAAAGGAAGGGAAAATAAATATGGGGCTGATAACAGAAAAATGGGCTTGAGTATTAAAGGTATATGCGGTACAGTGGAAAGGGGTAGGGAGCAACTCTGTCTGCACTGCCAGTTCCTATTACCTTCTCTGCTGGCAGAGCTGCTAAGTCCAACAGTCAGCCTGATTTCACCAGGGTACGGCAGGCAAAATGTCAATCAAGCTAGGAAAATTTAAGACTTGGAATTCTTGGTGGAGTTTTCTTAGTTTTTTTTTTTGTTTTTTTTTTTTTTGAGACAAGGTTTTTTTGTGTAGCTCTGGTTATACTGGAACTCACTCTGTAGACCAGGCTGGTCTCGAACTCACAGAGATCCACCTGCCTCTGCCTCTCCAAGTGCTGGGATTAAAGGCGTGCACCACCACCACTTGACAAATTTTCTTTTTTTCTTTTTTTTTTAATATTTATTATTTATTATGTATACAATATTCTGTCTGTGTGTATGCCTGCAGGCCAGAAGAGGGCACCAGACCTCATTACAGATGGTTGTGAGCCACCATGTGGTTGCTGGGAATTGAACTCAGGACCTTTGGAAGAGCAGGCAATGCTCTTAACCGCTGAGCCATCTCTCCAGCCCCGACAAATTTTCTTAATTTTAATAATTTTAGTGTCTAGACATATAAGGAGGGTACGCTGTGTAAACTGCAAAAATTAAGAAATTAGCCAAAGATTCCTTGGAGAATAAGGAAGAAAGACCTAGTACAGTCATGTTCCCACTCCGGCTTCTTTGTGCTTGTACCGGCATATGCTATCCTATGCGCCAGTTATGCACGGCTGAGACTTTCCTGACCCTGTGTTTATCCCTGGGACAATCATTCTTGAGAGATGTCTAAAAGACCAGCCCAGGAGGTGTGCTCAGAACTGCCCAGAGACGAACTAAAGAAAGCAGGCTCAGGCCGGGCGGTGGTGGCGCACGCCTTTAATCCCAGCACTCGGGAGGCAGAGGCAGGCGGATCTCCGTGAGTTCGAGACCAGCCTGGTCTACAGAGCTAGTTCCAGGACAGGCTCCAAAGCCACAGAGAAACCCTGTCTCAAAAAACCAAAAAAAAAAAAAAAAGAAAGCAGGCTCAGTGGAAGATGGGTAAGGGAGGGTTGACTGCTGACCTGGTGATAGGGTGACTTGAGTTACTGTGTGACATTGGAAGGCAGACCTATGACCAGTGGGTCCGGGCTGCAAGAAACAGGAAGACCTACAAGCTAACTAAAGAAGGAGTTGTATGTTTGCTGGGGGAGGGCAGCAAGCAATGCTTTTTGGATGTAATGAGTACCCAATCACAGGAAGCATCCCAGCACACAGAAGCTAGTAAACACTTAGCTGGAATTTATCAAGAGGGTTTCTAGATTATGGACTCTTGAGATCACGTCTAGCCCTGAGGCTATAGAGTCTCCTGAATTTTCAACAGCTCTCCTCTTAAGACACCAGCTATCTCTGCTAAGGGAAGAGGGCATAGTGGAAGATTAGAGAACAGACTAGAACCTAGCACAGCGCTGTGACGCTGCTTGCAGCCTAGCACTGCACAGACAGGCGCTCTGGACTTGCCTCTGCAGAGGAATACCCGGAGGAGTATCTGGATTCCAGCTCCCCATCACTAGGAGAAGAGGAAGACAATCAGTTCAGGGGACATCTATGGAGCACAGCTACAAATGGCAAGGAGGACATGCAAAGGGGCTGAAGGACTTGTGAAGCAAAGACCGCACACCATAGAGCTCAAGCCCAGAGTCTCCAGTGAGTACCGATGGCTCTACTCCCTCAGTTGACTTCAGCAGAAACAGTCATTCTCACTAATGTGCGGGCACCATAAGACAGGGTGACCCTTCCAGCCATGCCATCCCTGGAAGGGACAGCACTCAGAAGAGAAAGCCCGGAATGTGCATGAAGGGCACTGGAGGAGATAGGCAACAGGCAAGGGCACCAAGCAATCTGCAGTGCTATCCAAATCACTCCCCGGCAGTTTCCAAGGAAACTACTCACCTGTCAGAGTCAAGGGACACCAGGTTTTCATCTGGACTCTGGCTAAGAGCAGTATAGCCCTTGTTAAACTTCACTGACCTGGGGAGAGATGGGGAGGGGAAGAAAGCACAGGCATTTCACAGGGAAGACCATTCCAGACTTCCCTCTACCCAGCCACAGCCATCACAGCCTAATGCTCTATGCAGGTGGCTCTGGCTCCTCAATTTATGTGCTAACCCACTCTACTCCACTGATAGCTCCTAAGAAAAATATATCTCCCTCCTTTGAAGAAGGTAAAGCAGTTTTTCTCCACCTTATTTAACCAGAGAAGCTCAGGCAAATCCCTTGACAATTGAGTTTCAACATTCAGCTGCAAACAGCCATACTATGTGAGGTCTTATTAGCTCCGAGAGCGTCCCATTCTATAAAAACAAAACAAGCACAAAACCCAAAACACTGCACAGGTCATTCTCATCTCCGCTCCTGGGACTTCAGCCACCATCTCTTCCCTTAATGAATTATCCTACTTATGCACTGATGGAACTCCCTATTTCAAAGCCTATTGCATGATACTAGCACGGTCTTAAAGAAGAGTAGAGGTAGTTCCAGTCCCCATTCTTAAGGTGAACCTGTCAGCAGACTAGCTAACTCAACCCTAAACTTCAGCGCCCTGTTTCCGGGGCAGGGGGCTTTTAAAGGCCTTCTTTGGAAGCTTCTGTCAAAGAGGATGTGAAGCCCACTGAGACCTTTTTCCTGAAGAATCGGGGCGGTTCGGTAAGGCCCCCAGCATGCCCTTTCTCCGTAGAACGGCCTTGGCCAGGTCCCGGTGCTTCTCTGGAAGTCAAAAGGTCCTGGATCAGCCGGGTCTTCCCTATTCTGCTGCTCCCCGGGGTCTCAGCGGCGGGAGAGGGCTGGACTTTATACCCCTTCCCCTCTGGGGACTAGATCATGGGACTTTGGGGCCCAACCCTTGGCCACAGCAGCCCGCTTCGGCAGAGACCCTCATGCATCCAGGCGCACTCACGAAGCTTAGCCTGAATGGAAGGTGCGCGCGTCACCATGTATGGTCCCCGTTTCTCCATAGCGGCCGGCGGGCGTTCCCCGAGCCGGAGGGCCGCGCCGCCGCTCCGTCCGGAGGACAGTCCTGCAGCTCTTGCCGCGCCGTCTGGGGCCGCGCCAGGCCTGGGTCCCTGGGTGGACATCCGCACAGCGTGCCCCTGGAGCTCTGAGGCCGCCATGGCCCGCCCCGCCCCGCCAGCGGCCAGGCCGGCGTGGGAAGAACGAACTGCGGGGCGTGCACTCCTTTAGTAAGATGGTGGCACACCGGCTCGGGCTTCTCTTGGCGCCTTCCCCCGCGGCCTGCAGTGGGGCGAGCATCAAGGTTCCGCCCCGACTGTCAGGAGCGGGGCAGCCCAGGTCCTGCCTTCCAGGTACTCTGAAACCCGAAGTTTATTTAAGCTTGTTGATGTGGAAGATTTTAATTCAGTCAGTAGTCTAATTAACTGACATTTATATATGGCGGTAGGTGTGTGCCTCGAGTGCCTCTTTCGCCTCTCCTTTAGGGGTAATACAGGAGGGATCGGACTGAAATGAAGGGGCAACAGCACCCTTCTCTAGAAAAGGGGTCAGGGTCCGTTGAGGGATATTTGATCACATTGTGAACCCCGAGTTTGCATTAATTAAATAAAAACCTTGGGTCAAGAGGCAGAACCAGCAACTAGTAGATAGGAAGTAGTTATAGTTAGAGGGAGTCAGGAAAACGAATAGAGAAGCACACAGGAAGTAGAGAGTAACGGTCTATTTTAGCCACAGAGTCTATTTTGCTTGGTCACCAGCTAAGGAGGAAGGCCAGCTGGCAAATTTTTACCCCAGCATCTGACTTCCTAGTCTTTATTGGTAAAATAGAAGGGTAAAGACTTAGTTAAAAACTACATTTGGTTGCAGTGGCAGAGGTGGTTCTGGTGGACCTCGGCCTGAACAGCGAGTCCTGTCAGTAGCTGAAGCAGTAGTAGATTCAGGAGCAGCCGCTGTACCAACGATAAAGTAAGGTTTGGTACAATCACACGACAGAAATCACACCAGGGGCTGAAAAACTGAGAAGTCATCAGATTTGGTGAGACACCTGGGAAGTCCTTAAGGACTTAAACAATTTTTAAAGATACAATCTTTCCCGCATTAATGATGGACAATATAACAATACAGGAAATCAAGACCCTGTATAGTACTACTAAGGATGACTTGAAAATGGAAACAATAAAGAGTTGAAGGATTTAGCTGGGACTGACATAATACCGACTTTAACTACTATCAGTCTGGTAATTCGTATTTTATCCTTAATAGCCACAGTGGTTTTTGTGTGTGTGTGTGTGTGTGTGTGTGTGTGTGCCAAACAGAAAAAAAGGCTTGCTAATTGTGCCAAATATAAAAAGTTGAATGATGCCGGGCGGTGGTGGCGCACGCCTTTAATCCCAGCACTCGGGAGGCAGAGGCAGGCGGATCTCTGTGAGTTCGAGGCCAGCCTGGTCTACAAGAGCTAGTGCCAGGACAGGCTCCAAAGCTACAGAGAAACCCTGTCTCGAAAAACTAAAAAAAAAAAAAAAAAAAAAAAGTTGAATGATAAGATACAAGCCTTAGAAAAACTTACTAGTGAAAATGAGAAAATTTTGACTGGTAAGATATAAGCCTTAGAAAGACTTATTAATGAAAATAAGCAATATCCTCAGACACAGACAGAGGAATTTAGACAAGAGCCTTCTGTGCTGCCACATGATGAAATTGAAGAGGGATGGCCCAAAGGTATTACAAAACCAACCTTATTATGGAAAAGTTAAATGTAATCCCATAGAAATACTAGGTTTGAGGAGACTTAAGGAAGATGTTTCATATAGTATGCATCCACCCTATGTGAGGCTGATTTTAAATTCATGGGCAACTCAGAACAGAATCAGGACTAGAAAGAGTTGGCATCGATAACATTAGAATCTGATCCTCAGTTACAATGGCATATATGGTGGAAAGAGGAAACTAGGGCCATAGAAGAACAAAATAGGGCAAGAGGCATTAATATTTCCTAAAATCAATTGCTAAGTGAAGGCCAGTATGCTGAATTGCAAATGCAATTTGGATTTGATGACCACACCTTGCTGCTATGTCAGTTCGCAGCCTTAAATGCTTGGAACAACGTTAAAGAACTAGAAATGAGTTCTGATCATTAGCTAAAATTATTCAAGGCACAAAAGAAGCCTTCACTGATTTTTTGCAAAGATTGACATCAGCTGTATATAGAATAGCACAGATTCACAAGTCAGACAAATATTAATCGAATCTTTGGCTTTTGAAAATGCCAACTCTGAATGCAAAAAGGTAGTCAGTCCTCTAAAGGCAAGATCGCCACCAATAGACAAATGGATTTGAAATACAGCTGATATTGGATCTTATACTTATGATACAACTTTAACCGAAGTAACCTCTAAAGGTTTTAAGAAAAGACACACTGTCAAATGTCTTGGCTGTGGCAAGCAAGGTCATTTCAGAAGGGATTATAGAAAAGGCATTCCTAGAAACAACTTTTTTTTTTTCTCTAGAGATAATTCAAAAAGAAGGTCCCTGCTCTCTGGGGTGTGCAGAAAATGTGGCAAAGACTGATGTTGGACTAATGAATGCAGATGAACAAGGTGAAATAAAAGTTTTTTGCATTTTACAACATAAAGCATATTACAGGTGTATCACACAATCCTACAGAACAAAGCAGTTACAGAAAGATCTAACCATACTTTAAAAGATATGCTTATTAATCAGAAAGGGGTAACAGAGACCCCCTCAGAGATAGATTACACAGTGCTTTATTAACTTTTTAAATTTTTAAAATGCGGATGAGCAAAACAACAGCTTCTGAGAAACATTAGATTGTGGGGGAAAAAACTTCTAAATTAAACCAGCCTATATATTCTAGGGCTGTCTTAACTTCAGAATGGAAGTCAGGAAATGTGTTGTGTTGGGAGAGATGTTATGCCCTTTTGTTTCCACAGGAAATGAAAAGCTATAAATTCCTTCAAATTTAATAAATATTGGATTTAACTGGGAGAGCCCTCCTGAAAATCTTGGCTTCAGACATGAAGGAAGAAACCAAGAAAAACTACAAGATAGCTGATCCCTCTACATGGGAAGAGCTCTGAGAGTGGATGACAGGATAAATCTTGTTGACTACAGAGTTCTCACGACTTATTATTAGATGCCATCCTTTCACAGGGCATGGATAGATTACATCACAGTTTGATTATGCAGTTCAAACGGACTTAGGAAGTTGACAGATGCCTTTTACCTGCTCAAAGATACAGCAGAGAATCATATTTAGCTAATTTATGTATACCACATAGTCCATACTTGTGTTAATGCAGATATGTATGTTACCTTTAAAAGTTTGTATGTTTTTAGAACAAATGAACCAGAACCAATGAAGACAAGTAGCCCAGGTGATCCAGCCTCTCAGAGTGCTTCCATTGTTGTTTCCTTAAAAATCTGCATCCAGGATAACTTCAAAGCTGCTAGATGAGATGGGTTAGCCTCACAGAGGGCTCCAGCCAGGGCTTCAGTTAAGCTTTACACCTTCCCATCACACAGAGACTGGACAATAAATAATACAGCTATCTCTCCCAGGACTTGAACATTACCTCAGTTTTCTCAGGGACCTCTATGATGCTGTCACCTCCAGATAGCAGGAGGCAATTTTAAGAACACAAAGACCACATTCCTAAGAAATGGGATGGGTGAGTATTGGTCGTTCAGTGGGTTATGGACATTTGTCATCATTTAGGGGGGTTGGTTGCCAATTTGTTACTGGCCATGGTCAGGGAGGAAACTAAGCAAAGGTTAGGTTCAGAGATTTCGTTCTTTTTATTTCCTCTGTCCTTCTTTCCCTCTTATCTAGTGTTGAAAATGGGATGGGGGATAAGGGATGAAAAGAAAAAAGGGGGGATATAGCAACTATAGGATAAAAGGGTAGATTATTGAATCTACTTTTAAACTAAAAAGCAACTCCTAGTCTCAAATATTTTACATTGGTATGAATTTTTGTATATTGATACACATTTAAGGTTATTTTTGTTATAACATACTGTATATATGTTTCTACTCTTGTTTAAGGTATTATACTTCAGCAACTCTTTTAAAAATGTAAAGTTCTCAGAGGTAGGAGGATCTCTGTGAGTTTGAGGCCAGCCTGGTCTACAAGAGCTAGTTCCAAGACAGGCACCAAAAAAGCTACGGAGAAACCCTGTCTTGAAAATCAAAAAAAAAAAAAAAATGTAAATTTCTTTTTAAAATTTTTTTAGTACTTTATTTAGCTTTGTTTTATGTGCATTGGTGTGAGGGTGTAAGATTCCCGGGAACTGGGGTTACAGACAGTTGCCAAGCTGCCATGTGAGTGCTGGGAGTTGAACCCAGGTCCTCTTAACCACTAAGCCATCTTTCCAGCTCTGTAATATAGTAAAGTCCTAATTATTTTTTTAAAATTTATTTATTATGTATATAGGGTTCTGGGCACCAGATCTCATTATAGATGGGTGTGAGCCATCATGTGGTTGCTGGGAATTGAACTCAGGACCTCCAGAACAGTTCTCTTAACCTCTGAGCCATCTCTCCAGCCCTAAAGTCTTAGTTCTTGAAAGCTACTAATACAAACTGTTTAGGATAACTAAAAAATACAGGTTAGTAGTTAGTCACCTGTAACAAACTTGTAGTCAGGTATGTTTTCCAAGTCAAACCGAGATATGTTTTAGGCGGATGATCTTCAAATACTTCAGAGATCTATAGAATATGGCATTTAAGGTGTTTTCATAACATGATAGTGAGATACGTCTGCTCCTTGTAGCACCTAATCTACTTCAAAGAAGATGATGGGTATTGAAGAACCTCCATATGGAGTTTGCTTTAAATATGACAAAGCTAGTCACTGGCAAGAAAGTGCCCTTTCTTCAACTGCTGACAGTATGCTATCCAAATAGGACAAGCAGGACACAAAAGAAAGTGACTGTCAAACTTTGCCAAGACAAGTAGGCCAATCCTTCAAAATTCCACTTCACACTGTAGGCCAAAGATGGATGCCCTAACATTGCAGAGGAACCTTGGGTGACTATCCAGGTAGCCAGCTGTATCTGTCATTTCTCTAATTTTGGAAGTTGCTTGCTCTGCCCTTCCTGTTTACTCAGGTAATATTTTATCCTTCTCAGGTCTCTGAGGGGTTGGAAACTAGATAGTTATAGTTTTACAGTTTTCCTTTTACCAATTTTAAAAAAGAAACAAAAGAGATGTAAAGTTTATAAAGGTTGAGAGGCATAAAAGCTTGTTTATCTAAGAAAATCTTTTAAGGTCTAAAAAGATATTTTTAGCTTGTAATACAAGTTATGATAGAAAGTGATTAAGGTACAAAACTTTGGACTGATCAAGATAGAATAGGTAATAATTCTCCATAGATGCTAAATACAAATGGACTGGTCATTTTAAGTGTAATTTTTATCTGATAGTTGTCCTTAATGTATATAGTTTTACTGAGTTATAGTTAAAATCTTTCCTTTTTATTTAGATAAAAAGGAGACAATATTGCAGAGTATTTGATCACATTGTGAATCCCCCAGTTTTCATTAATTAAATAAAACCTTGGGTCAAGTGGTGGAGGCAGCAGCTATTGACAGGAAGTAGTTATAGAGAGTTACAGGGAGTCAGGAAAACAAGTAGAGATATACACAGGAAGTAGTAGGGAGGGACTTTGAGTGTGGTGGTCTTTTTTTGTTTGGGATGATGGAAAAGAGTACTTCATTCTTGGTCACTAGCTAAGTAGGAAGGTCAGCTGAGTATTGATAAAATAGAAGGATAGAGACTTAGTTAAAATGGTCTGCAGTGGCAGAGATGGTTCTGGTGGGACACAGAAGTCCTGCTAGGCAGGGCAGTGACCATGGAGCTACAGTAGGTAGCTTGAAACTGCAGTAGATTCAAGTGCAGTCGCTGTACCAATGATAAAATGAACAAGGATCTACCATGGCATCCTACCCAAGGCCCACCATTTTTTTGAACACTTTTCTTGCCAGAGACCTTGGCCACAGGTATGTTTCCACACTTAAATACAATCTTAGGGCTGGAAGTAGAGCCGGTGGTAAAGTCCTTGCCTGGAATGTACATGGCATTTGTTTATTTGGGGAGGGGGCTACAGATCTCTAACACAACAAAGATGACGTGAAGCTAGACATGAAGGTACACACGTACAAGCCCAGGACTTGGAGGTGAAGGCCAGAGTTCCAGACAAGTCTGGTCTGTTAGTCCTTGTCTTTTAAAAAGAACAGATTCTGCAGTAACAAAAATAACTCAGACGCTAGAAAGCAGGGTGAAAGTGCACTCTTGAGTCTGTGTGTGGCAGGGTACAAGGCTGTGTCAAGACTTGACTTTTCTAGCCCCCAAGGGATGTGCTTTAGTCTGGCTGGAAATAAGCTCCAGATCCTTGCAGAAATGGCCAAATATGAGACTGTTCCACAACTAGCGTAGCTAACAGGGTGGGCCAGTACTGTGCAAAAAATGATGGGTAGGAAAAAAGAAAGGATTTGCGACTGAAGTTTGAGGAAAAAAAAGTCAAACTCAATGGAGTCTGTTACTTTGGTGAGTTCCACCTTATACTATTTGTTGGACTTGTTTTCTTTTTAGGCAGATTCAAGACTGGCCTTGAACCCAGAATCCTCTATCCTTGGTTTCTCAGGTACTGGAATTACAGGTTTGCACTACCATGCCTAGCTATTGGTATTGTCTACTTCCAGAAACACATAACTCGGTTTAATGTTCAGTTTTCATGTTGAAAAGAAGCTATTAGTTGCTCCTTTTATACAATGGCACAGCTGGATGTGGTGGTACATGCCTTTCAGTCCAGCACTCAGGGGGTAGAGGCCAGAGGACCAGGAGTTCAAGACTAGCTTCGGCTCCATAGTTAAACTGTCCCAAAACAGTAACAACATAAATAAAAGGTGGAGGGCGCACAGCCACCTGTGACTCCAGTTTCAGGAGATCTGGCCCCCACCTTCCTCACCTCCACAGGCAACAGGCACATACACTCAGGAGATTAATCTAAAAAAATGAAAAAACTGGAGTTGGGTGTAGGTACACACCTTTGATCCTAGTATTCAGGAGGCAGAGGCAGCCACATCTCTCAATTCAAGGCCAACCTAGTCTACATAGTGAGACCCTGTCTCAAAAAAAAAAAAAAAAAAAGGCCTGAGAACTAAGTTAATAGAAGGCATAGCTGCACCAGCTCTGACCATTTACAGATTGTCTTAAACTTCAGTGATTGAGGGAGGCTAGACTTGTGCTTAATTACAAATTGTCTTGGGCTGTCTCAGCCTTTACATGGCCATTTATTGCCCACATCTCTATGTGACTTAACATCCATTCCCTTGGAAAGAACAAGACTCCTAAGCTTCAGCCCACCTAAAAACCAAGTCCAAGTGCGCTCATCAGCACCTGGGGTCTACATGCAGATTTCTCCTGCTTTGTCCCAACCAACTGACAGAAGACTGTTGATTTACATCTTTGCCTCCCAAGTGCTGGGATTAAAGGAGTGCAACACCAAGCCCATCTTGACAAACAATTTCAGCAATCAGGAGGCAGAGGCAAGCAGAAACCTGAGTTTGAGGCCAGGATGATCTACAGAGCAAGTTCTATACACAGCCCGGAATACACAGAGAAACTGTTTTGAAAATCAAGACAAAAAGCTAGGATCATCATGTCCCTCCTGAGAGGGAAACAACTAATATATCACATAGCAAAAAGGTTTTTGTAGCTCTGTCCGGCCTGGAACTCACTATATGTGAACTCAGTGATCCACATGTCTCTCTGCATTTCAAGTGTGGGACTAAAGACATGTGCTATCATGTCTGAAATAGCATACCATTTTTACCAAATTGCCTAGCTGAAATTTAATAAGTGAAAGAAAATAGACCATTTAAATAACTCTGAATTCTTCTAATTAAGAGCCTGGATGGGTGTGATGGTACACACCTGTAATTTTATTATTTGGGAAGTAGAGGCAAGAGGATCAGAACTTCCAGGGAAAAAAAATCCTTTCTTCCCACTCCAGTGGTGAAAAGGTCAAATATAAGACAGTTAAGTAAAATTATCTTTGGGGTCTAGGATTAACAACACCCTATCCCAATTCTCAAATGTCATATCCTTAAACGTCTTTTATTACCTCATGGTACCTATATGTATGTTCACATAACTTTTAAATTTGCTATATTAGGGAGTTATTCTAATCTACCTCTGGCCACATCCAAAGGATCCTCAAAGGACAGGCCACTAGCATGAGTCCCTGGGAGGAGTTATGAAACGGAAAGCAATGGGTAGAATCACAGGAAGAGCATCTGGAGGAAACAAAGCAACGATAGCTGTCTGGCTAGGAGACTGGAGCTGTGGAAAAAGCTGGTTCTCACAGCAATTGATTTTGAGAAAAAGGACCACTAGCTGTCCACTAAATAAATGTACTCACTGCTTTGGTTTATTTTACAACTCTACTTCTTGAGAGAAAGGTTTTCAGGTAGGGGTGAAGTTTTATCAAAGGTGGTATCAATACCTTCCAAAGTAGGCTTACTGATTGAACGCATGCATGGACTTAGTGCATATCTTAAAAAACAACAAAAACCAAACTTATTAAAATTAATTTTACCAACAACTCCTGGCATGGCTTTAAACACAAGGCATCTAAATTTCAACTTACTACTTCCCTATTACAGTAATCTGACTGTACCATTGTCACCCAGACCTATAAGCAAAAAGCAGAGAGATACTTTCCAGTATTATGGGGCTTCTGAAGTAAAACAAAATTGTTTTCTTAGTTCTTTCAAGGGCTAAACCATTTTCTAATCTTTTATCACAAGGATTCCAAACCAACCACAGCAAACACAAATACTGATGTCTAAGCTAACAGAGCTGCTTGAGCAGGCAGGGAAGGCACAGGCACTTAGAAGGGCTGGCTGCTACACAGCACATCCTCCAGACTACCTTGATGACTTTGGTTTTGAGATGGGGTTTTCTCTGGCTCCCTGGCTGTCCACAAACCCAGAAATCCTCTGCCTCCTGAATGCTGGGACTAATGGTGTGAGACACCATGCCCAGTTCAGCCTCCACTTCTCAATGCAAAAGATAGCACAATACCTAATTTCAGTTCAAACTCATTTCCCTTTATTAAAGTCCAAGTTACTATTACATGGTTTGATACTCAAAGGAAAATTTGTTCAAATAAAACATTTCCAGGCGACTGTTTTAATCAAGTAGCAATAGCAGTGAGTCCTTGGGAAGCCCATCTGTAGAGATAAAAAAACAAAAACAAAAATCCAAAGAATTAGCAAACAAAGTGCTGAGAGGAAGGTATCTTACCTAAAATCACTTTTGTTACTACAATCCCAGGAGTTCACCACTGGGGCACTTTCTGCTTTTGATACAGTCCTAGTCAACTTACAGGGAGTAGCTCTGCGGCCTCTTCATAATTTTACCACTGGTACTTAGCTTTCCTTTTTGATTAGAAAAGTGCTTAAAACCAGGTAATCCTAGAACTCAGATCAATGTAAACTAAGGGATAGTAATCTGGGGGTTGTTCGAGATGGCTCAGCAGGTAAAGGCATTTGCTGCTGAGCCTGACAACTTGAGATGAATCCCCAGGATCCACGTGGTGGGGGAAAACTGACTCCTGTAAACTGTCCTCTGGATTCCACAGTTGCTCTGGCACAAGCATGCTTCCCTTCCCCACACATATGAATAAACAAATAAACGTAGCAGGGCAGTGCTGTCATCAACCCACCACTCTCTCTCTCTCTGAACTGCCTCTTCTGACTTGGTCAGGGACACACTACTTACAGACGGGAGTTTACACTTTGTCGAGGCCCAGTTCCTCTGGAGTGGAAATTCCCAGTTCATTTAAAGTTGGTCTAAGTTCCTGGATGACATAGGGATAGATTTCCTTATGAGGTCCTGCTTTGTCCTGTTGGCAGTAAGAACAATCTCTATTAACAAATGAGACTAGGGAAGCTTTTAATCACATTGGCAGGGCTAGGGTTATAGTCAGTTGGTAAAATGCCCACTAAGCATTCTACTGAAGCCTTCCAGTTTGGTCCCCAAACCACAAAACCAGGTGTTTACTCCTGTAATCTTAGCACTTAAGAACTAGAGGCAGGAGGATCAGAAGTTCAAGGTGGTGATGACAGAAGAAAAGGTAATTAAACATGCCCATCAGGCATCAGAAAAATTAACACAAGGAAAGTTTTAAAATTTGCTTGGAATTTAAAGGCCTAACAGAATTAACTACCAGTGCTGAATGACTGATAGCTTATAGAACCCTCAATTATCTTACTCATTATGCATAATGGTATTGTCACTTTCCCCTTACAAACCTTAAATCCCTCTCCCCCAAGACAGGATTTCTTTGTGTAGTCCTGGCTGTCTGGAACTAGCTCTATATACCAGGCTGGTCTCGAACTCAAGAGTGCTGGAATCACCACCACACCCAGCTCCTTAAACTTTCTTATAGAATATGTCCTTTCGTGGAGAATTGTACTCAGAGAATATTATGTGCAAGGCTAATTCTGATAAGTGATATGACCCAACTACTCCTGGAACAACTTTAGCATCATTCTCTTACTGACCTTAACAACCTCCAAGATGCGAACAGCACTAGCAAAATCATTTAACCGTCTACATGCACGCAAAGCAGCATCAATGATTTTGGGCTCAGGAACCAAATCATAACCAACAAGTGTGTTCATCCCTGTGAAGTTAAAAAAAGAAGAGTCACATTAACCTGAAATATCCTTCTTAACACTAAAATTTAGTTATCTATCTACTTTCCATGGCATAGCTCTCTATATTCTTACTGAACCATGAACATGTGAACTCATTAGTTTGGATCACTGTTATTTTATCTATAAAATGGGATTCTACCTGTAACAAACTAGTAAGAACACTGTGAATCTTCTACAAAGAATTAGCAGAATTATGCAACAGTATTAAGATTAAAGGAAACACCTTAGAGGTCGTCAATTTATATGCTTAACTGTGAATACAATATAGGGATTTTTAAATCATCTAAAAACCACTAGAATACTTAAAGAGAGATAATGAGACCCAAATCAGGCATTAAGACATTATAGAAAAACATTAGTGTAAAGACTCAAAAAACATTCAACCAGAAAATGACAGGGCATGATTACTTTTGTGTCTGCACAAAACGGCACGTCATGAAAATTGAAGACTTGAGGAGAATGCAGAACTGCTGTTTTTCATAGGTTATTCAGTAAGAACCTCCCAGCTGCATCAAAATGGAGCCATTACATTCCAGCAGAGAGGTTAAAAGCACTTGGCTTTCTTGCTTTTATTATTGTAAAATTTGAAGAAAAAAATACAAGCAAGTAACAACCATGCTTGCATGGTTATATAAGTTATATATAAGTCTGAGATGACTTACATAGTTAGTACACGGACAACTAATGGCTGATACATACATAATACTAATTATGTATGTATAATACAAAATAATAATTTATTTCTGTTTTAAAAAAAATCTGCAACTCATAACTTAAAACTAACAAAAACCAGCCGGGTGACGGTGGCGCATGCCTTTAATCCCAGCACTCGGGAGGCAGAGGCAGGCAGATCTCTGTGAGTTCGAGACCAGCCTGGTCTACAGAGCTAGTTCCAGAACAGGCTCCAAAGCCACAGAGAAACCCTGTCTCGAAAAACAAAACAAAACAAAACAAAAAAACAAAAAAAAAAAACAAACCCCAAACAAACAAACAAAACATTAACAAAAACCTCAGACGGGGTGGGGATCAAATGACTGCTCATGTACATTAGCTGAAGGCACAGAACTAGTAACTCAGCTAGCCTGTATCTGCAGCAGTCATTTTCAGTGAGGGTGGTTTGTCATGTAGGTAATTTCGACACTGGGCAATATCTGGAGATGGTTTTGGTTTTTGTAATTGTGATGTACTTATCACAAATACAGGTAGAGGTCAAAGATGCTATTAAACACCCTCCAGTGCAGAGTTTCAAACTAGTTGCTTTCAATAAAGTAGTGAAAATAGTTCATATTTACACACCCTGACAGACAGATATGTCTATGTTCCAATTACCTTTACGCAATTCCCAGGCATCGATGTCTGGCTTGTTGAAGTATGTCACCCAGCGAGCATCAAACTCCTCATCTGTCTCATGTGATCCATGAGAATAGCAGCGAATGGACTGGACAGCTACAAAGGAAAAGAGCAATGACTTCAAAAGCAATAAGACTATTTTGAAATGTAAATGCTGTATCATGTCCTTAATATAGAAGCTGGCAGAAGAAAGAGTAGAGAACAAGAGAAGAGGACAAAATATATAAAGAATGCTTAACATATATTGTCTAATGCATTAAGTTGTCTTTTTATTTTTGAGGCAGATCTTGCTATGTGGCCTAGGCTAATTTCAAGGCTAGCCTGACCTACAGTGAATTCTAGGCATAGCCTGGGCTACAGAGTCTCAAGAAGCAAGAAAAACAAAATTTAAGTACTAACAAAAGTAAAACTGTCCGTGTGTGGGTATATTCACATGAATGCAGGCACCCTGAGGAGCCAGAGCTATTGGATGCCATGGAGCTGGAGTTACATTGTGAGCCTTCTGATAGTGCTGGGAACTTAATTCCGGTAGTGCTGTGGTAGAGCAGTTAAGTGCTCTTAACCAATGAGTCATTTCTTCAGCTCTTATTACAGCCTTAATATGATAACTGAAAAAATAAAAATAAAAAATATAACTGATAGAAAAGGAGAGAAACAAACAAAATGTATAATAGCCATTTTAGGACTGTGAGATCAAATGAAAGGACTTGCATCTTGAGCAAAATATCTGCTATTAGTCCCAGAAGATCACACAGCCCAAGACCCAATTTCCAGACAAATTTTCTGCACAATCCTGGTCCCAAACAAATTGGAACACATGTATAAATGGGCTGGACATAGATATGTTTTAACTTCTTTGACAAGGAAAAAGGTCTCTAAACCTAAATGTATCTGACATCTAAACATTTAATCAAAACTACACATATATTCAGTATTTTGGAAGACTAATACATTTTATACACCACATTTTATAACCCTCTATCTCATGATTACCTGGAAGTTCTAAGCTACCTTTTCAAAAACTAAAGTTATCCTTACTTAAAGCGGAAGAATAAAATGGTATAACCACTCTCAAAGACTGCTTAGTGATTTCTTATCAAATTAAAGCATAGCTACAGGGGTGGAGAGATGGCTCAGCAGTTAAAAGCACTGACTGTTCTTCCAAGGGACCCAGGTTCAATTCCCAGCACTCACATGGAAGCTAACAACTGTCTCAAACTCCAAGATCTGACACCCTCGCACAGACATACATGCAGGCAAGGCACCAATGTACATTAAAAAATAATAAATTATAGGGGCTGGAGAGATGGCTCAGAGGTTAAGAGCACTGTTCTTCCAGGGGTCCTGAGTTCAATTCCCAGCAATCACATGGTGGCTCACATCCACCTGTGATGAGATCTGGTTCCCTCTTCTGGCATGCATACATGCAGACCACTATATACACAATAAATAAAAATAAATTATAAAAAACAATATAATCCAGTAATTTTCCTCTTAAATATTTACTAAAGAAAAATCCAAGTATATGTACAACCTCCTAGAGTTAAGTTTTTTTTTTTTTTTTGTTTGTTTGATTCCTCTATTCCCCAGTGGTTAGATCCCAGGGCCTTGCCTGACTAGTTTTTTAACTCTGGGTCAACTGTTAGGTTTACCTTCAACCTAGAAAAGCACTTCATGGTAGCCAATTTCTTTTGTTTACTTCTAGGTGTGGATATGAGTGCTAGCTTTGTTTTCTAACTATAAAAACAGACAACCAGCAACTGTAAATTCAAGCCAAGGTGGTCATGCCCTTCAAAGATTTGATTATGCCTTCCTAGAATCCAAATTACAAACTGTTACATGAAGAGGGGGGCCATGCTGGGTATGGTGACTCACGTCTGTAATACTAACACTTTGGAAGTTGAGGCCAGCCTAGATTACAGAGTAAAATCAAATCTCAGAAAACAGAATAAACCCTTATAAAACAATCACTTGAGCCAAGCATGGTGGCACTTTAATTCCACTACTCAGGAGGACGAGGCAAGGTAGACCCCCTTGAGTTCCAGACCCACCAAGGTTATAAGAAAGACCCTGTCTCAAAAACAGTAAGATAAAACCAAAACCAAACACTGGGTATACACACAACCAGACTATCCTATGTCCCACAAAGTTTAAATTTTTCTAAACCCAGTAATGGGTAGAACCTATTCTATTAGCTAAGGACCTGTCCTTAGACACTCCTCCCACAAGTAAGGCAATGTTTTATTTATATATATTGATAGATAGGTTTTATTTTTCTCTTGAGAGAGCATTTCCCTACATATTGAAGGCTAACCTGAAAGTTCCATCCTCTTGCTTCAGCCTCTCAAAAGCTGGAATTAGATCAGGTCCAGTTCTTTCTCGCACACATAGCTAACACTTTGTTTTTAGAGAAATTATACAGGCACCACCCCCTCCACCCCAGCACCAGCATCCCAAACACATTCTCTTTGCCTAAGTGGGTTCTGCGTGGTATTAGCACATGCACACATGTATTTTGAGACAGGGTCTTATGTGGCCTAAGTTGGTTTGAAACTTGCTATGTAGACAAGAATGACCCTGAACTTTTGGTTTTCCTGCCTCTACCTCCAATTACAGGCATGCACTACCATGCTGGCTGGTAATACAAATTTCTGGTAATTATTCAGTGCTTTGATACAACCTAAAGTCCATCAGAGGAGGAAAAGAGAAGTGTGAAAATAAGAATGTTTAAAAAAAATCTACTCTAGGCTGGTAGCTCAGTTGGTTATATGCTTACCTAAAATGCAGAAAGCCCTGGGGTTCAATCTCCAACATCGAGCAGGTGGGGCGTAGTAACTCAAACCTATAACCCGGCACCTGAGAGGCAGAAGCTGATCAGAAATTTACTGTCATGTTCTGCTACCCAGACTACAGGAGTCTCCTTCCACCCAGCTGCCCCAAAAAATATTTCTAACACTGCTTTTGGCATTCAGTTCTACAAGTTTAGAAAAACCCAACACTATATATTAGAAAAATAAAATCCAATAAAGGGCTCTTTAATCCTTTGTGTTCAAATTTAGTTCAATCAGATGGCTTTCTGCTTAAAAATTAAACAGACAAGAAGGCCCCAAGAACAGTCCCTTTTGGTAGTGGTAATTCTAGGAATGAGGGACAGAAGGAAATGATACGCAGGGCACATTAACAAACTGACAGCAGGGTTATTTAGTGCAAAGCTCAAGACCTCAAGGGCTTAAGGGTTAAGCACCTGCAAAGAATACGAAGTGCTGCTTCAGTCCAGCACTTTGTCAAGAGGAAAAACAAAAAACAAAAAACCCCCACCCTTCCAGGGTAAGAATGTAAGAGCCAGGATATCATAATTTCTAGGGCTGACTAGAGTTTGACTTAAAACACTGACTTAGGAGGTGGGGGAAGGAGTATCAGGAGTTTAAGGTTATCCTTAGATTCAAGGCCAGCCTGAGCTACAAGAGACCCTGCCTCTAAATTAAAAAAAAAGAAAAAGAAAAGAAAAAGAAAAACAGGGCTGGAAAAATGGCCCAGTATGTTTGGATCCCAGAACCCATATAAAACACTGGGTGGACATGCTGTCCTAACTGTAATCCCACTCTCAAAAGGTAGAGGACCCTGGAGCAAACTGACTAAGGAGGGAGATTATTCCTATCAGAAAGTTTAAGACCTTATAGAACAGTGGCTCTCAACCTGGAGGTTAAATATCAGATATTCTGCATATCAGACATTTACATTACAATTCATAACAGAAGCAAAATTATAGTTATGAAGTAGAAACTAAACGATTTAATTGTTGGGTCACCAGAACATGAACTGTATTAAAGGTCACAGCAATAGGAAGGTTGAGAACCACTGCTATAAAGAATGTATCCCGGGGCTGGAGAGATGGCTCAGAGGTTAAAAGCATTGCTTGCTCTTTCAGAGGTCCTGAGTTCAAGACCCAGCAACCACATGGTGGCTCACAACCATCTATGAGATCTGGTGCCCTCTTCTGACTTGCAGGTGTACATGCAGACAGAACGCTGCATACATAATAAATAAAATCTTAAAAAAAAAAAAAGAATGCATCCCAACACCAACCAACCAGGGACTCCCACACACCCTTCTTCAATTTATTTTATGGAGATGGGGTCCCAACTCTATCCCAGACTGGTCTGTAACTCTTAATGATCCTCCTGCCTCAGCCTCCCTAGCTCTAAGTCACCATGTCCAGGTTCTTCTTTTTTTTGACAGTGTTTTTCTGTGTAGCCCTAGTTGTTCTGGAACTCTCCGTAGATCAGGTTGGCCTGGAACGCAGAGAATCGCCTGCCTCTGCCTCCTGAGTACTCGAACTAAGGGAGTGTGCACCATCACCACTGGCTACCCAGCTTCTTTTTGACTTTCAGTATAAAACGTATGATCTCATACCAATAACAAATCTCAACCTTAAAATGAAGAGAATCACAACAAACCAAATATGCTTTGCACATTTCTGTCAACCACGAACCAAATATAGGACGAGTAGACTATACTTGGCATGACCATATCAAGCCTTTGTGCCAGTCAAGGTGTCAAGAGCTACATTATCTAATTTAAACCTCACAGACACCAAAACATTATATTTTTGTTTGCTTGTTTGAAGACAGGATTTCTCTGTGTAGTAGCCATGGCTGTCCTGGAACTGGCTCTGTAGACTAAGCTGGCCTTAAACTCAGAGGTCCACCTTCCTCTGGCTCCCCAGTCCTGGGATTAAAGCTGTGCAGCACCCAAAACATCGTCTCAACTGCCAAAAGACAACTAAAGTTTAAGGTCAATTAGTATGTACAAGGTCACACAGCTAAAAAGGAATAGACATCATTTGCAACCAATACTGCCCCCTTGTGGCAGTATTCGGGTATACTATATATATGGTACAATCATCTAAAATGAAGCCTTTGGCTTCTGAATTATACACCAATAGAAAGCCTCAGAGATAAACCTAGAGGAGAACTTTAGTCTATGATTTTTGGTTTTTCTGTTTTGTTTTGTTTTCTTTTGTTTTAATTCTTTGAGACAGGGTTTCTCTGTAGCCTTGTAGCCTATCCTGGAACTAGCTCTTGTAAACCAGGCTGACCTCAAACTCACAGAGATCCATCTGCCTCTGCCTTCGAGTGCTGGGATTAAAGGTGTGCACCACCACCGCCTGGCCAATCTATGGTTTTCTTAAAAAACAACAATAAACCTTTAACATTTTCCAAACTTTCTTTAAAAAAGCAGAAAATTTCCCTAACATAACAAACTCCTGAAGTGCAATGCCCTCCCCTCCAAAAAAAGAAGAAAAAGCAGATATTTTCCTTTTAAAAAAAAATTTCCTAGCTAAGTGTGGTGCTGTGCCTCTAATCCCAGGATCCAGGAAAGGGTGGCAGAAGGGCTGCTACAAGTTTGATATCAGTCAGACCCACACAGTAAACTCCAGGCAGGCCAGGTTTCTATGGGGTGACCCCAACTCAAAAACAAAAGCAAAAAATTTCCGCGATATTTCTCTATATGAAAAAAATTAGACAGCATTTTAATACCAGGATAGTCCAAACTTAACTAAGAAAGAGGAACAGTCCCACCACTAACAAAGTCAGTTTCTCTAAATAGGTGTCATATTTTTCTGAAAACACCATCATCTCCTTGGCTTTTTAAAATGTATGTTTTGCCTGCACTTCATGGGGTGCCTGAGGAAGTCAGAAGAGGGTGTCAGATCCTCTGGATGTGGGTGCTAGGAATAGAACCTGAGTCCTCTGCAAGAGCAAGTGAGCCCCGCACCCCGTGGGTCTTTTAACCCTAATCCTATACTTATGTGATTGTTATGTTGTTAATATAACAAATATAAAAAACAAATTAAATGAAGCAAAAATATTCTTTAGGTTCGAATTATCAAGGAAACATAATTTTGGAGTGTCTGAGTTACTTTTTTTTTTGATATAGGGTTTCTCTTTGTGACAGCTCTGTAAGGCTGGCCTCGAACTCAGAGATCCGCCTGCCTCTGCCTCCCAAGTGCTGGGATTAAAGGCGTGCGCCACCACCCAGTTTTTGAGATACTTTTTTGTGTGTGAGACAGGGTCTCTCACATGTAACCACCATTGGACTGGAATACAAAAAAGATCCACCTGCTGCTGCCTTCCTATGAGTGCTGGGACATCATACCTGGCTGAATTATTTTTATATTAACACACAAGAACAAAATTTCATAATGTAGTATACGCTACCACCACAGACCAGGATCCACGCACAACTACTGTAACTAAAAGTACAAAGCTTTACTTAAGCTGAGTGTGGTGGCTCCCACCGAAAGTCCCAGCTCTTGGGAGGCAGGAGAAAGGCACTAAATTACTGGCTGGCCTCTGTGAGTTCTAGGCCAGGCTGGGCCCACACAGAGGCCCTATCACAAAAATACAACTATTTCTTTGAGTTAAAGGCTGGACTGGTTTGCATAGCGTTCCAGGACAGCTAGGGCTACATAGTGAGACATACCAAAACCAAAGCAAACAAAAATAAGATCCACAGTGCTAGTGGAGGAGGCGGAAGATGCACTAAGCGGCAGAGCAATCATCTAGTATGCAGGAGGCCTTGGGTCCTGCCCCAGCACTGGGGGTGGGCGGGCAGTGATGGACACAGAGAGCGGGAAACAGGCAACAAAACTCAGCGTTTCATAGCTAGCATTCAGGTTTCTAATTTTAAATGGGCGGAGTGGGAATTCATGAAGTTTTCCCATGTTTGTACATCCAGGATTCCTGGGTATTTGGTACCCAACTTTGGAAACGTTAACATTCTTACGGTTAATACCGATCAACATTCAGGCTCTGCTGCAAGCCGTAAGAAACCACCACATACGGTCACCTATTTTACACACGGATATAGAGCGCGGCTCAACAGTCCTTAAACGTGACCGCACCGAGTTATGAAGGTGACACAAAAAACGCCAGCAGAGAATTGCCCGATTAAGACTCAAAGTGTATTGTGTCCCACTGGGAAATCGAATAGTGTTCTAGGAAACGCAGGGCGGGCGGCGCGCCCGAAGGCTCAATGTCACCTTCGTCAAGACGCCCTAGGCCGGCGGGGCCACTCCCGGTCAGGTGGCTGCGGGGTCAGCGCCGGGAACAGTCACGGCCCAGAGACTGAAAAGGAGCGCTGAGCCCTTGTCCTCAGCGACCCCGGCAGGTCCACACCTGACGGGTCGTGGATCCAGCACCAGGAAGTGGCCGGAGGGAGGCCTGGGGGGGAACTTCCTTGAGTCTCCCACACAACTCCAGACGGCAGCGGACGGTCTGCGGTCACCGGGCTCGGCGGCCGGCTCGCAGGGCAAAGGCTAGGCCGCCGGGGAGCCTACCCTCGAGTGGCGGCGGGAGCCCAGGTCACAGCAAGGACACGCGGGTGCGGGCTGTGGCGGGCGCGGGCCTTACCGGCGGCGGGGCTGGGGGCCGAGACGGGGTGCAGAAAGCCTCGGGTGGCCGCGGCTGCGGTACAGCGACGAAGGGCAGCGGCAAGCATGACGGCGACCGCAGCGAACTCGCTGAGGCTGAAGAGAAGCCGGTGTGAGCTCGCGGGCGGCTCAGCAGCTCGTGGGGGCCGGACTCACGCACCGACGCACACTGGGCGGAGCCGAAGGCCGGCCCACTGCGGAACCCGCGCCTACGGAAGCGGGTGGGGTACTGTGGGGTACGGCGGCACGTTGAGGACAAACTAAGTCAGCGCTTTGCGGACGCTGCTGGTCCTGTGACCGGAGTCCCATAGTGAACATCCTGGAGTGGGAGGAAAGGCAGGGCACGCAGTGGACCCTGTGGGTTTTGGAATCCGACAACGGAGGCGCTATCAAAAATTGGATTTGTGCCGATAATAACGTCAAACTATAATAAAAATAACCGCTTTGCTCCGCACGGTGGTGCAGGCTATGATCCTAGCATTCTACAGGCAAAGAATTAGAGTTCCAGTACCTCCTTTGCAGCCTGTGTCTCAAAAAATACTTTTCTACTTACTGGGAGTGGTTTTCTGGCCAATAATCTCTTTAGAGGTTGAGGCAGAAGGATGGGAAGGGGGAGGGGTGATTCAAGGACAGCTTGAGTCACGTGAGCCCCTGTCCCTTTTTTTAAAAAAGCTCAATAATTTTTACAGATAAGGAAACAGACTTAAAAATTGGATTTTGGGGTGGGGTGGGGTCTAGGGAGATGGTTCAGTGGATAAGGTGCTTTCTGTGTAAACATGAGGACCGGATTTCAGATCCCACAAAAACTCAGCTCTAGTCCAAACACCAAGCTCCAAGTTTAGTGAGATTCCTCTTGGGAAATAAGGTGGAAAGTAATGGAGGAAGATAACTGATGTCAACCTCTAGTATCTGATCTGCTTGTATGTGAATATGCAATATGCATGTCCCTGCGCGCGTGCGAGCGCGCGGGCACACACACACACACACACACACACACACACACACACACACACACACGAATATGGGACTCACCCGGATGTTTATGGTCAAATACTTGCCTCACTCCTTTCAATAAGGCTGGGATCAAACTTACTGAAACTAGGGGTTTGAAACAATCCCATGGTTACCTTCCAGTTTTCTGGCTCAAAAGTGTAGGCAGAGGAAAGCTGGATTCCCTCTTCAGGGTCTCACACGGCTGATCAGTGTGTTAGCTGTGTCTGTGTCTCGTCTGAAACTTGGAGTCCTCTTCCAAGGTCATTCAGGTTGTTGGCACAATTCAGAGTTTGTTTCTTGCTACCAGCCAAAAATATTCTTAGCAGCTAGAGGCCATCCTTGCGTCTTCATCCCATAACCTACCTCCATAGACTCTGTCACAGTGCCTTGTTTATTCCTTAAGCCAGCAGCAGAGGCTCTCTGATAGATTCACCCTCTGTTAAAGACCCCTCTGCCTGGCAATGGTGGCGAATACCTTTAACCCCAGCACTCAGGAGGCAGAGACAGGCGGATCTCTGTGAGTTCAGGCTAGCAACAACCAAAGAAACAAAACAAAACCCCTCTAAGCAGGTGGTGCAAGAGCCTGTAATACTAGCACTTGGGAAGCAGAAGGAGGGTCGCTACAGGTTCTGAGCCATCCTGGTCTATATAGTGACACATCCAGACTGGGTATGAGTTTTATATATCATAGCAAGATCCTGTATCAAAAACTCACATACACATAGTCTTCACCTGATTAGTTCAGGCCCACTTTGAGTAAACTTTTGATTAACTCTGAAAAAAAACTAATTCACCTTCTGCTAATTCAATTACATTCTGACATTATCTATCCAGGTATAGACTCAATCCAAAGATTGTCCCTCCACTTCAGACATGAATCTCAAGGCCAGGTCCCTGGAACTCCTGCTCAGTCAGCCTTCAATAAACATTCCTATAACTCCTTCCTTGGGTCCTATTAATTTGGTAGAAAAACTTATAAGACTCAATGAACATTATAATCATTGTTCCTTTCTTAAAGTCCCCACTGGTTAAGCTACCCTGAAACTCTCTGAACATTGCCTTGGTTATTATTCATTTGCTCTTTAGTTTTTTTGAAACAGGTTTTCACGATCAGCCAAAACTACACAGAGAAACCCTGTTTCAGAAAGTAAAACAAGAACAGCAACAACAACAACAAAACAATAAATACTGAACAAGATAAAGATGGCTCAATATTTAAGAATGCTTTCATCTCTGTCGGAGGACTCAAGTTTATTTCACATCAGGTGGCTCACAACTGCCTGTAACTTCAGCTCCAAGGGGATTTGACATCCTCTTCTGACCCTCCTGAGTGCCCACACATATGTGGTACACACTCACCCACAGACACATAAATAAACCTAAACTAAATCTTCGAAAACTAAAGCCGGGCGGTGGTGGCGCACGCCTTTAATCCCAGCACTCGGGAGACAGAGGCAGGCAGATCTCTGTGAGTTCGAGACCAGCCTGGTCTACAGAGCTAGTTCCAGGACAGGCTCCAAAGCCACAGAGAAACCCTGTCTCGAAAAACAAAAAACAAAACAAAACAAAAAATCTTCAGAAACTGAAATGACATTTTGGGTGAATTAATTAAATAAATAAATAAATAATAAATAAATGAAAAGGGACTGGAGAAATGGCTCAGAGGTTAAAAGCCCTGGTTGTTCTTCCAGAGGACCAGGGCTCAATTCTCAGCACCCACATGGTAGCTCATAACTGTCTGTAACTCCAGTTTCAGGTGATCTGACATCTTCACACAGATATAAATTCAAGCAAAACACAAGTGCACATGAAACATAAATAATTTAAAAAATAAATATGTATTAAAAAGAGAAAATGAAAGAAGAAAGAAGGGATGGAGGGATGGCTCAGTGGTTAAGAGCATTGCCTGCTCTTCCAAAGGTCCTGAGTTCAATTCCCAGCAACCACATGGTGGCTCACAACCATCTGTAATGAGGTCTGGCGCCCTCTTCTGGCCTTCAGACATACACACAGAATATTGTATACATAATAAATAAATAATTATTAAAAAAAAAAGGAAGAAAGAAGAAAGAAAACTGTGATTTGATTGAAGGGGTGCGTGTCCATGCTAGGCCTGTCCAAATTCTCCTTGACTTCTCCGTGCCAAGTGGCCTTGCACTCACAGAGATCCACCAACCTCTGCCTCCCGACTGCTGGGAGGTCACAGCTACCATCCGGTTTATAATTTTATTTTTTGATATGGGGTGTGGTGGTTTGAATGAGAATGATTGGTCATCGTGGAGTGGTACTAACTGAGAGGGATTAGGAGGTATGGCCTTGTTGGAGTGAGTGTGACCTTGTTGGAGGACATGTGACACTGGAGATCGGTTTGGGGGTTTCAAAAGCACAAGCCAGTCTCAGTGTGTCTCTCTTCCTGCTGCCTTCAAGTGTGGAACTCTCAGCTACTTCTTCAGTACCAGGCCAGCTTGAGTGCCACCATGCTTCCTGCCCTAATGATAATGGACTAAGCCTCTGAAACTCTAAGCAAGCCCAAATTAAATGTTTTTTTCTTATAACAGTTGTGGTCCTGGTGTCTCTTCTCAGCAATGGAACACTGACTAAGGACACAAGGTTTCAATATGGCCCTGCCTGGCCTTGAACTCACAGTGATCCATCAGCCTCTGCCTCCTGAGTGCTGGGCTTAAAAGAGCTACCACAGCTTCCCTTAGTTACTTTTTCATTGATATGACAAAATACCTGATAGAAACCAGTTGTGCCAGGTGGAGGCGCACACCTTTAATCACAGCACTCTGGAGGCAGAGGCAGGCAGATCTCTGTGAGTTCAAGGTCAGCCTAGTACACAGAATGGGTTCCAGGACAAGCTTCAAAGTTACAGAGAAACCCTATCTCAGAAAAAAAAAAAACCAAACAAGTTAACAGAGAAAGTCTGCTTTTGTTGTTTGCTTTGTATAAAAGGGCTAGGAATGTGGCCCAGAACAAGTGGTAGAACACTTGTCTAGAATACTATAACTCACAAACTATAAAACTCACCTTTTTAAGATATAGAAACAGCTGTTCATTATAGCTATTGCTGCATGTAATCATGACAACTGTCTAATTCTGGAACTTCTCATCAGCCCAGAATAAATATCAGTTCAAGAATGGTGACCCTCGCTCCCACCCCCATCCCACTGACGGTAAACAACCTCCTTTCCGCTGCTATGGTTTTTTAAAAAATCTAATTTTATGTGCACGAGTGTTTTGTCTACCTTATGTATGTGTACCACATACATGCTTAATGTGCATGGAGGCCAGAAGAGGCCATACGATCCCCAGAACTGGATAGTTGTGAGCCACCATATGGCTGCTGGAAACCAAATCCTGGTCCTTTTCAAGAACAGCAAGTGTTCTTAAATGCTGAGCCATCTCTCCAGCCTCATGGTTGTTTTGTTTTCTTCCTTTTATCCCTCGGCCAGTCTTGGGATTGAAGCTAGTGTCTCTCATATGCTAGGCAAGCACTTCAGCATGGAGCTGTATCGCTAGCTCCTTACATTTATAATGTCTCACTACATTGCCCGGGCTGGCCAGGAACTTACTCTTTAGCCCTAGCAGACTTTCCATCTGCCTGCCTCTGCTTCTCAAGTAGCTGGGATTACAGGCTTGTGGTACTAGGCACAGCAATGGCTTGTCTTCTTGTAGATGGACTTTTCTTTCCCACCCCTGCCAGTTCCCAGATAACCAACACAGAGACTTAATATTAATTGTAATTTCTAGACCAATAGCTCAGGTTTATTACTAACTAGCTCTTACAAATTAAATTAACTAGTCCATTTCTATTTTTCTATTAATCCATTTTTTTAACTTTTTTTTTTGGATTTTTTTCAAGACAGGGTTTCTCCGTAGCTTTTGGTTCCTGTCCTGGAACTAGCTCTTGTAGACCAGCCTGGCCTTGAACTCACAGAGATCTGCTTGCCTCTGCCTCCTGAGTGCTGGGATTAAAGGTGTGCACCACCATTGCCTGGTTATTAATCCATTTCTTAAATTAACCCATTTTTATTAATCCTTAATTCTGCCACGCGACATTACCTCTCTTTCATCTTGCACCTCCCGTATCCTCTCCATGTCGTGCTGGTGACTCCTCTGACTCCACCTTCCTTCTTTCTAGTGTCCTTAGTTTGGTTTTCCAGCCTAATCTTATCCTGTCCAGCTATTGGCTAGTCAGCTTCTTTATTAAGTCAATCACGGTATAATTTACATAGTGTCCAGAAGGATTATTCCATAGTACCTTCTGTGGATATTTCATATAAAGAAAACCACCTAATGTGGTATTTGGCTTTATGGGTCCCCCCCTTTGTTCCAGGGTCTTACAGGCAGATCCCCAGCTTCAGTCCTCCTCAGTCTACTCTAAAGGATGAGTTGTAGGTGTGAACCACCTCTTTAAAGTCCTATCTATAGATGCTGCTACATGTTATGGTACTAAGGGTTAGGATTTCTTTCTTTCTGTTTTTTTTTTTTCCAAGACAGGGTTTCTTTGTGTATCTTTGGCTGTCCTGGAACTCACTTTGTAGACTAGACTGGCCTTGAACTCACAGATATCCACTGCTTCTGCCTTCCAAATGCTGGGACTGAAGGGGTGCTTCACCATGGCTGGCATAGGGTTAGGATTTCCACACAAGAATTTTGGAGGAATACTATTTAGCCCATAATATAATGTTAATCTGTTCTCACTCCTTGCCCTGGCAGGTTTCTATTCCATTGCATTGCTGACTGAGGTTTCTCTCCTGCCGGTTCCTGCAGTTGTTAAGTCCCAGAGAAATCACACAGAGGTCTACATTAATTAGAAACTGATTGGCCTAGTATCTCAGGCTTCTTATTAACTCTTATAACTTATATTAGCCCATAATTCTTGTCTGTATTAGCCACGTGGCTTGGTACCTTTTTCGGCGAGGTAGTCACATCTTGCTTCCTCTGTGTCTGGGTGACGACTGCAGACTAAATCTTTCCACTTCCCAAAATTCTGTTCTCGTTGCCCCGCCTATACTTCCTGCTTGGCTATGGTCAATCAGTGTTTATTTAAAATACAAGTAACAGGGTTCAGACCACTGTCCCACAGCATTACATCAACATACTAGCTGGAAATTTTTGTGGTTTTATTGTTGTTGTTTGTTTTGTTTTGTTTTTGATTTTTCAAGACAGGGTCTTTCAATGCCGCCCTAGTTGTCCTGGAACTTGCCCTGTAGACCAAATCTCGAGCTCAGAGATTTGCCTGCCTCTGCACCCTGAGTACTGGGACTAAAGGCATGTACCATCGCTGCCAAGCTTGAAAAAAAATTTAAAAACTATGTTTATTTATTGGGATTAGAGTGCCATAGCTTGCATGGAGGTCGGAGGACAACTTTCATCGTTCAGCCCTCTTCTTCCACCTTGGGAGGGAGGGGTACTGTGTCAAACTCAGGTCGTTAGACTCAAAAGCAATCACCTTTTCCATGGAGTCATCTCTCTGGCCCAATCCACTCATCATCTGATGGAGAGTCTGGTTATTCCCACTGTGGGGCTGTTATGAATAGGGTGGTTTGAATAGTCATGTTTACATTTTAATGTGTTTTAGCTTATTGCAATTGTAGAAGTCAGCATAATTTTCATGGTTACAGATGCTGAGAAGTTCTATCTTCAAAGCCAGAGGCAAGACAAGAACATGTTATTGCTACCACTTGACATTGTTCTGGATATTCCCACCAGCACATTTGGAAACAGTCATCTGCACATTGTGTGTGTGTGTGTGTGTGTGTGTGTGTGTGTGTATTTACACGTTTCCAGTTCTTCTGAACATACGTCTGAAATGTCACATGAGCCGTTTAGTAAGTGTTTAATTTTCTATGGGACTGACTGGTACCAAAACAGCTGCTCTAGTCTGAAGGTTGCACTATCCATAGTAGTATACAGAGACACACATTTGCGCGAGAGCCAAGTCTTTGTGGTGGTGCGCTGTCTGAGCCAGGTCCTCCTCCCTCAGCTTCTGCTCAGAAACAGGACCCGGAGCACACAGTTTGTGCTTGGAGTTCTTTTGCTCCCCCGTTGAAAGGTTTCCATCCTGTCTTCCAGCTCCCTAAACGAGCTCAGAGCCTGTCTCTCCCAGAGCGACCTGTAGAGGGCAGCTCAGAGCAGTTCTGCAGCAATGAATTTCTCTATGGAAATGGGTATCAAATCATGACTGAGGACTGGTGGTGTTTTCAGCGACAAGCTGCTTGCCTAGCAGGTATGAAGCCCTAGATCCAAGCCCGGAACAGTAAACAAAATAAAACCCCCAAACCGCCGAGAAGTGCTGGCGCACACCTTTAATCCCAGCACTCGGGAGGCAGAGATAAGTAGATCTTTGGATTTGAGGCTAGTTTAACTTATATCTTTAAAAAAATATATTATGTTTACTTATTTGAAGGAGGGCAGTTTTTTCCTTCCACCATTTGGATATCAGGAACTAAACTCAGGTAGTGAGGGTTGCCAGCAAGTATCTTTACCTGAGGAGCCGTCTTGCAGCTCCTTAACATGAAAAGAATGAGTTTCCAGTTTAGGTCATAATCACAGTCAGTCCCCATTGATTAGGCATTCAACATGTCTTTTGAGCGCTGAAGAGATTGATTGCTCAGTGGTTAAGAGTACTTGCTGCTCCTGTTGGAGAACCTGGGTTCAATTCCCAGCATCCACATGGTGGTTCATGACTATTTAAAACTCTAGTTCCGGGAATCCAACACCCTTCTGACCACCATGAGCATCAGACATGCATGTGGTGTGCATACATGAACATAAAGTAAGTAAATTTAAAGCAAAAACCCATGCCTTTTGGAGGGATACAAGTCTAAGCATACACCTGTAATAATCTATTTTCCATGGTGACCCTGCTCCAGATGAGCTAAGACAATTGTGATTGAGTTAGGGGCAGATCTGGCACTGTCTATGGGGTTGGGCAGCTGTGAACATTAAAAATGATTTTGCTTATTATTATTATTATTATTGTTGTTGTTGTTATTAACGTGTGGCTGTGGGTATATGCTGCGTGTATGCAAGTGGCTCCAGAGGACAGAGAAGGTTATGGATACCCGGCAGCTGGTGTTGCAGGCAGTTAGGGGCTGGCCTGTATGGGTGCTGGGAACTGAACTCAGGGCGCTCTGGAGTAACAACATAAGCTCTTAGCTGTTAAGCCTCCTCTCCGGCGCCAGTGATGGACGCTAATGTGACAGCTGAAGAACCCGGCTCAACAAGTCCCTGTTCATTCACTTCACGATGCTCTAATGGCTTCTTAAGTGCCAGGAAGTGGACAGGGCACAAGCAAATAGGATTCATTCAACCACACGCATATGCTTTTAGCAGGGTGACTGGCAGGCTCGCCGAAAGAGCACGCTGATACAGATCACACAGGGCATAGCTACAATTGTTCTATGAGATTCAGTCCTGTGATGGATTTTATTTCCTCCCTCCCTCCCTAACTCTTTACTAATTTTTTTATTTTATTTTGATAGACTTGTTTATTTTTTCAAGACAGGGTTTCTCTGTGTAACCTTAGCTGTCCTAGAACTCACTCTGTAGACCAGGCTGACTTTGAACTCAAGGATCCACCTGCCTCTGCCTCTTGAGAGCTGGGGTTACAGGTGTGCACCATCACCACTGGGCAGATTTATTTATTTTTATTTTATGTATATGAGTGTTTTTCCTGGATGAAAATACACCACATGCATACCTGCACCCATGAAGGCCAGAGATGGTGATGGACCCCCTGGAACTGGAGTTAAGGACAGTTGTGAGCTGCCATGTGGATGCTGAAGCTGAACCAGGTCCTCTGCAAGAGCAGTACATGCTCTTGTGCACTGAGCTATTTCTTCAGCCCCCCCCAGCTTTTTTTAAAAACAAAAAACAAACTTCTTTGGGGGGGGGCTTGAACTCACAGAGATCTACCTGCCTCTGCCTCCCAAATGCTGAATTTCAAGACCTGTGTGACACTACCACCTGGCCACCATAGTAGGTTTTGTTGTTACCTGCTTGTACATATACATTACTATGTTTTTATTTACCCTCCTCACCACCACCACCTTTTTGTTTTCTTCTGAGACAGGGTCCTACCATATAGCCTAGGTTAGTCTCATACTCACTGTGAAGGTTAAATTAGCCTTGAACTCCCCAACCTTCTTCCTCTGTCTCCTGAGAGCTGGCATTACAGGTATGCATAAACAAGATTGGTCATAAGCTATTTTTCTTTCTCTGCAATAGATTGATTTGTTGTTGTGGGTTTTTTTGGTGGTGGTGGGGGGCTGAAGCAGTGCTGGATTATTCTGTGATCTGACCACCAGCCACACCTTGTTCCTAGACCGAAGCAGTGCTGGATTATTCTGTGATCTGACTACCAGCCACGCCTTGTTCCTAGACTGAAGCAGTGCTGGATTATTCTGTGATCTGACGACCAGCCACACCTTGTTCCTAGACTGAAGCAGTGCTGGATTATTCTGTGATCTGACGACCAGCCACACCTTGTTCCTAGACTGAAGCAGTGGTGGATTATTCTGTGATCTGACCACCAGCCACACCTGTGCCTAGACTGAAGCAGTGCTGGATTATTCTGTGATCTGACGACCAGCCACACCTTGTTCCTAGACTGAAGCAGTGGTGGATTATTCTGTGATCTGACCACCAGCCACACCTGTGCCTAGACTGAAGCAATGCTGGATTATTCTGTGATCTGACCGCCAGCCACACCTTGTGCCTAGGCTGGAAGACGACACAACAGAACAATGAAAGTGAGCTGGCTGAATAAAAGCCTAAACGGAGGTCCACCACTCATCTGACCTTGTATTACATGCTTTTATGTTCCCAAATGGATTTTGATTTTGTGACCCAAGTGTCACAGGGATGGAGGCAAGCACCAATCTGGGGGAAACACCGTCCGGCAAACATAGCTACCACACCATCATCATCAGAAGCAGCATATTAGTGACCCTTCAGATTGTGCTTGTTGACACTCCTCAAAGGAAGGGCTGGGGTTCCTTACCAGATCTTTCACTTGAGATGCCACACCCTCCCTCCAGCACCTCTTTCCAGGGTGTGCAGTCTGCTCCCAGCTGCATGTGCTCTCATGGTCTCAGCAGGTGTTGGAGTGTATAGAACGTACAAGGTTATGGAGGAGGAAAGGCCACACGTGCAGTTATGGAGAAGTTGTCATCCACGACAAGGGGAGACTTTTCAGTTGTGTGGCTGCTGGGGCTCACTCACATTTCTGTAAGTGACCCCCCATCTGTTGTGGGAGGTCCTTCTGCTCCTCCAGCCAATAGCTGCTGTACCAGCCCATTGGGGCGTGGTCTCTCAGCGGATATTGGCTGGAGGAGCAGAAGGACCTCCTGCAACACCCATCCGCCCATGTTCTGTAAGTAACCCCCCATCCGCCCATGTTCTGTAAGTAACCCCCCATCTGCCCATGTTCTGTAAGTGACCCCCCATCTGCCCATGTTCTGTAAGTAAACCCCATCCGCCCATGTTCTGTAAGTAAACCCAATAAACTAATTGGTTCTCCAAATTAGACTTGGGTGCACTCATCTCAGTGGTCTTCGCTGGTACTCTATCTGGGATGAGTAGAGGTGAGGTGGTTTGAAAGAAAATGACCCTCAAAGGGAGTGGCACATTTAGGAGGTGTGGCACTGTTGGAGGAAGTGAGTCACTGTGGGGGTGGGCTTTGAGGTCCCTTTTGCTCAATGTGACAGTCAGTTGACTTCCTGTTGCCTGTAAGTAGGAGGCCTCTTGTTTGTTCCCAGCTGTGCAGCCCCAAAATAACCACACAGAAACTGTGCTAATTAAATCAATTAAATCACTGCTTGGCCCATTAGCTCTAGCTTCTTACTGGCTAAATCTTACATCTTAATTTAGCCCATTTATATTAATCGGTGTATTGCCCCGTGGCTGTGGCTTACTCGGTAACGTTCCGTCCAGCATCTGTCTCTGGAGGGGCTGCATGGCTTCTCTTTGACTCCGTCTTCTTTCTCCCAGCATTCAGTTTAGTTTTCTCCACCTAGCTCTACTCTGCCCTATCAACAGGCCACAGCAATTTCTTTTTTTTAAAGATTTATTTATTTATTATGTATACAACATTCCTTCCATGTGTGCCTGCAGGTCAGAAGAGGGTACCAGATCTCATAGGTGGCTTTGAGCCACCATGTGGTTTCTGGGAATTGAATTCAGGACCTCTGGAAGAGCAGCCAGTGCTCTTAACCACTGAGCGATCTCTCCAGCCTGGCAATTTCTTTATTAACCAATGGTATTCACAGTATATAGAGGGGGAATCCCACATCATAGCACTCTTAGCTCCAGGACATCTGTCTGCACACCACCATGCTCCCAATCATGAGAATAATGGACTAAACCTCTGAGCTGTCCCAATTAAATGTTTTCTTTATAAAAGTTGCCATGGTCATGTGTCTTTTCACAGCAATAAAACCCTAAGACAAGATGGTTGTTCACATCTACTAGGGCAAGTTTACAAAACAAGCCAGTGCTGGAAAGATGGAGGTCTCACAAGAGAGACTTCCTTTCTCTCACTTTACCACCAGTCCTCCCTGAGGTGGACACTATCTCTGAGATGTTCTATCCATGCCCTCTCCTTAAGCCAGGGCTTCTCAAGTTCTCACTTCAGCCTCTGTGATGGGGAGGGAGGAGGTACAGAGACATGAGCCCTTCCTTTGGAAACTGCTCGAGGGACAGCGAATCAGTAAGGCAGAAGTGGGAGTTTATGAATGTGTACCAAGTGATGAGCTAACACATTCATGAAAAGCCTGGGAATCAGACATGCTGGGTTTGGGTGGGGATGCAGGAAAGAAAGCCATTCATGACTTGGTTTCCTTCAAGGAAACGGGTTAACTCTGAAGCTAGAGGAAGCATGTCCTTCTTGTCCATCTCAGGATGTGACTCTAGGCTGGAAGGAGACTCACATGCTATCCAAAGAGCCTCCATAGCCTTGTCTTCGTGACAAACCTAACAGACTCTGCTTGCATAGTCCTGAAATCAGGCTAGTCATTTAGACAAGTCTCCCATAGGTTTCTAGCATTTGAGACTTCTAAATCATATCTTTAACTTTAGAAGCCTTGTAGTCCAGGGTACCTCTGTTTCTTGGATATTTGACTGTTTTATGAGACACTTTGCCCAGGCTGGCCTCAAATGCTATGTGTAGCCAAGGATGATCTTGAACTTTTGACACTCCTGCCTCTACCTCCAGAGTTCTGGCGTTACAGGCATGTGCCACCATGGCAAGTTTATGTGGTACTGGGAGTAAAAAATGAGACTTTATACACTCTAGGCAAACACTCTACCAAGTTACATTCCCCAGCCCAATTTTCATTCTTTCCATGTCTCTCGCTCCATCTCTGAGAGGGGCCAACAAACACATCTAAATCCCTTGGCTCTCCTTAGAGGTTCCTCAAGAACAAGAAATCAAGCTGGACAAGACACACACCTGTAATCCCAGCACCTGCAAGGCTGGGGCAGGAGGGTCAGGTCCTGGGCAGCCTGCATTACATAGCAAGACCTCCTCTAAAAATAAGTCAGGGGGAGGATGAAGGCGATGGATTGGACAGTCTGGATGACAGGACTCGGTGATCCAAAGCACAAGCAGAGATATTGGAAGGAGAGAAGAGGCCTCCCCAAGGAGCCCCTCCATCAGCGGCAGGAGCCAGCCTCCTCACCAGTAGGATTTATTTCAGGGTTCTGCAAGCACAGTGACTTACAAACGTACTCTCCCCCATCTCCTTTCCAGAGGTGCTGAGTTCCGTGGGGTGGCATCTGCTCTGAAGATTCTGAGCTACATGCTGCACAGCTCCCCACTCCCAGCACACCCCCACCCCCACTGGCTTGAACTTGGGCAGAGAGGCATCGGAGGCCGTTATCTCTCAACACACAGCTGTGCAGGGCTGGAGGCAGCAGCTTATCAGGGAGCCTGCAGTGATTCACAGCCCAAGCTTCTCTGCTGAATAGTAATTTCTAGCAGTGGATTTGTGCTGTCTCTCTCCTCCCCCTCTCCCAAGGGTGTGCTGTCCTTTTGCAGAGAGAGGGCAGTGAAGGGGAGCTCCTACTCATGAGGCTTTGTGCCTGCCTTCTGGGTAAGGATGTCTACCGGGAGGAGGGTGCAAGGTTAGAACCGTAGCATGGTCTGCCAGCCTTGGCAGGCTGCCTCCTTCAGCACATTCGTGCTCTCCCTCCTTCCCCTCCCAGAAAAGCAGCAACACTGCTTCCTTTCTTTTTGTGGGGATGCAACAGGGACACAGACCCCCGCCCGTTCCACCATAAGTCCCTCCTGCGACATTTTGACACTGCCCAGTCTCTGTGTCTGACATCAAAGACTCCAAAGGCTAATAAGGCTGAAGGCAAGCATGCCAAAGTGGTTTTTGCACAGGCGGGTGGGTAAGGGGAAAAAAAAAAACAATACTGGGGACAGAGGCATTTTCATGTTTGTTTTATTGGAAGCAAGACTCCACCAGCAGGACTCAGGGGAGGAGGCAATGGAAAGTTTTGTCCTGGGTCTCCTCTCTGCCACCATGCAAAAGGGGGGGATGCTAAGAGGAAGGAAAGCTAAAAAGGGGAACTTCCGGGGGGTGGGGTGGGTGGGCAGAATAGGGTCCCAACATTTTCAGCTTGGCCACCCTCAAGGAATCTGCTTCACAGCTTCTGCCCTCAGTCAACAGCAAGGATGACTTCAAGATTCTCAACCCTCAGTCTTCATGCAAACTGGGTGCTTTTAAAGCCTAGGTCCCCAAGAAGGCTCAAGAGTCTCACTATCCACCATACTTCCCTCGAAAAAGATCCTAGTAAGGCCTACAAAAAGTGGGGGTGGAGTTCTGTGGCTACTGGTAACACGCCCCACAAAGTTTCCTCGAACTTCAGGGATCCTCTTGCCATTCCTGAGCTCCATTTCCGGTTGCCTTAGGATCAGTGCTGTCAATCTTCTAGGAACACGGACCCCTTAAAACCCAGGTGTGAATGGTGCATGTGGATGTAGGAGTGTTGAGCATATAAGATCCAGCAGGTCTCGGTGGCTCAGAGCCGGGAGTTCTCAGGCAGTCGGGTCCTCATTCTCAGCCCCTGGCTCAGGCTGAGACCGCTTAGCGGTGCTTTCTCCAGCAGCCGACTCCCCCAGGCTCCTCTTGGACGTCGACACCGTAGGAGGGGACGAAGGACCTGGATTGAGGTTCGGAGGCTGGTAGCCAAGTTGTAATGGATCCAGTGCGTCCTTGGAAAGTAGGATGGCCAGGCTCGGCACATTCTTAAGTACACTGAGACTGGCGGCCGGATCTTCAGGCGTCTGACCCCGCGTGGGCCCAGGCGGGAGGCTCTGCCACACCTCGCGTACGCTCCGGTAGCGCAGCCGCGTGACTTGGTGTAAGCCCGCCAGGCGGCGCTTGAGGATCTCGGCGCACGTGACGGTTTTGGTGGTGGCCCGGCCGCAGCCGCTGAAGACGATGGCGCGCGTGGCTGGCTGCGCCATGCTGGCGGTGGCGAAGGCCAGTAGGTTGCGGATCTTGCTGCCCTCTTTGACCCGCATGTGTACAGCACCAGGCGCTAGATCTGCGAAAGGGCCCGAGCTCGGGCTGCCACCCTCATCACCGTCCCCCGCCGGCGCCTCCTCCGAGCGCACCTTACGGAAGTTCTCCATGCGCCGTCGTCGCTGGGATCGCAGGTTTTGCCATGGGGTGGCCTTAAGCCCGGGGCTGCATGGCCGCGGGTCGCGCCGGGCGACGGCCGGCAGAGGTTGAGATGTCGGCACCGAATGGAAGCTGTTCAGCCCAGACTTCTACTGGGTGGTGCAGCTCTACTCTGCGCCCTCAGCGCCTTGTGCTCCGCGCCTTTAGCCGAAGCTCCGCCTGGGAGCCGGAGAGGCCCCGCCCCTTGATCCAGGCCCCGCCCCAACTCTGCGTGACTTGTCCGAGTCGCAGCCCCGCCAGCCTTCGGGTTCAAGCGCTGGTGCTCAGCGTCCAGGGTCAAGGCGCCAGGCGTGATTTGGGAGGCGAAGTTCCCCGAAGTCACCACCAGTCCTCCCTGAATCAGCCCTCACATAGGAGCAACCTAATTAAAAACTATGCTTGAGGTGCAAACGGCGATTCAAACCTGGCCCCCGAGTCTTGCAGGGTTCCAGCTCAAGGGCATCCCTAGACCCCACCTAGGTAAGAGATTTTCGGACCACCTCCTGGGGCCTCGCCCCTCCAACCCCCTAGAGACCCCCCCCCCCCCCGTCCCCCAGTATTTTTGTCTCAAGGACAGCCAGTGCTTGGTCAGCAGGATGTAGGAGGCGTTGACTGCCGCTACTCGCTGAGCCTTTCTTGGGCTCGGACAGCTACGTCGCGGCATGATCCTTAGAGACCCAGGTTTCAGCCTCGCCCCTCTTGACCAGGCCTCCAGGCTCCCGGTACCCTCACACCCCTGAATTGCAGAAAGTGATGCGCTAGGCCAACCTAAAGTGAATGGGAAAGAGAACAGGAGACCATTTCTGACAAGGCGTTTGTTCTTATAGTCGTGCCTAAAAGTCCTGTACTAGAGCCGCACGCATTGTCATCTGCCTGGCTCAGTCCCTGAGAACGCCGATTCCTCACTTCCAATCCCAGGTGAAATTTCTTGCCAGTCAGCCTTGGCTCCTAGAAATCCTGAGGGTTGTTTTTGCTAAAAGGAGACTGAGAGAAGGTTTTGAGAGATGGGAGGCAGGGTGGGGTGGAAGCTTTGGGGGAATTTTGGGAGTGTTGGGTGCCCTCTGGAAACTCCTTAGAACCTAAGTAGAAGCTCCGGCTTTGCTGCGAAGTGAGATGAGCAATAGAAATCTAAGGCCACGGACGAAGGACTGATGGGAGGAAGCAATTTAAAAAGGAGTGACCCTCTAACCCAGGCCTGATACCATGCCCTTAGGTTTCCAGCCCGGATTCCACAGAATGCAGGAAGCTAGACGGACCTGTTAACCTGTTACTGCTGCAAAGAAAGAGGCACCTAGGACTGTAGGGAGCAGGTGATCCGGAAAGTATCAGTATCGTGAGCATGGTAGTGCCCGCAATGAGCACAATTTTGGTCTAGATATAGGACTGCCCAGTCCCCACTCCGTTTCCTCTTAGCTATCTATGGTGACAGTTCTCGGCCTCCCGCAACTCAGAACACCAGGTTCCCCATCCCTTTTTGGAGCGTGTCAGCAGCACCTGGACCTTCTTTTCTTCAGTGTGAGTGACTGACTCCAATCTCTTGCTCCCACCCTAGGAGTGTGCCCCGAACTGGAACTCTGGCCTGCACCCAGTTCTTGCAGGTTTCACCGGGAGGAGCAGGTTCTGGAGGCACCGCCTTGGGAAGACACCAAGACTACAGAGTACGCGGGTCACAGGCAGTGGCGGGGCACGAAATCAAGGCAGGAACCTGAAACCGGGAACTGATTGAAAAAAACCACCAGAGAATTCTGTTTGCAGGCTTGATCTCCGTGATTGTGTAGCCTACTTTCAAAGTCGGTGGTTTCGGATTGGCCTGAGAAAAAGTTCCAGAAAGACTATGTAGGAATGGGCTAGTTGGAAGAGAAGCGAGCTCTGCATCCCCGGGATCAGCAAGTCTGGCTTAAAATAACTTGGAGGAAATGTGGACAGGACTCTGTAGTTTGAAAGACCTGGGGGCTGCAGGTTTATTCCGTGAGGAGGAGGCGGTTGTTCCTCCACCCAAGCTGACACCCAAGGACATCGCCACCCACTCCCAGTACCACCGCTACCCTTGCCATAGACTCCCCCGTTCTCTTTTTTTCCGGAGTCTGCAGAGAGGGAAAACGCAGAAAAGGCCCGGTTCCCCACCCGCGCGTCGCTTCCTTTCCCGCTCCCGCTGCAGCACTTAAAATGTAAATGCACATCGTGATTAGCCGCGGGGTCGCTAATTACAGCTGAAGCCATTCATTACGCTGTCAGCTCGCTCCGTCGCCCGCCGGCTGTGCGCTCCCTCCCGACTGGGGAGGGGTGGTAGCGGGGGAGGTGGTGGAAGGCTGCCGGGACTACGCGTTGCTGGGAAGCCGAAGGCTGGGTACCGGCAGAGGGGCGGTGAGCTGAGGAAACTGGTTGGACCGTGAAGAAAAGGTGATGGCAAAGGAAGGGGAGAAACGCGGGAGGCAGGAAGAAAGGGGAATAAGAAGTGAGGAGAAAGGGGAAGGGGTTGTGTGAGAGAAGAAACCGGGATGGAAAGAAGGCCAAAGGAGAAAACGTGAGAAATGGGTAGAAACTTTCGGGTAGGGGACAGAGGAAGGTCTGTCGAGGGAGGGCGGAGAAGCTTCAACTTGGGGAAAATGGGTAAATAAAGGTACTATCTTTGTTGCACACGACACCCCAGTTGGAAAGGCAGTCAGGACAGTATGCTGAAAAAGCTGGGTGCTGGCCAAACCCTGCGGATACGTTTGCATATGTAAATGTATTTTTAAATACTTACAAGAAAACTGCACATTGGCATCTGTTACCTCTGCATCCACATCCAGATTTTGTTGCTCTCTTTAAGGAAAGGATTACAAAACACGAATAGGAAATTAAGGAAGCAGAAAGTCTTGGGAAGAGTGTATAATTGAGGTACTGACCCCACAGCCCAAGCTTCGTTAGCCTCTTTCTGCCTCTTGTGACCTTGGACAATTGACTTAACCTTTGTGCCTTGGTTTGTCACCTGTGAAAGGAGGCTAATTATAGTAACCTGCTTGCTGTGCTCCTGAGTTCTAAGGGCATATTGGCTCTTATTACTTTTCATAAGTTGTGATTAAAATAAAATTTAAAAATTGCAAAAGGAAGGACAGGAATGTAATTTGGTTGGTAAGAGTGCTTGCCTAGCATGCACAAAGCCCTGAGTTTGATTCCGCAGCACCACAGAAACTAGCTGTGTTGGTACGTGCTTACAATCCAGGCACTAAGGTTGAGGTAGGAGGATCAGAAGTTCAAGGTCTTCCTTCTCAATATAGCAAATTCCAGCTATGCTAGGCTCCACAAGACTCCATATTTAAAAAAAAAATATGTAAAAGGTAGATGAGGGGAAACCAAACTGCTTGGGAAAAAAAAAATAGAGGTGGGGGAAGCCTTAGATATAGCAGCTTAGCCAATATGGACACCAACCCCAGGCGCTTGAACCAGCCTGTTCTCTATAAAGGTGCTTGCCAGGGCACACTGTCCTCTGGCTCCTGAAGCAGGAAAGAAAAGAGGTCCTTAACTTAGTGAAGCAGAGGCAGGCAGATCTCTGCGAGTTCAAGGCCAGCCTAATTGACATAGAGAGTTCCAGGTCAGCCAGGGCTAGGGCTACCCAGTGAGACCCTGTCTCCAGATAAAAGAAAAAAAATAAGTCTTTTGTGAAAAGGTCTCAGTTTGTAGTCTTTGCTGGTCTGAAACTCAAAATTCTCCAAATACCCTTTGGATTGATTGCTTTGGTGACTAGAATGTGCCATCTGTACCTTCTAAAACACTTTTTGTATTTTTAAACATACATGTGCAGAACTTGGTTCTCTCCTTCTATCATGTGAGTTCCAGGGAAGCAAACTCAGATCATCAGGATTGGTGGCAAGTACTTTACCCACTGAGCCATTTCTTGGACCCCCAAATCGTAAATGACTTGAGCCACCCAGGCAGGGAATGGCATGGGTTGAGAACCAGGTGTGGTTCTCATATATAGGTTCATGCCTGTAATTCTGGAGAGAAGGCAGAAGGACCAGGAGTGTCAAGGCCAGTCTTGGTTACATAGCTAGAAGCCTGGGATACACCAGTCCTATCTCAAAACAAGCAAAAACGGGGGCTGGAGAGAGGAATGAGTTAAGAGTATATGCTGCTCTTCTAGGGGCTTTGAGTTTGATTCCCAGCATCCATGTCAAGGGGCTCACACTACTTTATAGTGTGTAAGACTATAGCTCCAGAAGACCTGAAGTCGCTGGCCTCCATGAACACTTGTAAACATGTGCACACATATGCCCATACAAAGACATGTAATTAAAAATAAAATAACTTTTTGAGATAGGGTCTTTCTATGTAACTCTGTCCTGGAACTTGCTGTATAGACCAGGCTGGCCTTAACTCATAGAGGCCTCTGCTTCTGCCTCCTGAGGGCTTGGATTGATGGCATGTACTACTACTCTCAGCTAATTTTTATATTTATTTATTTATTGTAAAAAGAAATAGGGCTGGAGAGATGACTCAGAGGTTAACAGCACTGGCTGTTCTTCCAGAGGATCTGGGTTCAATTCTCAGAACCCACATGGCAGTTCATTACTGTCTGTAACTCCAGTTCTAGGGGATCTGACGCCTTCACACAGACATACATGCAGGCAAAACACCAATGCGCATAAAAATAAATAAATCTTTTAAAAAAGAAATATATAGATTGGCTTTGTGGTTTTTAGGGTGAGGAAAATGTATTAGATATCTGCTATTGAATGAAAAACACGCTCCCAAATTTAGCAGCTAAAAACCATCAACATTTATCATGTCACACAATTTCTGAAGGTCAGAAATCCAAGTTCATCTTGAAAGTGTGGACCTCCCAAGTCAGCATCTCACCTGAGGCGGCAGGAAGGCTGTTGACTAAGCTGGGCATTGACTCCAAGCTTATCTCCTGTATGTTGGTTATGGCCCCCATCCCCTCCACTAGCCCCCTCATGGTGTATCAGAGATGAAAAGAGTAGAGACACATGAGAGAGAGAGAGAGAGAGAGAGAGAGAGAGAGAGAGGAGGGGGGGAGGGAGAGGGGGAGGGGGAGGGAGGGAGAGGGAGAGAATTGTTTAGTAGTTCAATTAGTTAGGAGGCATCTTAGCCCACATTGAAGGAGAATTAATTCCCTTCTTGAAAGAAAGGTATAAAAATTTATAGATACCCCCAAATCCCCACAGATCTGGAATGTCTGCGAAGCAGATTTGGGAGGAAAACAGGAATTAATTTGTGGAAACAAAGGTGTAGGTTTCCCTGAATCAGGAAACTAAATTTATTTCCTGACATTCGGAGATCATTTTCACAGACACAAATGTGGTGTATTTTGCAGGGCTCTCCTGGGGGTTCCAGACTTAGTGGGTGATGGTGATCTAATCCAGGCTTTGTGTATGCTAAACAAGCACTCTACCAACTGGGCTACATCTCCAGCCCTGCTTATTGTAGCTGTGGCTGGTTCAGAACTCACTATGTAGAACAGGCTAGCCTTGAACTTTCAGGGCTTATTCTGGTCCTCCCTCCTGAGTGCTGGTATTATACGTGTGTGTCCCACACTAGCCTTGCTTTCTTTCTTTGGAGCAGCTTGGCCCACTGAACAAAATCATACTACCAGGGGGCTGGAGAGATGGCTCAGAGGTTAAGAGCACTGACTTCTCTTCCAAAGGTCCTGAGTTCAATTCCCAGCAACCACATGGTGGCTCACAACCATCTGTAATGAGGTCTGCTGCCCTCTGCTGGCCTGCAGGCATCACACAGAATACTGTATGAATAATAAATACTAAAAAAAAATTTAAAAAAAAATCATACTACCAGCTCTAAGGCAGGAATGGAAAACAAAAGAATCAGGATGTTTGAGAAACCTTGGGGAAAAGAGAGTTTTCCTTTCTATTGCTATGATAAATTATTTTGACAGTGGCTGGAGAGGTGGCTCAGTGGTTATGAGTGGTTCCCTCTGGGTACCACATGGGTGGCATATGGTTGACTTTAACTCTAGTTTCAGGAAATCCAACACCTTCCCCTGGCCTCCTCAGGCACCCATGTGCCCCTGACATCCACATCCACATAAAGAATAAGTAGTGACACACAGCTTTAATCCCAGCATTCAGGAAGCAGAGGCAGGCAGATCTCTGTGAGTTTGAGGCCAGCCAGTTAACATATTGAGTTCTAGACCAGCCAGAGCTGCACGGTCATACCTTGTCTCAAGAAACTGAACCCAAAACACTCAAACAAAAAAATAACCCACTGAGTCCAAACTGGAGTTGCCTGTTTCTGCACGACTGTGACCATCCACTCTAGCCTGGAAGCCTACCTGCAGCCACATGTACCCTCCTTCCCACATAAGAGAAAACGTAACTCCCTTTCCCGGCAGCTATCAACTGCCAGAAGCTACTCAGCTGTGTGTGTGTGGGGGGGGGGGGGGCGGGAGGCTTGGGAGCTCTTGCCTCGCTCCTGCAAGAATGGTGATTGGTTTGGTGCTGTGCAGATAACACAGATGCAACAACCAGTTCACGTCCAGAAGGCAGCATCTCCCGGCAATCTTCCCATCTTCCAGCTCTTACTCTCTTTCTGTTTTCTTCCACCATGTGCCCTGAGCCTTGGTGAGGTTTCAATCAAACTTCACTTATTATTATTGTTTGTCTGCACATGTTATGGTGGTGCACTGTGGACATCAGGGAACGACTTTGTGGAGCCCAATCTCTCTGTGGAGCCCATTCTCTCCGTGGAGGCCATTCTCTCTCCTCCTTTCTGTGTTCTGGGCACCAAGCTCATTGGCTGCTGAATCATCTCATTGGCCCTGTTATTTTATCTATCTATCTATCTATCTATCTATCTATCTATCTATCTATCCATCCATCTATCTAGATATCTACATAGAATCTTATTTAGTCCAGGCTTGTAGTGATATTTCATTTGTATTTTATTTTTATTTTTTTTCAAAGATTTATGTATTTATTATGTATACAGTATTGTCAGTATTCTGTCCGCATGTGTGCCTGCAGGCCAGAAGAGGGCACCAGATCTCCTTACGGATGGTTGTGAGCCACCATGTGGTTGCTGGGAATTGAACTTGGGACCTTTGGAAGAACAGGCAGTGCTCTTAACCACTGAGCCATTTCTCCAGCTCCCATTTGTATTTTAATAAATAAAGTTTGCCTATAGCCGGGCGGTGGTGGCGCACGCCTTTAATCCCAGAACTCAGGAGGCAGAGGCAGGTGGATCTCTGTGAGTTCGAGGCCAGCCTGGTCTAGAAGAGCTAGTTCCAGGACAGGAACCAAAAGCTACGGAGAAACCCTGTCTTGAAAATAAAAAAAAAAAAAAGTTTGCCTATAGTTCAGAGAGTAAAGCGACGCCACTGGTCAATCTTGCAGACCAGGCAGTGGTGACACACACCTTTAATCCCAGTAGCCACACTAGTTTGCCATAGAAACTAGGCGGTAGCAGTGCACACCCTCAGTCCCAGCACTAGACAGGAATGTAAGACAGGAGGAGACAGCTCTCACACAGAGCCTCATTCTGAGATTCCTGGAGACAGGATCGCCATTCTGGACTGAGGTAGAGGTAAGAGCCAGTGACTGGCTGTTTTGCTTTCTGACCTTCAGGTTAAATCCTAATTTCTGTCTCTGTTTTTTAATTAATCATGCCACACAGGCTGGCCTGGAATACCTTACATAGCCCAGGATGAATCTGAACCTTGGATCCTCCTGTTTCTACTTCCCAAATGCTAGGATTACAAGAATATGTTACCACACTTGGTTTTATGTGATGCCGGGACTAGAACTCAGGGCTCCATAAGCGCTAGGTAGGCACTCTACCAATTGGGTCACATCTCCAGTCCATATGGAACCTCTTTGTTTCTCAGTTTTCCTCCCCTGTAAAATAGAAATGATGCCAGGTAGGATGGTTATGCCTGTAATCCCAACACTGGTGCCGAAGCAAATGGATTTCCAGTTCAGGGTTAGGACAGGCAGCATAGCAAGTTCAAGGTCAGGGTTTGCCAGGTTTTACTCTACATAGTAGGACTGACTCTGAAAAATAACAGGGACGGTTCAGCTATTATACTAGCTGCTCTTACAGAGAACCTGGGCTTGATTTCCAGCACTTCCGTGGCAGTTCACTGCTGTCTGTAGCTCGAGCCCAAGGAGATCCAACGCTCTTTTCTGGCTTCTGAAGGCACCAGGCACACACGTGGGGGCACAGACATACATATAAGTACAACATCCTTACACAAAGTAAGCAAAAATATATTTTAAAAATAAAAAACAAAGCAACTCCCCAAAGGAAATGGTCACAGTGCCTGCCTCTTAGAACTGTAGCACGTACTCTCCTAGCCAGAGGCCAGGACACTCTTCTTTTCAGACAGACTGCATCGCCGGCCCACAGGCTTAGCTGGGGAGCAGTGAAGCTTGTAAGCAAGCCTGGAGTACTGTTTCTCATTTTTCTAAGGCAGGGGCGGGGAGTACAGGATGGAGAGAGAGAGAGAGAGAGAGAGAGAGAGAGAGAGAGAGAGAGAGAGAGAGAGAGGCCTAGCAGGGAGCCTGGCTCCACTGGGCGCCCAGAGCTTGGGCGCAGCTGCTGTTGGCAGGCTGGAATGCAAGCCCAGTGCTTTGATTTTGATTGCGTGATTGACCATTTTCTGCTTCATTTCAATGTAGAGTGACAGAATGAGCTTTTCTCAGTGCTCTATGTATAGCGCTCTCCTTCACATCCTGTTGAGCCGGGCTCATGATAAACAATGTCATTTCACCGCTGCGCAGACCGCAGACCCTTAGGGTCCGCTGTACTGCACCTGCAAAAAAAAAAAAAAAAAAAAACCCGTCTTCCTCATGGGGGTCACCTCTCTTCATTACAGTTGCCCCTGTCTCTTGGATACTGAGAGAGGAAGCAGCTCTCTCATAAACCATCCCTGTCACCCCTGTCTCGAAGCTCGCCACCCTAGAACGCAGTCCCAAGGCCAGCTAGATGAAGCTGGGTTCCTCCAGTTCAGGAGGATACTTGGTCAGGCTCCCTTTACAGCAGTGAGTGTCCCAGTCGCCAGCAGGTAATTAATTGTATTTCCTTCTCTTGAGTGAGAGACGAAGTTAATCAAACCTGCTGCTCTGAAGAAAATCACCAAGCACCTTAACCTTTTCTGGTAGACAGCATGTTTTATATATTCCAACAATGGGGGAAAAGCATACTTTGTTTACGGAATTCTTGGGAGAATTCCTTCTGCCCCCAATGTTTGCTGATTAATGATCTGCCCAGTGGCTTCCCCCACCACAGGAGAGAGACAGTTTTTGAATTTTTTTGCTAACTCCTATTGTATGTATATGTACACTATGATGCATGCGCATGTCAGGGTGTGCATGTGGAGGTCAGAGGACAGCTCTCTGTAGCTGGTTCTTTCCTTCCACCTTTATGTGGATTCCAGGAACCTAACAGTCTAACTCAGGATGCCAGGCTTCCATCGCAAGTACCCTTTACTGTGGAATCAATCTACTGGCCTGTTTTTGTTTTTTTTTAATTTACCCCCCCCCCCCTTCGTGTGTGTATGTGTGTGTGTGTGTGTGTGTGTATGTGTGTGTGTGTGACTACAATATCCTTTGACTCTGTGGATCCCAGGGATCCAACTGAGGCTCGGTAACAAGTGCCTTTACCCACTGTACTGGTTAGCTTTTGTGAGCCTGCAGGACCTAGGAATTGCCGCCATCAGGTTGGTCTCTGGGGGATTTTGTAAATTAATGATTGATGTGGGAGGGCATAGCCCACCATGGATAGTGCCCTAGTTGGGCAGGTGGTGCTGGGTGGTTTAAGCAAGCAAGCTGAGCAAACCACGGAGAGCGTGCCAGAAAGCAGCATTGTGCCATGGTTTCTGCCTCTACGCCTGCTTTATTTCCTTCCCTGACTTTCTTCCATGATGAACTGTGATCCAGATCCAAATACACTCTTTCCTCCCCAAGTTGCCTTAGGTCGTGGTGCTCATCACAGCAACAGAGAGGAACTAGAACGTCCGCTGAGCCACCTCACCAGCCCTCTCCTTTTCATGCAGGTCTTGTGCAGACGGTCACAGTTGCAATGTGCTCATCATAGCAACGGTTATGGCATACCCAGAAGGCCCCAGTCTGTGATGCTCTCCCCAGCCTCTGACTCCATCGTTTTCCCACACACTCTTCTTTGATTGTTTTTTTGTTTTTCTTGTGGTGTCTGGGATCAAACCCGTGGCATCACATACTAGACAAGTACTCTACCACTGAGCTAACTCCCACTCTGGGGAGACTGGATGTCTCCAGTGCTCTCATTTTAACTCAGGAGAGACAGCAGACCCAGGAAAAAGCTGTTCTGTGGCAGCCACAGGTCTTCCCTAGCGTTGTGGACAAATCGAATTTGGCCTGAAGTACGGATGTGGGGTTGAGGTTCTGGCCCAGTGATATATTTTTTCCTGAAGTACAGGTGAGCTAAACAGGTCCAGTAATTTTTTTTTTTTTATTTTCGAGACAGGGTTTCTCTGAGGCTTTTGATTCCTGTCCTGGAACTAGCTCTTCTAGACCAGGCTGGCCTCGAACTCACAGAGATCCCCCTGCCTCTGCCTCCTGAGTGCTGGGATTAAAGGCATGTGCCACCACCGCCCAGCTCCAGTATTTTTTTGAAAAGGAAACTTTTCGAGATTTTTTTGGCAATGATTTCAGGTTTGTTTGTCTTTAATATTTGCATATATCACAGTTTCACGTTGAATTCCCCCCCCCTTTCTTCTCTCTCTCTCTCTCTCTCTCTCTCTCTCTCTTCTCATTTTTTTTTCTTGAGACAGCATTTCTCTGTGTAGCCATGGCTGCCCTGGAACTCACTCTGTAGACCAGGCTGGCCTCGAACTCATTAAGATCCACTTGCCTCTTCCTCCCGAGTGCTGGGATTAAAGGCAGCACCACCGCCCAGCAAATGTTTGCAATTCTAACGTGTTACTTTTACCTCAATAACATTTCAGGGAAATAAACTAGAAAAGCCATTCTGTTCAGATTTTAGCTGTATAAAGCAACCATCTGTTACACTCACTAGTTTCTGTGGATTGGGAATTTAGGCAGTGTACATTGAGGGTGGCTTGAATTTTCTCAGCGACATCTGAGGTTTCAGCTAGGAGATGCCAAAGCTGGAAGCTGTAATAATCTAAATGCTGGTTAAGGCTGTTGGCTGATGCTGAGGGATGAAGCTTTCGATTTGCATGTAGGCCTCCTAATGTAGTCTTCTGCTTGGATTACTTTTGCGCTTCTAATAGCATGCCTGGATCCAAAGTGTGAAGAGTTGGTAAGAAAGCAAGAGCTGTTCACACAGAGAATTTTATGAACCAGCCTTGAATGTCATAGGTAGCGTCTGTCACATCCTGCTCATGAAGGATAGCAGAAAGCTTTGCCCAGGCTTGTGGGGAGGAGTAGACTCTACTTTTTCCTTTTTTTTTTAAATAGTAAAATATATAATATATTTACAAAATATAAAACATATAAATATTTGGATTTTTTTTGAGACAGAGTCTCTCTATGTAGACCAGTCTGGCCTCACAGAGCACCCACCTGCCTCTGCCTCTCCCCTTGGAATGCTGGGATTAAAGGCATGTGCCACTACACCCAGTAATAAAAATACTTTTCACACTAGTTGTGTGTGTGTATGTGTGTGAACAGCATGCCATTTGGAACCTGGGGATAAGACTCAGGTCACCAGGCTTGGCAGCAAGCACTTTTACCCACTGAGCCACCTCACCTGTTTTAGACACCACTTAAAATCTTTTTTTTCCATGAACAATACATTTTTTTATTGATTTTTAGTGAGCTCTACATTTTTCTCTGCTCCCCTCCCTCCCTCTCCCAAGGTTCCCACACTCCCAATTTACTCAAGAGATCTTGTCTTTTTCTACTTCCCATGTAGATTAGATCTATGTATGTCTCTCTTAGTGTCCTCATTGCTGTCTAGGTTCTCTGGGATTGTGATTTGTGGGATGGTTTTTTTTGTTTTATGTTTAAAAACCACTTATGAGTGTATGTATGATAATTGTCTTTCTGGTCTGGGTTACCTCACTCAATATGATATTTTCTAGCATTTGCCTGCAGATTTCAAGATGTTATTTTTTTCTGCTGTGTAGTACTCCATTGTGTAAATGTACCACATTTTCCTTATCCATTCTTCGGTTGAGAGGCATTTAGGTTGTTCCCAGTTCCCGGCTATGACAAACAATGCTGCTATGAACATAGTTGAGCACATATCCTTGTGTCATGGTTGAGTGTCCTTTGGGTATATACCCAAAAGTGGTATTACTGGGCCTTGAGGAAGGTTGTTTCCTAATTTTCTGAGAAATCGCCACACTGACATCCAAAGGGGTTGTGCCAGCTTGCAATCCCACCAACAATGCAGGAGTGTCCCCTTTACCCCAGAACCTCTCCAGCATAAGTTGTTATCAGTGTTTTTGATTTTGGCCATTCTTACAGGTATAAAATGGAATCTCAGAGTTGTTTGGATTTGCATTTCTCTGATGACTAAAGATGTTGAACATTTCCTTAAGTGTCTTTCAGCCATTTTAGATTCCTCTGTTGAGAGTTCTCTGTTTAGGTTTGTACTCTATTTTTTATTGGATTATTCTTTTGATGATGAATTTCTTGAGTTCTTTGTATATTTTGAAGATCAGACCTCTGTCTGATGTGGGTTTAGTGAAGATCTTTTCCCATTCTGTAGGCTGTCTTTTTAAGAATTTATTTTATATGTGTTTTACCTGGTGCCTGAGGAGGTCAGGAGTGGGTCAGATCCTCTGGAACTGTAGTACAGTTGTTCTACATAGTGAGTTCTAAGCCAGTTAGGGCTACCTAGTGGGAGCCTTATCTAAAAATAATAATAATAATAATGATGGCTCATCAGTTCAGAGCACATGTTGCTCTTCCAGAGGATCTAAGTTCAGTTCGTAATACCCACATCAGGCAGCTCACAACCAGCTGTAAACTCTAGCTGAAGAGGATCTGACAATTCTGGATCAGTGAGTACTCACACATATGGCGTTCACACATGTGTACACACACACACACACACACACACACACACACACACACACACAGAGAGAGAGAGAGAGAGAGAGAGAGAGAGAGAGTGAGAGAGAGAGAAATAATATTTTTTTTCAAGACAGGGTTTCTCTGTGTAGATTTGGAGCCTGTCCAGGCTGGCCTTGAAGTCATAGAGATCCACCTGCCTCTGCCTCCTGAGTGCTGGGATTAAAAGTGTATGCCACCATGCTTTTTTTTTTTTTAAAGAAGTAGAGTTGGAGAGATAGCAGTCAAGAGCACCTGCTACTTTTGCAAAGACCCAGTTAGATTCCCAGTGACTCTGTATAGACGGAGGCTGCTTGTTCATTTCGTATCTGCTCAGACCTGAATAGTCTGAGCAGAAGCTATATTAATTACAACATTGTTTGGTCAATGACTCTAGTGTATTCTTAGCTAGCTCTTACGTCTTGTATTAACCCATTTCTGTCAATCTGTGTGTCGCTACAAGGTTGTAGCCTACTGGTAAGGTTCCTAAGGTTCTGGTGTGTCCTTCTCCTTCGGCAGCTACATGCCACCTCATTGACTCTGCCTACTCTATATATCTCTATTCAGATTTTCTGCCTGCTTTGCTAGGCTATTGGCCAAAACAGTTTTATTCATTAACCAATGGTAATAAAACATATTCACAGCATACAGAGGGGAATCCCACATTAACTAGGCCTCAGAAACAAGGTGGAGCTAGTGAGATGGTTCAGTGGTAAGGGCACATAGCCAAGCCTGATGACCTGAGTTCCATCCCTGGGACCCATATGTTGAAAGGAGATAATAAACTCCTAGAAGCTGACCTCTCACCTCCACACCCATGCAGTTGCACATATAGGCACACACATTAAAAAAATTTTTTTTTGAGACAGGGTTTCTCTGTGTAGTCCTGGAATTCACTCTGTGTACCAGGCTGGCCTTGAACTCAGAGATCCGCTTCCCTTGCCTCCCAAATGCTGAGTGAGACTAGAGCATGAGGCACCAAAGCAGGCAAAAATGTTTTATTCTTTCATATTTTCACATACATTACATACTTTGATTATATTATCCAGATTTCTAAGTTTCAGTGTGTAATAAAGCAAATATTGGTTGGTATAACCCACATCTGAAAAGTTTTGTGACATCAATAATTTTTACAAATCTACACTGGGGAGACAGGAGCAATTGCTCAGCAGTTCAAAACACTTGCTGCTCTGGCAGAGGATTTAAGTTTGGTTTCTAGCCCCCACACAGTGGCTTGTAACTGTCCAATATCAGGGGATCTGATGCCATCTTTTGACTTCATGGACAGCAAGCACCAAGTGGCACACAAATGCACATGTAGGTAAAACATCCATACACATAAAAAAAATTTTCTTTCTTTTTTTTTCTTTGATTTTTCGAGACAGGGTTTCTCTGTAGCTTTTGGAGCCTGTACCGAACTAGCTCTTTTAGACAAGGCTGGCCTCACAGAGATCCACCTGTCTCTGCCTCCTGAGTGCTGGGATTAAAGGTGTGTGCCACCACTGCCCGGCTAAGCAAAAATTTCTTAAAGGGTATAAACTGGTTTTGCGATCAGTAAGTTTGAGAATACAGGAAGTGGAGAAGCTAAATAGTTGCAACAGGGTGAGGGATTTTGAAGCTGGCCACTAGCAGGCTTGAGACAGGTTGAGGGGCAAAGTCCTGCAGCTCAGTGTCCTGTGCATGCCTCGAGGGAGGAGGGAGATGACTCGGATCTTCTAGAGCCTTCTAGACGGCCTTGACTACTTATTCTTTAATTAGTCAAGAAAGAGTCAGTTTTGTGGAGCCATAGTCATAGTAATGTTTTAATTTGCATACTAATTTGCATGCAATAATAAATGAATACACAGCACCAGAGCTGAAAACAGAATCGAAGAACACAATATTGGGAAGTGGGGAGATGTCTCAATGGGCAAAGCACTTGCTGGGTGAGTGAGAGGATCTGAGCCCCGCTGCCTAGCACCACAGAAAAGGTAGCCGAATGTAGTGGCAAGCATAGGATGGAGCACTGGCAGAGTGGAGACAGGTGGATCCCTAGGACTTTCTAGTTAGTCTGCAAAAACGGGGAGCTCCTGATTGTAGGAGATTTCATCTAAAAAATATGGTCTAGCTGGGTGGTGGTGGAGCATGCCTTTAATCCCAGCACTCAGGAGGCAGAGGCAGGTGGATCTCTATGAATTCGAGGCCAAGCTGGTCTACAGAGTAAGTTCCAAGACAGCCAGGGATACACAAAGAATTACGTCTGTGGTGGTGTGTGTGTGTGTCTGGTGTCTGTGAAGGGAGAAAGGTCTCAGGTAGGTGTGGTAGCTCACAACACCTTTAATCCCAGCACATAAGAGGCAAAGGCAGACAGATTTCTGTTAGGCCAGCCAGCTCTGTATAAGTGTCAGGCCAGCCAAGGTGAGATCCTATCTCAAAAAGAAAAACAAGACAAAAAGGTCTTGAGTGATAGAGAAAGGCACTTGATGTCAACCTTTGGCTTCCCTGTGCTTGTGAATGCACATGCACGCGCGCGCGCGCGCGCACACACACACACACACACACACACACACACACACACAATACTGATGTAAATTAGCTTTTGGATTTAAAGCCAGACAGGATAGCATGGCACGCTGGTGCCAATCTGTAATACAAGCAGTTAAAGTTAGGGGGATTCCAGGTTATCTTTGGCTATTGATTGTTCTAGTACTGTTCTGCTGCTGTGATGAGACTCTCTGACCAAAAGCAATTTACTGGAAAGGGACTTACCTGGCTTTATTTCCAGGACCCAGTGCATCATGGGGGGAAATTGCAGCAGGACCCAAGCGGGAACTTAAAGAAGAAACCATGGAGGAACCCTGCTTGCTGGTTCCTCACAGACTAATGCTTGTCTAGCTTTCCTATAGAGCCCCAAACCATCTGCCCAGGGAATGGTGCTGCCCACAGTGGGCTGGGCCCTCACACGTCAATTAACAATTAAGACAATCCCTATAGACATGCCCACAAACTAATCTGATCCAGGAAATTACTCAACCTAAAATGTCTACCACAAGGAGCAAATAAAAAATGTCAAATAGACGCCGGGCGGTGGTGGCGCACGCTTTTAATCCCAGCACTCGGGAGGCAGAGGCAGGCGGATCTCTGTGAGTTCAAGACCAGCCTGGTCTACAGAGCTAGTTCCAGGACAGGCTCCAAAGCCACAGAGAAACCCTGTCTCGAAAAACCAAAAAATAAAATAAATAATAATAAAAAAAACCACAGAGAAACCCTGTCTTGAAAAACCAAAAAAAAAAAAAAAATGTCAAACAGGCAAGTGTTTTTTCTTCTTAGAGAATAGATGCTCACAAAGGCACAAGAAATAAAATATGATGGTTTCTTTCAAAATAAAAGTACCTCGAGTTGGTTTAGGCCTGATGCCAATAAACAGGAAACATCGACAGCCTGCTAAGAACCCTCACTCAGACTCTGCTGTTCTAGTTAGTTCCACCACCCAGACTAGACATTTAGAACAGGAAATAACTAACAGACAAGCTTGCCTGGGGACCTGTACACATGACAAAGCTATGCACCCAACTAGCTATAAAATAACTGGGGAGTAAAACAGAGAAGAACCCACATGGCTTTTGACAAGATATAGATAAACTAAGTGGCAGAAGGAAAGTTAGCTTAGATGATATACAAGATTGTATCCAGATTCCTCAGCCAAAGGTGGATCTCTGTGAGTTCGAGTCCAGCCTGGTCTACAAAGGGAGTTCTAGGACAGGCTCCAAAGCTACAGAGAAACCCTGTCTCGAAAAACCAAAAGAAAAAAAGAAAAAGAAACAGATTCCTCAGCCAATGAAGAAAGAGAGGATTGACTGAGGTTCAGGGCAAGGAAAACTTTTTTGCACTCAATTAGCACGACTGCCATGATGGGGCGACGTCTGCCTTGTAGACTCACACTGCCTGGTTTTCACTCCTCTGAGTTTCCAGTGCATCTTCCTTTCTCATACAGGGAGAAGGACGCATGGCAAGCTACCTTATAATTGACTGTCAAAGCACCCAGAAGTCACTTTCTGAGTATCCATAGTCATAGGAAGCCTCACAAAGACAGTAACAACTGAATTGTGAGTGGTCTTGAGTCAAAGGAAGTCAATGTTATGATCTACAGGAGACCTTTCTTACTCCTCCTGTCCTCCCATTCCTCCTCCTTCTTTTTTTTTTATTTTGTTGAGACAGGGTCTTGCTACGCAGCTCTGGCTGATCTGAGACTATATGTAGACCAGGGTGGCCTTGAATTTATAGAGATCCACCTGCCTCTGCCTCCCAAGCGGTAAGATTAATGGTAGTGTCACCATGCTCAGCTTGATTTGGTTTCTTTCCCCTTTCAAAAGTTAAATGATGACTTCAGTTGAGCTTTGGACTGGGGAATAACAGTTGTTTAATTTTTCTCCTGGGAGAGGTTTGAAGTATAAGAACAAGAACAAAGGAGTTTAGAAGTCATCGGGGAAGGAAGACAGTAAGTAGATGGAGCAGTAAGGAGGGATGGGGATTAGCATAGTCAGGAGACTGGCCTCGACCTAGGAGGTGCTTTATTTTTCTGAGACAGGCAGGAAGGAGGGGTATAAGAGCATGCTAGTACATGCACCTCCTGAGGGAGATGAGGCTATTTACTGAAAGAGAAAGGGATGTGGTGATATAGAGGCTGTGGCACAAATAATAAAAACCCAGAGACAGACATTGGGGTTCCACCTGAAGATCAGAAAAGCCAAGCCATTAGAAAAGTCTTACCTCTACCAGGGTTGGATGACAGCAGACTGAGCCCTGAGCCTCTGTCTCTTCCCATTGTATCTTCCCCTTTAGTGCTGAGATTAAGGGTGTGTGAGTCCCTAGTATTGGGATTAAAGGTGTAAGGTACCACCACCTGGATCTGTTTCTGCCTCTGTCTTGTGTAGCCCAGGGTGGCCTTCAACTCACAGAGATCCATCTGCCTCTGTCTCCCAAATCCTGGGATTAAAGGTGTGTACCACCACTGCCTGGCCTCTAGTGGCTTAGTTTTACCCTCTGATCTTCAGGCAAGCTTTATTTATTAAAACACAAATAAAATATCATCATAGAGGAGGAATTATCCCACTGGATATATATGGAGAAGAAAGCAACACATTTGGCTTCAAGTTTTGTTCTTGTTATCTGAGTGTTCAAAAAAGTATCACTTATCATTCATGCCTGTTTGTGCATGGGGATGTGTGTGCTCATGTGTGTGCTCACGTGTGTGCATGGGGGTGTGTGTGCTCAAGTGTGTGCATGGGGTGTGTGTGCTCATGTGTGTGCTCACGTGTGTATGCACGTGTGTGCATGGGGTGTGTGTGCTCATGTGTGTGCTCACGTGTGTGCTCATGTGTGTGCATGGGGGATGTGTGTGCTCACGTGTGTGCTCATGTGTGTGCATGGGGGATGTGTGTGCTCATGTGTGTGCTCATGTGTGTGCATGGGGATGTGTGTGCTCATGTGTGTGCTCGTGTGTGCATGGGGATGTGTGTGCTCATGTGTGTGCATGGGATGTGTGTGCTCATGTGTGTGCTCACGTGTGTGCTCATGTGTGTGCATGGGGATGTGTGTGCTCATGTGTGTGCTCACGTGTGTGCATGTGTGTGTGTGCTCAAGTGTGTGCATGGGGTGTGTGTGCTCATGTGTGTGCATGGGGATGTGTGTGCTCATGTGTGTGCTCACGTGTGTGCTCATGTGTGTGCATGGGGATGTGTGTGCTCATGTGGGAGTCAGAGGACAATGTTGTGGACGGACGTTGTTACCTCCTCCCATCTTAAGGTCCGTTTTGGAAATTAAACTGAACTTAGCAGGCTTTCAGGCGAGCACTGTCTCACCATGCTGACATTTATTGATTGACGGATTGATTGATTGAGACCCCAGTCTCATGCACCCCAGGCTGCCCTGAATTCACTACAGAGCTGAGGCTGACCTTGCAGTCCTGATCCCTATGCTTCTGCCTCCCTTGTGCTGAGGTTACAGACAGACACCACCACACCTGGCCACAGCGTCCTATGCCAGCACCAACAGATCTGCCAGATCCGGAAGAAGCTAGTGGATAGCATGATCTGAGGGGTGCAGACAAATGATTTGACAGACATGGTTAGTAAAATGGTTCCTGACAGCCCCAGAAAGGCACTGATGAGGTTTCCCAGTTCAGTGTTCCTCTTCCTGATATCTTCCTTAGAAAAGTAAAAATTCATCTGGGCAGTGGTGGCACACGCCTTTAATCCTAGCACTCAGGAGGCAGAGGCAGGTGGATTTCTGTGAGTTTGAGGCCAGACTAGTTTACAGTGTGAGTTCTAGGACAGTTAGGGCTGGTGTGGGAAGTTCTTCTGTGTATGTGTTGCTTTTATTGGTTAATGAATAAAGAAGCTGCTTAGGCCTATTGCAGCACAGAATAGAGCAAGGCGGGAATTCCAAGCAGAGATAGAGGAGAAAAGAAGGCAGAGTCAGGGAGATGCCATGTAGCTGCTGAAGGAGAAAGATGCTAGTTGCTAAGCAGAACCTTACCAGTAGGCCACAGCCTCATGGTGATTTCAAATTAATAAAAATGGGTTAATTTAAAATGTAAGAGTTAGCTAGAAATATGCCTAAGCTATTGGCCAAACAGTGTTGTAATTAATACAGTTTCTATGTGATTATTCGAGTCTGAGCAGCCAGAAAATAAATGAGCAGTTACCACCTACACAGGGCCACACAGAGAAACCCTGTCTTTTTTTTTTTTTTTGGTTTTTCGAGACAGGGTTTCTCTGTAGTTTTGGAGCCTGTCCTGGAACTAGCTCTTGTAGACCAGGCTGGTCTTGAACTCACAGAGATCTGCCTGCCTCTGCCTCTCAAGTGCTGGGGAAACCCTGTTTTGACCCCCCCCCCCCACGCCAAAAAATTTTTGAGTTGGGCCAACTCACAGCTTCATGGTGCAGGCAGTCATTCTGGTAAGGCTTCTGGTGAGGTGATGGGTGACAGAGCTAAATGAGCCGATGGAGATAAAACACCAATCCAAGGATCCATATACAATCCAGAATTTTTAAATATATATATTTTGAGACAGAGTCTCTCTATGTACCGCTGGCTGTCCTGGAGATCTCGATGTAGACTGGGCTGTCCTGGAACTCACGAAGATGTGCCTGCCTCTGCCTCCTGAGTGCTGGGATTAAAGGCCTGTGTTACTGTACCTGCTAAAACCCAGGGGTTTTGTTTGTTTGTTTGTTTGTTTTTGTTTTTTTGAAATGAGGTTTCTCTGTGTAACACCCTGGCTGTCCTGGACACTCATTCATGTTGTCCAGTTGTCCCTCTCTAGTTGTACTATTGCTTCACTCCAAATAGAGCTACTGTGATGCGTTTGCAAATCAGTGTGAGCTCTTATTCTCTCAATCACCTGGCTAAGAGGCCAAGAGCCAGGAAACATTTGGCCCATTCACCACACACTAGGAATGCTGCTCCTTCAGTTCCCGAGTGCTGGAATTCACCACGCATGGTTCCCAAATATGCATGATTTTTAAATGATCCTTTTAAACTTACTTTTTGGGGGACTAGACAGATGGCTCAGTGGTTGTGCTCATTAGTTTTAATGTCAACTTGTCACAAGCTAAAGTCATCTGAGAGGAGGAACCTCAGTGAAGAAAATGTTTCCCTAAGATGAAGCTGTAAGCAGGTCCATAGGTCATTTTCTTAATTAATGATTGGCATGGGAAGGCCCACCCATTGTGAGTGGTGTCTCCCTGGGCTGGTGGTCCTGGGTTCTATAAGGAAGAAGCTGTGCAAGTCATGATGAGCAAACACTCCAGCAGGCAGCACCCGTCCGTGACCTCTGCATCAGTTTCTGTTTCCAGGGTCCTACTGTATTTGAGTACTTGCCTGGCTTTCCTCAATGGACTGTGTTATGTAAACCAAATAATCCTTTTCTTTCCATCTTGCTTTGGCCATGGCGTTTTATCACAGGAATAGTAACCCTAACTAGGACAGTAGTTAAGAGTGTGTACTGCTCTTGCAGAGGTCCTGAATCTGGTTCCAAGCACCCACATTGGTTGGCTCACAACCACGTGTAACTCCAGTTCCAGGGGATTTGATGCCTACTTCTAGACTCTGAGGACACCTGCAGTCCAGGTATATGTATACACACTCTCCACCACACATACACATAGTTAAAAAGTAAAAATAAATCTTAAAGAAATTAAACTTCCTTTTCTGTTTAGTTGACTAGCTTCTGCTTTAACTGCACCAGGTAAGAGGGCTTCTCCTGAAATGATACTAGCAAGGCTGGAGCGATGGCTCAGTGGTTAAAAACACCAGCTGCTCTTACAGAGAACCTGGGTTTGACCCCTTGCACCTAAATGGTGCCTCAAAAACTGTCTGTGACTTCAGTCCCAGTGGCACTGCATACATGTGGTACTCATACATTGCTGGTAAAATACCCATACACATAAAAATCACAATAAAATGATACTAGTGAACATAAGTTGCTTCACCACCCAGTTACTCTATGTCCAGAGCAAAAGTCTTGAATGTCAGCCTAGCAGAAGGACAAGCAAGGAAGATGGATGTTTCAGGGACTAGGCAGCTGAGTGCTTGGGGGAATGGTGTTCTTCATGATGGAAAGATACACATGATATTACTTAACGACTGGGAAGAGAGGAGGCCAGAGTCTCCCGTGAGTGTTTAGGATTTAGATTCTTAGGTGAAATAGGTTCTGGGAATAAGGAGACCTACAGTGAAGTCAGGGGAGAAGCTGAGGTCGGGCAGAGAGACAAAGACCACCGGAGTTAAAGAGGAACCATAAACCCAAGGTATTGTGTGGTTATCCAGTGAAACAAATCTCTTGAGGGCTGAGTATGCAGCTCAGCTGGGAGAGTGTTTGCCGAGCATGCATGAAGCCCTGGGCTTGGTACCAAGTCATATGAACTGACTATGTGATTGCAGGATTTACAACCTGTAATTTCAGCACTTAGGAGGTAGAGGCAGCATCTTATTCAGGGTTTCTATTGCAGTGAAGAGACACCATGACCATGGGATTTGGGCTGGTTTGCAGGCTCAGAGGTTTAGTCCATTATCATCATGGCGGGTGGCATGGCGATGTGCAGGCAGACATTGCACTGAAGAAGTATTGAGAGTTCTACATCTGGATTTGCAGGAAGAGAGAAACTAGGTCTGTCTTGAGCATTTGAAACATCAAAGCCCACCCCCAGTGAAACCCTTCCTCCAACAAGACCACACCTCCTAATAGTATGCCACTCCCTACGAGTTAATGGGGGCCATTTTCTTTTTTTTTCCATTTTGTTTTTATTTTTGTTTGTACAATGTAAATTTTCTTTTTTTTAAATTTATTTATTTATTAAAGATTTCTGCCTCCTCCCTGCCACTGCCTCCCATTTCCCTCCCCCCTCCCCCGATCAAGTCCCCCTCCCTCATCAGCTCGAAGAGCAATCAGGGTTCCCTGACCTGTGGGAAGTCCAAGGCCTGCCCACCTCCATCCAGGTCTGGTAAGGTGAGCATCCACACTGCCTAGGCTCCCCCAAAGCCGGTCGTGCAGTAGGATCAAAAACCCATTGCCATTGTTCTTGAGTTCTCAGTAGTCCTCATTGTCCGCTATGTTCAGCAAGTCCGGTTTTATCCCAGGCTTTTTCAGACCCAGGCCAGCTGGCCTTGGTGAGTTCCTGATAGAACATAATGGGGGCCATTTTCATTCAAACCACTACAGGTAGGAAGAACAGAAGTTCAAAGTCATCCTTGGATAATAGTTTGAGACTTGCTTGAGATACACGAGAGCCTATCTAAAAATAAAATAAATATTTGAAAAATAGAATCTCTTGAACTGTCAGTACAATTGGGTTTAGAAAAGAACCTGGGCTTGGGACCAAGCTCTGCTACGTTTTCAGCAGTTTCTGATGGCTCAGGAAAACCAACTGTTAAATGTTTAATTTTATGATCTGATTGTTAAACACAGCCATTATTAAATTTTTAATTATAAGGGCTTACAATGAAATAAAAAGTACTAAAACAAATATTCAAAGTTTAATAAGTGACTATTTGAAACACATCACACTAATAACTTATTTTTTTATTTTTTTTTTACGGCAGGGTTTTCTTTATACCAACCAGGCTGGCCTTGAACTAGCTGTATAGCCAGGGATGACCTTGTACTTCTGATCCTCTTGATTCTGTCTTCAGAGTGCTGTCATGACAGGTACATGCCATCACTCTTTGTTGCTGGGGCTCAAATTCAGAGTACCATGTATGCTAGGCAAGTGCTCTATCAACTGAGTTACATCTCAGGTCCACCTGTTACAGTTATTCATTCTCTTGAAGTTACTTTGTTTCTTGCACCCAGTGGAGAACATCCTCTACAATGGCATGGTATATTTCTGTCTAACTCTGCACTCAGTGACTTCACACTGTTAGCTAAAAATAAGCTGTAGTAGAAATCTATTACACTTTGGAGATTAGTAAAAGTCTCCAATCTGGGTGTTCACATGCCTATAATCCCAGCTCTCAGAAGCTAGAAGCAAGAGTATCAGAAGTTCAAGGTTAACCTCAGTTATACAGTAAGGAAACCCGTGCTACATAAGACCTTGTTTAGAAAACAAGGAACAAGCCAAAAACAAAGCAAAACAAAACAAAAAAACCTATCTTTAATCCCAGTGCTTGGGAGGCACAAGCAGGCAGATCTCTGAGTCTGAGGCCAGCCTGGTCTACATAGTGAGTCCCAGGCCAGCCTTGTCACCCCCTCCCCCTCCAAAAAAAAAGAAATAAAGAAAAAAGAAAAGGGAAACATAACACATAAAAGTGAGTCACTGTATTGATTATAAACTTAGTAAATAAAGGAGGCATGGTGGCACATGCCTGTACTTATAGTACTTGGGGTGTGTATACACACATGTCCACATACACACATCTCCCACATTCAGGATGTTACATACACTACATTCCCAGTCTGAACTATTTTTGTATTAGGAAGATTAATAATAAACACATATATACTATGTTCACTAAATTTTCCCTGGGAGAACTGATTTGAGACAGTTACCAACATGTCACGTAAGTCTCCTTTGTCTGACTCTGGCATTGTGACTGAGGACAATACTGATGTGGTCAGAGCATATTGCCTCAGTCTAAGCTCAAGGAGAAGTCTTAAGTCATGGTGTTGATGACCAGCAGGGAGGGCATTAAGGGAAGGCATCTGGCTAATCCAGGGAAGTGTGCAGAGAAAGAAGACCTCTGTAGACACTCAAGGCTGAGTAGGAGTCAGCCAGCCTGAGAAAGGCCCAGTTACTATAAGCAGAACTCGAGTACTGAAGGGTCCTAAGTCTGCCTTCTGTTGCTGTGATAAATACCACAACCAAAAGCAGTTTGGGGAGGAAAAGGTTTATTTTGTCTCACAGCTTTCAGATCACTTCTTCACTGTGGGAGTCAGGAAGGTGCCTGGAGGCAGGATCCAGAAGCAGAGGCTGGGGAGGAATGCTGCCTCCTGGCTTGTTTCCCCTGCTTAGTTTACTTCGTTTTGTTTTCTTTCTTTCTTTTTTCTTCAAGATAGGGTTTCTCTTTCTCTGTGTAACAGTTCTGACTGTCCTGGAACTCCCTCTGTAGACCATGCTGGCCTTGAACTTACTGAGATCCACCTGTCTCTGCCCCCAAGTCCTGGGATTAAAGGTGTGCACACCACCACTGCCTAGCCAGTTCACTTTCTTATACACCCCAGAACAACCTGCCCAGGGACAGAACTGCCCATAGTGGGCTGAACCTTTCACATCAATCATCAATCAAGAAAATACCCTATAAATTTGCCTACAGGCTAATATTTTGTTTGTTTTTGTTTTTCAAGACAAGAATTCTCTGTGTAGTCCTGATTTTCCTAGAACTTGCTCTGTAGACCAGGCTGACCTCAAACTCATAGAGATCCGCCTGCCTCTGTCTCCCGAGTGCTGGGATTAAAGGTGTGTACCACCACGGCCAAGCTGCCTATAGGCTAATCTGAAGGAGGCATTTTCTCAGTTGAAGTTTCCTCTTTCAAGATGACCCCAACTTGGCAAAAAAAAAAAAAAAAAAAAAAAAAAAAAAAAAAAAAAACGAAAAAGAAAAGGAGAAAAAACAAGCACAAGAGGGCACTCAAAACGACAACAAAAACAGGACTTAGTGTACCCGAGGACACTCGTCAGTACCCATCTTGGCTCCTAGTGAGGGGGTAGAGAAGTAGCTCCTGCTTCTGAGGATATCTGCACGCTATTCTTAAAAAAAAAAAAAAAAAAAAAGTAGGACATGGGCTGGCAAGATGGCTCCGTGGGCAGGAGTGGTCGCTGCCAAGCCTGATGACCTGTTTGCTCCCTGGAACCCACAACGTGAAAGGAGAGAACGGACTCCTGCAGGCTCTCCTCCTGTGTCCTGTGGCACACTCACCTCCCCCAGATAAATAAATAAATGCAAACATATTTTTAAAGGATGAAAAGTATGACTTTCTGGGCAGAGGGTCAGGGCTGGGGGTCTGCTGAGGACCCTGAGGACCCGGTGAGGCAGCGCGGCAAGAGGACGTCAGGCTGAGAAGGGCAGATGGAGTCGGGGTGGAAACGGTCAGGCAGTGAAGACCAGACTATGTCTTGTGGTTTTGATCTCTGGGGGCAAGGCTAATGGTTTGGGTCAGTGCTTACCAGGGTAGGACAGGATGTGTGGAGGGCATTCTCCCTTTGTGGGAGGTTTGTAGGAATAGGCTTGGATGGACACTGCTACCTGCAGGATTCCTGTTCTAACCGAATGTGTGAGCGGCAAGCTGTGTTCTGGATTCCACGATCAGAGCTGCTCGCTAAAAATGGTGATTATATTTGGTTGTATGTGAGCCCGGATGCTGCCTAGCACCGTGCACTTCTGGCTGTGGGCGCTGCAGTGAATTAGCTCTGCAAGCATGGATCACTGTAGGCTTGCATGCCCCCAAGTGGTCCACTGTGGGCACCGCTGGTAGAGGGGAGCATTGTGGCTGTTGAGTAAGTAGGAGATAGGATTGGGGTTGTTCTTGTTCATTCCTGCCGTTCAGAGACCACTTTTTTTTTTTTAATAGCAGGCTTATTGTGGTATAGTTAACATACAGTAAAATGCACATATCTTTTTTGTTTGTTTTGAGTCAGAGTTTCATATAGCCTGGCTTGGCTTAGGACTCACACAGCCAAGGATGGCCTCTGATTCTCCTCCATCCACCTCTGAGTGCTGGGATTATAAGTAGGCACTACCATGCCTGGTTTTTACAGTGTTGGGGATAGAACTCGGGGCCTCATGCATATCAGGCAAGTGCTATGGTAAGTGAGCCCCATTCTCAGCCTCTTCATCTCTTTTCTTTTTTGAGACAAGGTTGCATATGTAGCCTAGGCTGTCCTGAAACTTGCAGTCTTCCTGCTTCAGTCTCCCAAAGAGCTGGGATTACGGAGTCTGCCACTGCATCCAGCTCTACTTATTCAGAGCTCTCCCTCTTTTTTTTCAGTGCTAGGCTTGGAACCCTGGACCTTGCACATGTTAGACAAGTGATTTAACACTAAGCATCCTCCTTCACCCCTTTATTTTTGTGATCTGGCTTATTCTGTCCAGTTTGGTTTTGCAACTCAGCTATATTTTGTGTCAGCTGTTTATTGAATTCTATTGTTCAATAATACATGATTATTTTACTATTTATTTGTTTGTTCATTTTCTGAGACAGGGTTTCTCTGTGTAGCCATGAATGTCCTGGAATTCACTCTATAGACCAGCCTGGTCTTGAACTCAGAGATCTGCCTGTCTCTGCCTCCCAAGTGCTGGAATTAAAGGTGTGCGCCTCCACTGCCCTATTATCAGTTTTTGAGACAATGTCTCACTATGTATCCCTGGATGTCCTGAAAGTCACTATGTAGACCAGAATAGCCTTGAACTTACAGAGACTCACCTTCCTTTGCCTCCCAAGTGCTGGGATTTCGAAGCAGGAGACACCATGGCCTGGTCCATATTTAATTTTATTTGCGTATTTAGATTTATTTACTTTATCTTACGATAAATATCTTATGAGTGTTTTGCCTTCATGTATATATGTGCACTATGTGTGTCTGATGACTGAGGAGGTCAGAATAAAGCATCAGATGCTTTAGAACTAGAGTTATGGATGGTTGTGAACCACCATATGGGTGCCGGGAATTGAAGCTGGGTCCTTGGCAAGAGCAACAGCTCATATTTTAAATAATATATGACAATTCTTTTGTTGATAGTTATGTCTGACTTTTAAATACTATTTAAAATTTGTAATGATTATTAATGATCATTTTGTCTATGTTTTTATTTCTATAGGCACTATATCTATAGGAGTAGATTTGCTGGGCCAATGGTTTTCTTTCTTTCTTTCTTTCTTTCTTTCTTTCTTTCTTTCTTTCTTTTCCAGGACAGGGTTTCTCTGTGTAACAGCTCCAGCTGTTCCGGAACTCACTTTGTAGACCAGGCTTGCTTCGAACTCACTAAGATCCACCTGCCTCTGCCTCCTGAGTGCTGGGATTAAGAGCATGTGCCCCCATGTCCTGGTTTTCTTACTTTCTTGAGACAGGATTTTCCTATAGAGTTCAGACGGGCCTCAAACTGATGATCCTCCTGCCTTGGTCCCGAGCACTGGAATTACAAGTGTTCACCACCATATCTGACCCCATGTTAATTTTTTGGGGATAGGCTGGGCGGGCAGCTCAGTGATAAAACATGTACTTAGCATGCACCAGACCCTGGGTTACACCCAGCAGGGCAAAAAAAATTAATTAAATTTAGGGAATAGTGAAACCATCTTCCGAAGTGTTGGCACCGCTGACACTATTGTCAGCCCTGCATTAGTGCGGTTGTCCCTAGTCCCTGCCAGTACTTACACGAGTGTGAGTGGGTGTGCACCGACTCAATAGCTAATTATGTTGAGCGTGCATTCATATGGCTATTGGCCACTCTTATGAAGAGATTTTTATTCAGATTACTTGGATTATCTGTTCCCGATGCTCCCTTTCTGGGGATTTAATTCAAGTCCTTGAATATGCCAGGCAAATGTTTTGCCAGTGAGATACATGCCAGCTTCATCTGCCTATTTTATTGTTTTGAGACAGGTCTTATGTAGCCTCACCTAGAGCATAGTGTTGAGGATGATCTCCAATTTCTGATTGACTTGCCACCACCTCTCAAGTGTTAGGGTTGCAGGCCTGAACCACACACCTAGTTTTATGCAGTGCTGGGAATTGACCTAAAGACCTTGGGTTACCTAGGCCATCTCCTCAGGCCCCTTATTTGCTCATTTTAATTAATTAATCACCTTATTAGGGTATGAGGATTAAATCTAGGACCGTGTGTGTACTAGGCAAGTGCTCTACCACTGAGCTGTATGTCCAGTCCTCTTTTCACTGTTTAAAGAGTTTTAAAGATTTATTTACTTTATTTTATGTGAATGAGTGTTTTTGTCCACATGTATGTATATGAACCACACACACACTGCGGCCCCCAGAGATTAGAGGTCAGAAGGAGGCATAGGAGCCCCTGGAACTGGAGTTATGGATGGTTGTAAGCCACCACGTGAGTGCTGGGAACCAAGCTCAGGTCATCTGCAAGAACAATAAAGTGCCCTTAGCTGAGCCGCCTCTCCAACCCACCTCTTCTCACTTTCTGTCTTGAGACAGGATCTCACTAAGTTGCTCAGACTGACCTTGAATTCCCTGTGTTGCTTAGACTTTATAAGTCTGATTTCCTACCTGAGCCTCCTTAGTAGCCTGGATCACAAACCTGTGCTATCAGGCCTGGCTTGATACTATTATTATTATTATTATTTTGATAAGATCTCACTTGGCTGTCCTGGATCTCACTACACAAGCCAGGCTGACCTCTAACTCTCAGAGAGCCTCCTGCTTCTGCTTCCTGAGGGCTGGGTTTAAAAGTGTGTGCCTCAACCCTCAACTCTTAGCTCACTCATTTTAAGTGGGTTATTTGCCTTTTTTTTTTTTTGTGATAGGGCTGTAAGACTTCTTCATAAATCTGAACATGAGTCTCTTATTAGATACAGGATTTGTAAATACTTACCGACATTCTGTGGGTTGTCTTGGGTGCTGTCATTCTAGCTGGGGAGGAGGGCAAACACAAAGATGTGTCAATGTGGAGAGAAGCCCAGAGAAGTCTAGGGACTCTCAGCAGTGCCACCTAGTGAAAGAAGTAGATGAGATGACCTGACATCTAGGTTCTGCAGCCAGGGTTGTTTGACCTGGTTTCTTCTGAGAAATCAGGAATGCCTTGTAAGTGTCAGAGACTTGGCATTTCATAAGACCAGAGTCTGGACTGTTGTAATGAGATCAAGAGACTCTCTCTTGTTGAAAGGAAACTCCATGGCTGGGTATTGCCTGTAATCATGGTGTGGTATATGCCTGTAATCATAGCCTTTGGGAGGGTGAAGCCGAGAATCAATAATCCAAAGCTGCCTTGGGTTAAATAGCATCATTCTTTCAAAAGGTGAACATGGCTCAGCACTGCTCTTACAGATGACCTGAGCTGAGTTCCCAGGGCCACCTATATTGGGAATCTCATAATATCCTATCTCCTGATGATCTGACACTCTCTTCTGGCCTCCATGAACACTGTATTCACCCGCATAAACCCATTCTCAGACAGACAGACAGACAGACACACCCAAAATAAAGGCAGCATGGTGGCACACACCTTCAATCCCAGCACTTGGAAAGTAGAGGCAGGTGGATCTATGTGAGTTCGAGGCTAGCCCAGTCTACATAGTGAGTTCCAGACCAGCCAGAGCTATATAGAGACCCCGACTCAAAACACCACCACCACCACCAAAAACAAAACAACAACCAAAATAAAAAAAATAAGCAAAGCCAGGCGGTGGTGGCGCACATCTTTAATCCCAGCACTCAGGAGGCAGAGGCAGGCGGATCTCTGGGAGTTCGAGGCCAGCCTGGTCTACAAGAGCTAGTTCCGGGACGGGCACCAAAGCTACAGAGAAACCCTGTCTCGAAAAACAAAACAAAAAACAAACAAAAAAAAACTAAGCAAAATCTTAAACAACAAACCCCACTAAAATCTCAACAAACAAGCAGAACCCAGAGACACAAACACACACACACAAACACACACACACACACACAAAAGGAGCTACATCTCCAGTCCCTTGAGTCTTCTCCTTTGAATACAAAAGGTTCTGAGTTCTATTCCCGTCCTCTTTCCCACTGAGAGAGAGAGAGAGAGAGAGAGAGAGAGAGAGAGAGAGAGAGAGACTGAGACTCCATACTGCAAAACACTCAAGGGTATGGGTAATAGCTGGTTTTCGCGGGATGTCACAGAGGCAGTGGAGTGTCCTCTCGAAACCCTGTGTCATTACTCGAGGTTCTTTACGGCAAGTTCCTGGTAATTTCTGCCTGAGAGCATTCTCTGCTCAGAAGTGCCAGGAGTAGACACTCCTTTGGTGGGATGCTCGAATTGTCTTCTGTACTGGAGACCCCAGTAGGGTCAAGCTCTGGTTGCCCGCATTAGTGGCATGCTCATTATTGTTTCCTACGTTGTTTTCCTTCACGTCCCTGTTTCATTTAAAGCAGATCATTTGTATTTACTCCCTTACTGCAGAGTCTGCCTCTGGGAAAACCCAGCCTCTTAGTTTCATTTCCTGTTGCTGTGATAAAACACCATGATAGAAGCAATTTAAGGGAGACAGCTATTCACACTACATTCAAGAGCAGGATGCAACGAGTTCACGCATGTATGCTACAGTTTGCCTGCCTTTCTCCACTCTCCCTTGCTTAGGGAATGGTACCATAGTGTCTTCCCACGTCAATGAACAAAGCCGAGAAACTCCTCCATGGACATGACTAGAGATCAATGGAATCTAGACAAGCTTTGTCTAAGATTCCTTTCTTGGGTGATTCTATACCATGTCAGGTTGACAATTAACACTAACTATTATACCCAGCCTAAAGATAATGGATTGAAGGGTCAGAGAGATAGCTCAGAGGTTAAGGGCACTGACCACTCTTCCAGAGGACACTGATTTTATTCTCGCAACTCACATGGTGGCTCACCACCATCTGTAACTCCAGTTTCAAGGGATCTGATGTCCTCTTCTTCTGGTCTTTAAGGGCACACAAGTGGTACACAGATACACATGTAGGAAAACCACACACATACACAGTAAAATAAACAGATCTAAAGACAGATAAAAGGCCTTGCATTTCTTAGATCCACCCATTCTATTTCCTTGGGTGGCTTGATTACATCTCTGATGCTCACTTGCTTCATTTATAAATGGGGGTAATAGTGTTTGCTTCATAAGATAGTCATAAGACTGTCTCTTCCTTCTCCCCACTTCTCCCCTTCCCCCCACTCTACTTCCCTCTCTCTCTGCTCTTTCCCCTTCTCTTCTTCCCTTCCATAACCCACTAAATAAAATTAAAAAAAAGATAGTCATGAGACTTAGCATCTCCTCTGATGAATAGTCAAAGGTCTGGTAAAAGCTGATATTCTCACTTGTTTATTGACCTGTAAGGTAGATGTTGTCCTGGAGATCCTTGGGTGAACATACCTCATTTGGCCGTAGCTAGACAGGGAACATAGCAGCTTGAAGCTGGCCCTGTGGGTGACTGACTAGATTATTGCTCCCAGTTATTTATATCTTCCTACAATAGGATTAAACATTGCCGTTTGTCATGCGACCTTCCTCATCATCCTATATGGGAACCATTTCTCTCTGGACCTATTCTGGGTTTATCTTTATGACATGCTTTCAGTAAAGGCATGGGAGCAGGTGTGGCATCCTTTGAGCTTGAAATGTTAGTGTTGTTACATGGTTTGGCTCAGGCTCTCCCTCTCTGCCCTTAAGAAACACACATCCCCACCGCTGGTACATAGTAGAAGCTAAATATATATTGAATTTTTTTTTATGTACCAGACACTGTATCATACGTAATGTATGTCTACATGGGTGTAATGGTTAGTGTTAATGTCAGCTTGACAAAATCAAAAATTCCCTGGGGAATGGTTCTCTGGGCATGCCTGTGGGGAATTACCTCCTCCTCCTTCTCCTCCTCCTCCTCCTTCTTCTTTTTCGAGACAGGGTTTCTCTGTAGCTATGGACTCTATCCTGGAACTAGCTCTTGTAGACCAGGCTGGCCTTGAACTCACAGAGATCCACCTGTCTCTGCCTCCCGAGTGCTGGGATTAAAGGCGTGTGCCACCACCACCCGGTCCTGGGAATTACCTTCTTTAAAAAATATTTATTTTTGTTATTTTTATGCCCAAGTGTCATGACTTGAACAGCTTAAAGACCGACCTATCTGGGTCTCTGGGGAATGAAGAAATGACAGACACCCACACAGAGAAGTTGGGCTTGATAGGCTGTGCACTTGGATGGAGACTCACCAACAACTACCTAGAAATTCAGCTCATTTCTTATATGCCGCAAATGAAGAGGAGGCTGGTTACCTAATCTCTGTGGGATCCATAGACTCTGTGGGGGAGCAGTCTCAGGCTGTGGTCCATCCAGAGGAGGAAGCTGACATGAGTGAGCAGCTGCTCTAAGCCCTATACCTTGACTCCCCTGTCATGATGGAAGGGATCCTGGAACTGCATGTGTGGCTGTGTACCACATACTTGCCTAGTGCCCATCAAGTTCAGAAGGGGGCATCAGATCTCTTGGAACTGGAGTTACAGATGGTTGTGAGCCACCATGTAGAGGCTAGGATTGAACCTGGATCCTCTGGAAGAGCAGCCAGTGCTCTTAACCACTGAGCCACTTCTTTAGCCCTTGTCAGAATATTTTAAAGCATACATTTATTTATTTATCTATTTATTTATTTATTGTGTGTGTGTGCACACACACGCATGTGCCTGCCACTTTTGGGAGGCTGTTATCTCCTTCCCCATGGATTCTGGGCACTGGATTCAGGCCTCAGGTTTGGTGGTAGGGTCCTTTACTAGCTGATCTATCTCTCTTGCCCTTGAATGAGTCTTTTATCACAGCAAAAGCAAAGAAACTAAGACAGCATATTAATTCATTTTATCTTCACAAACCCCTGAAGTGTGGGTCCTGTGATTATTACTGCTGTTTCACATATACAGATAATTGCAAGTCACTGAAGTGAGCATTTTGCTCCCAGTTACACTGCAGGAAGGGGAAGTTTATCTTTCCTGTCCATCTTCTTAGCCACTGTCCTGTGTTGCTTCTTCTAGTAGGTGATCGACAAATGCTGGTTAAATAAATGTTTGTTTAAAAGACTATCACCACTACACCATTGTCCCCCTCCATTCACGGAAGTGCAGAGGGTGCAATGTTTTGGGGAAAAAAAACAGTCTTCTGACTTTGTTTTTCTTTTTTCTTTTGTCTTCTGAATTTGGGCTTGGTCATCCTTCCTATCTCATGCTCTCTCTCTTTTTTATTTTAATAAATTTATTTATTTATTTTACATCCTGAACAGTTTCACCTCCCTCCTCTCCTCCCAGTCCTCCCCAACCCCCAGTCTCTGTTCCTACCCCCTAATCCACTCCTCTTCCATTTCTGTTTAGGAAAGGGCAGGTCTCCCATGAGTAGCAACAAAAATATGGCATAACATGTTGCAGTAAGACTAAGCATCTCTACATGTATTAAGGCTGGGCAAGATGACCATGTATGAGGAGTAGGGTCTCAAAAGCCAGTAAGAGTCAGAGATAGCCCCTGCTCCCAGTTATGAGTTCCACAAGAAGACCAAGTGGCTATTGGTCATTCAGTTTTTATTTGACTAATCAGGCAGGCAAGGAAAAACAGCAGCACATCTTTGCATAGTTAAACAAATATTCTGCAACATACTTAGGATTAGTGTAGTTAATTAATGTAGTGTAGAAGCTCTTTGATGGAGACACTCAGTGGGGGAAGCTGGACTCTGCTAGGCATTGTCAGCACCTGATCTGATGATGCTTCTATCTGCTCCTTGCCATTTCTTCTTTTACTTTGGCTGACTACCCACTTAACATACTCACTCATTTGGAACTGAGAGCACAGGGGCTGGAGAGATGGCTCCATGGTTAGCAGCACTGGCTGCTCTTCCAGAGGACTTGGGGTTCAATTCCTAGCACCCTAATGGTAGCTCACAATCATCTCCAGTACCAGGGGCTCCCACATCCTCTTCTGACTTCACGTATATGATGCACAGACATACACGCAAGCAAAACGCCGATATACATAAAATAATAACAATACAATAATTGAAATGGAAATCATGGCTATTGTAGAACATTCTTTGGACTATACAGAATTAGGGACCATGTGGGTGGACTGAGGACAGAACTAAAAGAGAACCCAGTTGTCCTGTCTGTCACCCAGGATTCTTCTTTCTGGTCGGCCTAGTGGCTAATGTTCTTCCTGCTCAGCCCAGCCTCTCTCAGCCCTTCTTGCCTCTTCTGCACTTGCTCTTGTCTGCTTTCCTTTGCTCCCTCCCCTTTCATGCCAGCTGTGGGACTGAGCACCCCCCCCCCCCCATTCTGGCAGCCTAGAGCCAGACAATGGGCCGTTGTTCTGGGTAAAGAATCCCTGCAGTGTATCCCACCCACTGAAACCCTCATCCAGGCCCAGGGTGGTGTGGGTGAGGGGCAGAAGCAACTGGTTGGCAGGACGGGGAATGGCCTTGGCTGTGGAGCCCACAGGGGCTCGCTATATAAGCACCGCTCACGGTAACCATCTGTCTTCCTACTCGCTGCTCTGTGTCTCCAGTAGTCTCAGAGCCACACAAGTTCCGAGTTTTATGCATTTACCTTGATCTTGTCTCATTCTTGCTGTTCACATCTGTATCTTATTACCTCTTTCTTTTTTCTGCTTTTTTTTTCAAAGCCATTCCCTTTCTTTCTATTCCTATACATTTATTTAGAAACAGGAGCTCATTGTGTATCCGTGGTAGCCTGGAGCTTGCTACGTAGGTAAAACTGGCTTTGAACATCATTGGTCACATCGCCCATGTCTTGCAGGGGCTAGGATTATAGGTGTGAATCAACGCACCTGCTTTCTTTCTGCTTCTTTATGTAACTTTCTATACTCACCCCTCTTTCTTTCTTTTTTTGAGACAAGGTCTCACTAAGTAGCTCCAAATGTCTGAAACTCCCTATGTAGATCAGGCTGGCCTCAAATTCACAGAGTTCAGCCTGCCTCTGGCTCTCAGTGCTGGGATTAAAGGTGTGCGCTATCATGCCCGGCTTTATCTCTACTTCTTACTTCATCAGTTATCTAGTTCTTTTTTTTTAATTTTATGTGCATGAATGTTCTTCCTGCATCCATGTGTGTGCACCACATGCATGCCTGTTGGATCCCCCGGAACTGGTGTTATGGAGCCACCCTATAGACGCTGGGTATTGAACCCTAATCCTTAGCAAGAGCACAAGTACTCTTAACTACTGAGCCGCCTCTCCAGCCCTTCATCAAGCTGTTTCTTTATCTTTCCTAGTACATCCCAGGGGCCCCTGAGATTGATATGGGATTTATTCTTCCCACTTTACAAGTTTGGAAGCTGAGGCATTGGTTGCTGGCACCAGGCTCCCAACCCTGGTCTCTCCTTTTTATGCACTCACTATGCTCTCGTCCCCCAAGGTGCCCACCTACAACCTGAACGAGGCATGGCCAAGGACCTAGCACCTTGGACAGCTCCTGCAAGGTGAGGGGGCGGGCGGGCGGGCGGGGGCGGGTGTGAGAAGACGACGAATGAGCTTTTCTTCTCGCGAGCACCAGTGGAATGGCCCTAGGAGCCTAGTGGGAATCTCGCGAGAGTGGTTGCAGCAGGCACAGTGGCGCGGGAGCGCGCAGGGCCCGCCTCGGACGCGCGCGCACGCTCCCCGCCCCCAATCCGGGAGCCGCTGGCGGCCGGCTCCGCGCCTCATCGCCGGGTGCAGCGCAGCTCAGCTCGGTGCAACACGACTGCTTTTCTGCAGCGGAGTGGTCGGGGCTGGTGAGTCCTGGGCCTGGAGACCCAAGGAGGGTTCTGCAGGGAAACTGCGAGCTGGGCTGGAGAGGCACCCGCGGCTCCGGTTTCTTGCCTTCAAAGCGTGTCCCTTTGCATTTGAGGGGGCAAGCCTAGGTGCTGGAGAAGTGGGGAGTCGAGATGACCTTCCTGTTTGGGGCAGCCCTAAACCCTCTTCCCCATCCCCAGTTTTCTCATCTGTCCCCGCTTAGAGAGCCCGGGATTTGGGTGACGTCAGACCCTTGGATGCTGGCGCCTGGGCCCTCTTCTCCACAACCCCCAGTTCCACCTGGCATTCTCTGGAAACCGGCCTACCCCCCTTTTGGGATGGCGCATGCGGCCGGGGGTGGAGGCAGCTGGGGTCGGGTGACTGTGGTATCACTAAAGGTGCCTGCAGGTGGACCCAAGTTGTACTCACCTCTGGGCGGCCGACCTTTGTACCGCGGGTCTGAGCAGCCTGATTTTCGGAGGAGGGGGGGATGGGTGCACTGACTAGGGCCCGGATACTACCTAGGCTTTGGATAGTGGGATAGGGGTGCTGGATGTAGCGCATCCAACATTGTCACCAGTTGGTCACGAGGAAGGAGGGGAGACGTGTAGGAACCAATCTCTGTCCTTGCTTTGGGGTTCTCCTGATCTGGAGGCCGGGGGAGTCAATAAGACTAGGACTGAAAATGGACTGTCCAAGGCCTCTTAAACCTGCGCGTTGTCCCAGCTTGAGAAGCTCAGCAAAGGCCTGGGCAGGAGACAGAGAGGAGAGGCATGAGCTGTCAGTAGGACTACCTGGAGGTGGGGTTTGGAAGGAGGCAGAGCAAGAGAGGGCTTCTCAATGTGGTGGTATGGGCCAAGTCCAGGGTGGGAATGAAGAACAGATGCTCCCCCCAGCCTGTCTGTGGTGTGTCTGGGGGAGGGGTGGTCTAGAGAAATTTGCAGCCTGTACTTTACCCATTATGTCTTCACCGTCAGGGCTGTGAAAGGGGAAATGGTTCTGGCAGAGGCACGGTTGGCAGAGAGATTTTGCTTGGGGTTGCTAGTTTAGGTTCTGTGGAAACTTGGAAAGACAGGCAGCCAACTCTCTATTGCTGAGAGAGAACCATGTCATGAACGGGCCACAGGAAATGGAGGGGAACTTTCTATTAGGGGCTTTGTGACTCGCTTTTCTTTCTTTCTTTTTTCTTGTAAGTTTTTTTAAAAATTGTATTTATTTTATATGTATGGGTGTTTGCCTGCATGTATGTATGCAGTGCCCTCAGAAGACAGGAGACAGCATAGGAGCCCCTAGAACTAGAGTTATAGACGATTGTGATGTGAACTGCCTTATGGGTACTGGGACTCGAACTTGGGTCCTCTGGAAGAGCAGCCAGTGATCTTAACCACTGAGCCATCTCTCCAGCCCCAGTGTGGCTGTTTCTTTAGCCCTCTCTCTGGCTGGTCACTGCTGAACAATTTGGTTCCCCTCTCTGTGTATCTTTCTGTTAACCCTTTCTGAGGGACAAAATAATTGGACTAAGTAGTGACCTCCCTTGAGGAGGTGGTGTGTTCTTTTTGAGAAGAACCCTCCGAGTTCCTCCTTTTCCCTCTTCTCTTTGCCTATCCGGCCTCCTCCCCACCAGACTTCCTCTCCAAGCTGCGCTTCCTGCCTTGCTGTCAGTCTGGACTCAAGTTTCCTGTAGGAAGTATGATGCGGCTGGGTTAACAGAAGTGTTGGCCTTAGCCTGTCTAGGGGAAGGCATTAATCTTCCCACTCCCATACCCTGGGAGGGTATCCAAGTGTGAGGTACTAAATATGGGCCTCTTTGGCCTGATCTGAAACCTCCTCTCCACCATGGACCTGACCTCCCCTACTGCAGGACCTGTTCCCACCAACTTCATACTAAGGAGTGGAGGAAATTACCATCTGTGCTCAACCTCCAGATGATATGGAACTCAGTGGGATGGCACATGCCTGTAATCCCAGCAGTTGGGAGACCGAGGCAAGAGGATTTGGGGGAAATTTAAAGTTAACCCCGGGCTCCTGAGCAAGGCTCTGTAATCAACACAGAATAGCCTCCATCTGAGAGGGACGAAGGAGAGACGGGCTGAGTGAGCTAAGCCCCCAGTGACTGCTGTAGAGTTTCTGCAGTAGGCTGCAGAGCAGGGATGTCTAGGAAGCCTTCCCAGAAGAGGTGTGAGACGAGGGGATAGGGCTGCTGGTTTGGGGGTCACCGAGGTGGCTAGACATGATATTCTGGGTGATAGAAACTGGACAGCTTGTGGTATAGAAACAGGCTATCGGGGAGGGGGTATTTGTAGCTGATTGGTATAAAGCTTCGAATGCCAGGTGCAGGATCTGTAGGAGGCCATTACAGCGTCATCAGCGTGGTAGCATGGCCAGGCGGGTGCTGTTTTCTGAGGGTGATTCACAGTTTTGGGGCTTTGGGACTACAGATGGATTAGATAGACTCTAGACAAGGATAAAGGGGTCAGAGGTAGAGCAGGAAGTAAAGCTTCCATCTTGCCTATAGGCTGTGGGTAAATAGAAGAATGACCATCTTTTGTCAGAAGATGAGGGGCCTTTGCTGGCAAGCTGGGAGCGCTTGGAACTAAGTAGTCCCAGGCTCCTGGCTGGACCGGAAGCCAGGCTTGACTTCCTTCTGTCTACCAGGCACCTTATTTTTACTACCGCGGGAGCAGTCACTCTAAGGGTCTGAATAAATTACAGTCTAGCTTACACGGAGTCAGATGTAATGATGTGTCCCTGTAATCTCAGCAGCCGGAAGGCTGAGGTAGGATTGCTGAAATTTCAGGGCCAGTTTGGCCTCAGTAGTGACTTTCAGGACAGCCAGGGCCACCTAGCAAGAGCCTGTGTCAAAACAAACTAGAACAAAAACAAAACAAATTTCAGATTATATTTGGTATTTTATTTGATAATAAGATGTTTTATTAAACCCATATTTTTCGGGAGCAATGTAACATGCACCCAGTTACAAAGGATTCTCACTTGAGGAACAAATTGCTACTTCTCCATGTAAGACATTTGGTTACAAAAGCCAGCATTTTCTTTATCTTATATCACTCATTCCCTCACGCCTATATCATCCCCTCCCCCAAGAAAAAGGTAGTTTTGTCCTAAGGACAACGAACCCTGCAGACTCCCGTTTCTGTGATTTCAGCCTCCTGTAACCCTTCTGAGCCCTAACTTTGCCTTTACCTTCAGCAGGCGAACCAGGCTTCTGCCCTGCATTATTCCCATGTGGCTTGTTGACTTCTCCGTCATGGTGAGCTTGCCTTTGAGAGACAACTTGGGGTCCATGACAAGGGTCAGGCTGGAGCCAGAATCAGGGGAGCACCCTCCCTTGAGGCTCCTTTAATTCAGTTTTTACTCCCTTTCCTGCTGGTCTTCCTTGGTTTTTTTCTGGAGGACTTTATTGTGGGAGCAGGCTCTCATTCCATATCCCGTTCTGTTAGGGAAGGTTGCCTCCTCCAGCCCAGCCCGAGTCTTGTTATCATTGGCGTAGAGTCACTTACTGCAGGGACTTACCCGCTGTGGGCCACAGGGCTGGACAGGGGACCCGCTGTCTTCTAACATCTCTGTTTTCTCTATTGCATGAGCAGTGCCCGTCTGTGTCCTCGGTCTCCATGCCCTCAATCACTGGGCCGTTTTGCCTACATGCCCTACCCAGAAGCCCCAGTTCTGGATTCTACACGCGGAATGAGGGAAACTTCTGGAGACGTCAGACCAGGACAGTCTAACTCTGCTTCCAGCAGCGTGTCCTGTCTTAGTCATCACCTTGTGTCACCTAGAAAGCCTGGACACTCTTCCCTCATTCTCATCTGCTCTGCAGTCAGTGCCATGGCAGGAATAGTCCAAGCTGCACTGTTTTCCCAAAGTCTCTTTTTCAGGTAGAGAGTGATCAGGGTGTCCTAAGGGAGGCAGAGCTATACCCATGTTCCTGCCCCTCTGCCTATCCTTGTGTTCTTTTTTAAAATAAGAATCTTAAAATTTTATTTTTATTTTATGTACATGAGTGTTTTGTCTGCTTGCCTGGTGCCTTTGGGGGCCAGAAGAGGGTCTTGAATCCCCTAAACTGGAGTTAGAGATGGTTGCGAGCGGCCATGTGGGTGCTGGGGATTGAGCTCTGGAAGAGCAGCCAGTGCTCTTAACATCTGTATCATATCTCCAGCCCTTTCTTCTTCCTTTTCTCGCTCTGTTTTCCTTGAGACAGGGCCTCACCACGTAGCCCAGGCTGTTGTCCTGTACATGTTGCTCTTCCTTCCTCACCTTTCAAGTGCCGGGATTATACACATGCTCAACAACACTGGGCATTTTTCATGCCTCTTTCTTTCTCTTTTGGTTTTTCAAGACAGGGTTTCTCTGCCCTGGATGCCCTAGAACTCGCTCTGTAGACCAGGCTGGCCTTGCCCTCTACCTCCCCAGTGCATGAGCTGCCAACACCCTCATGCATCTCTTGAATTCTAGTAAGGAATAGCCTTGTGGAAAAGCCTACTCGGTACTGTGGATACCGACCCTTCGTTTCCCCCGGAGTACCTCTGCCCATCAGTTTCTCCCCTCCTCCGCAGTATCTTGAGCCTCTCTACTGATTTCTTTGCTATCTTTCTCCTGATTGGTAGATGTAGTTAAGATTCCTAACCTGGAAGAGAGAGCTCTCTAGCCCAGTGTCATATCTGTTGTAGTTTTGCTCGTTTCTTGAACCAGGGTCTCATGCTGCAGTCCAGGCTCAACTCAACCTCATTTTTTGCAGGAGATGGGGGTTATAGGGATGTTCTCATGTAGCTCAGGATAGCCTGTAACTCACTGTGTAGCTGACAACGACCTGGAACTGATCCTCTTGCCTCTACCTCCCAAGTACTAGAATTATGGGTGTGTTCCACCACACCCATTTTGTAGGGTGTTAGAGATTGAACTCTGGACCTTGTGCAGACAAAGAGCTACAGCCCAGCCCTGGTCTTGTTTGCTTTTGATATGTGCTCTTGTTCTGTAGCCCAGGCTGGCCTCCTGCTTTCTCCTCCTAAGTGTTGCGATAGGCATTCACCATCAAGCCTGGATTTTGTTTTTTAAGATTTAGTTTTGATTATGTGGAGGTGTGTGTATCTGCATGTGGGCATGTGCACGTGACTGCAGGTGCCTGTGGAGGTCGGCGGTGTCACATCCCCTGGAACTAGAGTTAAAGGTTAGGGGCCACATGATGTGCTCTGAACCACTGAGCTGTCCTTTCAGCTGCTAGGCTTACTTCTTCTCACTCGTATTTTCCTAGTTTCTTGGCAGCACGACTTTTACTCTACCGCTTCCTTGAAGCTGTGACCTTCCGACTGTTAGGTCTGTCCTTGTCACACCTGACTGCTTGTTGACCTAGTTAGCTGGTCATTAAAAAGATTAAGATAGATCTGTACTCATTAATAGGAAAGCTTTTCTTTCCCTCTTCAAAAATATTTTTCTTGGGGCTAAGGAGGAGGCTTAGTAGTTAAGAGCACCGGCTGCTCATCCAGAGAACCTGGGTTCAGTTCCCAGCACCCACACAGTGGCTCACAGCCACTCTGTAAGTGCAGTTCCAGGGGCTCCAGTACCATCTTCTGACTGTGGAAGATACCAGGCATGCATGTGTTAAACATACATACCTGCAGCAAATCAGTTCCCAGCACCCACTTGGTGGCTTACAGTTATCTGTAACCCCAGCTCCAGGCACTGTGCACACATGGTACACAGACATACATGCAGGCAAAACACCCAAACACATTAAATAAGTCTGCTTAAAATAAGTTTTTTTTTCATTTATTTACTTACTGTGTGTACATGCATGTGCTACAGCATACATATGGAGGTCAGAGGACAACTTGTAGGAACCAGCTTATTCCTTCTATTGTGTGAGTCCCAGGTGGTCAGGCTTGGTGGCAAGTGCCTTTAGCCACTGAGCCATCATGGCAAACCTCTGTTTTCTTCTCTCTCTCTCTCTCTCTCTTTTCTCTCTTTTTCCCCCTCCCTCCCCCTCTTTCTCTCCCTCCCTCCTTCCCTTCCTTCCTTTCTTCCCTTCTTTCCTTTCCTGGCTTAGGGACATTTTGTTTCTCTTCAGTGAGAATCATCTCAGTGTGGCCGGGAAGCTTATGTATGGGTTGAACCAGCTGTGAGGTCTGTATGGACAGTCTTGGGTGTTTTGTTCACTTGGGCTGTGTTCAATGTCGGAAGAAACTGGGTCGAGGTCCTTTGGTTCTGCATTACTCCTTTGTTGTTGTTTGCTTTTTGAAACATGGATTCTCTATGTATCCCCATCCGATCTGGAACTTACTACTTAGACAGGCTGTCCTTGAACTCAGAGAGCTGCTGGAATTAAAGGTCTGTGCACATTCCCAGCTTCTGCATTATTTTTCTCTGTCTCTCTTCTTTTCTTTTTGAGGAAGTGTCTTGCTCCTTAGTTCCTGTTGTCCAGGCTGGCCTTGAACTCAGGGCCACCTGCCTCAGCTTCCCTCCCAAGTGCTGAGGTTACAGGTGTGAGCCTCTTACAGAAAGACCGATATTATTCTTTTCAGTTATATGTGTGCATCTGTGCATGATCTATGAATGTGAGCGTAGATGCCTTTGGAGGCCAGAGGTACGCAGACTTCTGTACATCTGGAGTTTCACAGGGTTCTAAGCCTCCTGGTGTGGATCCTGGGAATCAAACTCAGGTCCTCTGCAAAAGCAGCACCTGCTTCTAACTGCTGAGCCATTTCTCCAGCCCCCTCTCCTCTTCTGTAACCTAGGATGTCCTCAAACCCAAACTGTAGCCCAAAGATGACCTTGAACCCCCTTTCTCTACCTCACAGAGGCTGGGATTAAAGTCAACAAATCTGGCTTTAAAATTTTAGTATTCAGGGGCTGGAGAGATGGCTCAGTGGTTAAGAGTATTGCCTGCTCTTCCAAAGGTCCTGAGTTCAATTCCCGGCAACCACATGGTGGCTCACAACCATCTGTAATGAGGTCTGGTGCCCTCTTCTGGCCTGCAGACACACACACAGACAGAATATTGTATACATAACAAATAAATAAATAAATATTTAAAAAAAATTTAGTATTCACACCTTTGATCCTAGCACTCAGGAGGCAGAGGCAGGTGGATCTGAGTTTGAGGCCCTCTGGTCTACAGAGTGAGTTCCAGGACAGCCAGGGTTGCACAAAGATACCCATGTCTTGAAAACAAAACAAAACAAAAACCCAAACACACACACATGCAAAAGAAAGCTAAGAAATGATTTTCATATAAACCTAAGCTTGATCATTGAGAGAAGAACACATAGGGAAAGGAGAGTGCATGCCCTCGTCTAGGTGCAAGGTTCTCGGGAGAGTTTTGCTGAAACATTTTTATAAGATGTTGAGTGGGGCTAGAGAATGGTGGCTCAGTGATTAAAAACACTGACTACTTTTCCAGAGGACCTGGGTTTGATTCTCAGCCCCCCACGTGACAGCTCACACCTGGCTGTAACCCACATCCCAGGGAATCTGATGCCCTCTTCTGGCTTTGACAGGCATTGCATGCACAAGATGCATAGACATACTTACAAACAAACAAAATAAGATTTTTTGAGTAGAAAAAAATGTCAGATTATGAGAATTCCGGGCCAACCAGCACTACACAGTGAGACCCTGTCTCAAAAACTCATATTATGACCCAGCATGTATAATCTCATTTTTGTGATGTATATATAAGTATACATTAAAATGAGGGAAAGGATGGGGCTAGGAGTTTGGCTCAAGAATAGAGTCATTGATTAGCATACGCAAGGTCCTGGGTTTGATCCCTAGTATCACAAAGCAAATAGAAACAACTGAAAGTCCTAAAGCTTGGGCAGTTTAAGGAATGGCTGCTGAGGAAGTAGATTATGGAAGGTTTGAGTTGTGTGTGTGTGTGTGTGTGTGTGTGTGTGCATACATGTGCATACACATGATGTATCTATGGGTAGATATGGAGGTCAGGGGACAACCCTGTGGAGTCAGATTTTTTCTACCTTTGTGTGGAGTCTGAGGATGGAATTCAGCCTTTCAGGCTTGCTTGGCAAGCACCTTTGTCCACCGTCTCCAACTTGGCTATGTTTTTTTTTTTTTTTTTTTTTTTTTTTTTTTTTTTTTTTTTTTGACAAGGTCTCACAGTAGTCTAGGATGGCCTCAGCTCCTGATTTCTAACTTTTTGTCCCAAGCACAAGGTTTATATATATGTGCCTTACAAATTTTGATTTTGTTCTTTAAAAAAAATTCTTAGGAGGGAGAATCAGTATTCCCTAGGAATGAGCTAATTGGTTATTTAATATCATGTGGTCAGCCCTAAATACATGTCTATATGAGCAACAGCAAATGTACTCAGCAGGCCGTTGTGTTTATATTATACATATACACATGTATGAGAATACTAGAGAAAAAAAGCCATGAACATGAGGGGGCATGGAGGAAGGGGGAGTAATGTAAATACAGTATTCATATGTAAAATTATCAAAAAAATTTAAAAAAATTCCCCACTGTGGTGGTGCATACCTTAATCTTAACCCTTAGGAAGCAGAGATAGGCAGATTTCTGCAAGTTCAAGGCTAGTTTAGTCTACATAGTGATTCTAGGCTAGCCAGGGCTATATAGTAAGACTCCATCTAAAAAAAATTAAAGTTACTGATTTGTGTGTGTGTTTTGGGCTGGTGCGTGTGCTTATGCCTTGGCTCATGTGGTCCAAAGACAACTTGAAGGAGTGTGTTCTCTCCTTGTAGTTCTGGGGGATTGAACTGAAATCATCAGCCCTGGTGGCAAGCATCCTTACCCTCTGAGCCATCTCTCTGGCCCTGATATTGCCTTTTTCTTTTCCATTTTGTCTTTTTTAAGGCAGGGTCTCCTGGAGCCCAGTGTGCCCTCAAACACAGTGATGTAGCCAGAGGCCTTGCCCATGCATCCTCCTGCTTCTACCTCCAAGAACTGGGGTTAGAGGTGAGCACCACTCCCCTATGGCATTTTCAATGTGAAGGGTTTCTTTTTTATCTATCTATCTATCTATCTATCTATCTATCTATCATCTATCATTTTTTGGTTTTTGAGATAGGGTTTCTCAGTAACTATGGAGCCAGTCCTGGAACTCAGCCTCGAGCTCACAGAGATCAGCCTCCCTCTGCCTCTCGAGTGCTGGGATTAAAGGTGTGCACCACCACTGCCTGACAGGTTTCTTTTATAATGTGCATGTGTGTGGATGCACATGTATGTGTGCATGTGTGTGGAGGTTGATGTCAGGTGTCCTTCTCATTTCCTCTCTACTTAAGGCAGGATCTTGCCAATTTGGCTAGGGTAGTTAGCTAGCTTGCCCTGAGGATAACCTGTCACTGCCTCCAGCTCTGGAATTAAATGCATGTCCCCTCATCCAAGCTGCTTCTGCATGCGTGCTGGGGACCCAAACTCTTTTCCTTATGCCTGTGTGACAAATACTTTATCCACAAAGCCATCTCTCTAGCTTCAAGATTTTTATTTTTATTGTTTTGGAAGGGTAGGGAAGACAGAATCTTAATATGTCTTCCAGGCTGGGCTGGAAATAATGGCAGTCCTGCCTGAGCCCCCCAAAATCCTGGGATTACAGGCCTACACCACTATGCCCAGCTCAAAGTATTACTGTTGTTATCATTATTAATTTTTGATATGTATGTGTGTCTGTGTATCTGTGTATCCCGGTGTGGGAACACAAATATGTGCATGCGGAGGCAGAGGTTGGCATCAGGTGTCCTCCTGGATTGCTCTTCACTCCATGTGTCTTTTGCTTGAACTCAGAGCGTCCTTATGTGGCTATTTTCGTAGCTGCCCTGCTCTGAAGATCCCCTTCTCTGCTATGGGAGAGCTGGGAAAACAGGTCGGCTACCACTTCTGCCTGCCATTTACATGGGTGCTTGAGAGTTAAGCTCTGGTCCTCAGGCTTTCGAGCAGGTGCTTCATCCACTGAGCCATCTCCCCAGCCCTAGAAGTTTTTTCTAAAGCTCATTTTCTTTTACATTTATTTATTTATGTTGGCTTATCAAGACAGGGTTTCTTTGTGTAGCCTTGGCTGTCCTGGAACTCGCTCTATAAACCAGGCTGGCCTCAAACTCACAGCGCTCCGCCTGCCTCTGCCTTCCAAGTGCTGGGGTTAAAAGCATGTGACACCATTGCCTGGCTTTTATTTTATCTGTCTATCTATCTATCTATCTATCTATCTATCTATCTATCATCTATCTATCTTTGTGTATGTGTTTGCATGTATGAGTGTCAAAGGGCATCAGTAAGCGCTCTTAACCACTGGGCAGTCTCTCTAGCCCCTTGTAACCCTCTTGCCCTTCCTTTTCTCCTTCTTCTTCACGCTTTCTGCTCAGTCTGCCTCTGTGTTCCTTGAATGGGGATGCATGCATTGCTCCTTTGGCCTCCTCTGTTTCCTTTACGCATTTTGCCCAGCTAACTCCTATTTGACCTTTGCCTGTTCAGATCTGCTCTTGCTTCCTCTGTGGAGCCCTTGTTGGTACCACCGGCAAGTACCAGGGAGGTGCTTTGTCCCCACAGCTCTGTGTTTACTGTCACAGAACACTTAGGTGGTGTTGTCATTGCCCATGCCCTGAGTGCCCTGCTTTTGGCTCCTTCCTCTTATTCCGGCTTGTCCTTCTGTACAGTGTCCCAGGAGGCTGACTCCTGCTCTAGTCCAGTGCCCCACACCTGCCTGCGTCTACTTTTCCCACCTACTGAGTTTATGGCTCAGCCTACCTACTTACATTAGGGTCCTCCTGCCCCAAACTTCCCCTTTTAGATTCTTCCTCCTCCATTGATTATTACCTTTATTTTTTCTGCTTTTGTGAATTTAACTCAGTATCATGTGTGTGTATGTATATATATATATAAACACATAAGGAAGCTGTCTTTTTGTGAACAGTTGTTTTTCTTTTTTTTAATAACCGTCCTCCCCTTTGTGAGGCCTTTGGTAGTTCAGATTGGTCTTGAACTCCTGATCCTGCTGCTTCTGTCTCTATTGCTGGGACTATAGGCATGCTCAACCATGCTTGACTCATACTTACTTTCAGATTAAATATTTTTTGGCAACACCATTACACAGAAGAGTTCTGTGCACACATTGCCTTTTTATTCTGTTATCATGAATGCTAAGTTTGATCCTTTGGTCTGCCTTATTCTTTCATTTAGGAATACTTTCTCTCTCTCAAGATTCATAACCAGCCTGAAATGTGACACTCACACTATTGCTTTTCCATAGCAACCTTCACATGGTGGTTTTGGTAGCCAAGTAATCCTACCTGTGCCCCTTGCAGAGTGGAGATTTGTGTGTATGTGTGCTATATTGGTGTGTGTGTGTGTGTGTGTGTGTGTGTGTGTGTGTATGTATGTATGTATGCACCCCTGCGCACTCATGTAAGTTCCTGCAGAGGTCAGAGATGAATGTCAGGTGTCCTGCTCCGTCACAGGAGGACAAGATCTCCCACCTGGAGGTTGCTGTTTTTGGCGAGGCAGGCAGCAAGCCCTGACGATCCTCTAGTCTCTGATGTCAACAGCAATGGGTTACAGGTGCATGTGGTCACATCCAGTTTTTTATTTAGGTACCGGGGATTCACATTCAGGTCACTCATGTTTGCACAGAAAGCCACCGAGTGGTATCTCTAGCCTCAAAATGGCGATTTTTAAGGATCTGTCATCCCTTCCACTTTATCAAAAGAACTTTGCAGTGACTCAGTGGTAACAGTGCTGGCTGTTCTTTCCAGAGGTCCTGGGTTTGATTCCCAGCATCCGCGGGGCAGCTCACTACCATCCATACCTCCAGTCCAAGAGGATCCAATGCCCTCTTCATGGTGCATCTTCCAACCCCCCCCCCTTTTAAAAGTTCTACATTTATTTAGTGTGTGTAGGCACACAGGCATGCGAGCCTCGTGGAGTACTTGAGGCAGTTAGAGGTCGAGCTGGGGAAGCTGGTTCTCTCCTACCGTGTGTGACTCAGGGACTGACCTCAGATCATAGACTTGGGCTCAGGCTCTTTATCCACTCAGCCATCTTGCCTGCCCAAGCCTTGCACAGTCTAATCATGTGACCTCCCACTGAGCTCTATCCCAGGTCCCTTCAGCTCTTCCTCTCTAAGGCTGCATCCCACGCTGGCTTTCACCTTGTGCTCTTCCTGTCTCAGCGTCTTGAGTGCCGAGATGACACAAAGCACGTACACTGTTTCACTCTGTGTTTTGTAATCCACTGCTGACATCACTTGTATTTCCCTCTAACTTTTCCTTTTTGCTTCCTTGGGACAGGGTTTCTCTGTGTAGCCCTGACTGTCCTGGAACTCGCTCTGTAGACCAGGCTGGCCTCGAACTCACAGAGATCCGCCTGCCTCTGCCTCCTGAGTGCTGGGATTACAGGCATGCACTGCCACCACCTGGCCTCACTGAGTCGTCTTGCCCAGCCCTATGTCCTCACTTTTAACATCGTAGATTAGTTTTGCTTGAAAACAAAACAAATGGAACTTTAGATAAATGTCAGCCAAGTTTTGAAAATGGCACATTGTCATTGCCTTTGACCATTTTCTGATCTTGCTCACATATGGGTCCACTAAGGGTGCTGTTCTAGTATGTGATTGCACAGTGGCTTCAATGACCATATGTCATCAGTGATGACTTAATGTATGTGCCAGCGAAAGTTCTGCTGAATTTCTGACCCTGTGTGCTCCTAATGACAGCACGAAGCCCTGCCTGACAATCTTCCCACCGTGCCCATGACACAGCTTGTCTTCCTGGCCCCTGAACCTCTTCTCACACATGCTTCTGGTTGAGAGCCATTATCATTTGCCCAGTGGTCTAAGTGGCCGCGAGTCTGCCTGATTGCTTCCTTCTTTTTATTCCACACATCCTCCCTCCAGGTCCCTAGTAAATCGGCTCTTAAATAATCTTAGGAATCCCAGTGGCCCAGGTTGACCTTGAACCTGTGATTGTCCTTGGATTAACCTCCAAGTGCTGGGGCTGCCCTGCAGGCTTGTTTCCCTTGTGTGACCACCTGCAGGGGCTCCAGACTGCTTTCCATGCAGGGCACAGGCCGTATCTGCCTTGCTCTGTCTCTTTCCTTGATACCTGGCAGGTAAAGAAATTCTAATATGTGAGCTTATAACAGGAGGGAGGTCAGCTTCACCTGTGAGGGTGAGAGAATGGGATGCTCTTTCCTGCCTTCTGTGAGCTTTCTTTCTGTTTGTTTACCTCCTTATTATTGTGTGTGCCACATGTGATCAATGGACAAGTTTCTCTTCTTCCATTGTGGAATCCAGGGATTTAACTAGTCATCAGACGTGTGCGGCTTTTACCCAGCTGAGTTACCTCACTAGCCCTGGGTGGGGTTTTCTGAGGATAGACTTTGTGTCTTGAGGCAAAAGGTGGATCTAGTTTCATTTCTCTTGCTGTTATTAAAACACCCTGATCAGCTGGGGTTTGGTGGCACATGCCTTTAGTCTCAGTATTCAGGAGGCAGAGGCAGGTGGATCTCTTCGAGTTCAAGACCAGCCTAGTGCACATAGGTACCAGGCCAGCTGGGGCTGCATACAGAGACCCTGTTTCAAAACAAAATACACGGGCCAAAAGTGACTTAAGGGAGGGAAGAGTTTGTGATGCCTATAGTTCCAGGTCCATCCCTGGGTAGAAGTCAGGCAGGATCTTCAACAGCTAGTTACATCCCATCCATAGGAGTAGAGAGAAGGAAGCACAGCGGTGCCGCTTGGTTCCTAGCTTATGTTCAGCGAGTGTTCTTCACTTACAAGTCCAGGATCACCTGTTCAGGGAATGGTGCCTCCAGCAGTGTTCTGAGTCTTCCCATGTTAATTAACATTCAATACAGTCCCCCCCAGACATGCCCGTACCAACTTGATCGAGGCAGCTTCTCAATTGACCTGTCTTCCCAGGTGATTCTAGATTGTGACAAGTTAGCCTTTAAAACTGACTGGCACGGGAAATAGCTAAGGATGTGGGTGATGCTGTGGCGGCTCCTGCAGATGAAGAGCTGCTCCATCGGGGCTCGTGCCACAGCGGGAACGGAGCCTGTCATGCCTCAGAGAGCATGAAGCACAGCCGCAGTGTAGAGAGCCACGTTAGATGGGGTTCTGATCCTCATTCCCGTCTCGTTTTTCTTTCCTTCCAGTTCAGGACAAAGGTGTGAGCAGAATACTGGACTGGCTGGTCCATCATGGCGGGTAAGAAGTGGGCCATGTTGGGGTAGACATGAAAAAAAGCATAAAGTAATTGGCCCTTGTTGGAAGTCCTGTTCTTTTTGTATGCACTCTTGTCTCCTGGTTTCTTACCTCTCACCCCCAGTGTGGCTTGTCTATCTGAGAACTTCATAGCACCGTCCAGTCCTATGTCAGATTTTGAGCCTGGGGTCCTGAGTTGAGCATCTTATCGTCCAGCTTTGTCTCTGTGTTACCTGTCCCTGGTGTTACCATTGTACTCAGACTTTTTCCTCCGGTTTCTTAAGGCCCAGAGGTACACGGTATCAAAGCTGAAAGGAACTTTAACGTGTAGCCCAGATCCCACTCCACTGAGCAGCTGAGGTCTGGAGAGAGCCAGTGAATTGAATGGCTAACGGTGGAGAAGGGGCCGGGACCCACATCTCCAGACTCTTCCCGTGCCATGGAACCTGCTGTCTATTGTGGCGAGCACCTCACACTGATGACAGCATTTATTATTTTTGTATTCTTTTGAGAGGTGCTGTTTTAGCATCTTCGATTTCTTAGGGGGATCATCTTGACAGATTAAGGAAATACAGTTGGGAGGGGATAGCAAAGCCTCCAGGGCGCAGGGCCAGGAGTATATAGCTCTATAGGCAGCCGTGCTAGGGCATATAGGACCTATAGGATCAAGAAGGGAGGCCAGGAGAGACGTCCATCCGGGTGATGGCCTGCGCTGTATCTCCCCCACAGAGAAAGTGAACAACTTCCCACCGCTGCCCAAATTTATCCCGCTGAAGCCATGTTTCTACCAGGACTTTGAAGCAGACATCCCTCCTCAGCATCTCAGCTTGACCAAGCGCCTCTACTACCTCTGGATGTGTGAGTGCTATGGGGATGAAGGGGAGGGGCTGGCTTTGGGGAGGGCTGCTTGCGCATCTTGCTTTCCAATTGTTGCATCTGCATGGCTGCTGGTCCCTGGCAAGCTCCCTCCTACTGGCCAACTCCACAGCTGGGCCTCGGTTCCTTTCACCAGAGGCCTCTCTTTCCTCCCCTCCTTGCTCTCTCTTGTTTGCAGAGCCTCAGAGCAGGGTTTGTTTTTGCAGAGCTGTTTCTCTTTTTGCCTCTCTACCCAGTCCCGCTGGAGTACTTTTCCAGGGAACCCGTGGTGACTGCCAAGATTCTGGATTTAGAGAAGAATCCTTCCTTTAAAGCCTTATGTTTCTTGATGTCTTGCTCAAAGAGAAGAGCATTCAGCTGGGAGTTAGGGGACATGGAATCCAGTTGGTCTGCTCTAGTTCCTAAACAGTAGGTTCTCTGTGGAGAAGGAGAGTTGGACTCCCTGATAGCTGCAGCTCCAGGTAGCAGTGTGGTCTAGAGTTCTAGTGCTCTTAGGATCGAGGATGAGGATTTAGAGGTTACTGTTCCCAGTGCTCTGTGGCAGGTTAGCAGGGTGCTGTCATCATGAGATGTATGGACTTGACTTGGCTCAGGGTAGTTAGAAGACACTGCTTAGGCATGTGTGAGGAGGGCAGGACGCGGTGTGACTGTGGGCGTCTGAACAGGTGACACTGCCTTGACTCAGACCTGCGCTCAGCTGTGCCAAGAAGGTCGTAAAGAATGCTGTTTGGGGATGGTGCAGGATCTCAGTTGTGAATGTGGAGTGAGCACACTTGCCCCAGCCTGACAGCCTGAGTTCAATACCCGGAACTCACGTAAAAAGTTGGGTGTGGTGGCACATACCCATAGTCCCAGTACAGGGTGAGACGGGAGGCACAGACAGGAGACAAGCCCCCGGAAGCTAGGAAGGCTGACTGAGTTTGGAGTATAAAGTGCAGAAGCAGGAGAGACCTTGTCTTAACAAGGTAGCCGGAACAAACGGCTTCCTGAAAGTTGTCCTTTGTGCACCAGGGCAAACACAAACACACACACACAACACAGACAGACACACTCAGATACACACACGGAGAGACACTACACACACACAGACACACCACACACAACACAGACAGACATACTCAGACAGTCACATCACTCAGATACACACACGGAGAGACACACCACACACACACACACACAGACACACCACACACAACACAGACAGACACACCACACACAACACAGACAGATACAGTCAGTCACATCACTCAGATACACACATGGAGAGAAACACCACACATACACACACGCACACACAGACAAACCACATACAACACAGACAGACACGCTAAGTTAGTCACATCACTCAGATATACACACAGAGAGACACTACACACACACACACACACAGACACACCACAGACAGACACACTCAGTCACATCACTCAGATACACACACGGAGAGACACTACACACACACACACACACACACACAGACACACCACACACAACACAGACAGATACACTCAGTCACATCACTCAGATACACACACGGAGAGACACTACACACACACACAACTCAGTCACATCACTCAGATACACACACGGAGAGACACTACACACACACACACACACAGACACACCACACACAACACAGACAGATACAGTCAGTCACATCACTCAGATACACACATGGAGAGAAACACCACACACACACACACGCACACACAGACAAACCACACACAACACAGACAGACACACTAAGTCAGTCACATCACTCAGATACACACACAGAGAGACACTACACACACATGTGCACATACAGACACACTCAGACAAACCACACACACACGTATACACCATACACACACTGCCACACACAGACTCGACACAGACTCACCACACACCACAGACACACACACATGCACTCATGCACGCACACAATCAGAGACAAACCACACACATACCCAGATATATATATATATATATATATATATATATATATATATATCTCACACACTAAAAAGTAAAACAAACGAAAAGTACCATCTTTACAACAGGCCCTTCATGTGACAGTAGTAGCAGAGGATCAGGCTCACAGACTGTTCCAGGGTCTGACTTGGCCTATGGGCAGAGAAGTTTTCCTGTCCTGTAACATGACAAGAGGAAGAACTGGAAAGATACGGATAGCCTATAGATGTTGGAAGGAAAACGAGATTGCCCTTAATGGCTTTTTATTTGATGGTTTATCCCATTAAATAAGGAGAGGGGGGACGACTGGAGAGATGGCTCAGTGTTGAGAGTACTAGCTACTCTTCCAGAGGACCTGGGTTCACTTCCCAGCACCTACATGGAAGCTCACAACTGTCTGTAACTCCAGTTCCAGGCTTTCTTCTGGCCTTCACAGGCGCTGTTTGTACAGCACACAGATACATATGCAGGCAGAACACCCATACACATAAATAATAATAAAAAAGGTTAAAATTAAAAAATATATATAGAGAGAGAAGGACTGAGGGTGGGTTTTTTGGGGAGAAGGTGGGTGCCTGTGTTCATAACAGAAGGTGGAGTGAGAAAGCCAGCTGCTAAGATCTCTGGGGCATGCATAGGATCATCTGATGTTCCTATCTAGACTTCCCCATGGCAACCTTTTCTCCTTAGGGACACTCAGCTCAGGCAGAGATGTGTGTTATAGTCACTGCACACTTTTAATCCCAGCACTTAGAAGGCAGAAGCACATGAATCTCTGTGAGTTCGAGGTCAGCCTTGTCCGCATAGTAAGTTCTAAGTCAGCCAGGGTCATACAGTGAGAACCTGTCTCAAAAGGAAAGATGAAAGGAAGAAAGTATAACAAAGAATTGCAGACTATAGCCAGGTAGACGGGGCACACACCTTTAATCCCAGCACAGGAGGCAGAGAGAGGCAGAGGCAGAGGCAGGCGGATCTCTGTGAGTTTGAGGCCAGACCGGTCTACAGAGTGAGTTCCAGAACAGGCTCCAAAGCTACAGAGAAACCCTGACTTGAAAGACAACAACAACAAAATCAAACAAGCAACAACAACAACAATAAAAAAAGAATTGCAGACTCTAAACTGGACAGGGAGAAGAGTAAAAACAGAAAATGCCTCCTGGCTGGAGAAGTGTGGCTGAATCAGGGAATGTCCATCCCCGGACAGCAAGGAGAATTGTGATCAAACTCTAGAGCAAGTGAGCTAGAGATGAGTGGGCCTGGGAAGAGTAATGCTAGCCATTAGGATAATGGGTAGTGTCTTTTCTGTGTGTAAAGCAAATACAGGCCAACAGAATAGTTGAGCAGATAAGGGGCTTGCCATGAAGTCTTACGACCTGAATTTGATCCCTAGAGCCACACAGTGGAAGGAGAGAACCGAATCAGGGTTAGGGTTGCAAATTGTCTTCTGACTTCCACACATGCATTATGACAAAGACACACACACACACACAACATTGTTTTTAAAGAACAAACAAAATCAATAAGAACAACAAAGCTCTAGGAAACTTTGAAGCAGTGAACAGGAATGGAGGAAACATCTGGAATATACAGGAAGTATCCATATTTGTTATGGGGTAAACTGAGATGGGTGTAGCTGCACCGGTAACATAGTTAGCAGGCCAGGTCAGGCTTAGGGGAGCATTCTCTCTGGCCCTAGGTTCCCAGAACTCTGCCTTGTGAGACGATCTGGCCCAGAAGCTGGATTTGAGGGCTAAAAATACCTCCTTAAGTCTTTACTAGGTGCCTGTCAGGTGCTTTGTCCTGAAACAATGTCTCTAAGCTTTGAGATTCAGAAGATGAGCTTTGGAGCTTGACTGTTGAGGCCTAGATTGAGCCCATCTTCCTTTGTTAACTCAGCAGGTCTTTGGGGACTCAGCCCGATGTTCAAGGAAGGGATTTGTCTGGGGTTTGAAGACCTAGGCGTATGTTAGTGCCAATGTCTGTTTTTTAATCTGTAAAATGAAGCACCTTTAGACCTCAGCCAGCTGTGATTCAGTGATGTCCTAGGATCTTCTAGGTGAGGTGAGAAAGAGGAAAAGGAGTCTGGATCTCACCACTGAGGAATTTCTAGTTTGGATGCTGGACTAGAATTATATTTGGGGAACTACACAGCAGCCCAGACCTGTAGGTCAGAGGAAAGCGGGATAGGTAAGGAAGACATCTTGGAAGAACAATGGTAATCAGAGAAATGGATTAGATAAGGACTGAACTCCCAGCCACTGTTGTCTGATCCATTGTCATGCCAGGCAGGTGGACCAGTGGTTTGAAGAGATGCTTCCAGAATGTCTTTTTCTTCCCTGCTTCCATGTCCCTACTTTGTAAGAAAATGTATAAGATAGCTCTCTTGCCTTGGGGTTGGTGATTGCAGTGGGTCTGGGGGGACCAAGGACTGAGTCTTGGGGATGGACCTCAGCATCTTGCATGCGAAGCTCAGTTCTAGCACAGAGTCCCCTCCACCCTTACCCCAGAGGCCTTTCTTATAAGGACAGGATCCTGAGGCTTTGAAGTCCTTCCAGGGGGCTTTCTGGGCAGAAGCTCTGGGTTCTTGCTCTAGAGACTCTTGGTTGTTGGGATTTCTCAGATTCCTGGGATGGATTTGGGGAAGGGTTGACCCAAGCTTCCAGCTTTCTTTCTTACAGTCTGTATTCCCTCTGTGTGTGTGTGTGTGTCTTTGTGTATTCATTGGTGTGACTTGTGGGTCATCTGTGTGTATGTTTGCACTTGTATGTGTATGTCTGTATCTTGCTGCTTGTCTGTTGTTGCTATGCATTTGGTTGTGAATCTATATGGAATCCCGGTGTATGCCTCCATGTTTGGATACTCACATCTTTGTACGGACTTTGGTGTCTGTGTGTATCTGGTGTCTATCTCTGCGTGTGCATGTGCTCCTGGGTCTGCAGTGAACAGCGTCACGCTGGCCGTGAACCTGGTGGGCTGTCTCGCGTGGCTGATCGGAGGCGGGGGAGCCACCAACTTTGGCCTCGCCTTTCTCTGGCTCATCCTCTTCACACCTTGCTCCTACGTCTGCTGGTTTCGGCCCATTTACAAGGCCTTCAAGTAAGTGGTTGGTGTTGATCTCAGTGGCTACCCCAATTTCTCTCTGTCTCCTATCCCCCCAACTCTGTTTGCTGTTTTCTTTGTTAACCTTTGACTGGGACTGTCAGGTGGGGTTTGGGTTTCCTGGGAATTCCAGGCTGGGTTGAGAGGGTTGGGAGTGGGACCTTTATTATTTCCTTTCAGTCTGTCCTGCTTGTCAAATTTTGCCTATGGGGTTTCTTGGTGGAGCTGTCCATCCTTGTACCCGTACCACTGACACTGTTCATGTGCCAATGATGTCATCCAATACTGTGCCAAAGGGGATACCTATCTATGTGTTGATGGGGCTAGCTGTCTTGGTGCCAGTGAGTGTCCTAGTGCCAACTGGGTTTTCAGTCTTTGTGTCATTAGGGCTGCACATAGCAGCAAGGCTGTCTCGATGCCTGCAGAATATACATTTCAGTGCCAATGGAGCCTTAAATCTCTTTGTCAATAGGACTAACATGTGCCAATTAGCTCCTGTTGTGGTGCCAACAAGGTCTCTCTTCTAGTACCACTGAGATTTTCTGTTCTATAGAGTCATCCATCCCTGTTCCAGTCCCTCGATAATGGAACTGTTTGTTTTTCCCACAGTGGAACCACCTGTCTCCATGCCAGTAGAGTCCTTGTGTCATGGGTGGTCCTTTCATGAGGACATCCCTTTCTTGTCATAGGCATAACTGATGGGAACCTTTAGAGATCTATGGATGAAGGACATCCTATTTAGACTCTCATTTAAAGCCTTTAAATAGCCTTATCATTTATGCCCCGAGGAGCTTTGGGTTCATGAGCACAGGGAAGCCCAGTGCTTCTGCCCAGGTGACAAACCATCTTCTCTGCCACAGGACAGACAGCTCCTTCAGCTTCATGGCCTTCTTCTTCACCTTCATGGCCCAGTTGGTCATTAGCATCATCCAGGCTGTGGGAATTCCAGGCTGGGGTGTCTGGTAAGAGACAATGGACTGATCTGGGGCTAGTAGGAGTAGCATTTGGGTTGTTTGTTTACCTGTGTACTAGGATGATTTGCTTTTAAGGACACCAAGAGGCTTGTTGTGGGTAGCATGAGGGGTTTGGGGATAGTGGAGTAGTGTTCACCATAGGATTGGAGGGGAAGGAGAAACGGGAAGGGGTGTCTGGGTGGCCAAGAAGAGTCAGACTTTGTGCGAAAGCTGGGGAGGAAAAGCCTGGCTCAGGAGCTCTGGAAGTGTAGGCTATGGAAAATCAGAAATGGGGTCCTTCTGTGGCTAGTGGTATAGCTCCTTCCTGTGGCAATGAGATTATCCTGGGATGGCTCCTGGGTCCCCTTTTCCTACCATCCCTAGTCCCACAGCTGGCTTCTTCCTACAGCGGCTGGATCGCCACCATCTCCTTCTTCGGTACGAACATTGGCTCAGCGGTGGTGATGCTCATTCCCACGGTCATGTTTACAGTTGTGGCTGTCTTTTCCTTCATCGCCCTTAGCATGGTATGTGTAAACCTCAAAGGTGATAGGGCAGCTTTGGGAGGGGACTGTGATCTGAAATCAGCCGTCCTCCAAGTTACAAGAGGATTCAGGTGCTGAGCGGTGGTGGCGGCAGAAGCAGGCGGATCTCTATGAGTTTGAGGCCAGTCTGGTCTACAAAGCAAGTTCCAGGACAGCCAGAGGTGTTATAGAGAGAAACTCTGTCTCTAAAATTGAAAAAAAAAAAAAAAAGGAAAAAAAGGACTCAGGAGGTTAGGGAGCTGGTGGGTAAAGTGCTTACTGCATAAGAAAACCTGAGTTTAGATTCCCCAGAATCCACAGCCCGACATGGTGGCAGATGGTTGCAACCCTAGAGCTGGGAGCAGAGCAGAAATGGGCAGAGTCCAGGTCTCTAGTCAGTCAGTCTAGCTGAAGTGGCAAGCGTCAGAGTCAGAGACAGAGGGGCATTCTCCAAACAAGAGGTGGAGAACAGTGGAAGACGATAGTCAAAGTTGACCTCTGGTCTCCACATGTACATACGCAGGCAAGTGCACCCACCCCCTCCTGTGGGGTCCTGGGGAGATACCTCAGTGGGTAAAGCACGCTTGCTGTGCCACTGTGAGGAGCTGTGTGTGAATAGTAGGAACCCATGCAGAGCCAGGCTCTGTGAGCATCAGTATCCCAGTGCTCCCACGGCAAGACAGGAAGTGGAGATGGGACATTGTGGGCCAGCTAGCCTGATGCATACAGTGACCAAACAAGAAACCTTGTCTCTCAAATCAGGTGGAAGGCAAGAACTGACACTGGAGGCTGCCCTCTGACACCCGAGGTCACATGAACACACACACACACACACACACACACACACACACACACACACACACAGTCTTCTGATGTACTGTGAGGGCTGATTTTTCACAAGTGAATCCCATCTGTTTCCTGAATGGCTGCCTTCCCCGTTTAAAAAATATATATTTATTTTTGGCCTTTTGAGACAGGATTTCTTTGTAGCCCTGGCTGTCCTGGAATTCACTTTGTAAATCAGGTTGCCCTTGAACTCAGAGATCCCCCTGCCTCTGTGGGGGATTAAAGGTGCATACCAAGCCGGGCGGTGGTGGCGCATACGCCTTTAATCCCAGCACTCGGGAGGCAGAGGCAGGCGGATCTCTGTGAGTTCGAGACCAGCCTGGTCTACAAGAGCTAGTTCCAGGACAGACTCCAAAACCACAGAGAAACCCTGTCTCGAAAAACCAAAAACCAAAAACCAAAAAAAAAAAAAAAAGTGCATACCACCATGCCCAGTTTTAATTAATTAATTCTTGAGACAGGGACGTATGAAATCCAGGCTGGCCTCAAATTTAAGATGTATTGGAGAATAACCCTGGGCTCCTGACCGTCCCACCTCTGCAGCCCAGGGGCTTGCTTGGGCTACAGGCATGTGCCACTATCCTGCTATTTATTTATTTATTTATTTATTTATTTATTTATTTATTTGAGGGGGGCATTCGAGACAGGGTTTCTCTGTGTTGCTTTGGAGCCTGTCCTGAAACTAGCTCTTGTAGACCAGACTGGCCTCTGCCTCCCGAGTGCTGGGATTAAAGGCATGCACCACCTCTGCCCAGCGTTATATTTTATACAGCCTCTTGAATCATGATTCTCCTGCCTCTTTGAGAATTGTAGGCATGCAACAACACTTTGCTTTCCTCTTTGACTAACCCTTCTGCTTTCGTTCCTACAGGTTCATAAGTTCTACCGGGGCAGCGGGGGCAGTTTCAGCAAAGCTCAGGAGGAATGGACCACTGGTGCATGGAAGAACCCACATGTGCAACAGGCAGCCCAGAATGCAGCCATGGGGGCTGCACAGGGTGCCATGAATCAACCGCAGACTCAATATTCTGCCACCCCCAACTACACATACTCTAATGAGATGTGAGCCGGCCAAGCCCACTAGGAGGCAGGGCTGGGGGCCAGTGGGACAGGGGGCTCAAGCCACATCATCTGTGTGGTGACCAAGCAGGGTTCCCCCTTCCCTTTTCTCCTCCCCAACTTTGTACAAAGAATCAGAGTTATATATATATATATATATGTAAATATATATGTATATGTCTATCCCCTGCCCCACCTTTTGGGTCCTGCTCTTGGCACCTCAAGAGCTGTGGGCTGCACAGGGAGTGGTCCTGTGCACTAGTGGCCGCGTCCATGTCCCCTCGTGAAATAATGTGCAGTGGCGATCTCTTTTTTTTTTTTTTTTTTTTTTTTTTTTTTTTTTTTTTGGTTTTTCGAGACAGGGTTTCTCTGTGGTTTTGGAGCCTGTCCTGGAACTAGCTCTTTTAGACCAGGCTGGTCTCGAACTCACAGAGATCCGCCTGCCTCTGCCTCCCGAGTGCTGGGATTAAAGGCGTGCGCCACCACCGCCCGGCCTAGTGGCGATCTCTTGTTGTGGTGCTAGATGTATGTTTAGAACTAAACCAGCTGCCCCCTCCCCGGTCCACCCGGCTGCCCCCTCTGACCCTGGCCCAGGGACTCCTCACGGGGCAGGGGGAGGCCTAGCAGAGAGTCTGGCACCCTGTGCATGGTTTATGAGCCGAAGTTATTTCCCCCTTTGGTCCCACTGGGAAGCAACAGTATTTAGCGTTCATGGTGATGAGTAGGTTCTGGAGGGTGGGACAGAGTGGATGTTTCTCGCCCCTGTAGTCCTCCCCTCAACCTCTTTCTCCCCTTGTTTCGTCCTCACTGTTAGACTCTGTGCTCTCTTCCCTAGCTGCCTCTCCCAGGATCTTTCTCCTCTGCGGGTAGCTTTTCTTTGTCTTCCTAATACTGAGTGTCTCAGTTATGTCTGCTTCCAAGACTGCCCAGGTCCCCAGATCTGATCTGATGCCCAGTTCAAGGAAGCTGACATGGGAGCTGAGCCAGCCCTGATGTGGAAGGGCACACAGCTTGCAGATGGAGAGCCCGTTTGGTACTTGACACCAGGGAATGGAAATGTAGGCCTTTCTCCTTGGTTCTGAAAGCCTGGCCTGCAGAGGCAGGCTTCTTTTCCCTCTCCCACTCCCCTTCTTTCCTCCCCACATCCTCCTTTAACCACTCTGCATTTCCTGTGGAGCTGGGCTATGTTAACTGTAAGGGCACTGTGGGAACAGAGGACATAGAACTCATTATTGGCACCTGGGAGAAGTGTGGCTGGCCCCAGCCCATAAGGGCTTCTAGGTATCTCAGAGTGACCATTGGGTTCTTGGGAGGAATAGCTGTTCTATTTGAGTATGGCAGAAAGGATAGAGCTTGGAGAGCCAGGTCTGAAGGGGGCGGGGATCAAAAGAGAAGTCAAATAGAAGCCCAATGAGAGGGTAGCTTACCTCTCCAGTCCCACTTGCCCTTGGCTACAGGACAGATTCTGTGGAGATGCTCCCAGGCCCAGTTTAAGCTGCAAGCACAATGTCCTGAATAGGGGTTCCTGGTGGCCAGGGAGGGAAGGAGGACTCTGCCTTTAGATTTTCATTTAGTGAGTTTTGCCCCTCCCTCCTCTTCCATTCAATTATAGGACTTGGTTCCTGGCCTTTTTAAAGTTCTGTTAGAATCTTCTATCCCTTCATGACTGATCTTAGTCCCTGGGACTGTCTCTTCCATGCAGTGGGTAGACATTGCCTGGTCATGGATCCGGCTGTGTGAGGCCTGAGGTGGGTAGGCCTTACCAAGGAGCAGTTGCCTATTTCTCACTTCTTCCAACAGAAACTCACCTGGGCTCGGTGGACTGGAGAACCAGACTGCACTCAGCCATTCCAGGCTGGTTTGCCTTGGTTTCAGGCCACCTTGAACTTTGATCTTCAGCTTCTTGTAGGAGAAGCCAAGTGTCTCTGGAAAGTTCCTTTCCTAGTGACCCCTTAGGCTTAGCTGATTCTTTCCCGTACTGTTTCCTCTCTGGAGAGCAGTTGTCATGGTCCCTGGTATCCTGAGACCCTGGAGCGGGGCCCTTCCTCCCTTTCCCTCCTGACCCCAGACTTCTGGCTCCCTTTCTCCTGGTCCTCCAGTAGTTCGGGGAGGGCTGTGAGCAGCTGCCAGCCTAGCGTTCACTAGCTATTGGATGTCACCTCCGGTCAGTGTCCCGTCCTCCCTGCCGTTCCTCTTTCCATGCCTGGCGCTGACTTGGGAAAGCCTGTTACCAGTGTCTGGCCCAACTGCTCAGGCCCTGGAATGCTGCATCTCCAGGCAACTATGCACTTTCATGAGGGGGGAACCAGGCCGAGAAATGGGGCTGGGCACGGATGGTTTGGTTTGGGTGTGGGAGGAGGGCCCGGTCGGTTCTGGGGATCCTCCTGTCTGTTGCCAGCCAGTGACCTGCTTTTGCATTCTCCTGGTGCCCAATGCCCCTTGTTTCTGAGAGACACAAACTATTCCCTAGCTGGCAGTTGACCTGCCTGAGCCAATGTGTCAATCTGTGGTAACTGGATGAACTATAATAAAGGGATCATTTGACCCTGTCTATGCTGCTGTGTTACTTGTCTTCGTGTGGATTTTAATGAAGCCTTGCTGTGGGATGTGAGGCAGGGGTGTAGGGCTGGGTGGAGTGGATCTGACGCCCCAAACTATATGTGATCCTTTCCTTGAAGCAGCCTTGAGAGGGCCATGAAGTAAACGCCACAACTACCAGTTAAGAAGAAGAAACAGGGGGGCTGGAGAGATGGCTCAGTGGTTAAGAGCATTGCCTGCTCTTCCAAAGGTCCTGAGTTCAATTCCCAGCAACCACATGGTGGCTCACAACCATCTGTAATGAGGTCTGGTGCCCTCTTCTGGCCTGCAGGCATACATGCAGACAGAACACTGTATCTATAATAAATAAATACATAATAAATAAATATTTAAAAAAAAGTAAATCAATCTTAAAAAAAAAAAGAAGAAGAAGAAGAAACAGACGTGGCCTGTAACAGTGAGTGAGGGTAATGGTCCTGACGGTTCATGGCCGGCAATGGTAGGACTGGAACACAGGCCCTCAGCTTCCATGGTGGGTCCGCTGAAGCTAATTCAGCACCTCAGTGAACACGGGTTCTTGAGATCTATAATTGTTGCAGGGTGATAACGACAATTATTCCAGTAGGCCGAGTCTTTGCTAAAGGCGTGCCCCGTTAGGAGTGCTGTCTAGATCCTCTGTGCTGGTCACCCCTCAAGATACCTCTCAAGGAGCTATGATGCGGTAGCACACTCCTTTAATCCCAGTATTGCAGAGGCAGAGGCAGGCAGATTTCTGAGTTCCATAACAGCCAGAGTTACCCCCCCCCCCCCAAAAAAAAATTCTCGAAATGATCACTTCAATGACATGGCTTTCCTGTTTAGAGTTGTGGCTTAGATCTTCCAGCTTCCTCATTTTTAGCCTCTAATTTTCTGTATTCCTGTTTGTCTCAAATGCATAGCTGCCTTTTAGAACAGGTGTGGTAAATAGTATTAAGTGTCTGAATTCTGAACAGGCACACGGGGTTGTTGGCCAATCACACAATTATGTCGGTCCTGGAGCGAGCTCTAGGGAATGTACAAAGTACCGGGCGCTCTAGTGACTACAACTCCCAGAAGGCAGAGAATTAGACTACGACTCCCAGAAGGCTATGCGATCACGTAGCTTTCTCGCGTGCCATTTAGAGACAGAGGGTAAGGGAGCCTAGATACCGCGATACTTGGGAGAAGCTGGAGCCGGTGAGCCATGGAAGGGGCTGGAAAGCCATGTCCCTGGGTCCCGCGTTGGTGTGGCGGTGGGCGACTCCCCTCTGACTATGGGTCCGAGTGAGGGTCTTCGTATTATGTGTGTAATGTGGGGCCACGGGTGTGACCTCGAGCTCAGAGTTGGGGGTTAGCAGCTGCACCTGTGCCCGCTGACGTGCTCCATCCTTGACCAGAGTTGATCTAAAAGTTTAAAGGCGACGCAGTCAGAACACCCACACTTGACGCTTGCCTTTGAAAAACTGCAGCATAAGCTGCCTCCAAAGAGACTTAGGAGCGTCCCGAAGTGCAAGCTTTTTTAAAAAATGACACTTATTTTGAAGGAGGGTTGCTATCACGGCGTGCTTGTGGAGGTCATAGGACAACTTGCGGGACTCAGTTCCACTGTGTAAGTCCCGGCATTTATATCCAGGGCCTCAGGCTTGGCTGCAAGCTACCTTACTGAGCCAACTTGCCTCAAACTGTGTTTTAAGTCAATAAACTAGAGAAAGGAAAACCCTGAGTGTTTAGCTGCTTAATCCCTAAACGTACCAAGCGGCATTTAAAAATTAGAATGAGGGCAGTTTTTGTCCGAAAAAAAAAAATCCGGATTACTGACCATTGGAATATTGGAAGTCAGAACTAGAAAATGGGCAGGAGAGATTCCCAGCTTCAGGAAGTGTGGGTGCTGGTGGTGTGTCCTCAAGAGGTGCCCAGATGGAACGGCAGGAGCCTTAGAGCCAAACACGCCTACTTCTGGTTTGAGGGAAGTCCATTAGAATGCCAACCTTTTGACTGAACGAGCATTCCTTGCTCTTCCTACTGTTGTAAAATGGGTTTAGGTGCCAGGTGGTATGGGTTTTGGTGTAGGGTGGTGACATTTTCCTGGCTACATTTTTGCCCATTTTGTTACTGGCAGATGTCCATGAAACTTTAAACTTTGAGCTTGACTAAATGAGAGGAGACTTACAAGTCACACAGAGGTTCCCCCCCCCCTCGTGTGTGTGTGTGTGTGTGTGTAGCCCAGAATGCACTATGTAGACCACACTGATCTTGAACTCATGTCTTGAAATCTGTCCGCTTCTTCACAAGTGCCAGGATCAAAGGCATGTGCCATCAAACCCCACTTTTTCTTGAATATGCATAAGAGTAAGTGTAAGTTCGTGCCACGTTCTGTGGTTATAATACAGGTCAAGTAAAAATATAAAAAAGTGTTTTATGCATATGCCGCTTAAAATAAAAGCTGGTCTAGCAATAAACTGTAGCCAGCACATTGGTAATAGAGGCATCTCCCTGTACCTTTACCTCAGCCTATGAAGGGTGGAAAGAAAAATTAACCCTAAGTTCAAGGATAGCCAAGAGTAACTCAAGTTTGACTCTAGAGGTTTAAGCAGAACATTGAACCATAGGACAATAAAAGCTTGTCTTTTGAGTTTTCTCTCGGGAGGGTAAGTGGTGGTGGGAGAGAATTAGAGTGGTCAGCTCCTGGACATGTCTGAACAAGCATGGTACTTAGGTCAGGGAACACAGACATGCACTGACTTGTCTGTTCAAACCAATGAACTCGGTGTTTAGGATGGAGGGTTAGCTATCCTAACTGCCCTCCGGAGCTTGTGCTGGAAGACTTGTGCTCCGAAGCCTCAGAAGGTTCATCACCAACCAGCTAGGAAGACATACAAAAAGATCCATTTTAAAGTGTAGAAAAGAGTTTCTCGTGTTACTGTGTTTCAGGGGTTACATTTATTATGTAAGTGGCGGATTTTTCCCTCTTTCTGAAGGGTAGAGAAAGTGCAGGTTTCTGGCTGTGGCTCTCCTGCATGGCTGACCGCCCTGGTCCCTGAGCTCAGCCTGTTTGTAGTGACCTGCTGCCTGCTTGTCCTCTCTTCTCTGCTGCTCACAGTTCCTATGAGTGGCAGGAGATAGGGAAGTGAGGTGCTGCCTGCAGTCACCCCAACTGTTGATGAATAAAAATTTAAAAAGTCTTTAATAGAATCTGGGTGGAGGAAGAGATTTAATTGGCTTAGAATTTGATCTTAGCAAACCCTTGCCAACTGTCACTCCCCCTGGGACCCTGAGTTTGAACATATTTGACCTCACTTCCAAATATCGGTTAAATAATCTAGTTTCTATTCTTCAATTATAAATCAGTCTCTCTCTGCTGCCGCCTCCCCCGTACCCCCAGAAGAATGGCTTTGGTCCTGAGCAAAGCTTGGCTAGCAGATCAGGCAGTGTATCTTGGGCCACAGTGCCTGCTGTGGGGAACAGTTGGATGAGCAGGGCAGAGTCCGGCCTGTAGTTTAATTGACAACTTTATGGAACATGACCCTTGGGAATTTTATCTTGTGAGGTTCACAGACTGCAGAGATGAAATTGTGCTTCTGTTTTGTAGGACTCTTCCTGTTCTTGTGCCATTTGGCTGAAGTAGGACGGAGTCAGGGTTTGAGGACTGACAGGTAAGATTTGCTGGAGAATCAAGAACGTGCTTCTCATGGAACTGGGCTACTCCTGTAGAGGACCCGAGTTCATCCCTATCCCTTGTGTGCACACCCATGCCAGGCAGCTCAGAACTGCCCCAAATCCAAGATGACCGGATGCCCCTGGCCTCCGCGAGCGTCTGCACTCAAGTGTACAGAGTCACATATGTCCATAAAATTAAAAATAATTAGCAACAATAAAAAACCCAAAGTGTCTCTCACCCGCTTTGATGTGTTCTGGGGAGCTGGCTAGTGGGTTCCATGGACTTTGTCAGTTGTCAACAGTGTGCGGAGGGAGACTTTTTGGTGGACTCATTTTTCTAACAAGCCTGGTCCTGGTCAAGGTTCCAAATTACAGAAAAGATTCAAAGTGCTGTCGGCAGGGTGTGGGGGCGGAGGTCTCCGTGTTGTCCTCTTAGCCTGAGGACTTGTTTCCTCAGGCTCTTTCAAAGCTACAGCAGGAACTTCTCTAAATCTCTATTCCTCAAAAGGACTCAAGATTCAGGGCTTGAGGTGGAATCCTGCTCCCCAGAGGCTGAATAGCAAGCAGCTCGTCTCAGAGTTTCCCAAGTTCTCTCACTCCTTCTCATACCTCCTTATTAACCCTTCTCCACCTGGCTCCTCCCTACAACTTCCTGTGTCAGCTAGTTGCTGACGTAGCCTCCTGACCACAGGTGAATTTTATTTAATCAAACAAATCTTTGCATCATCAAACACATGTTCCAGAGCATAAACAAAAGTAACACACCTTAAAATAATATTCTACAACAGCTTGGTGATTAAGAGAGCATATACTTCTCTTGCAGAGGACCTGGGTTCGATTCCCTAGACCCACATGGCAACTCCTAACCATCTGTAACTCCAGTTCCAGGGGATCTGACATGCTCTTCTGGCCTCTGTGGGCACTGTACACAACTGATGCACAGACATACATGCAGTCAGAATACCTGATGGTAACACATAAAACACACATAAACAGTAAATATGTAAATAATGCAAATCTTTAAAAATGCTGGCAGGTTGAACTTTAGGGGTGGGAATTGTACTCAGGGAACCAGTCTGTGCTTAATCCCTTTGAGAAGAGTACCTCAGCTCTTAGGGTATATGCCTGAATGTTATAGGCAAATGCCAAACAGAGAGGCGCCTATGGGTATCCAGGCATGGAGGGAGCTAGAGCTACTAGGTTCTCCTTCCATGCCGATCTTGCCCTTTTGGAGAACATCTTCTAGGGTTTTCTGTCTCATAAAAAGAGCCAGTTATCTCTGTCTTTTGCATTTACTCAGGTTGTACTGGAGGACACTTCAGAAATCAGCTGTCCCTAGCCCTATATAAACAGAGTTTTGAGGAGGGGATGATTCTGATCCAAGGCCATACGCTGGGTCAGGAGTGCAACCTTGGGCAGGACCTAAGACTCCTGCTTCACAGGGCAGGTTCTGCATGTAATTCATTCAGCAGATACTGAAGATTAAAGTGAGGGGAGTGGTGGTTGGTGATTCATCTGCTCATATTTTGGGAAATTGTTGGTAGGGGAGAGGCGAAGGAAACTGATGTATAAATCGAGTGAGAAATCATTGGATAGGTTCACTCTAGAAACGCTCCAGCTCCAGCTCATCCCCAGAGTCTCTAAAGGCAGCTGCCCTCCACCCATCTCTGCCCAGAGTCAGCCCTCAGTGGTGGTGGCTGACGGAGTGAGGTGTGCTGGGCCAGCCGCCAGAGCACAGGCTTCAGTGTGTGCAGCAGCCCAGCATCACAAGCACCTGCCAGAGGAGGAGCCCAGCCAGCTGCTCCCGCGGAGTGGTCTGCTGCCTTGTGTTTGGCTCGTAGAAATCAATCTGCAGGTTGTTGCTCAGCCTGGTCCACAAATATGGGACAGGATTCCAGAACAAGTCTCTTGGCTGCAGAAGCACCCTTCTTGCCTATGGTTCCACTCACTAGCGTCTTTGGACCTCATCCTCTTTCCAGCCCCTTCAGCAGCCTGCCAGGCCCACTGTAGTAACTCCCCACTCTCCACCACTAGCCACGGTTCCCTCACATTGCCAGCTCCACTGCCATCTTTCTCATAGCAAAGCGCCAGGTTCTCACCACCCTTGACATTCTGGCCCAGATCTGATCATGCAGCCTGTCTGGCTCTTCCTAACCCCCTCATGACTCTTCAGCTTCTCTCTTAACCTATACCTTCTTTCCAGACCCTCTGTTCTCCTTCAGACCTCTTCACTAGGCAGGGTTATTCCTTCTGAAGTAATTTCTTTCTGTCTGAGAAAATGCTTGTCCTTCAGGAATCAGCCGGAATGGCATCTTTATGTGACATAATCTCTGGCACAGTCACTGGCAGCCATGGCACAGGTATAGCGCATACAGCATTGTATGGAGAGGAGGCCTGACTTGATCATCACACACTTTTCTCCCAGAAGCTGGGAGATCGTCTAGGGCATAGCACAAGCTGCATGTTATATGACTGTGTGAACGGAAAGGAAGCCCTTTATTCTGTTTTAGATTCTAAACCTGGACTTTCTAGCTCCCAGAAAGCCACCAGATGCCACATGGAACCAAGGGCCCCATGCCCAGCTGCCATACCCTCAATGGAGAGAAAGTTCCATGTTCTTGTCGGGGTCACTGGAAGCGTTGCTGCCCTGAAGCTGCCTCTCCTGGTGTCAAAGCTTTTGGACATTCCTGGGGTGAGTATCTTCTCAAGGCAGGTGTAGTGGCTTCTGGCGCTAGGGAGTCAGTGCTCCTGAGCCAACGCACTGCTGTAGGGATGTTCTTTTCCTAGCCCTGGGGTGTGCTGGGGGCAGGACACACAGGAGATGGGCATGTACAAGGTAAGGAGAAGGTAGATTAAATGAGATAGCAGGGGTGGGGGCAGAGCATGAGAAGACAGCGAAAGGGAGTGAGTGGAGAGTTCGGATCCCATATACTGACCCTAAAGAGTCGTGAAGTCCTGTGGAAGGAGAGTGCTCTGGAGAAGGGCAGAGAGTTTCCGCACGCCCTGCTCCCTGCTCCCATTTTCTTTTTTAAATTGTTTTTTTATTGAGCTATATATTTTTCTCCTCTCCCCTCTCCTCTTACCCTCTCCTATGATCCCCATGCTCCCAATTTACTCAGGAGATACTGTCTTTGTCTACTTCCCATGTAGATTAGATCATTAGATCTCTTAGGGTCCTCATTATTGTCTAGGTTCTCTGGGGTTATGGACTATAGGCTGGTTTTTCTTTGCTTTATGTCTAAAAGCCATTTATGAGTGATTACATATATTTGTCTTTCTAGGTCAGGCTCACCTCACTCAATATGATGTTTTTAGACCCATCCATTTGCCCTCAAATTTCAGGATGTCATTATTTTTTTTCCGCTGTGTAGTGATCCATTGTGTAAATGGATCACATTTTTCTTATCCATTCTTCCATTGAGGGGCTTTTTAGGTTGTTTCCAGGTTCTGGCTATGACAAAGTTTGCTGCTGTGAACATAGTTGAGCACATGTCCTTGTGGTATGATTGAGCATCCTTTGGATATATACCCAAAAGTGGTATTGCTGGGTCTTGAGGAAGGTTGTTTCCTAATTTTCTGAGAAATGGCTGCACTGATTTCCAAAGTGGCTGTACCAGTTTGCACTCCCACCAGCAATGCAGAAGTGTTCCCTTTTCCCCACAAACTCTCCAGCATAAGTTGTCATCAGAATTTTTGATCTTGGCCATTCTTACAAGTGTAAGGTGGAATCTTAGAGTTGTTTTGATTTGCATTTCTCTGATGACTAAGGATGTTGAACATTTCCTTAAGTGTCTTTCAGCCATTTTAGATTCCTCTGTTGAGAGTTCTCTGTTTAGGTCTGTACCCCTTTTTTAAAAATTGGATTATTTGTTCTTTTGATGATCAGTTTCTTTAGTTCTTTGTGTATTTTAGAGATCAGCCCTTTGTCTGATGTGGGGCTGATGAAGATCATTTTCCATTCTGTAGGCTGCCATTTTGTCTTGTTGACTGTCCTTTGCTTTACAGAAGGTCCCATTTATTGTTTCTCTCAGTGTCTGTGCTGCTGGGGTTCTATTTAGGAAGTGGTCTCCTGTGCCAATGTGTTCAAATGTACTTCCCACTTTCTCTTCTATGTTGCTCCCATTTTCATTCCTCCCTGAACTCCTGGGCTTTGCTCTCCATTATGTCAGATGCGCTGCTTGTCCGTCAAATGCAGAAAGCCTCAGGGGACGTTCATTGCCTGAACTTCTTGTTTTGAACCTCGTTCCCTCTGGTGCTCAGAGATAGTGATAGAGCGGGAGATTTTTCTCCCTCAGTTCTTGGCCAGTTTTGATTAGTTTTATATATTAATATTCAGGAGCAGAGATTCAAAGACTGAAATACTGTCAGCTGCAGTAGGTGGACGGCTCTCTCCGCTAGAATCCCCTGTCCATGCAGCCTCCTGCTGTTCCTGTGTTCCACCTAATGCCCATTGCTTTGGGTTGGCCCTTGCCTGTAACTGCCCTTCTTGTCACCAAGTCTACAAACCCTCGCTCACACACCTTCTGTCGGTCCCAACCTGGTGGCTTTATTCTCCTTTAAACTCATTTGACATAAGGCCATAGGCTGCTCTGGCACTGCTTGTGTTCATCCAACACTAGTTTTGTGGGGCACACATTGTTAAGACATGGAGAGATTCATTTTCCTTGTGTCTGCATAGGCCCTGAAGTGGGGCCACTTAGTGGCTGTGTCTTGCATGTCCAGCAGAGGGAGCTCCTCTCACACAGATGACAGTTGTGGGGCCTTGTGGGTGGGGAGGACTGGAAAGGCTTGTTTCTTTACTTTCTACTAACTTCTACCCAGAATGTCACCTCCTCTCTCTAAGTCCCTCCCTCCCCCAGGCTGAAATAAGTGAAGAAGATGCCAACCATGCCACAGTCAGGAATAGGGAGAATCTCATGGCCGCCCTCTGCCTCATGAGCCCAGAGCTTTTGGTAGGAGCTGATTAGCAAGAGCCTGGAGAGCAGGAGGCCTGGGAAGGGGTTCTGACGCAGTCACCACCCCCTGGGGAGAGAGGGACTCAGAATAGTTCCTTTTCCCACAGCCCTAGAGCAAGTGAGTTTCCTGGTAGAAGGATGGGGGTAGGGAGACCTATCCCAGGAAACAGATGGGCAGCCTCAGAGCACAAGGGAATGGCAACTCCACCACTTCCTCCCAGCCCACGCAGTGTGGGGGTGTGAGGAAAGGGCTGCCTGCTGGGTGGTGGCTCCACCCACCCACCCCAGACTTTTTTAGCCTGGGCTCTTGGGAGGGAGGACAGGCTATGTCTGGAGCAGGCCTTGGCCGCTCTTTCTCTGGCCAACTGAGGCAGCCAGAGGGCACCAACTGTGGAGGCCTCCCTGTCACTGACTTGACTCAGAGCCTGCCTTTCTTGTTCCAAGTAGGGATGAGTCCTCCTGCCTATCCCCCAGGTGTGGAGGGGGAAGGCAGATGACACAGTGACAGCAACTTGGCTCAGGGCTTGGCACGTGGAAGCACTTAACAGTGTGTGCTTCCTGTCTGGCACCCCTCCTCTGCGCTATGTCACAGCCTTTGGGCCATCAAATGGCTTGAGGTATTGAGGTTGTTGAGACACCAACATGGGAAAAGCCCTTGAAACTACAGCCCCTTTTTGTATGTGAGGGTCCCTATGTCCTCATCCTGAAGATTGGCAGCTGGCTAAAGTTAGCTTTGCCCATGGGGCTTTGTGAGGTATTGGTAACCAGGGGTAGACCCTAGTTTGTGTGGTGGCTACTTTCCTCCCTTCTCAGCACTCCTTCGTCCAGTTTCTTCCCTGGGGTATTGAGCTTCCCAGTGCCCCTTTACAGCGGATTCCCTTGGAGCAGCCCCCTCAGCTCTTTACTGGGTTGATCACTCATATGAAGAATGCTGTCTCCGGTTCTCTTGAGGACAACCAGCTTGTGAATAGACAGTAAGCATCTGAGTATACGGGTTGCAGGTGGCTGGGACATTCTGCATACATCCCTGGCATGCAGGCATACACAGATGTCCTGGAAGAGCCGCTGGCCTGGAGGCTGTGCTGTCACCCCACAGCAGGTCAGAGAGATGTGAGGGCCTTTGGCAAGTGGAGTAAGCAGGCATAAGTGGTGGACTTGCATAAGCAATTGAGAGGAGTCACCAGCAAAGCCCAGGCACCTTTTTGTGAAGCCAGGATAAGACAGCAGGGAGTGGGAGGAGAGGCTGAGCCAGACCTGGTAGCACACACCTGTAGTCTGAGTACTTGGGGGGAGGCAGGAGGAACAGGAATTGTCTTCAGCTGCAGGAGACCCTGCCTCAAAAAAAAAATAATAATAAAATAAGGTCTAGAAATGGTAGCTCAGGTGGATGCCTAGCATGCAGAGAGTTTTGGGATTGCGATCTCCAGCACCACGTAAACCAAGAGTGGTGGTGCAAGCCTGTAACCCTAGCACAGAGGCAGGAAGACCAGAAGTTCATGATCCTCCTCAGCTACATGTCCAGTTTGAGGCCAGTCTGGCCTATGTAAGACCCTGTCTCAAAAGGAAAAAAAAATACGAGGGAAGAGGCACAGAGGTTTCCTCACCCCGGGACTCTGCTGCTTGCTGTCTTTGTCTTCTTTCTTAGCCTTCATCATTTTATCCATGCAGTAGAGAGAAGGCAGGCTTGCAGGAGATCTGTTCTGGGGGTCTTTTTAACTCTGGCATTGGAAGATTCTAGACACAAAAGCGGAAGGGACTAGGACCCAAAGGCCATCTAGGAGAATGTTTTGTAACTCCATAACTATTATATATGGGGACAGCATTTTCATCCAGGTTGTCAACTCAGTGTTTACACCTTGTGGGCAAGTGTGGCCTGAACCGGGAAGAGAAGACAGCACCAGAGTTACTTTTCAGGGCAGGTGGCAGCAGGACTGAGGACAGAGGGAGGGAGTTGGTAGCCTTTGGGTTTACAGAAAGGTAAGTTTCTAGCATTTCCATCAGGACACCCAGGGCTGAAGATGAGGATGGAGGGCCGTATGAAGTTGATTCTGCTTTTCCATTTAGTTTGTTGAAATACAGAAAAATTTAAATGTTCATAGCCTTTATTTCACTCCTAGAATTAAATCCTGTGGTTGCAAAAGTTCACTGATATATAAGGATGCTCGTTATAGCATTGTTGATGAGTTGAAAACAAACCCTGAGTCCAGCAGTACAGAGTCTAGTGTACTCATGGTGCAGCCTCTCAGAGGGTTACTCAAGTGGATGGGAGCAATGAAGTGATCCCTTCCTACTAGTGTGGGGCATCCTAAGGATGGGAGGAGCAGAACAGGATTGGGCTATGGCCCACCTGTAACCTTAAGTGGTTCTATATACAGCCTGTTCCAGGAACAGAAATCATGCCTTTGTCTCAAAAAGTTAATAAGCAGTTATCTTGCAACCCTACCTTTGTTCCGAAAGGATTGTTATGACTACCTTATTATGACTACCTGTTATTAGAGCCACCTGCAACCATACCTTTGTTTCAGGTCGTTACTACTAACATGCTATGATGTTCTGCTCCCGTAACCCCACCTGTTTTGCCCACCAAATCCCCCATTGGAAACTCCCTACCCCTGAGCTACAAAAGCCTTGTCTTCCTCACATCTAATTCTGACATCTTAAACCCTGCCTTAGAGGGAGGCTGCCCATGTACATGAAAAAAAAGCTTGCTTTCATAGTTGTTGCTTTAATTTTGTCCTGATGATTTGGTTCGGTGGTCTTTCTCCTCATGTCTTTGGGACTAGCAATGGCTCAGTGGTTAAGAGTGTATATTGCTCTTCCAGAGGACCTGAGTTTGTTTCCTTGTTGGGAAACTAACTCCAGCTCCTGGGGATCAGATCAGACCTCTGAATCCCCAGAGATTCACACACACACACACACACACACCAATTAAAACTTAAAAAACGGTTTATTTATTTTATGTATATGAATGCTCCATCTGCATGTATGGCCTGCTGGTCAGAAGAGGGCATCAGATCCCATTGTAGATGGCTGTGAGCCACCATGTTGTTGCTGGGAATTGAACCTAGGGCCTCTGGAAGAATAGCCATTGAGCCATCTCTCCAGCTCCAACAATTAAAACTTTAAAAATAAAATATTTAGCTGGGTGGTGGTGGCACATGCCTTTAATCCTAGCGCTCAGGTGATGGAGGTGGGTCTTGTATCTTACCTGTTGCTTTCATCGGTTAACTAATAAAGAAAACTGCTTGACCTGATAGGACAGAAAATTAGGTAGGCGGAGTAGACAGAACAGAATGCTGGGAGAAAGAAGCCGAGTCAGGCAGTCGCCATGATTCTCCTACTCCAGACAGACGCAGGTTAAGATCTTTCCTGGTAAGCCAGCTCGTGGTGCTACACAGAATATTAGAAAAGGGTTAGATCAATATGTAAAAACTAGCCAATAAGAAGTTAAAACTAATGGGCCAAGCAGTGTTTAAAAGAATACAGTTTCCGTGTAATTATTTCGGGTATAAAGCTAGCCGTGCGGGCGACCGGACACCAGGAATGTAGCCCGCAGCTCCTACAACACTTAGGAGACAGAGGCAGGTGATGAGTCTCCAAGTTCGAGGCCAGCCAGGCATACAGAATGAGTTCCAGGACAGTCAGGGCTACACAGAAAAACCCTACTTGAAAAAAAAAAAGCCGGGCGATGGTGGCGCACGCCTTTAATCCCAGCACTCGGGAGGCAGAGGCAGGCGGATCTCTGTGAGTTCGAAACCAGCCTGGTCTACTGAGCTAGCTCCAGGACAGGCTCCAAAGCTACAGAGAAACCCAGTCTCGAAAAACAAAACAAAACAAAACAAAAAAAACCAAAAATTTAAAAAGTGACAGGCCAGGTGAGATGGCCCAACAACACAAGATGATACCCTTGAGTTCAGTCCTCCTATAAAGATGGAAGGAAAGAATCAACTCTGAAAAGTCCTCTGACCACACATATATACCAAGGCATACCCACACCCCTAATAAATAAAACAAGTTTTAAATGACGGGAATTTGAATCGAGATCTATGACATTTCATGTATTATTTTCATAATTGGGTACACCAACCTGTGCAATGCCTATGGCTGCCTCTGAGCTTGTCAGTTGGGACAATGTTCAGAGTTCCCAGCCCATTCTAGAAAACATTTGTTGACTCTGAATAAATGTCATATGGTGCCTCTGTTTTATCTCTAAGACTACCTGCAGGTTTCCCTTTGGAGGTACTCGTGGAGAGAGATGGGCTTCATTTTGTATCATTCAGTTAGACTTTTGTTTACTAACCTGTGTATATACTTTTATTCTTTAAGACAGTGAAGGTTGAGGTAGGTGGGGTATATTATGGAATATTCTTTTTGTTCTTCCTTTAAGATTTTTGAAAAATCTTACATTTATTTGTGTTTGTGTGTGTGCACATATATGTGCTAGTGTGCATGTGCCACCGTGTCTGTGTGCAAGCCTGTTGACAACTCGCAGGAGTGGATTCTTTACTTTTAGAATGACGGTCCTAGGAATTAAACTCAAGTCATCAGCCTTGGCCCATTGGCCCTATGCTTATATTTATTTATAAATCTATGTATTTATTGAGGCAGATTCTTGCTATGTAGCTCAGAATGGCATTGATGGCTTGAATTGCAGGACTGTGCCGTGAAGCTCTGCTTTTTTTTAGTGTTCGTCAAGGAGAGGTGAGTAGGAGAAACCAGGCTTGGCTTGGGTTCTTCCTTCTTTCTAGTTAATTTCCAGGTGGCAGCCACCTGTGGTCTTGGTATGGAAACTCTGAGACCTATATTTGTGCCTCAGCTAGCTTGGCTGGCCCCTACTTCCTCTACTTGCAGGCTTCTCACCCACAGTTCTAGGGAGCGAACTCCATGGGCATGGGTGGCAGCCACCTCTGGGCTTAGGCAGAGTGTCCTGTATTCTGAGACCCTTCTTTGATAGGGAAAACCCATACAGATGTGGTTTGATCTTTAGCAGTTTTCCTGTCTTGGGGAAGGGCACAGCAGGATTGGTGTCACGGGGCCGGCAGATACGACTGTGAAATAGGCAAGCAAGAGACTGTTTGCCTCAGAGCTTCCTGGGTTAAAGAAAAGGGCCATCAAAGGACTGGGTTGTCCCAGTGGGCTGGAAGACCCCCTCAGAAGCCGTGTCAGAGAGGATCTTACCCTGCCTGAGACCTCTTAGTGAGTAAGGTGCCAGAAAAGACTAGTTTCCTGATTCCTGTCATGAGTGAACTTGGAGAGCTCAGATCTCAACCATGGGTTTTCTCTACTTGAACTCAGGAAGTTGTAAACTAGCCTCTGCCTGTCAGAATTGCATATGCTGCACCTCCTTGCTCAGCTAAGCTGCAATGAGGGCTTTGGCCACCGTGGCCTTTGTATGGTAAGCTCAGTAAATACTTGGTGAGGCCTCTCTCCTTGTGAGAGATGAGCATGCTTTGTTCATGAGGGCCACCTCTTCTCCTCCATAACCCTGTCTCCTATGTGCCAACTACTGTTCTGGACATCAAGAGTCCTTTTTCCTCAAGTATATCTGCCACTCTTATCCCTGGGTAGTGCCAGCTTGTCTGACCACCAGACCATAGGCATAGATTTAGAACATACCGGGTCAATACCGATTGACCCAGTGGCAGGGTCCTTCACTGCATGTGCCAACCAAGAGGCCCAATGCTAAAACTCTGATGTGTTGTCTTCATCCCAGGGTAAGTATATGACAGATGTTGTTGGAGTGGACTGTTCCCATATTCTCAGGCATTAAAGTATCTGTTGGTGGGGCTGTTCAGCCAGTGTAAGAAGTCTTGCTGGAGGAACTGTGTCACTAGAGGTTGGCTTTAAGAATTCAAAGATTCACATCCTTCTCTGTTTGCTCTCTCTGCTGCCTGCTTGTGACTTAAGATGCGAGCTCTCAGTTTGCTATTCCAGTTGCCTGCCAGCCTGCTGCTACTCTTCCCCACAGTAATGGTGATGCACTCTTTATTCCTCTGAAAACATAAGCCCAAATAAACCCTTCCTCCTCTAAGTTGCCTTGGTCATAGTGGTTTTACCACAGCAGCAGAAAAGTAGCTCCTACAGCAGGCATTTTCTCATTAAAGTCCTTGGTTCCTGTGGGGACATCATCACATGTAGCTAGAAATACCCACTCATCTCTGCCTGCGCAGAGATCTCAAGTACTCAGTGGCCACCAATAACTGGTGGTGACCACACTAGACAGGACTGGTAAGGCATTTCCACTATTGCTGTGAGTTCTTATTGGGTAATGTAGGTTCGTGGCTCTCCGCTAGAGCAGTTGTGTCTCTAGGGAACATTGAACAATGTCCAGAGACAGATTTTGGTTGTCGTAACTAGGGATGGTCATGTTACTGGCTTCTAGTAGAGAACAGGGATAGAGACTCTGACCGTGGGATTTCTCTCACACTGTGACTGGGAAGTATTTCTGTACAGATTTCTTTGATTGCTGTCATAACCTGGACTAGACCAGGGGCCTGAAGCAGAGGTTAGGTATCACTGCAAACTCGGTTTCTATTTCCCATGCCCCGCAATTCTCTAGGATCCCCAGGTTCCAGAATCAGCAGAGAAAAGGAAGCCAGACTTGTGAACTGGTTTCAGGAAGGAATCTCTATAAATGCTAGACAAAATGCAGACAGCTTATGCAATCACGTCTGGCCAGACTTCAGTCACATCACACAAAGAAGTACAGGTTAAAAATACTCAATACAAAACCTAATCTTAAGAGCTATCTCTAGGGGACCAAGCACAGAGCTGCCTCTCAGGAGTTATGCAGTGTGGAGGAAAAGACCTTAATGCCCAGCTTTGTTCCTCTAGGACCCACAGGCTCTTCAGAGAAAGCACTGGGGGCCTCTTTCCTTAGGGCATTTTCTCCACTGCCAGAACTCCTTGGCGTTTGTTGCCTGATGTGCATGACTGAATGAATGAATGAATGAGTGAATTATCTCTTCCTCCCTCCCTCTCCCTCCCTCCCCCCTCTGGTGTGTGTGTGTGTGTGTGTGTGTGTGTGTCTGTGTTTGTGCACATGCTAGAGTGCTGATCCAGAACCTACTCAGCCCTTTGCTCTCAGGACCGTTTGGCTAAGTGAATGAAGATGAACTAACAAAACCACAGGATTGATGAGCCAGATCAAGTGCCATCCCTTTAGAACCAGCCTGGGTTTGCCCAGTAGCACTAGACTTGGGGAAGGGCATGAGGAAGGACCTTCCCGTCATACGTTCTTCCCATCACTCCTTAGGTGAATGCACTGCCCCAGGAGGCTCCCTAGCAGTGGGGCTGTATACCTGGAAGTGTAGTTAGAATGCAAAATCTTGAGGAAAGATCCCAAGCAAAGTTTTTGCTTAGGGTAGGAGGCCTAAAGGATGTCTGAGTGGAGATCCTCAGGAGGTGGTGGGCATGTGCAGAGGCACCATAATGACTCTGAGATACTTTATGGCATGCAGAGAGGAAAGGAAGTGAAGAGCCAGAGAACCCTCTGAACAAGGACAGTACCAATTTGGGAATGTGTCTGAGCTAGCCCTAAGTAGTTTTCCTTAGAGCTGGCAAGAGGCATGGGTATTAGAGTGGAGTCCTTAGAGCTTCAAGAAGCAGCTTTCCTAGAGTAGAGAAAGAAAACTCAGTGTTGAGGATAGGTGGGAAGCTCTTAGAGCTGAAAGCTAAAAGCCCCTTACCACATTGTGTAAGTTTGAGGCTAGTCTGGGCTGCAGGAAACCTTGTCTTAAAACAAGACAGGTGGTGCGTGCCTGAGCTCTAGGCCAGCCAGGACCACACAGTGAGACACTGTCTCACAGAAAATAAAGAAAGAAAGAATGGAGTTCTTTAGTGCTCACTGGGAAAAGGCATGACAGTATCGATTTTATTCATGTCTTAGTGTGTGCATGTACCTGCAGAGGCCAGAAGACACTGGATCCTGTGAAACTGAATTTGCAGATAGTTGTGATATTGTGAGCTGCCAAGAGTACACTGGGAGCCAAACCCAGGTGCTCTGCCAGAGCAGCAAACCCTCCCTTCAGCCCTTTAGTTGTATCTTAGATTCGAGATTTGAGACAGTATTTTTGGGTTTAGGTGTTTGTGGTTTTTTGTTTTGTTTTGTTTTGACCTAAGATTAGAATCTAGGACCTGGGGCTGGAGAGATGGCTCAGTGGTTGGGAGCACTGACTGCTCTTCCAGAGGACCTGGGTTCAATTCCCAGCACCCACATGGCAGCTCACGACTGTCTGAAAATCCAGTTGCAGGGGATCTGACACCTTCACACCAATGCACATAAAATAAAAAGTTAAATAAACCTTTAAAAAAAAATAGAATCTAGGACCTCACACGTGCCAGGTAAGCTCTCTATCACTGGCTGTATTTCCTAGCCCTACATGAGCTCTGTAATGGGTATCTTCCTCAGCCACCTGGAGACAGTGTCAGGCTGTTTATAACCAGTGAGAGAAGCCATTCTTGTTGGGGATATACCTGCTCAAAGGCCTTTGTCGATCCTAAGAACCACAGAAGATGTGTGTGATGGCACAACTATAATCCCAGCATGCAGGAGGATTAGAAATTCGAGTTCATCTTTGGCTACATAGGGAGTTCAAGGCCAGCCTGGGTCAACCTTGTGTCACACACAAAAAGAAGGGTACATTCTTGACTCTCTTCCCTCCTTCCCTTCCCCAAGCGTGTGGGCCTTGTGGAAGGTCTCTTGTCCTTATCAGTGTCTTTGGGGGCCACTGATGGTGGTACAGGCTGAGAGTAGCCATGAGGAGCAGCAGGATTAAGATTTTTGGAGCTGCCATAGTCCAAGCAAGCAAGCAATGAGCCAACTGTGGTAGGTGCAGGGATTTACAGAAAATCCTGAGGGATTACAAGCCTGGATGTGGCCTTAGTAGTAGCATGGATGAGGACTTCGTGAGTTTCTGCCGATTGCAAACGCTGTATCCATTCGTGGGAATCGTGGCTGTAAGATGAGCCACCTGGGGCTTGGTTTGCTTTTGTTCATTTGCTTTTGAGACAGGGTCTTTCTGTATCTCAGGAACTCATGATCCTCCTGCCTCAGCTTTCTGAGCACACTCATTTTCTTTTTTCCTCCTGCGTCTGCTCCTCTGTTTCCCTCCTTCCTTCTTCCCTCCCTCCCCCCTTTTGAGACAGTGTCTCACTGAGCCACAAGCCAGCCTCAAACTCTTGCTCCTCCTCAGCTTTCCAAGTGCTGAGGTTCTGGGCATTGCTGCCACACCTAACTTAACTAAACAGGCTTTTTTATCTGTTTAGTTTTTTTTCTCTTATTTCCTTGTGGAAATTATTGGTCAGACTTAGCCCCCCTGGATTGGCCTTCTGATTGTTTTCATAGTTTTATATTTTTGTTCAAGTATATACCACCATTTCTAGCTTTGCATTGAATTAAAAAAATTGTAAAATTTACTTCTTGACTTCTGAGACAGTCTCACTATGTACACTGGACAGGAACTTGGTCTCTCAGAGATCATATTGCCCAAGTGCTGAGTTGAAGATGTGAGCTGCCATGCTCGGCTGCATTGAAGTTGTATTTCACTATCATTTAAATTTGCTAGAGTTCTTTCTGTTCCCTGAATAGTCCTTTAAAAAAATAGCACTGATAGCTCATCAGTTAAGACTGTGTCTGCTCTTGCAGAGGACCTGGTTTCAATTCTCAGCACCCACATGGTGGCTCACAGCTGTCTGTATTTCCAGTCTAGCGTGTCTGACGCTCTTTTCTAGCGTTTGAAGGCACTGCATGCACATGCCATGGATATACACACAGACAAAACATAGACATAAGCAGAAAGAAAATAGCACTATGTTCTTGTTTCTCGGGTGCCCCCCTCAGCTCTAGCTTTCTCCCTCGTTGTCTGTGAGTTTCTGTTTTCTGTTTAGTTGTTTAATCTTGTTCTCTGACCTGGAGGGTTTTCGTCAAATGGCTGCACCTATTTGGCTGTGAAAATCTGGGTGGAAACTTCTCTCCATTGCCAGCACTCAGCTGGGAGCGAATGATTCTGTCGAGGGTCCTCAGAATTTAATACCTCAAAATTTTCTTCCCCGCAACCCCCTAGTAGTCCCAGGGTCACTTGGGTTTTCCAGAAAAGCCCTCCCAGGTCTCTTGCCTGTAGACACAGTGTGAGGGCTCAGTTAGAGCCTTCCAGTGTCTGAGCATTCTGTGGGTGCACTTCTAGCCCGGGGCTCTGTGGCCTCTGTTTGACAGCTCACCTGGCTGTTAATGTCTGGTTGCTGGGTTGGGATGGAAGCTGGGAGTCTTTAACTGCCCTGTACAGGGTGGAACAGCCCTGAATTCAGCTCTGCCTCTTGCCTGTCCTCCAAGGTACTCTGTTCCTCTGTTCCCCAAGCTGCCCCGCTCCTCTCCTCTGGTGGGCTTGTTTTCAGTGGTGTTGTGGGCTCTTGGTATTTGGTCTTCTAATCTCATCTGCTAATGTTTCCTTCCACTTTAACTTTCCGTAGGTGTGTTGACAAGCCTTAATGGCTGTCATTTCCCTCCTCTGTTCTTGAGAGTTTAATTTACTTTACTTGGCTGAAAGTTTATTTTATTATTATTTTATTTGCAGTATTGGCTATCAAACAAAGGGCTCCCACATGCTAGGCAAACCCTGCCATTAAGCTACACTGCTAGCCCTTTTCTATCCTTTGAGACTAGGTTCCCCAGGGGGCTTCTTAGCCTTCTGCCTTGGGCATCCGAAAAGCTGGGCTTATGGGCATGTACTACTGCACCCAGTTTGAATACGAATGTGATTTATTTTTACATTTTTGTTTATTTGTCGTGTGTGTGCATGCACTGCACGTACGTGGCAGCTTGAGGGAGTCAGTTCTCTTTTCCTACATCAGATTCCAGGGACTGAACTCTAGGTGTAGTGGCAAGTGCCTTTACCTGCTGAGCCATCCTGCCAGCCCAGAAAATGTGTATTTTGATCAGAAGTGTAGGCTATTATATATTTATGTTTATCACATTTAGAATTATGAATTTAGAATCTGGCATCTGTATTTTTCCAGTGTTGGAAATTGAACCAGGGCCTCTACTACTGAGCTTATGCCCTAATCCTCTCCCCCTCCTTTTTATTTACTAGATACAGCCTTGTGTATCCTGGGACGGCCTTGAACTCTATATCATTATTGCCCAAAGTGCCCTGAATTTCTGATCTTCTGTCTCCACCTCCTGAGTGGAGGATTATAGATGTGTGCTACCATGCCTGGCTTTATGCCATGTGGGGATCAAACTTAGGACTCGGTGCCAGTTAGACAAGCGCTCCACCAACTGAGCTACATCCCAGCCCTTCGTAGAGTCTCACTACAAGTAGCCCAGGCTGACCTTGAACTCATATTCCTCTTGTCTTTCCCTTTTGAGTGCTGAGATTGCAGGCACGTGTCCCCACAGGCGGCCATTTCTGTTGTTTTATTTAGTACTTTCTACCTATTACGTGTTCTCTTTGCTGGTTTCCCTTTTCTGTCCTTTTCTTCTCCTGGTTGGGAAGTTATGCATCATTGAGTTCGTTGTCATTCTTCTCCTGTGTAACTAATGAAGCCCACACTTGACCTCCTTACCTTGTGTCCTGAAGACCCTTAGCACAGTCTCTCCCTGCCTTGGTGGATCTGGACTGTATCCATGGCTGCTTTCTGTGGAGAGACGGGCAGCCCTGCTTATTTGCCATTGCCTAGAACTGGCAAGCCTGTTCCTGGGTGTCTTAGAGAGGCCTTCGACTCTCAGTGATGATTTGCTTTAAGGGATATCTGAAGATATCCCTGAGGTTTTTTGTGGGGCTAGGGATGATTGGTAGGAGAAATGAGACAGAAGGGACAGGTCAGTAATTCTTGGAACCCCAGACCTGCAGCTACTACTCAGTTTTCCCTCCGAGACGTCAGCTTTTGACTCCAGTTTTGTTCTCTAGAGTTGTACACAGTATGGTGGGTGCCCCCTGCCCTGTGTGATGGGTAGGAGTGGCGACTAGATTGTGTGTAGAGGCAGCCTTGAGCCCCATCTCCAAGTTCTTATCGAGCAGGAATGTGGATCCAGCGGCGTAGGAGCTTTCAGTATTTGTTGGGTTTTTTTTTTGTTGTTGTTGTTGTTGTTTTGTTTTTGTTTTTGTTTTTTGGTTTTTCTAGACAGGGTTTCTCTGTGGTTTTGGAGCCTGTCCTGGAACTAGCTCTTGTAGACTAGGCTGGTCTCGAACTCAGAGATCCACCTGTCTCTGCCTCCCAAGTGCTGGGATTAAAGGCGTGCGCTATCACCACCCGGCTGCTTTCAGTATTTCTATGGCAGGCAGGAAACAGTTTCCTGTGTGAAATCTTCCATTTGTACATTGGGTGAAACTGCTTATAACCCTGTCCAGGTGTCATGGCTGACTCTGGTCAGACACTGTGGCCTTTGCACAAAGCCCGGGTTGTCAGTGATGCTTTCTGTCACCCTGTCCTAGCCGTCTTCCTGGATGAACTCCTTTCCTGACTCTGGTTTCTCCTAAGGTGTGACTTTCCACTCCCTTCCTCACCCAGTGAAACGTCCTCTTCGTTTGTATCAGTGCATTCCCAGTAATTGACAAGGTGAAGACACACCCATTCTCCCCCACAAGAGGGCACAGACTTTATTTTCCCAGAACCTGTCTGTAACCTGAGGCCCTTTCCCACACCAGGCCTTGTTCCTGAAGTAGGTGAGGGGACTGTGCTCTCACTGGATCGTGGATGCTGACATAGCCTGCATACACCAGCTGTCAGTGCCTTGCTTGCAGCAAGCCAGCTGTTGGCATCGGGCTTGGTCTGTGTCTCCTTGGTTGATCTCTCCTGCCTGTGGTAGGCTTGAGTATTCTCCCATCATCTGCCTCCGGCCCCTACTGCCTGAGTGACAGTGGCTGCGGCTTTATATACTCGAGGCAGTTGGTGACTCATATCTCAGCAGCCCCTTAAATAGGGAAGTGAAATGTGTACACCTGGCAGGGCCTGACCTTTGAGTGACAGCGGAAGTAGCTGTGTAAACATGAAGTTCATTGCTAAGGGGAAGTCTTGTTCACCACCAGGCTAAGGAGAGCATCCGCCTGCACTCGCCCTCTTGTGGCCTCTATGCCTGTGACTCTAGTAACTTTTTTTCTTTCTCTTCTCCCTTCCCTCCACTTTCTTGGTGACAGCTGGAAGTCACAGTGGTAACCACTGAGAGAGCCAAACATTTCTATAGCCCCCAGGATGTTCCTGTCACCCTCTACAGTGATGCTGACGAATGGGAGGTCAGTGCTGGGCCCATTGCTTTTCTTCCAGGAGGACAGAGCTATCTTCCTTCCAGCCTATGTCCTGGCTGCTGGAGCACAGTCTGGGCTCAAGTCAGTGGTCAGGGCCATCTGGGTAGAGGCAATGAGGAAAACATCTGTCTGGTTTCTGGCCTGCGGGAGGCCTGTAGTCCCGCCTTCCTCAGGCCGAGCTCAGCTTTGGCCCAGTGCCTGGGGTTGAGTGTCCTTGTACTTATCTGGGCTGATGAAACCACAGAGGAGCTCTGTTCCCACCACCCTTGTCCATGTGGCTCTCAGCGTCAAGGCTATCCAGAGTGTTTCACTTCCCACGGCCGCTGGCCATGCCTCTGCCCTCCTGCAGAGGGGTGGGCACCAGCTGATTTGCCAGGCGCGCAGTGTGGGCCTCATAGGGCTACCCTGCCAGGCATTTTAAAACATTCCCAGCCTTGAACATTTCTGGCTGGCTTGCCCTCCCGTCCTCCCCTCCCCCTTCATTTCTCATCGCCCCAGAGCCCTACTGGCTTGGACAACCCAAGCATCCGCCTCAAGCAGACAGGCCAGGAGTTCCCTGCCAGATGTCAGTTCTCTTGAAAACCAAACCATAAAGGGAATAAGCTCAGAGAGACAAGGAGCGTTTGTTTCCTCAGGCCTGGTTTCTGTCAAATTGCTGGTTCCATGGCCAATGCTTGCCAGCTTGACTGTGAGAGGGGACAGTGGAAAACTTTGAGGGAGAGCTAGGTGGTTTCCTTGGGTTTCTCTACTTATTGTACCTGGCCTATTTGGCCATCATCCCCTCCCCACACACACACTGAGAGTGACTGGGTTGATGGCCCCCATTGCTTTCTTTTGGCAGATGTGGAAGCGCCGCTCTGACCCAGTTCTCCACATTGACCTGCGAAGGTGGGCTGACCTCATGCTGGTGGCTCCCCTTGATGCCAACACTCTGGGGAAGGTGGCCAGTGGCATCTGTGACAACTTACTTGTGAGTGACTCCCAGTGTCTTTCCTCCCCAGCCTTGCTCCCAGTTTGCTGAGTGGCAGATCTCACTACAGAAGTAAATCTGTTATTATTGGGTGCAGGTCTGTTGAGCAGCCCCTGTCCTGGGCCTTTAGCACAGAGGCTGCAGGGCTGGGTCCAATGGATCGTCTGACTTTGCCAGTGCTATCTGGGGCTGTCCACCTCTCTCCTGCCCTCAGTGGTCAGCCCCTGCTCTCCCATCTTCCCTCACCATAGGCTGCCCTCTGCATGCACCTCCATTGATTTCCATCTGTTCTGCCTTCCCCCCAGAGTCTAGAAACACTGTATACTCTACTAAGAGTGTCTGCTTCCTCATGCATCTCACATGCTTATTTCTCTAGAGTCATTTGAGCCCCAAATCTAAAACCCAATTCTCACGTCTATCAGAGAAAGCTTGGAAAGAAACGGGAAAAAAAGGTGAGAAGCGATTGCCAGGTTGGCTTATGCCGTGAGACTTCTTGGGAGCCGCTCCCTTAGAAAGCATCTGCCTTTCTTTACGTGACCATCCTGAGGTCTTATGGTCAACTCCTCCCTCCATTTCTTGACCTTTCACCTCCCATGTTCTGGGAGCTTATACTGAGGACACAGGGAGCACTTGGCCTGAGAAAGACTTGTGATCACCCATGTAGGCAGGAGGAGTATTCCATGTTGACTGCTATAGTCTTAAAAGACCCCATTAGTTTGTGGAGTGTGCTTGGTGTTGGGCATTAAGTAGGCATTTACTAATACTTCTTGTATGTGGTGGGAAGTAATTTTTCATAAGTATTTTTGTTTGAATTTATTTGTGTGTGTGTGAGTGTGTGAGAGAGAATGCAGACTTCTCTCAAACTTTTGGCAGTCCTCTGCCTCTGCCTTCTGAATACTGGGATTACAGGTGTGTATTACTACACTCAGCTTGTTTTTAGAGTTGAAAAATGGTGAAGAAGGGAATATTGGAGATACATCAGGAGCTTTAGAAGGTCACATATGAAATTAATGTCCTTTCATCTGGGCCTGGTGGCATAAGCCTGTGTAGTCCTGGCAGTTTGAGAGGCTGAGGCAGGAAGATCAAAAATTCAAGGCCTGTGTGGGCTTCAGAACAACTCTTTAAGTAGAAAGTGAAAAGAGGGCTGGAGACGTACGTAGCTCAGTGGCAGAATGCTTGTGTATTGAGTGTGAAACCTCACATTTACTCAGCCCCTGTCTGCTTATTAGGAGCTTTCCAGCTCCTCTTCCGGGAAACTGCTGGTGACTTAAGAACATAGGATGGGAGGAACACCACGCTGATGCTGTGGCCGGGAGCATTTTGGGTAGACAGAGAAGCAGAGCCTGGTACAGTAGGTCCTTGCTGCCCAGAAGGACTGGGCAGCAGGGCACTCAAACAGGTGAGGGAGTTGCTTGGCCATGTACCCCAAATCCCTGGGCTTTCATTGGCAGGTTATCAGCAGCTGATGTGGTAGAACACATCAACCTCAGAGCTGAACCCCAGCCAGCTCTCTTAGGGCTCTTCCTACCCTCTGAAAACTCAGGTCTCCCCTCCTTTTTGTTGTTGTTAGCATTATTGTTACTATATGCCAAGCTTTTTTTTTTTTTTTTTCAAATATAGCCGGTAGCTGAGCTGGAGAGATGATTCAGTGGTTAAGAGAACTAGATGCTCTTCCAGAGGATCCAGGTTTGATTCCCAGCACCCACATGGTGATTCACAACTGTAACAATCTGAGACCCTTCTTTTGGCCTTCATGGTCAGCAGGCACACGTGTAATGTACAAACATACATGCAAGTCAAAATACCCACACACATATAAAACAAATATAATCTCACATAGCCCACTGGCCTTGAAATCCTAATCATCTTTGCTTTCCCTTCCTAAGTGAGGGCCTGGCTCCTACTCCCTATCTTTGAGGTTCTCTTCTTCAGGATTGGCTGAACAGTGGAGCATGTCCCCAAACTAACCAATGTCCTCAAACAGCTTCACCTGAACACAGATGTTTCAGACAATGTCTGGTGTTACGGTTTGAACTGTAAGCATCCTTGGTTGTGGGGCTACCTTCTGCTCAGTGGGTATCTTCTTAGAATCCTGAAAGGAAGCTCAGCCTACTTCCTCTTTCCAAATCGCCTGTCTCCATTGGAAAGGTGCTGGAGAGCAGCTTCCTGTTAACGTCATTCTGCAGTCCTGCTCTCCAGGCCCTCAGCCTCTCTCTCTCTCTCTGTCTCTCTGTCTGTCTCTGTCTCTGTCTCTGTCTCTCTCTCTCTCTCTCTCTCTGCTCTGGCCTCTCTTTCTAAACTGTCAGATCCAGAAAGAGGAGGTGATTCCCCAGGCTTGACAGTCTGGCTCAGTGCAAGTCTCTTGACTAGGATCCAGCCTTCTGCCCTGCCTGAACAGGTTCCCAGGGGCAAGGCTGAGGCACTGAGTGCGGTGCCAGCCACGGCTGTGGGAACCAGTGTCCTCCTCTCCCTTCATACGCTAGTTGCTTTAGAGGAGCTGTGGTTTGTCCAGGACGCGCTGAGCTCCCTGTCAGACACTGGGGAAGCAGTCCTGTCAGAGGAGGTCAGGGTTCTGGCTGTGGGTGGTGCGCTCTACTTTGAGAGTGCTTAGAACCCAGCCCAGTCCCATCCCTACCCTGACACCATCAAGGGCCTCCTCTGGGTTTACAGAAGCTGCATGTGGCACAGAGCCAAGAGGAAGTGTGGATGGAATTGTCCACTCATAGCCAGGTTGTCGTATTGAGAGCAGTTGGTGGGAAACCAACTCTGGTGTCTGGGATGACGCAAGCAACCAGATTCTGAGGCTAATTTTTTTTTTTTTTTTTTTTTTTTGTCCCAGGAGAGGGTAACAGCACTGAGGGACAGGCACTGGCTCTGGTCTGTATATTGCATTGTTCTCTGCTCCCTCCTTCTTTCCCCAAAGGACTTTATTTCTGGGGAGGGGTGTCACAACTACTGTCTCCCCAGGAGCTTTCAGGAGAAGGTGCCTGATGTAGTGGGAGCACAGGAGCTATTTCTTTGGGAGGTGGTCCCTGACCTCCTGAGCCTGTGCCTTTGTTGTAGAGCCGAAACTTAGCACTAGGCCCTCAACTAAGAACTTTGAAAGCTTTCACACTTCCGCTAGGATCTGGGGTACCCACCTCTAATTCCACCACCTAGGAAAACAGGAGACCAAGAGTTCAAGGTCGTCTGTTACATAGCCAGTTCAGAGGCCAACCTGAACTACGCGAGGCTCTGCCTCAAAACATCACTGCCAATACTGCATAGCCATCAAAAGCATTCACATTCTGTTTTAGCTTTATATTTATTTATTTAGACAGGGTTTCTCTAGCCTTTCTGGCCTGGAACTTGCTGTATAGACCAGGCTGGCTTCAAACTCAGAGGGATCAGCGTGCCTCTGTCTCCCTAGAGCTAGGATTAAAGGAGTGTGTCACCATGCTCAGCTTCCTTCCTTCTTTCCTCCCTCCCTCTCTCCTTCCCTCCTTCCCTTCCTCCCAAAAAGGGTTTCTTTGTGTAACCCTGGCTGTCCTGGAACCCACTCTGCAGATCAGACTGGCCTGGAACACAGATATCCGCCTGTCTCTGCCTCCAAGTGCTGGGATTAAAGGTGTGCGCCACCACTGCCTGGCAGCTCTTTCTTAAAAAGAAAAAAAAAAGACAGACAGACAGACAGGGTCCTGGTATATATTCCAGGCTTCAGGCTGTCCCTGAACTTGAGATTCTCTTGCCTCAGCCTGCAGAGGGCTGGGAGTATAAACATATGCCCCCATACCCAGCATTCAACCATAGTTTGATTTCAAGCTTGTATGACTTCAAAGTTCACAACCGAAAGACGCTGAGTTAAATAGGGAGGGAGGGTGGGGGGGGGGAGATAGAGAAGGAGGGAAGAAGAGAGGGAGGGAAGGGGGAAAGACAGGGAGGGAGGATCTTAATTAAGCCCTTTTACAACTTGTCTCCTGTGTGACCTTGGTGTGGTCTAGCTTTGGTAAGTGGGGAGACTGCCCAGTCCAATGAGTTCTTGCGCCAGATCTTGTTTGTACCTAAATGGGCAACTGTTTATCAGTCAGGGAGTTGCAGCTTGCTCATCTGTGAACAGGGACAGGACTTTCCTTATAGGGTTACAGAAAGGATTCTTGAGATATTGGGTGAGAAAAGGTACCACATGTTGGATGTTTTCATTCTCAGGGTTTATTTGACCTAGAAGTAGAGCTGTTGTTGAGGAGAGCACGAACAATCTGGTTCCTGGCCTTCCTGTGAATAGTGAAGCTAGCCTCCTGCCCCTAGGATTGCTTCCCAGCCCTGCAGTTGTGAGCTTGGGTAAAGGCTTAGACTGGTGGGCAAGGAGATTACATACAGAGTGGAGATCTGTTGGAGGTATCGGGGGCATTGTGGGTGCTGACTGAGTATCTCCTGTGTCCAGGACTATGCCAGAGCCTGAAGGGAGATGATGTGGACTAAAGAGACAGCCCCTCCCTGCAAAGGATGCAAGATCAGATCTGTGTAGGTGTGTGACACCCAGCCATCCCTAGTCAACAGCTGTTTTGCTGACTGAGGCTGGAGGACAGTAGGGGACTCGGGTACTGAGGAAGGGTGTTAGGCAGAGCATTCCCCTCTTCTTCACAGACCTGTGTCATCCGGGCCTGGGACCTCACCAAGCCTCTACTCTTCTGCCCCGCCATGAACACCGCCATGTGGGAGCACCCTCTCACCGCACAGCAGGTGGGCATGCTCAAGGCCTTCGGCTATGTGGAGATTCCCTGTGTGAACAAGAAGCTGGTGTGTGGAGACCAAGGTGGGTTTCTTGCCATACTCAGCCCAGAGCTATAGAAGGGGCCCTACTTTGGGGCCACCTTTAGGTTCTATGGTTCAGTGGTTCTCTGGCCCTTGTGACCTTGGATAGAACCATTTTTTGAGCTCAGCTCTCATCTGGCAATGGGAAGAGTGCTAATTCTTGTTTCTCAGGTTCATTAGACTGGAGGAGACAGATGTGTGGAGTGTTGGTAGAGTCCCTCATAGTAGAACAGCACTGCTGTTGGAGTGACCCCAGGGCCTGTCCTGGGATAACTGGGAAGCGGTATGGTGGATCTAGCTCACAGAGCTGGGCTTGGGCTTCCCAGGCCTAGGATGTGGGTGAAGTGCACAGGGGAGATCTGAGTGGCAGCCACAGGCACAGATGAACTTTGCTTCCAGGTCTAGGAGCCATGGCCGAGGTGGAGACCATTGTGGGGAAAGTGAAAGAAGTACTCTTCCAGCGCGGGGGCATCCAGCAGAATTGAACTGGGGTTTCTGTCCTGGTGTCCGTGCACCCAGTGAATTCAGCCTGAGCTGCTGAAGAGGGAAATCACCACAGCATGAAGAGCCTGTGTTCACGAGGAGGGGCTGGTATGCACCTTCTCAGAGCTTCCTGGGGACCGACCTTCTCCAAGTTACACAGAACTACAGACCCAGGTCCTACCTTCTTCCAACCAGGAAATACCTGCTTTCCTGAGGCCCTCCCTTGTCTTCCTGGGATAGGCCCCGAAAGCTGAAGCTGGGCAATCATGTTACTACTGGAAGAATAATCTAATGATTGAGGACCTCCTGCTTAGGCTGAGGCAGGATTGCCACAGCTTTGCAGTTGGCTTGGGCTACAGAGTGAGCCAGGCCCATGAGTGTGACAGCCTATTTCAAAACAAAAGCAACCAGAAGAAACACCATAGCTCAAGATCCCTGGCACAGCAGGCTCCTGATCAGGCCTTGGAAGCTTCCATTCTTTGGTGCCCCGTGTCACACAAAGTCAGGAAGTCTATGAGGTGGCAAGACTCTTCACATTTCCCACAGACTGTACTGGGAGTTGGGGCAGGGATGGTTCTGGGAAATAAAGTGACCTTAGGAGACTCTGTCCTTCTTTACATCCTGTCTGTGGCCTCAGAGGTCGACATGGCCAAGTGAGGACAGAGAAGGTTCTGGGTTCGCCAATGACTAACACTCCCACATCCCTATGCAAGGTCAGAGCTCCTGAAGCGCAGCTTGGGTTCAGGTGACCAGATGTGGACCAGCTGTGGGCCTTGACTGGTCCTCACTTTCCCATCCGTGTGGTAATTCTTTCACAGTGGAACAGTTGACAGGATCAAGTGAGGTGTATGTGAAAGGTACATTGTCTCATATACCCACAGGGGGTACATTGCATGGTTCCAAGCAGATTCCTGAAGCCGTGGTACAGAACACATATGATGTCTCCCTATACATATATAACCTGTGACAAATTCTAATCCATAAATTAGGCCCAGTAAGAGATTAGCAACAATAACAATATAGAACAGTTATTTACTTTGTTCTGTAATAAACTGTTTTCCATACTGAAAAAAAAAAGATTAAAAATGTAATTGGGGCTGGCAAGATGGCTCAGTTCATAAAGGTGCTTGCCACCAAGCTCATTACTTGAATTTGATCCCTGGGACTCACATGACGGAAAGTGAGACCAGCTTCTGAAAGTTGTCCTCTGGCCTCCGCTCTCACACTGTAGCACATGTACTATTTGCACATGCACACACACACAAAATAAGTATAACAAAAAATTTAAAATACTATTATAAAACCTGTGTGAACATGGCCTCTTAGCAACTTCAACATACAATTTTAAGATTGTATAAAGTCAAAAACTTAGACTTTGTTGTTGTTTTTAGACAGGGGTTCTCATTTTTCTTTGTAGCCCTGGTTGTCCTGGAACTCACTGTAGTAACACTGCAGTAGTTGATCTGGTAGCACAGCTGTGGTAGCTGGCTGGCAGTCGTACACACGGACATGCTGGACTAAATGAATCCTGTCTGGTTGGGATGGCACAGGAGGTGTAATTGTCAGATAAATGAGCACTGAAACTGTGTGCATATCTCAGAAGTGCACACACGTGACAGGAACTTCCCTAATGGTTGCTGAAATAGTCCATCTCATGTTTGGGGAAGTAAGACCCAAAGCCTCAACTGGCATGGCCCTTTATGAAGGTGACAGGTCAGCCATCAGCAGGGTCGCAGCCTTTCCTGAATTCCACACCCCTCCCTTGCCTCCTGCTCTACATGTTGGCCCTCTGGTTCCCATCCTTTTAACTTGTTGCATTTGCCTGGAGATGCCTGCTCCCATTCTAGTACACATGGCCTGGAGGACTAGTCTCAAGAGAGACATTGGCCTAGAAACCTCTTGCTGTCTCACTTTTGACCTAGTAACTCTGATGTGGCTGTTGTGAGGCCCTCTGTGTATTTGCAGCTGGAGTGGGGACTGCTTTCTTCTCTGGCTCCTAGACTAAGCAGTGTAGGCATCCCGTGGATGTCCTGAAAGTATTGTGGGTACAAGTGGTGATGTACCAGAATCATGGTCTCCAGCAACCTCCAAGAGCCCTTCTATCTTGAATTAATAAGTGACCTTTTGGGATATGTAGTAAGGAGGCCGCTTGTTTGGTTCCCGGCCACCCAGCTAACTTAGACCTGAAATCACACAGAAACTATAGTTAAAACACTGCTTGTCCCATTAGCTCTAGCTTCTTATTGGCTAACTCTTACATACTAATTTAACCCATTTCTCTTAATCTGTGCATTACCACGAGGTCGTGGCCTACCAGCAAAGTTTCAGCACGTCTATCTCTGGCGCCTCCATAGTGTCTTACTGACTCTACCCTTCTTTCTCTTTAGTTTTCCCTGCCTAGCTCTGTTCCTTTGCCCTATCACAGACCAAGACAGTTTCTTTATTCATTAACCAATAAAAGCAACACATAGAAGGAACTCCCACACCAAGGATAAAATTGTCTTAGGGCAGTAAAGAAAATGTAACCTAAATCGTAGGATTAAGAATGGCTCTCTGGGGGCTGGAGAGATGGCTCAGTGGTTAAGAGCATCGCCTGCTCTTCCAAAGGTCCTGAGTTCAATTCCCAGCAACCACATGGTGGCTCACAACCATCTGTAATGAGGTCTGGTGCCCTCTTCTGGCCTGGAGACATACACACAAACAGAATATTGTATACATAATAAATAAATATTTAAAAAAAAAAAGAATGGCTCTCTGATCATGCCAATGCATTGGACAAATGGAAAGTCCAAGTTCACACTTGCATAAGAATAAAGGCTTTTTGCTTTTCCATATGAGAGAAAAAATAATGAATTTTAGGGTCAACAGGATGGCTCAGTGGGTAAAAGGTGCCTACCACTATACCTGATAACCCGAGTTCGATACCTGGGACCCACAGGGTGGAAGGAGAGAACCAGTTTCGAGGAGTTGCCCTCTGACTTCCACTTGGGCATACTGACATGCAAGCCCACATACATACAAAAAAAAAACCCAAGGAAATATTAAAAAAGAAAAACCAACTTCACCATCCCGGGATGTAGTAGTGGAAGAGAGCTTGCTGCCCAGCGTGTGCATGGCCCCTGATGGTAAACAAAACCGGAGGACTTCTCAACATCAAGCTTGAGGCCTGTCTAGGCTACAGTGTGTGCACCATGCCAGCCTCCCCCTACCCCCAAAAGCCATGTGACAGGTTTCAGAATCGTAATGTGGGGAGCAAAGCCTACCACACTAAATTCCAAGAGATCTTTATGTAGTTTCCAACTTCCTCCCTCCTCTCGCCTCACCCTTTATTTACCTCAGAACCCTGCTCATGGATGATAAGACCAATTTTAAGAGAAACTCCTCTCTGCTCCATGCTTGCTGTAAGTTTCTGTGCTGGGCACTTTAGGGAAAGTAGTTCCTAGAGGTGGCCTCTGGTTACCTCTAGTGTAGGGTGTGTAGGAGACAGCTAAGTGACAAATGCCTTTCTAACAGAAGTGGCCACAGATGGGCTGGATCTTAGGGTTTCTATTGCTGTGATAAACACAACCAAACACAGTGTGGCAAGGGGAAGGTTTAACTTGGTTTATAGTCAATCACTGAAGGAGGTCGAAGCAGAAACTCAGGCAGGAATCTGGAGGCCAGAACTGAAGCCTAAGAAAGCTGCTCACTGGCTTCCTCCTGGCTTGCTCAACCTGCTTTGTTAGGGCACCACCCCCAGTAAGCTGGGCCCTTCTACATCAATCGTCAGTCAAGATGCACTAAAGATTCATCACAGGCCAATAGGGAGGGTCAGTTTCTCAGGGCCCCTCTTCCCAAATGATTCTAGGTTTGTGTCAAGTTGACATAAAAGTAGCCAGCACAAACTTCAAAATGCTATGGGAGAACCAGGCATGGTGGCACATGCCTCTAATACCAGGACTCAGGAGGCAGAGGTAGACAGATCCTTTAAGTTCAAGGCCAGCCTGGTCTATGGAGCAAGTTCCAGGCCAGCCAGGGCTATACAGTAAGACCCTGTCTCAAATAACAATGATGGGAGGCCAGGGACGGTGACTCATGCCATCAATCCCAGCTCTCCCGAGGCACAGGCAGGCATATGGCAGTTCTGGTCCAGCCAGAGCTACAGAAACCAAACAAAAGCCGAGAGCAGAGAACTTCAAAGCACCTTGTCCTGTCACTCTGAAAGCCATGACTCATCCTTGGCTAAAGGGAAAAGCTGTCCCCGTGGACAGGAGCCAGCTAGAGGTCCCAGCCGTGGTTGGCTACTCCTACTCTGACGCAGGGCAGCCCTACATGTCTGAGTCAACTAGGAAAGGCAGAACATGTATTGGACGGGGTCCTGTAGTAAGCGCTGCGGGTTGCATTCCTACTGCCCTGCTCCCAGCCGCCTGGCTAGCTTATACCCCGAAATAACAACACACAAACTGTATTCATTTAAACACTGCCTGGCCCATTTCTATTAATGTGTGTAGCACTGAGGTGTGCTTACCGGGAAGATTCCAGCCTACGTCCATCCTGGGTCAGAGCTTCATCGCATCTGCCCGGGAGAGGGGAGCATGGCATCTGAGCTCACTTCCTCTTCCTCCCAGCATTCTGTTCTGTTTACTCCACCCACCTATGTTCTAACCCATCAGGGCCAAGCAGTTTCTTTATTAATTAACCAATGACCTTCCTCCATCAGGGTCCTGTGGTGGTTGTGACAAGGACAGCTCCTACCACTGAGGCTCTGTCGACTTTTTGAAATCAACTTGGGTAGAAATGTTGTCAGGAATTTTCTCGTCTCCTAATATGTTAGAATTCTGCAAGTGCGGCAGAACAAAACATTTGGGTTTGAAATATGCGATTTTGCTTGGGAGCCTCCCTTGCATCTTTCTCGGCTGCTGTAGCTGCTGCTGGTCAAGAGGCTGAAGCCTCTATGCTGGGCTGCTCCACACAACTCACCAGGCTCTTAAGCTGCTGACTCACTGCCTCGAGGTTGGGGTGAAGCTGCTTGGACTGGAAGACATTTGTGTCCTGGCTGCCTCCTCCATGTGCTGCCCCATCTAGGTCACCTTTGCAATGCCTTCTCTGGCCCACTTGGGCTGGTTCTTGTGTCCCCTATTTATTACAACACAGAATTGTAATTGTCTATTTTTTTTCTGTTTTTGTTTTTGTTTTCAAGACAGGGTTTCTCTGTGTAGCCCTGGCTGTCCTGGAACTCACTTTGTAGACCAGGCTGGCCTTGAACTCATAGAGATCTGTTGGTGGAAGGCTGCTTTTTTGTTCCCGGCTGCTCAGCCCCAAAATAACCACACAGAAACTATATTAATTGCAATACTATTTTGCCAATAGCTTAAGTGTATTGCTAACTAGCTCTTATATCTTTGGTTAACTCATTTCTATTAATATGTGTATTGTCACATGGCTGTAGCTTACTGGAAAAGTTCCAGCGTGTCTGTCTCTGGCGGTGGCTACATAGCTTCTCCCTTACTCTGCCTACTTTCTCCCAGCATTCAGTTTAGTTTTCCTACCTAGCTCTATTCTACCCTATCACAGGCCAAAGCAGTTTCTTTATTCATTAACCAATAAAAGCAATGCATATACAGAAGGATCTCCCACAGCACAGATCCACCTGCCTCTGCCTCCCAAGTGCTGGAATTAAAGGTGTGTGCCTCACTGCCTGCTGTCTATTTTCTTTGTTTCCCTATGGCATTGATTGGGCTCTCTTGTAGAGTAGCAGTTGTCTTGTGCCTTTCAGAACCCAGCAAGTCATTCCAAGCTTATTGCACTGTCAGCGGTGTGTGGGGTCATATCCTGTTCCTTTCTGAAGATGACCAAAAACCTAGGAATCAAAAGAAGCAAAGACTGATAAATTTGACTATAGAAAAGCCAACAGGTTGGCAGAACAGAAACCCAAAGACAAAGCTAAAAGACAAACTTGGAAAATCACCTGCAACTCTTATAACAGAGGGAGGAGTCCGCCAATATATGGGATCTTTCACTGAGATATGTTTGGTTGAGACAAGGTCTAGCCATGTAGCCCAGGCTGACTTTGAACTTGAGACCCTCCTACTTTAAGCATCCCAAGGGCTGGAATTGCGGGCATCCACCATAACACCCGGCTTTCTGTTTTTGTGCTGCTGAGATCAAATCCAGTGCCATGAAACAAAGTATGGAAGACCAGTAATGGTGCATTAAAAAGAATTTACTAATATAAGAACAGAGAATTTATTGATAATCCTGCAAGGGAGCAGCTGGCAAGTTCCTAGGGAGGAGAGGGTACAGGGGAGACAAGCAGAGGTTCTTTTAGAGCAGTTGAGGGGGTTACTTGGTTTTTTTTTTTCCTGTATGTTTTCTGTATAGGTCTTTTGCCTACCATATGTGTGCTGTCCCTGAGGAGGGCAGAAGAGGGCCTCTTATCTCCTGGACTAGAGTTGCATATGCTTATGCGCTGCCGTATGCATGCTAGGAATATGAACCACTGAGCCATCTCCCCAGCCCCAAGTTACTTGGTCTTTTCACCATGGGACTCATGTGTGGGGTCATTGCTGAGAGGTCAGGCAGTTCTCTGGTTATCTTGTTAACTAGTAAACTTTACAACAAAAGTTTTTCTTGAGATTAGCCATTTCGGTAAGGTCTCATGGGTCAATAGCAGTCAGCCTACAGATGTCTATATGAGATGTAAATTACAGAGACTGGATTCCAGATGGCCATGGCCTGGTTATTGGAATTCAGCTCTCATTTGGCTTTTGTCTCTACGATAGGTTCTTGCATATGCCAGATAAGTGCTACAGGATGGAGTCACATTCCTATTTAAAGAATTCTATGTTTAAAGTGTCTCGAAAAACAAAAAAAAAAAAGTATGAAGAACTGTTCATTGAGTAGAAACAGATCAAGAGCACAAAGAAAAGTGATAAGAGTCTGTGCTAAACCATAAGGATGGTGCATGCCTGTGATCCTTGTACTTAGAAGGTGGAGGAGGGGGATTCAGTCCAGAGACATTCCCAGCTACACAGTGAATTTAAGGTCAGCCTGGACTACACAAGACTCTCTTAAAACAGAACTAGGAGCTGGGTGTGGTGGGGCACTCCTTTAATCCCACCACTTGGGAGGCAGAGGCAGGGGGATTTCTGTGAGTTTGAGACCACCCTGTTTTAGAACAGCCAAAGCTGTTATTTTTGAGACCCTGCCTTAATGAAAACAAAAGTCTGGGGAGCTGTTGTGATGGGTAGGTGGTAAGGGCACTTGTGTCCAAGCCTGATCAACGCACACATGGTGGGAGGGGAGAACTGGCTTCCACAGTTGTCCTCTGACCCTTGTATGTATACTTTGGCTTTTTAAAACATTTACATAAAAAACAACCACATAACTGGGAGGTGTTGGCGCATGCCTTTAATCCCAGCATTTGAGAGTCAGAGGCAGGTGAATCCCTGTGAATTCGAGGCCAGTCTGGGCTACAGGGTGAGTTCCAGAACAGTCAAAGCTATACCCAGAGAGAAAAACCCTGTTTCAAACCGCCCCCCAGTAAAAACAAAACAACCATACAAATTGTGCTTAAACTACTTATCCACTTTTGTAATGAGAGAGGTATCAGTCAAATTACATTCAAATGAAAGGTGGCTCTTAGATTAGCCATGTGTGGAGAACCAGAAACCTCATACATTGCTGGTAGGAACTGTAGATTGATGCAGTCTCTCTAGGAAACATCTAGAAATATCTACCACGATTATGCATGGTCTCTGCTTCTGTTCCTGTCTCCAGGTTCCAGCCTTGAGTCCCTGCTCTCACTTCCCTTCATGACAGATTGCAATTGTAAGCTGAAATAAACCCTCTCCAAGTTGCCTTTGGTCATGGTGTTTATCCAGCAGTAGAAGGCAAACCAGGACAGCAATAAAAGACTGGAAACCCCTTACTGTGAAGCAACTAGAGACTGATTAAATGAATTGGGTCCATCTGCTGGAACACCACACAGACACAATCACAGTATTAGGGATGCTCCTGATCTGGGAAGATTTCTGAGGCAAAGTACAGAAAAAATGTATATAATATGATAGCTTGAGTATAAAAAATGGGGGGAACAGATTCATATTGGCTTTTATATGGAGCAGATATCTACTGGAAATACATAAGAAATGGAGAAGCAACAGTGGGAAGCAGACTTCATTTTAAAATCTCTAGCCAAATGAAAATATTATCTGCCTCAAAAATTAGTAATTTATTTAAAAGGGTCCTGCCACATGTGTTACCTCTAGGATTCCCAGGGTTGAGTCAACTAGTCTGTCTATGGGTAGTCAGGGTTCACTAAAGAACCAGAACTGATAGAACATATGTATATATGTTTAGATATGATTTATTCAAGTGGCTTCATTGCCTGACAAGAATCTAGCAGTTGCCCAGTTCATGAGACTGGATGTCTCAGCAGTCCCAGTACCAGGAAGGGATGCCTCAGCAGCAGGATGGATGCTCTTGACAGCAAGAATGACAAAAAAAAAAAAAAAAAGCAAAATTCTTTCATTTGCTTTTATGTGAGCTGCCACCAGAGGGTGTGGCCCAGATTTAGGGTGGTCATCCCATATCAAATGATCTAGTCAAGAAAAGCCCTCACAGGTGTGCCCAGCTGGTTGGGTTTTAGCCCATCCCAGATAGCAGTCAAGCTGACCACCAAATTTAAGCATCACCGAATGACTAGGCAAGTGTCCCCTTCCTCCTTCACTGTTCAGGTGAGCTCCTTCCAGAGTTGTGTGTTCTGTGGAAGACAAAGATCTTCCCCAAGAGAGGAGGACCATTCTCGGGTCAGGGGGATCTGAGTGGCTGTGCATCTTTGCTCGGACCTCCAAGAAAGCCCTGAGGCTCCATTAGTAGGGGAGTGTAAGAGAGTTAAGTTCCCAAGATTTCCTCCACATCTAAATGAGGCACTGGGGCTGGAGAGATGGCTCAGAGGTTAAGAGTACTGGCTGCTCTTCCAGAGGTCCTGAGTTCAATTCCCAGCAACCACATGGTGGCTCACAACCATCTGTACTGAGATCTGGCGCCTTGCTCTGGTGTGCGGGCATACATCGAGGCAGAATGTTGTATACATAATAAATAAATAAATATTTTAAAAAAAATAAACGAGGCACTGTATGTGACAACATGTCTTTGCTGCCTCCTCCTCCTCCTTCTCTTCTCATTCTTCCTCCTCATTTTATGTTTATCGAGACAGGATCTGTCTTAGGGCTTTTACTGCCATGAAAAGTCACTGTGACCACCACAACTCTTATAAAGGAAAACATTTAATTATGGTGGCAGCATACAGTTTCAGAGGTTTGGTCCATTATCGTTATGGCTGGGGAGCCTGGTGGCTGGGAGCATGGTGGCATGCAGGCAGACATGGTGCTGAAGAGGTAGCTGAGAATTCTATATCATGCAGACAGACAGGAAGTGAACTGAAATACTGGGTGAAGTGTGAGCAAAAGAGGTCTCAAAGCCCACCTCCACAGTGACACAGTTCCTCCAACAGGACTATACTTATTCCAACAAGGCCACACCTCCTAATAGTGCCACTCCCTTTGAGAGTCATTTTCTTTCAAACCACTACAGGGTCTAACTATGTAGCCTGGATGGCTTGGAACTTGCTTTGCTGACCAGATTGGTCTTAAACTTGCAAGGAACCTCCTGCCTCTGCTCCCAAAAGTTCTGGGATTCTGGTCATGTACTATCATGCTCAGCAGGCCTACTTTTCTTTTAAAAATAATTAATAAAAAATTAAAAAGCATTATTGATTTAATAGCTCCTTCATTACCTTTCCTTCCATAGTTTCCCTCACAAAAATATTGTAGTTTTGAGGGCAACTTCAAGCCCCCAAATGCAGTCAGTTTGAAACAAAGCACCTTAGAGTCAGATCCTAGAGACTGGAAGGTTGTGTACACTGATGGACTGAACAGTCTCCGATGATCTAGCCGACCTTGGTACCCCTGGGACAAAGCAAAGACACTAAAGGACTGGGCCAGAAGAACTGCCAGTCTCTTATAGCAAAGGAATGTTGGTAAAACAGGTGGGTGTGAGGGCAGCAAGCCAATGGGAAATCTGAGCCTTTGGGAGACTCACAGCTGATGCAGGTGTGATCTGGGCGCGTGCCACCCCTTGCTGCCATGAGCTGTTCATAGGGTGGTGTTCCTTGCTGAGATTAGGTGGTAACCTTTTGCCTGCTAGCCCAGATAGCAGGTCCCTGGGTACTGGAGACCCAGCAGGTTCCCTTTAGTCCTTCGACATTCCTAGAAGAAGAAGGAGAGTTCAAAGGTACCTTCCACCTACGTGGGCTAAACAAGTTCCCAGCTAAGAGGTTCTCAGCTGCCATGCTGTATGTTAAATCAGTCAGGGTGGGCAGAAACTCATGGACACATGCATGGAGAGGCAAGGGCACCCCAGGGCCTCCACTGCAAGTTGAGAATGGGGCCAAGATCACTTCTTGCCCTTGGGAGAGAGCATGGTCAAGTCCAGGCTTGGGACTTCACAGGTCACTTGAATATATTGAGAAACCATTCTCCTGGTAGGCCAGAAGCAGAGCCGTGACGAGGGACCTGGCATGATGGGGGCAAGGGAGAGAAAGTGCTGGAAGGGAGCTTAGGCTTATCTGGCACCTGGCCTGAGGAAACTGTGTTTGCTTAGGCCTCCCAGCAATGCTTATCCTTCAAGCTAAGCACTGTTAACGTCATTTTTAATAATTTTAAATAAGAATATTTTTATGATTTATTTAACTTTATTTTATGTGCATTGGTGGGAAGGTGTCAGATTCCCTGAAACTGGAGTTACAGTTGTGAGCTGCCATGTGGGTGCTGGAAATTGAACCCGGGTCCTGTGGAGGAGCAGTCAGTGCTCTTAACTGCCAAGCCATCGCTCCAGCCCTGCTGACCCCATTTTTATAGGTAAGAATCTGAGGTGCTCAGAGGGACTTGTACACCCAGCAGTTTAGCGTGCAGCCCCTCCATGCTGAAGAAGGAGATGCCCCGAGTCATCTTTTTCCAGGAAGAACCTATTCAACTGACTCACAACGAAATCTATGTGTCATCTGGCTTTTGTCTCCTGACTTTCCATGAATTTTAAGACTGCCATGGGGCATGCTGGGGAGGAATGGGGATCTGTGTCTCCCTAGTTTGGCCAAACTGTAACTGAACTTATCTTCTGCTGGCAATGTCTGTTTTCTAGTCCATTTGGAATACAGGGAGATTGGGCAGCGGGTTGTGGGTCTGAGCATAGTGACAGAACCGTAAAACAGACCTGGCCACCCAGTCACAAGGAGAGGAGGAACGGGTGGCAGTGCTCACACAGGCTGGACCTGAGCTGAGAAATGCTGAGCACCGATTCTATTGTCTTGTCAGGGCTGGAGAGGCACATGGTGGTAGGGGACATCCATCTTCATAGGCTAATCAAAGAGACACAGAACAGTGAAGAGCCCGGAAATGTGGCCACCCTAAGGGAAACACAGAGGCCCAGTGGCCTTCACCAGGCCATCTTTGGACCTGGCGTTGGGTTTGGATCTAAATAGAAGGTGACAGGTGTGCACAGCTAAACAGTCCCGGTCAGGTTAGTGTCCCCCCTGTGTTGACCCAGCTCCAGTCTTCCCTGCAAGGTGGTCTGACGAAGCAGCCAGACTGTGCACAACCTCTTCCAGGATGAGGCACGTCTTCCTCTGAATGGCACTGGCTGAAGCCCTTCTCTTCTCCCAGCCTTAGGACTCCTGGGCTATTCTAGTTTTGGGGGTCCATTGTTTCAGCAGTCTGATAGCTAAAGGGAAGGGTGTAAATGTCTCTCTTTAGAATACCTTCCTTCCCACCACAGTGGTTACAGAAAGACAATGTCAACTGTTTCCAGCAAACAAAACAAAGCCAATTAAGATCTTAAACTACTGTTCTATTGCTGTGAAGAGACACCATGACCAAGGCAACTCTTATAAAAGAAAGCATTTAACTGGGGCCTTGCTTACAGCTTCAGAGGCTTGGTCCATGATCATCACGACAGGGAGTGTGGCTGCGTGCAGACCGGGCTAGGAGCAGCAGGAAGTAGATTGAATCTTTTTTTTTTTTTTTTAATTTATTTCTTTGGTTTGTTGTTAGCCGTTGCTAGGTGTAACCAGTAAGTGCTCAGATAGAGAATGTTAGAGGATTGGTAACATCTTTCCTGGCTGACAGGTATCTGGGGTCAGAGGAGCAGGAAAGGCGAGAATCTAGAGGAACAAGTTACTTTAGTTGTAAAAAGCAAATCACTGTAGCTACTGGAATTGTCACAGTTCAGCCAAAATGGAGGTGCTTTACAAAATGGCATGACTGCCTAGCCTATCAGAAATAAAGTCATCAGAACAGTGTTTTGCTAAAGGAGGGAAAATGGCTCCTCTTCCCTTTTGGTCACTTTGACAGGCAGTGTGAACACAGTGCCAACTTCTGCATCTTCTGCCTCTGAGTCCTCCCCTTTGCCTAAACCCACAAGACTATCTTAGGTTGGTTTTGAAAGAAAAACAATCTGAGAGATACCCTAATCCAGCGAATTTAGAAAGGTGACCGAGGATTGTGGCACATGCCTTTAATCTCAGGTGAATCTCTGTGAGTTTGAGGCCAGTCTGATATAGATAGAGAGTTCCAGATCAGCTGGGGCTACATAGAGAGACCCTATCTCAAAAAAGAAACAAAAAGGAAAGAAGGGGGGGAGGAAGGGAGGGAAGGAAAGAAGAAAGGAAGGAAGGAAAAGGAAGGAGGGAGGGAGGAAAGGAAGGAAGGAAGGAAGGAAGGAGGGAGGGAGGGAGGGAGGGAAGGAAGGAAAGAAGGAAGGAAGGAAGGAAGGAAGGAAAAGGAAGAAAAGAAGGAAGGAAGGAGGGAGGGAGGGAAGGAAGGAAAGAAAAGGAAGGAAGGAAGGAAGGAAGGAAGGAAGGAAGGAAGGAAGAGCTAGAGACTGAACTCCAAGGATATGGGTTTGGCCAAGTGTGGGAAAACATTTTCCATCTAAAGTTCCATGAAATCCCTCCACACCTAATCCACTTGAAGGTATCAACCATTTCTGGTTTTCTGTGTTTAAATGTTACATTGGTTGTTTTGGTTTCCATTTGTTTGGTTGTTGTTTGAGGCCAGGTTTTGCTCTGCAGCCCCACCTGGCCTCAACTCCAAACAATTCTGCTTCAGCATCCCGCGTGCTGGCATTACAAAGAAGAGCTACCATGTTTGGCTTGACCAAATCTCCTTGGTTTGCACGGCAGTGCATTAACTAAACATGGCGATCAAATCACTGGCCGCCAGTATAGTCAAGTCAAACCCTCAGCCCCTCTTCCCAAACCAGAGGTAGGACAGTGTGCTCCAACCCTCAGAATACAAGGGTGGTTGTCGTGGCAACCAGAATCCCCATCCAGTGGCTCTCTAGGGGCTTTCCAAATCTCCATCAATCCCTTCCTTAATACAGGCATAGGGAGCTGCTTCTGGACTTGCTGATCGAAAGCTGAAAACTTAGGAAAGGATGTTCTTTTACCTCTCTCCCTCTAAACCTTTTCCTTCTCTCTCTCTCTCTCTCTCTCTCTCTCTCTCTCTGTCTCTCTCTCTCTCTCTCTCTCTCTCTCTCTCTGTGTGTGTGTGTGTGTGTGTGTGTGTGTGTGTGTGTGAGAGAGAGAGAGAGAGAGAGAGAGAGAGAGAGAGAGAGAGAATCTTCTCTTGTATGTAAATTTAAAGGCCAGAGGTCAATGTTGGGAGCTTTAATAAGAATGACCCCCATAGGCTTATATATTTGAATGCTTAGTCACCAGGAAGCCCTTTTAGAAAGGATTAGAAGAATTAAGAGGTATGGCCGTGTTGGAATAGGTCTTGTTGGAGGAAGTATATCATTGGGGTGAGCTTTGAGATTTCAAAAGCTCATGCCAATCCAGTCTCTCTCTCTCCCTCCCTCCCTCCCTCCCTCCTTTCCTCCCTCCCTCCCTCTCTCCCTCCCTCCCTCTCTGCCTAAGGATCAGGATGCAGAATGCTCAGCTATGGCTCCAGCAGCGCCTGCATGCCACCTTGCTCCCCACCATGATGATAATGGACTGAACTGTGAAACCGTAAGCAAGCTGCCAATTAAATGCTTTCTTTCATAAGAATTACCTTGGTCTTAGTGTCTCTTCACAGCAATAGAACAGTGACTAGGATATTGGATGTCTTCCACTGTCTTTCTCCATCTTATTTCTTTTAAAAAATACATTTTCACTTTAAAAAACTGGAGAGATGGCTCAGTGGATAAGAGCGCTTGCTGCTCTTGCTGAGGACCTGGATTTGACTTCAGCACCCACATGGCAGCCCACAACTATCTAATAACTACAGTTCCAGAGTATCTGATGCCTTCTTCTGGCCTTTGTGTGTACTGCACACTGTGGTGCACATACATACATGTAGGCAAAACAAAAATTATTTTTAGAAAAATATTTTCTTTTAATTTGTAGATTGTATGTGGGCCACAGCCTCTGTGTGGAGCTTAAAGGTCAGAAGGTTCTTTCTTCTACCGTGTGAGTCCCCATCACTGCATTGAGGCTTAGCAGTGAGTGTCTTTACTCAGGAAGTCACTTTGCTGGCTCTCTACTTTATTTATTTATTTTAAAATCGATTTATTTTATATTTTGTGTATGTGTATATCCTGGCTGCTTCTTAGCTTTCTTTCCTTCCTTTCAGCAAGGTCTCCAAAGAATCACAGCCCTCCTGGTGAAGTTGAGCTAGAAGGGGGACTGTCACCTCCTCATCCCTGGAAGCTGTGTTACTGCTAATGTAACCAGAGGTATTAGGAAAGTTTATGTCCTGGTGCTTCTCCTTGAGTTCACAGGAGGAGAAGATGCTCTCTCCACAGTCCCCAGTCCTGGCCTCAATGGACTTCTGCTTACCTCGTCGTCTTGCCCACTGCATTCTGCTCAACTCCTAACTCTTCTTTCAGGTCCTCCAGCTATCCCTCCCTCTCCAGTTAGCCCTCCCCCTCCAGCTAGTCCTCCCCCTCCAGCTACCCCTCCCTCTCCAGCTAGTTCCCTTTCCCTATCCCTCTCCCTTCAGCTATCCCTCCCCCTCCAGCTAGTCCTCCCCCCCACCTTTGCACACAGCACGACATTGACTGGAAATGTTCAGGCTCATCTTCTGCTTCACACATAGGACTGGAGTTCACCTGTTGCTCCGAGAGGTGGGTACTGTTACCCAGCACTTTTCCCATTGAGTAAACAGAAGAGGGGAAGAGATGAGGGCACTCACTAAAGGTCTAATCTTAAACCACACAGAGAGCTTGGGTGTGATATGCTGTTTGGCCAGACTTACACACACACACACACACACACACACACACACACACACACACACAGAGAGAGAGAGAGAGAGAGAGAGAGGGAACGCCCTTTCCTGCCCTCATTGCTTTCTTAGCTAACATCTACACCTTCAGAATTGTCCTAGTTTTTTACTGTGAACTAGAGACAACCAAGATTACCTGGGAAGAAGGAGTCTCAACTGAGGGATTGGCCAGTGGCCTCGTACAAAGAAAACTATCTTGATTATTGATTGGTGTAGAAGGGCCCCACACACTGTAGGTGGCGCCACCCCTCGGCCAGCTATTCTGGGTAGTATAAGAAAGCTGGGTGAGCAACGGCGAGCCGGAGGTAGTTGGTAAACCAAGTTCTTCCAAGGTCTCTGCTCCAGGTTGCTGCCTTGAGTTCCTGCCCTGACTTCCCCCAGTGATGGCCAAAAGTGTAGGTAAGGTGACTTAACCCTTTCCTCCCCCAGTAGCTTTTGGTCATGGTGTTTATCACAGCAACAGAAAGCAGACTGGGACAGAAGTCCACTCTCCGGAATACCCTCAGGAGGTGCCCTGAAGGACTTGGCAGCCTGGGCTCATTCACCTCCACCCAAGAATACCCCCGCGGGTCCCACTGCCCCAGGCGGGTCTGTCTGCTTCACTGAACTGAAAGTACTTGAGGCAGGACTGGGCCATGGTTCAGAGCCAAGTCTAGAACACAGAGTTTGAAAAATTAATGAATGTATAGAGCTTCCACACGTGTGTAGGATAGGAGGGCTATGGGAGCTGCCTGCACTCGGTGTAATATACTTAAATCCAAGAGTACTGTTCCAAAATAGTTTATTGATTTAATTTTTTTTTAATGAATGAAGAAACATAATCAGTCCTTGATTATGAAGCGCTGAAGTGGCGACCTCAGATTATTCTACTTGTATGAGGTGCCCTAGGTGGGTCGGTCAGTTCTAAAACAGGAGCCTTCTTCCTTCCCTTCCAGGCCCTGTAGCATGCTGGCAGGAATATTTTAAAGGGCACTTGGGCTTCACCCTTATGCTATCCAGCTATTGAAACAATGGACCCCAAGAAACTGGAATTGCTCTAGGAGTCCCAAGCTGGGAGAACGAAAGACTGAAGTCTGATGGCTGTCAAAGAGATTTCACATAGTCTGACAGCTTGTCACTCACACTACTGATGGGGGAGAGTCTTCTGTTTTGTGTTAATTTCATTGGTTAAATAAAGAGACTGCCTTGGCCCTTTGATAGGATAGAAAATTAGGTAAGCGGAGTAGACAGAACAGAATGCTGGAGAAAGAAGCCGAGTCAGGCAGTCGCCATGATTCTCCCACTCCAGACAGACGCAGGTTAAGATCTTTTCTGGTAAGCCAGCTCGCGGTGTTACAGGGATATTAAAAATGGGTTAGATCAATATGTAAGAGCTATCCAATAAGAGGTTATAACTAATGGGCCAGGCAGTGTTTAAAAGAATACAGTTTCCGTGTAATTATTTTGGGTATAAAGCTAGCCGTGCGGGCGGCCGGGTGCCAGAAACGTAGCCTGTCGCTCCACTTACTACACACTACCCTGCAGAGAGACTGGAGTTAAGATAGTTATTGGTCAGTGTCAGACTGGACCACATCCAGACTAGGACTATAGCTCTGCTGCCTCCTCCTCCTCCTGCTTCTTTAAATTGTATGTGTGTGTTGTGTATGTGTATGAGGTTTGTATTTATGTGTGTGTATGTGTGTATGTATGTGAATGTATATAGGTATGTGTGATGTATGTGATACACATATGAGTGTCTGTGTGTATGTGCTATGTGTGTGATATGTGTATATGTCTGTATGTGTGTGTCTATGTATATGTGCTGTGTGTGTGATGTGTGTATTATATGTTTGTGGATATGAGTGTATGCAGGCATGGGTGATGTGTGTTTATGTTTGTGTATGTGATATGTGTGTATACATGATGTGTATATGAGTGTGCGTGTGTGTGGTGTGTATGCATGTGTGTGTATCTGAGTTTGGACACATATATGCCATAGCATTTGTGTGAAGGTCAGAGGACAACTGATGTTGACCCTCACTTTTTCAAACAGGGTCTCTTTGTTACTGTGCTGGCTGCAAGCTTCCAGGCATCTCCTGTCTCTCTTCCCACGACACTGTTAGAGCCCTGGGGGTACAGATATGCACTGGTTCTGGAGACATGGACTCAGGTTTTTACACCTGGACAAGCTCTGTACCCTCTAACCCCCCCTCCCTCCCTAAGCCTCAAATGAGCTCCAGAGGTGGGCTTCGGGGAATTGCTGGGTTTCTTTTTGTTCTTCCAAGTGTAGCTGCCAGCAATAGCAAGGATGGAGGCACAGCTGCACGCTGTTGCCCACAGCAACCTGAGTTGTTCTATTTTGCCTTAGGGACCTTCACCTAGGCAAACCCAGGATTCTTGTCTTTACCACAGAAAAGAATGTCAGGATAGACCAGTATGAAGAAGCAGAGTTGGAGCTTATTAAGAGATTATAACATAGATTTTAAGCATGGTGTCTAAGGAAAAGAGGCTCTGGGAGAAGACAAGACAACTTGAGTGTGCCTGTGTGCTTCTCGAAGGAGAGCTGAACTTGGGTATCTTTATAATGGTTATGTAGGATCCTGAGACTTTCTAAATTACTGGACAGAGAGTATAATTTGCAACAAGATTTAAAGGGTAAGATTTTTCCTTTTGTAAACAAAATTGCAAGGTGGATTTATAAGGGGTGTTGTTTTTATTTGAGAACAATAAGAGAGGGTCAAAACCTAAAGTTGTGGATCATTTTAGCCCTAATTGAACACATCTGATTTATTGTCTTTGACATCTTTGCTTGTACTGTTGTTCAGAAGAACACACATTGTCTCAGAAGGGATTTTGGCCTGGTCAGTAGTGTCTGAAGTTTCCTGACTCCCTTACAGAGTAGCCAAACCAGGTGAAAGTGGAAGAAATTTTTTTAATTTTATTTTATGTAAATATTTTTTTTATTTTTATGTACGTGAGTGTGTGTGTGGTTCCTGCTGGGGCCAGTAAAGGGCATCAGATGCCCTGGGACTGGAGATGCAGATGGTTGTGAGCAGCCATGTGATGCTGGGAGCTGACCAATGAGTTTCAGGGATTCTGTCAATGTTGAGGTTACAGTGTTTGTCACTGTGCCAGCTTTTCCAGGGGTGCGGGGGATCCGAACTCAGCTCTTCATGCACATGTGGCAGGTACTTTACCAACTACTCCATCTCGCCATCTTTGTTGTTTTTATTTTTTAAGAACTCTTATGGTCCAGAAATGGATGATGGTGGCGCATGCCTTTAATCCCAGCTCTTGGGAGGCAGAGGCAGGCAGGTGAATCTCTGGGTTTAAGGCTAGTCTGGTCTACAGAGCGAGTTCCAGGACAGCCAGGGCTACACAGAGAAACCCTGTCTTGAGAAAAATATTATGGCCCAGTGAGATGGCTCAGCTGGTAAAAGCACCAAGGTTGATGACCTGAGTTTGGTCCCTGGTGTCCTTTTGAAGGAGATAACTGAATCACATATGTTGTCCTCCACACACACACAAGCACATGTACACATGTGTACATACACTCAAGTATGTATGCACACTAAATACAAAATGCAATTAAATAATTTTTGTATTTATTAGGAGTTGAACCTAAGTCCTCACACATGCTAGGCAACTTTACCACTGAGATGCACTTTTAGCTCCGTTTAAATTTTTATTTTATTTTTGTCTTTGAGACAGGGTTTCTCTGTGTAGCCCTGGCTGTCCTGGAACTTACTCTGTAGACCAGGCTAGCCTCAAATTCAGAAATCTGCCTGCTTCTGCCTCCCAAGTGCTGGGAGTGCCACCATTGCCTGACTTTACATTCTTGTTTTGAGACATGGACCTGCTCTGAAATTCAAACTGGTCTTGAATTGCAATCTCTCTTCCTTGGCTTCCCAGTAGCTCGGATTATAAAGCTTTCACCACCACTTCCAGCAAAAGCTTCCTTTACAGTAAATATGCCAGTTGTGTGTAGGAGCGCTACAGGGTAAAGGTCCAAGTTCACTTCTGGGGTTTGAAAACCCACCAATCCCTGGAAGAGCTTGAAAATTCATTAATCCCTGGGCTCACCTCAAACTCAGGACTTAAAATCCCACCAATCCCCATCCTGGAAATCTCTACCCTGAAAAACTCCACCCCCAACAACCCCTGTATAAAGCCTGCCTCCTACCCAGTTCTCCACTGCTTCTTACCTGAGCAGAGGCAGCCACCCTCTTGTGTGAGATTTGTCGTGCTGTGCTGACTGCATTCCGGGGTTCCCTCCGGCCAGGATAGCTTTCCCTTCAGAGCTGTACATTTACAGGCACACACCAGTAATCTTATTTAATCTCAGGAGTACTGAGACCTGCCTGAGCTACATGTGGAATTCTGGGCAAGCTTGGATCACATATCAAAAGTCTGTCTCAAAATCAAACAAATAAAATGCAATAAACATAATTGGGAAAGACAAAAGTAAATAATTGAAGTGAGTTTGACAAGTGTCTGGGCACAATGAAAGAACACAAAGCAAACCAACCTCTGACCAGGATGGCCATGCTGTCTAGTAAGTTTCCTCTGAGACTAAAACATTCCATCCTGCAGGAAGCTCCTTAAACAGGAGGGTAAATAGCCCAAAATAGCTTCAGGAAGTCCCTGGAACTGACCAGATTTACTAGGCTCCTCCCTGCCAGAGCAAACAATAAAAACTGGTAAAGAGACCCTCTCAGAGGAAGGGAAGTTCAACTGCAAAGACTCTGAGCCAGCTCAGCTTCTAGAGGAGGTTTAGACAAACCGAGGCACCTCAAAAGGACACTCTCCTGCTGGTCCAGCTGCCTGCAGGCTGTGCAGTGTGCTTCAGGCTCCCAGCTTTGTGAGCTGTCCCCCATGCTGTGGCCGGCTTTGGCGATACAGCTGTCTTTGGGTCATTTCTTTAACTATGAGTCTTTTCTCCTTTAAGCAACCCCTCCCCCATTTCCCTGTAAGTAACACCAATAAAACTATTTAGTCTATCAAGCTGAGCTTTGGTGGTACCCTTACTTTGTTCTGTCCTGGGATCCCACTTGGGTGAGTAGATGGGTGTGTCGTGTTTCCCCAGGAAGAGTTTTGTCACACAGCAAATGCCAGCCTGTGTTACACAGTGAATTCCAGTCCCCTGGACTACATATTGAGACCCTGACCCCCAAACACACACACACACACACACACACACACCACACACACATACACGCAAAGAAAGAAATGTACAAAACCTTGGGCAAAGATCACATAGAGCTAAACAAAACAAAAATCTTGAACATAAGAGTGGATTCTAATACATCTAGACAGGGATAGTTAGTTATTTCAGTACTCACTGTGATGGTTTCAATGAGAATGTGCCCCAGAAGTTCATACATTTGAATGTTTTGTCTTCAGTTGATGGAACTGTTTGAGAAGGATTAAAAAGTGTGGTCTTGATGAAGGAGGTGTGTCACTTGGGATAGGCTTTGAAGTTTCAAAAGTCCGTACGATTTTCCAGTGTTCTCTCTCTCTCTCTCTCTCTCTCTCTTCTCCCCCACACACTCTGGTCTTGCGGAGCACATGTAAGCTCTCAGCAACTGTCTCAGTGCCATGCTTGCCCACTTGCTTGATGCCATGCTCCCAGCGTAGTGATCATGGTTACCTTGATCTGAAACTATAAGTCCCCCAAATCAAATGCTTTCCTCTATAAATTTGCCTTGGTCATGGTGTTTTGATATGGCAGCACAAAAGTAACTAAAACACTCAGCAAATCTTGAAAAGCATATTAAAATACCCACAAGGCATTTTAAAAATAATGGCTCTGTGTTGCCACCAGACCATGCTGATCTGAGTGGCCAGTGCAGCCACATGGGGTCATAGTGTCATCCGGGTCTGGGCCACGTCTAGGTCCATGGTCCAACAGCAGCCAGGGTCTGGGCTGATGACCATGGCTTGTGTTATCACAAAGGGTCCTAGGAATCATGCGTGTTGAAATCTGAGGGCTCTGCTGAGTCAGCCCTTCCCCCCACTGGCCCTAGGATAGCTGGCCCCTCAGTGGACATGGCTGTAAATAGAGATTCTGCTTTGGTTTCCTGGCCACCCAGACCCAAATAATCATACAGAAACTATATTAACTATAACACTGTCTGCCCTATTAGCTCAGGCTTCTTATTAACTAACTCATATCTTAAATTAACCCACTTGTATTATTTTATATTTTATCATGAGGCTCATGGTTTGTTACTTCTTGCTTTTTGGGCATCTGCCTGACTCCGCCTTCTTTCCTCCTCTATCTCTGCTTGGATTTTCTACCTCCGTCATATTCTGCCCGGCCATAGGCCAAAGCAGCTTCTTTACTAACCAATAGTAATAAAACATATTCATATTATACAGAGGGGAATCCCACATCACACTACAACAGGAGAGCTGGTTCCACCTCCCAAGGGAGAACTGATTCCCCCTACACCTGCGCTCAGGAGAGATAGCTCCACCCCTCATCACAGGCGTGGGAGAGCTGGGTTCAAAGGCATTGGCTTAGGAGAGCTGGTTCTGTCCCTTGAAGGACGGCTCCAGTGGCCTGGACCAAGCATCTCATCTACTACCCAGACCTACATCCTGGGCCTTGGGTTGGCCCACTCTAACATCTGTCCCATCTATGACCTGCCGGAATTCATGAAAGGACTGGTCCTGCAGAATGATAACCATGCGCCTTTCACAACTCAGGGTGGGTTCTCCAAGAGGGGTTTCAATGAGGGTCAAGTGATGGTGGTGTGCCAGAAACCTTGAACCAGACCAGTGACTAATTGCAGCGAACATTTGTTGGGTTCCCGATGCCACTAGCATGGATGAAGAGATGTTGGATCAAGGTGGTGTTTTGTTTGCTTTTGTTTTGTTTTTTAATTAATTTGGGGTGGTGGACATGTGTAAGACTTTAAGACAATCCTGAAGCCATTTTTGACAATTCTGAATCCTCTCAGCCTCTGTGCCATAGTGCTTCCCCTCCTCCCCTGGGAACCAAGAACCTAACAGCTACACTCGCACGTACTCAGTTCCTGAACAATTACCCATATACGTATGCTTTGATTCGGTCCCCTGGGAAACGGGATCAAAATGACCTCTTACCTCATCTGATTTGGCAACAGCTCTCCAGTCAATTATTGGTAATAGCCCTTTCGAATAAGCCAATCAGAATAGTCAAAGAACAACCCCCCCTTGCTTCTGTGGCCCCTTTAAAAGTAGACTATACCAGCTATTCGAGGTCTCTCGGCTTCCCAAATGCTGAGGGACCCTGTCATGACAGAATTAATAAAATCCTCATGCTTTTGCATCGGCTGTGGTATGTGAGATGGTCTCTGGGGGCAACTCCTTCTCGGTGTTTGGACATTAGAGTCCAACACATGCTACAGGCGTGTGGGGTGGATATGGAGATACTAGGAGGTGAGCAGGATTGGGGTGCATGATGTGAAATTTCCAAAGAGTCAATGAAAAAATTCTGTAAAAGAAAGAGAAAAGAATGAACAGTTATTTTCCATCTAACAACAGGAAGACTCATTGGATAGAGAAAATTTTTCTTACAATTACTGAATAAAACAGCAAAAATTTGGGCTAGAGATATAATTCAGGTGTAGAGCATTTGCCTATCATGTGTGAGGCTCTAAGTGTGGTCCCCTCCCAAAAACGTGTGTTACTGTGTGAGAGAGGGTGTCTCATTATAGCTCAGACTGGCCTTGAACTTTTGACCCTTCAGTCCCAGCCTCCCTGGTGCTGGTACTGCAGGCTTGGGTCACCAAGTCCAGAAAAAAAAAACCTTGTGTATTAAAGCACAAAATTGTGAAAAGGGGAAATGGAAGCCAGAATAAAGTAAATCTTGATGCTCGCACTTCAGCCTTTCCACCTCTGAGGGAAATGGTGGTTTAATGAATGAGGAGAAAGTCCTTTTTAAATGTGTGTGTGTGTGTGTGTGTGTGTGTGTGTGTGTGTGTGTGTGATGGGGGTGCTTGTATGTCAGGACAAGGTGGAGGTCAGAAGACAACTCCCTTCTTTCCTCCACCTTGCTTTTGAGGCAGGGGCTCTCTTTTGTTGCATCTCTTGTGCTGCACACAGGTTAGTTGTCCCTGGAGCTTCTAGCTACTCTCCTGTCCCTTCGTCCCGTCTCACTATAGGAATGGTTTGGGTATAGATGAGTACTATCTTGTATCTGTTAATGGACTGTTATGCAGAATGTAGATTGAGTTCTTAAAGTTGGGTGTGGTGGTTCATGCCTGTAATCCCAGCACTGGAAAGGCAAATCAGAAGGATTTCTGCAGGTTCATGGTCAGCCTGGTTTACATAGTAAAACGAGGGGTGCACCCACACACTGAGACAATGGGGATGTTCTATCGGGAACTCACCAAGGCCAGCTGGCCTAGGTCTGAAAAAGCATGGGATAAATCCGGACTAGCTGAACATAGCGGACAATGAGGAATACTGAGAACTCAAGAACAATCGCAGTGGGTTTTTGATCCTACTGCACGTACTGGCTTTGTGGGAGCCTAGGCAGTTTGGATGCTCACCTTACGAGACCTGGATAGAGGTGGGCGGTCCTTGGGTTTCCCACAGGTCAGGGAACCCTGATTGCTCTTTGAGCAGATGAGGGAGTGGGACTTGATGGGGGGAGGGGGAGGGAAATGGGAAGCGGTTGTGGGGAGGAGGCAGAAATCCTTAATAAATAAATAAATAAAAAGTAACAACAACAAAAAAAAATTAGACACCAAAAAAAAAAAAAACCCACAGAATGCTTCAGTTCTGAAAAAAAAAACACAGTTTCACAGAAATTATTTTTTAGCTCTTATGTCATATGCAAAATCTTGGCTCCATCCTAAGATGCAAATAAAAGATTCTGATTTCAAAGTAACACGTGCCTTTAATAACTACAATATAGTGGATTTAGCCACTCAGAACTATTTAAAGTCAACCAATTTGCCCATTAATCATCATTACACTTACAATGAGAACGAGCAGAGAACCTTCCCGACCTTTCTCAGGTCAAACTTCAAATCATCCCTACAACTTCCAAACACTGAATTTTAAAAGGTGGTTTACAAATATATTCACACACTGTAGCCGGTTAATTAAAGCACACTTTAATTACTCCCTTATTCATTTGTCATTTTAACATTACCAAAGCAAATGTGAATGCTCATGTACTCCTATACAGCTTGGAGGGCATCCATCTCAGGAAGGCACTGTAGCCATTTATGTGTCTGGAGCTAGAAAAAGCATACAAGATGGAAGCCTGCTGGGAACTTTTAGAAGAAGAACAGAAGAGAAGGAGGAGGAGAAGGAGGAGGAGGAGGAGCAGGAAGGAAGAGGAGGAAGAGGAGGACCCTTTGTCCCAGTGAATATTCAGGGATGAACCCTCTGTAAACAAAACAAAACAAAACAAAACAAAACAAAAAAAACAAAGCAAGCAAGAAGTTTTAGAGCTCAACAGCAGAGCAAGAGGATGAGGTGCCACTCCGGACAGAGACAGGCTCAGCTGCTCAAGGCCATGAACTCAACACCCACACAAGTGGGCTATCCCTCTGCTCCCAATGACCCAAATTAAGAGTAGGCAAAAGGGTAAATAGCTACCTAACCAAGGAAAAGTAAATATGTACTTACCTAGTAACCCAACAATCTCATGCCTAGTTATCAGCCACAAAGAAATGAAGACATGTGTTTCTACAGATACTTGATTCCCACAATCAAGAAACATTATTCATAATGACCTAAAATTAGTAACAACTCAAAGTTTATCGACAAGAAAAAGTCAGGCGTGATGGCGCATGCTTGGATTTTTGTTTATTTTTTTCCTTATCCTTTCAAACCATTTTGTTTTTCTAACTTTCTTTTTATTCCCGTGTCTTTCACATCACACATCTCGATCCCATTCATTTCCTGTCCCTGCATGTGTGTCCTCTGCCCTTTCAGCCACCGCCCCCCCCCAATAAAATTTAAGAGAAAAAATAGAAGGGAAAACAACATCTTATCCTGGAAGCTGTAGTGTGACCCAGTGAGTCACGCAGTAAATAAACCCCTTTTCTATATATCTTTATTGGAAGTGTTCATTGCACAGAGTCTTTGGTCTGTTCCAAGGCCTCTGGTTCCTGCTACAATATCGATGCTGGGCCCTCACCGGGACTCCTCTTGGTTATTCTGCTAATGTCCTGTGTCAAGGAAACCCTGCAGTTTTGGGTCTGCAGGACCGGTCCCTTCACGTGCTCCAGCAGATCACAGGTGGGGTGGATATCGGAGTGGGCCAACCTATAATCCTGCTTCTGGCCTGGGTGGTTGCGGGGTTGGTCAGCCCACCAGCTCTCCCTTGTCTTCACCACCAGGGTGAGCTCTCCTGCATTGCCTTGGTGAGTTCACCCTTTACAGCCAAGAGCCAGGCGCAAGACCAGTTCTTCTGCTTTCATATCCTCAGGGTCAGATCTCCCACACCCACACCTCCAGGGCCAGCTCTACCGTGTTGCCCAGGCTTGGTGCAGGGGCCGCTCTCCTAAGGGCTGCAGCAGATGAGGGGCAGGGCTCCTCCAGCTCTTATGACCTCAGGGCCAGCTCTTCCAGCTGCCTAGGGCATTGATGGGGGTTGGGAGGGGACAGACACATGTCTCTCCTGCCTATGCTTCCACGTGACAGGTGAGTAATGGTGACAGCTCTTCCATGTTCACAGTATCAGGGCTGGCTCATCCCCAACCACTGTTGTGCTGCCTATGTGAGTAGCAGGGTCTGTTCTGAGCAGCAGATAGAGGGCAGGGACAGCTCTCCTACCTGCCTCGGGCATTGATGGGTGGGCATTGGGTGTGGAGGGTAGCATCTCTCCCCTGCCCATGGATTTCATACTCATAATCTCAGTGCATGGAGGACAGAAGCAGTTCAAGGTGGGTCTGAGGTCAGCTACATGTGGCCTGTCTCAAACAGGTTTTAAGGTGTGTGTGTGTGTGTGTGTGTGTGTGTGTGTGTGTGGTAGTAGTAGTAGGTGTGTATAGGCACTCATGGCTTAGAACACATGTGGAGGTCAGAGGACAACTTGCAGGAAGGAGTCAGTTCTCTCCTTCCATGTATGGGTTCCAGAAATCAAACTCAGTTCGTCAGGCTTGGTGGCAGGTGCTTGCCACCTAACGAGTCATCTTGTACCTAATGAGTCATTTGCAGTGCCCCACCCTCTTTTCAGATAGATCTTATTATTTTTATGTGGATGGGTGTTTTGCCTGTGTGTCAGTCTGTGTACCAAGTGTGAGCCCAATGCCTATGAAAGTCAGAAGAGGGTGTTGGATTCTCTGGATCAATGGAATTGGGGTTGGGAATGGTTGTGAGCCACAATGTGGGCACAGGGAGTCAAACCCTAGTCCTCTTCAAGAACAATTAGTGTTCTTAACCATTGAATCATCTTTCCAGCTCTTGCCCCTTTTTATTAAAGAGAGAATATAAATATATTTAGTACACGGCAAAAAACACAGCAGAAATGAGGATAACAGAGAAAAGCCTAGTTTTAAATGTCAGAAAATTTTAGTGTCAAGGAAAGCATAAATGATAGCAATGACAATAAAATTCTTTTTGGTGGTGGTGGTGATCTTATTCAGTAGCCTAGGCTGGGTTGAAACTCATATAGCTGAGGCTGGCCTCAAGCTCAAAGCATTGTCCCCCAAGTGCTGGGATGCAGGTCTGAAGCAAGCCTGGTCTGTGTAGTTTCAGAATAGCCCAGTTGTGATGGTTTGATAAGAACGGCGCCCACAGGTTTAGATATTGAAATGCTTGGTCACAAGGGAGTGGAACTCTTTGATAGGATTAGAAGGATTAAGGGGTGTGGCTTTTTTGGAGGAAGTGTGTCACTGGGGGTGAACTTTGAGATTTCAAAAACCCATTGCCAGGCCCAGTCTCTTTCTGCCTCTCTGCCTAAGGATCAAGATATAACTCTCAGCTACTACTCCAGCACTTGCTTGCATGCCACCATGCTCCCTGTCATGATGAAACTGTACGCCAGCCCCAATTAAAAGCTTCCTTTTATAGGAGTTGCCTTGGTCACAGTGTCTCTTCACAATAATAGAACAGTGACAAAGTCATACTTCATACAACAAAGCCTTGTCTCAAAAGGAAAAAAAGGAAAGTGGGTGTGGGAGCTAGGGATGTAGCATGCATAAAGTCCCGGGTTTGACCCCCAGCACCCCTTAAACCAGGTGTCATACCATGCCTCTGAAGAATAGAAGAGCGAGGTGGGGGTGGGTGGAGAGAAAGCAGGCCTGTGACCTGAACCCATTAAATATGATTGGGATTGTTGATTGAGAGTGCAGTCATGCACTGAGTGGATCCAGACTGCACAATGGCATGACCACCTGAAAGGCAAACTGGAAATTTCTTATAATATAAAATACAGGGCCTGGGGGCTAGAGAGATGGCTCAGAGGTTAAGAGCACTGATTGCTCTTCCGGAGGTCCTGAGTTCAATTCCCAGCAACCACATGGTGGCTCACAACCATCTGTAATGAGATCTGGTGCCCTCTTCTGGCTTGCAGGCATACATGGAGGCTGAACACTGTGTACATAATAAATAAATAAATCTTTAAAAAAAATACTGGGCCTGGAAAGATGGCTCAGGGGTTAAGAGCACTGATTGCTTTTCCAGAGGACCCAGGTTTGATCTTCAGCGCCAACACTGTGGCTCATAACCATCTGTAACTTCAGTCTCAGGGAATCCAGTGCCCTCTTCTGGCATCCAAGGGTACAGCATGCACATGATGCACAGACATAACAAAACACCTATAAGTACAAAATAATCAAAAAATCCAAACAATAATTTAAAAAGTAAAATAGATTTACTATATGATCCAGAAGTCTGACTTGTCACTCAGAAGAAATAAAATCATACTATGTGGTGGTGGTGGTACACCTTTAATCCCAGCACTCAGGAGGCAGAGGCAGGAGGATCTCTGTGAGTTCGAGGCCAGCTTGGTCTACAGAGTGAGTTCCAGGACAGCCAGGACTGCTACACAGAGAAACTCTGTCTCGAAAAACAAACAAAAAAAAAAGCAAAGAAATAAAATCATTTAATAACACAACGCAAAAGTCTGCATATGGATACCTGATGTAAGAAATCTTTTTGTATAGGTATTGATTTTATTGCTTAATTAATAAAGAAACTGCTTTGTCTTGTGATAGGGCAGAGTAGAACTAGGTGGGAAACCTAAACTGAATGCTGGGAGAAAGAAGGCGGAGTCACTGAGAAGCCATGGAGCCACTGCCAGACACATGCTGGAACCTTGCTGATAGGCCACGAGCCTCGTGGTAAAATATAAAATAATAGAAATGGTTTAATTTAAGATGTAAGAGCTAGCTAGAAATACGCTAGAGTCATTGGCCAAACAGTATTGCTATTAATATAGTTTCAGAGTGATTATTTCATGGTCTGGGCAGTCAGGAACAAACAAGCGGCCTCTGACAACAGATACCAGAATTGAGGAAACAATAATTAGGAAGAAGATAACTAGAATTTTCAAGTTCTGGAAAAATCCGAAGTCAAGAAAGGATAAGATATGAAAATAAAATGTCATCAAGAATGAGAGTCCTAGGAATCTGTAGTTGTCAGGTGAGTCTTCATCGCATCTGAATTTCCCTCGTAAAATGCTAGGGAAGGTCAGACAGGTTGAATTCACAGAAGTGGGAATGGCTCCTATTTCTGGCAGCTGAGCAGAAAGATGTCCCCTCTTGTGGTTGAATGTAAAATGTTCCCACAAGAACACTGTGTTTGACTACAGGTCTCAGCTGGTATTCATTTGGGAAGTTTTGGACCCTTTGGGAAGATGACCTACCTAGCCAAAGAGAGTCTCAGGAGGTAGGTCTGGTGATATTGGCTTCTGGTTCAAACTAGTGCTCTCTGCTTCCTGAACCACCAAGAGAAAGCAACATGGCACAGGCCCACAGACACAGATGAGCCTTCCTTAGCTTCTGTCTATTGCTGTGAAGAGACACTATGACCACAGCAACTCTTATAAAGGAAAACATTTAACGGGTGTTGGCTTACAGTCTCAAAAGTTTAGTCCATTATCATCATAATGAGAAGCATGATAGGGGCAGGCAGGTATAGTGCTGGAGAAGGAGCTGAGATCTTGATCCCCAGGCAACAGGAAGTGAACTGTGTACCACACTAAGTGTAGCTTGAGCAAATGAGTCCCCAAAGTCCACCCCCACAGTGACACACTCTCTCCAACAAGGCCACACTCACTCCAACAAAGCCACACTTCCTAATAGTGTTACTCCCTATGAAGGGAATTTTCTTTCAAACCACCACATTCCACTTCCTGGCCTCCAAAGGCTTGTAGCCATATCATGAGGCAAAATTGCATTCAGTCCAGCTTCAAATGTCCCCATATCTATAAAAGTCTCAAAGTTATTTAAAAGTCTAAAGTTCAAAGTTTCTTCTGAGATTCATTCAATCTCTTAACTGTTATCCCCTGTAAAATCGAAAAGCAGACTGCATACTTCCAACATATACTGACACAGGATATACATTAACATTCCAAAATGTAGGGAAGGGAACATAGTGAGGAAATATGGGACCAAAGCAAGTTTAAAAAACAGCTGAGAAAACTCCAAACTGGTGTGGGAAGTATATTTGCTGCTTTTACTGGTTAGTGAATAAAGAAGCTGCTTCGGCCTATGACAGGGTAGAATAGAGCAAGGAGAGAATTATAAGCAGAAATAAAGGATAAAATAAGGTGGAGTCAGGAAGACGCCATGTAGCTGCTGAAGGAGACTGTCACCCTGGAACCTTACTGGTAAACCATGAGCCTCAGGGTAAAATACGAAATAATAGGAATGGGTTAATTTAAGATGTAAGAGTTAGTTAATAAGAAACCTAAGCTATTGGCCAAGTGGTGGTGTTGTAATTTTATAGTTTCTGTGTTATTATTCCAGTCTGGGCAGCCGGGAAACAAACAAGCAGTCTCTGCCTACACCAAACTTAATATCTCCATATCTGATGTCAAAATGCTCTTGGGTTCTCCAACTCTTTTCAACTTTGTTGACTACAACTTACTTCTTTCCAATTCCACTCCCTGTTAGCCAGCTCTCCTGGGCAGGTATCCCGTGGCTCTGGCATCTCCAACATCTTGGGATCTCCAAGGCAATCCAGGCTTCACCTGCACAACATCAGGCAGTGGTCTCTGTAGGCCTCCATTCAAGGACACCTCTGACACATCCCTAGCCTCAGCAGCTTTCCTTAGCCATGGAGGGCAAATTCCATAACCTCCTTCTTCTGTCCTTGACTCTAAAACCAGAACCATGTGACTGAAGCTGCCAAGTTCTGCTGCTTGCTGGGGCCTGAGCATGGCCCTCTCAGCCAATTGCATCCTCACCAGCTTTCTGTTCCCAACCGTTTCCTTTACTGTCTCAGTCTGGCTGTCCTGAAACTGGATCTGTAGACCAGGCTGGCCTCAAACTCTGCCTTTGGAGTGCTGGAATTAAAGACATGCACCACCATACCTGGCTCTGAGTTTCTCTTTAATTCCCTTCACAAATTGGAAATTTAGCTGGGTGGGATCTTGTCCTGAGATCACCACTACCTTTATTTCATTTCTTATCTGTTTACCTCCTTAAATACCGGATTTAACTCCATTCCACTTCCTTTTCTCCTCAAATTTTTCTACATCTTGTATTTTTCCTTGCTCAGATTGCTCCTTTTAATTATAAATCTTCATTAATATTAACACTAATAACCATACAGCAGTCTATACTAGGCTGTTGTGAGATTACTTCTGCTAACAGAATTAATCCAAAAATTCTTCAATTTAGCCTCAGGCAGGTTTTTCAGACAGGGGCAAAAATCACATTCTTCATGAAATATCACAAGAACCATCTCTAGGCCACAAATCAATATTCTTCTCCTTTGAAACCTCTTGATCCAGGTCCCCACAGTTCAAATCTTCCATGCTCTTACTAATATGGCCCATTAAGCAGTGCTTAAAGTATTCCACTGCTGTTGTAACCCAAAGTATTAAAGTCCAAATTCCTCCAAACAAAAACATGGTCAAGCCTATCACAGCAATACCCTGGTACCAACTCTGAGAGATCTGCATATCACAAGAATGATCTCTAGACAACATTCTAAAATCCTTCTCCTCTGAAACCTCTTACAGTTCATCAAATCACACTCAACAGCACTGACTTCCATGCTCCTACTAGGATGGCCTATTAAGCAGCACTTAAAGCATTCCACTGCTTTTCAAATCCAGAGTCCCAAGGTCCATATATTCCTTCAAACAAAAGCACGGTCAAGTGAATGGGGCCAACTCTGGTGACTGGTGGTTTCCAGAGAGGAGACAAAGAGTAGGTAAGGGAGGATTGAGTCAGGCGATTGGTCTGGAGATTCTTGCAGCTTGACTCACTGGAGGCCAGAGTGCTGTTGCTGCTGCTGCTTCTTCTTCTTCTTCTTCTTCTTCTTCTTCTTCTTCTTCTTCTTCTTCTTCTTCTTCTTTTCTCCTTCTCCTCCTCCTCCTCCTCCTCCTCCTCCTCCTCCTCCTCCTTTTCCTCCTTCTCCTCCTTCTCCTTCTCCTTCTTCTTTTTCTTTTTCTTCCAGAATTCAGTAAGCAAGGATGGATTCATTTATTTCAAAACATAGATCATATCATTTTTGTTCCCAGACACGTGTTTAACTTCCTCTTGTGTATCTTTTAATCATCACTGATAAACCATGACAGAACAGAGTTATTTTTTACAGTCATTTTTACTCACCAACTCATAACCCAACTTTTAAGAATCTAGAGGCATATGACAGCCTGTTCTCAGGTTGGCAGTTCCTGTAGCTTCAAATATGCTAGAAACAAATCTCCAAGCCAGCCTGGGCTGATGTATTGCTGTGCCCTGAGCAGTGTATTATCAACTCTTAATGGTCAGAGTGCCAAGTGGCCCAAGAAAAGTCACCAGGCCAAAGCTGCTGCAGTTATTATTCAATTTCTGGCATAATACAATGTTTATACTTTATATCCTTATAGTATTTATTTATATATCTGATCCTGACATTGTTTCATTCCTTGGTCATACGACACTTCAGTGGCTCTGCATAAGCTAACTTTTCTACGAAAGGGAGGTCCTGGTACCTCTTTATTTTATCATCTTTCCATACCATTCTTTGCTTGTCAATATAAGACCCTGTGTAGGGCAGAGGTAACTCCAGCTCCTCTAACGTTGTGGCTGTATATGCCACATAATCGCCGGAGTGTATAGTAGGAAGAGAGTTGTACTTTGTTCTTATTATCTTGTTCCTGATTAAATACATGGGCAGATGGCCCAAGATTATCTCAGAGCCTCATAAAGAGACCTCAGAACCTTCAAGGCATAAGGAAGACTTTCAGATAGATAAGGCTATCTATCTCCCTAAAAACAGGAGGGGTAATATGCTCAGGACATTCCTGGGGAAGCTTAGAAGCAGTACTCCTGAGAGAAGGCATAAATGGTTCATAAGAAATTTTCTATCAAGCCAATATCCCAAATTTGTACAAATATTGAAAGTCCCCTAAGCATGCAGCAAGCAGAGATCACAACCAAAAGTGAACAGCAGTGATCAGGCAATTCAGCTGTGATGGATCTTTGTCAAGAAGCTGTTCTGGCCAGGCAGTGGTGGCGCATGCCTTTAATCCCAGCACTCGGGAGGCAGAGGCAGGCAGATCTCTGTGAGTTCGAGGCCAGCCTGGTCTACAAGAGCTAGTTCCAGGACAGGAACCAAAAGCTACGGAGAAACCCTGTCTCGAAAATCAAAAAAAAAAAAAGAAGCTGTTCTGGCTCTATGACTTTTGCTGTTCCCATCAGATATGGCTGTGCCAGTCAAGCCTACTACAGCAAGACCTCAGTCCCTGGTACCAACTCTGTCTTAGAGTTTCTATTGCTGTGAAGAGACAGCTCTTATAAAGGGGAATATTTCATTGGAACTGGCGTGCAGTCTCCTAGGTCTGTCCATTATCATCATGGTGGGAAGCATGGCAGTGTGCTGGCAGACATGGTGCTGGAGAAGGAGCTGATTTCTACATCTTGATTCTCAGGCAACAGGAAGTGAACTCTGTTACTGGGTGTAGTTTGAGCAAAGGAGACCTCAAGGCCCACCCCCACAGTGACACACTTCCTCCAACAAGGCCACACCTACTCCAACAAAGCCACACCTTCTAATAGTGCCACTCCCTATGGGGGCCATTTTCTTTCGAACCTCCACACTCCTCACACACCTTCTGTAAGTAACCTCAATATAACTCACTGGGTCTGCAAGTTGCACTTCGGTGATACTTTCTTTGGTCTGTCATGGGTGCCCTATCTGGGGTGAGAGAGCATGTGTTGTGTCTCCCCAGGAAACGTCTGGTCACATAACACCTCATACAGGTGAAGAGTCTTTCTCTACCTTTGTGTCTTACCTGAACTTATCTTGGCTTCACAGTCCCTAAGATGCAAACTCATTGAGTTGGATTACGACTTCCCTGTCGTACAGGACATCCTTCTGAACAGTGAGCCAAAAGAATGTTGCTCTGGCAGGTGTTTGGTCACCAGGACATGAAAATAAGCGATGTACTTCCCGAGGGGGCTGCCAAATGCAGCCTGCACTGTGCAGCTTAACTACTGAATACAAGACTGAGACACAAAGGAAAATGAGTTTAAGAATAAAAGAAAGAGCTGGACAGGCTCTGAGAGGAGGCAGCAGTCAAGTCTTGCAGAGGACTTAGGAGCAGTTCTGAGCACCCACATGGCAGTTCCTGGAAATCTGATCTCCCCTTCTGAGTGTCAGGGGCACCGGAATTTACGTGGTCTGTAAACACATATGCAGGTAACACAACAAAAAATAAAAATTAAAAAATCTTAACTGACCCGTCCAGCAGGTCCAGTTATTCCAGACTCCTGAAGGAGCACTACCTGAAAGAATCATGGGCAGGAGGGAGACCAAGCAAAGTTCTTGTCAAGGTCTTCGTTTATTGAAGCAAGCTTTTGTCTTAAGTAGTCCTCCAGTGAGGAACTCGGGAGGGGGAAGGGGGAAAGGAAGGAGGGACATCAACTGATGACTGAGCCTCCGGGGATCATTGTCACACAGTGAACATGTGTATCTGGGTGTGCACTACACATGGGCCAGTGTCCTCAGAGGCCAGAAGAGAGTGTTGGATCCCTTGTCCCAGGTGGTTGTGAGTCTTCTGGCATAGGTCCCCAGGAAGAGGAAATGCTCGCACCTGCTGAGCCATCTTGCCTGCTCTTGTATTTTTCTATCTCTATGTGCCCAGAGTTGCATAAAAATGTCATGGTCCAAAAGAAGTCGCAAGTAGAAAATGTTTAAGAAATTGTGATATAAACTACTGTTTTTATATATTTATTTTGTATTCTGTAACCTTACTGAAATAATTTACCAGTTCTAATAGTGTTCTGTTCTTGTTTTTGGTTTTGGGAAGGGGGACCCGAGGGAGCCCTGCCTGTGTAAAGAACAGATAAAGCCTTGAGTGCGTGTGTATTGTAGTCGTAGGCACCAGCATGTCAAAGGACCCAATGCCTCAGTTCCACGGGAATAGACCCACTTCCCTCCGCCCCACCAGCCCAGGGAGCTCCAGGGTAGTGATATTTTGTTTGTGTTTTAACAAATAAAGCTTGCCTGAAGGTCAGCTGGCAGAGCTAAACCACTAGAGTCCAGGTGGTGGTGACTCACACCTTTAATCCCAGTCCTTGGGAGTCCTAGGTCTTTAATCTCAGCACTAGGGAGGTGGAGACAGGAAGGGGTATGATTGGGTGGAGAGAGGACTATAAGGTGTGAGGAGACAGGAGCTCAAATGCAGTCTGAGGAAGCATCTGAGGACAGAATTGCCCCTTTGGTCTGAGCATTGGTAGAGATAAAAGGTCTCTCTAGTGGTTGGCCGCTCTGCTTCTCTGATTCTTCAGCTTTCACGTCTGATAACTGACTTCAGCTTATTCTTATTAAGAACAAGTAGAAACCAGGTGGTAGGGATGCATGCCTTTAATCCCAGAACTCGGGAGTCAGAAGCAGGCAGATCTCTGTGACCTCGAGGCCAGCCTGGTCTACAAGAGCTAGTTCTAGGAGAGGCTCTGAAAGCTACAGAGAGCCAGGCGGTGGTGGTGCAGGCCTTTAATCCCAGCACTCGGGAGGCAGAGGTAAGTGGATCTTTGTGAGTTCGAGGCCAGTTCCAGAAGAAGGGGAGGAGAATGAAGGCAAAGCCCAATCCCTGCAAGTAGTCCTCTGACTTTCACACATATGCTATAGCATGTGAGCACGTGCAGCAAGTCTTAGTCAGGGTTTCTGTTTTCGTGAAGAGACACTATGACCACAGCAATCCTTAGAAATGAAAATATTTAATTGAGCGGGTGGCTTACAGTTCAGAGGTTCAGTCCATTATCATCATGGTGGGGAGTATGAATGCATGCAGGCAGACATGATGCTGGCTACATCTTGATCAGAAGGCAACAGAAAGGGACTGACTCACTGGCATGGCTTGAGCATATATTAGACCTCAAATGTGGTTTCCACAGTGACACCCTTCTTCCACCAAGGCCACACCCACTCCAACAACAGTGCCACCTCCTAATAGTGCCACTCCCTTTGGGAGCCATTTTCTTTCAAACCACCACATACACATATCCCCACACAAATACAATGTAAAAAAAAATGAACAAAATAGGTATGTAAAGGAAGAAAGACCAGGAGTTCAAGGCCAGCATCAGCTACATAACAAATAGAAGAGCCTGGAAACTGGGGAGGTAGTTCAGTGAGTAAGAGTGCTTGGGTGTGTTTTATATGTGTGGTATGTGTATGGTGCACACACATACCCTATGAGCCATCTTACTACCCACTTCCTGTGCCAGCACTCTTTTTAGTTTATATTTCAAGGCAGGATCTCACCAAGTTGTCTAGACTGGCCTTCAACTCGCTCTGTAGTCCAGACTTGCCTTGAACTTGCATTCCTTCTGCCTCTGCCTCTGCCTCTTGAGGAGCTAGAATTACACACGGTGCCACCTGTTGTAGTAGTCTTCTGAACTACAGTGAGTTGCTTCTAGAGTCTTAGCTCTGTGTGGGAAACACTCCAGGGTCAATGCTTGTGGTCATCGTGGTGACCTTGTCCCTGGCAGGTATTCTGTAGACTATAAGAGGAAGTAGTGACGTGGAAGCGTGCTTACTGCATTTCCCTCTGTTAACGATGGTGGGGGAAAGAGAGAGGACAGGTCTGATAGATATGTGGAATGCACATATGATAATTGCACATAACAATGTTAAACTAGAAGCTATTTAACATCATGTGAGCATTGGAGCCCTGTTTTTCTTTGTCCCCATATAGGTGTAAGTACTGCTACTTGTAGGCATCCCATAGCTTGTGGCTGGTATGGGAAGTCCTCCTGTATATGTGTTGCTTTCATTGGTTAATGAATAAAGAAGATGCTTTTGGCCAATGGCTTAGCCGAATATAGCCAGGCTGGAAAAGATATAGAGAGAGAGTAGGCAGAGTCAATGAGAAGCCATGTAGCCACAGGGACAGGGGCCTGCGCTGGAGCTTGCCAAAACTTTGCCAGTAGGCCATGACCTCGTGGAGATGCACAGATTAATGGAGAAGGGTTAGTTTAGGATATAAGAGTAAGCCAAAAATACGCTTAAGCTATTGGCCAAAGAGTATTACAAATAAAATAGTTTCAGAGTGATTATTTTGTGGTCCGGGCAGCCGGGAAGGAACAAGCAGCCTCCCCCAAGAGGTGGCTTCTGAAGATTGGATGAGTCATAAAATGATCTCCGAGTAAAGAGAAGACCAAGGCTTTTGAGACCTTGGGTTGTCATAACAGTCATGTAAAGTAAAGTGGCAGACTCAGTCTACACATAGGTTCTGTTGGGAAAATTCCAAGCAAACTTCAGGTGACTGTGTGGTTTTGTGTGACCTGTATACGTAGTGGGGACCACTGGGTGAATATTAGGAGGCCCTAAGGGTGCCTGAGAGTGTGCTAGCCGTAATGGAGGCAGCTAGTAAACTGGTCACGGGAAGGTGAGAGAAAACAAAAAATGGTGGCTGAAGAGTAGCAAAGCCTCTGTTGTGTGTTCAGAGGAACCGCCCACAAGATAGCTACTCACTCATGAGTCTGGAGATTATGGGAAAAACTGAAGATAGAGATGCCAGGCAACAGCAAGGGCACACTGGCAAAAGCTGAAATCTAGTGTAAGAGCGAAGGTTGTGGCCTGTCTGTGTGGGAGGGGGAATGTTGCGGCCAGCGCAGCCTGGAGAGCCAAGACTGGCGGGTGGGTGGGGTGGGTGGGGTGTCGGGATTAGGATTGAGACACAGAGGCTTCTTTTCAGGTGGTAGAACAGCAACCTTTATTTTGCCCAGCAACCTTTTATACCTCTACTCCTTCTGTGGAGACCCACCGGCCAGAAAGAACACAAACATCCTTGTCAATTACAGACCACAAGGAAGTTCCCCTGCCGGTCAGGGGGAGTGAGGGCAGCTGGATCACAACAGTGGAATCCACAGATTGAGACTGAGGTAGAGGGTGAGGAAGAGGTTAAATGGACCTTTGCATTATGATGTAAAAGCTAGAGGCTCAGAAAGAATGTCCATGTCTGGGGTGGTTAGCCTCAGCGACAGCCAGACTGTTGTTCTCCTGAGCGACAACCAGACTGATGGTCTACACACCTCACTGAGCTCCCCAGAGCTTGTGCGAAATTAATGGATGTGGAAGCCAAATTCAGGGAGATACATAAAGAGAATGTGCCTATCTTGATACTCATACTATGAGACGTGGGGACAGATGGCATCCCGCTTAATGGGTGTCTTATTCAGTGTTCTACTGTGAAGAGACACCATGACCATGGCAACTCTTATAAAGGAAAACAGTTAATTGGGGCTGGCTTACAGTTCAGAGGTTCAGTCCATTGCCAGCATAGCAGGAAGCATGGTGACTTGCGGTGACGGTGCTGGAAAAGAAGCTGAGAATGCTTCATGTGGATCTGTTGGATCCAAAGGTCACGCAACAATGGGGGACAGACCACCAAAGTCTGTTAAACCAGAAGCTAACTTTATTCCAAAAAAAAAAAAATAGAAGAAAAAATCACCATGGGGCACACAAAGCTTATCAGCTACAGCTGTGACCACAGCCAGAGATCGGGTTTCTGAAATTGTAGCAATGGGGACTGATTTGGGGCCTCTTCTTATGGTAAAATCAAACTCCAGGTGTGGGTCAAAGAGCATTTACAAGCTTGAGGTCAGGCTTAAAGTCACATTGCATTTTAAGGTTTACAGCTTTTGGTTATAGGATGTTAACTTACGATGTTTGCGAAAGCCTGTGGCTCACACAGCTGCTTTTTCACTGTTCCTGAAAGCATGCAAGGCAGAGAGTAGAGTCACATGGGGGCCAGTTAAAAATTAAGGGAATACAAGCAGAGGGTCCCACAGAGGCAACAGTTAGAAGCTAACCTTTGTCCCCATTACCTGCCTAGCTGGAAAGCTAGGAGGCAGGAAACAATCGTCAAAAGTTTACCTCTGTACACAGTGGCTGCCAGGAAGTCTGCTTTTTTTTTTTCTTCCAAAATGTGTTTGGGCTTACAATTTTATATCTCTATATTCTTGGACTGGGCCCTTTATTTCTATGTTCCATCCCTGGACTCTGCAGGTTCGCAGGCAGCAGGATGAGAAAGACTCTGGGCTTGGTACATGCTTCCAGTGACGTATTTCCTCTGACAAGGCCACACCTCCTAATCCTTTCAAATAGTGCTACCCCTGGTGACCAAGCATTCCTATATAGGAGCCTATGGGGCCATTCTTCTTCGTACCACCACAATGGATAGAGCTATTAGGCTGAAATCCATCAAAACTCACGGAGGCAGGCAGTGACTGTAAGGAAGCATGGGGACATTGCTAGTATATCTGGTTGTCACTGTTAGGCACATTTGGCTCTACACGGGCAACATCCCCGTGCTGGGGGGTGGCAGTGCATGCTTATCTACGGAGAAGTTACAGTCATATTTAAGGGAATTTGATATGAAATATGCAAGGTGTGAGAGACAGTGTCTTACATCTGACTCTCCTGACTGCAGCGGCTCTGGTCTATCTTACTTAAAACGTCCTGACTGTGTGAGACTCTGGTATTGTGCTGTTTCCTGTGGTGTAGCAACAGGCTTAAAGAACAGCTTGATCACAGATTTAGGGGAGAGGGAACCAGAGGAATGAGACCAAAGGCAGAGGCGTGCTTGCTGAGAATGGAAAAGAGAGAGGCCCATCAAGGCGCACACAAATGCCTTTAATTTCAGCACTTAGTAGGCAGAGGCAGGAAGAGCTCTGTAGAACCTTGGCCAGCTTGATCTACATACCATTTCTAGGCCAGTCAGGGCTACATAGTGAGACCCTGTCTCAAAAAGGAAGAGAGAAAGAAAAGAAGGAAGGAAGGGAGGGAGAGAAGGAGAGAGGGAAGGATGGAGGAAGGGAAGAAATCAGCTGGAGAGTTTGCTCAGCAGCTTAGAGTGTTAGATCTGTAGTGTAAAAAGACAGAAAGCAGAGAGATCAAGTCTGACCTTCAATAAATGAGACTGTACTTATTAGCACAGCAAGGAGCAGCCTCTCTCCTGAGGGAAACTGAGGGGTCTGCCAGGGGAAAAAAAGCTGTGACGCAAGAGGGACTTAGAAATGAGGAACTTGCTGCTGCCTTGGGCTCTGTGTGGCTCTGTAATCTCTCCTTCCTGGAATTGTCTGCCTTCAGCAAGATAGATTATTTGGGAGATAGGTTGTCTCCACAAACATTCCTTTCTGTGTGAATTCATAACAGCTTGGCTAAGTCAGATGTGATCACACAGGAATCCCATTTTTATACCAAGGCATTCTATCAAAGGGCACTGATAGCTCTTGCAGAGGATCCAGGTTCAATTCCCAGCCATATGGTGGCTCACAATTGTCTGTAACTTAAGTTTTGGAGGATCTGAAGTCTGTTTGTTTGTTTTGCTTTTGTTTTTGTTTTTTTTTTTTTTTGGTCTCTGCAGGTACCAGGTACTCACATGGTACATATATACATACATACACATAAAATAAAATGTAATAATAATAATAATTTCTCCTGCGCTGGATATGGTGTTGCATGCTTGTAACCCATGCGGCTGGGAGGATCACAAGTTCAAGGTTATTCACTGGCTACATAGCAGGTTTGATGCAACACTGAGATACCTAAGATCCTGTCTTAAAACAAGGCTCTGAGAAACAAATGAAAATCAACTTGGTGTCAAAGTGAAGAGGGAGACAAAGCCAAGTGCTGTACTTTCTTAAACAGCTCCCCGAGGAGAAGCAGTTCCAGCCACTTCCAAGAAGGAAGAGCCTACTATCTGAACTCTGGAAAGAACACCTGGCCCAAGTAAGTGCCACCAAGAAGCAAGTCTTCCAAATCGTAAGAGACACCAGGGCCAGTGAGCTGGTTCAGTAGGTAAAGGTGACCTGAGTACAAACCCCGGGTCCCACATCGCGCAGGGGATGAACTGACTCCAACAAGTTGTCCTCCAACTTCTACATGTGTGCTGTGCTAGCTCCATGCACATACACGGATGAATATAATAAAAATAAACTTTGAATAAAAAGAGAGAGAAACCATAAACACATATTAATACATAGCTTGTCTTGGAAAGGAGTAACATGGCAATCTGTCCCATTGTGTACAGGGGAAGTTGGTCAACCTAATAAGACTGTAGAACTCATCCCCTGCTCCTTCCTTGCACAATGGCGCCTCATCCAATGTTATGATCTTGTTTTTTAAGATCCTAAGGCACACTAAGACCCCAGTGAGATGGAAGCAAGGCGATGTCACCTGTGAGCAGAAGCCAGGACAGCTCCTGAAGGGCTTTGACCTGAAAGGCTTCAGTCCAGTTTGCATTCTTATATTGTACTCTAAAGCCACAAGGTGTGGTGAACAATCTAGTGGGACTTTCAGAAGCCTATGTGGCAGTCAGCAGGTTGTTAAGGGCAACGGCTCACTGTTTCAGTGGTGTCTCCAGGTCATCCTGCTCCAGGTAGCGAGTGAAGCCATGCTTGGCCGTAGGTAGTACAGGCAGGGTTTTAAGTAATCACTAAATAAATCAATAAATCGGTGTCTATATTTTCCTTCTTATTCTACTTTAATCCAAGTAAAACCATGGGCATATACCCTATATCATGAGGTTCTCTATGGATCTGTGACCAACATGGCTGGCTTTGCCTACCCTGTAACTGGACAGTACAATGTACTTGGGGTTGGTTGTACATCCCCACATTTTTTTTCTTAAAGACAAGTTGCCTTGTATCCTAAGCAGCTGGACAGTGAAGACACTGCATTCCCCATGGAAGAAAGCTTCTTGGTGGTTCTATCCATTACCTGTATTTTCTCCCAACTCTCAATAATAGACGTAGAAATAGGAGTGTCTGCTCAAGTATCAAATACCATAATGACTTTAAATAACACCAACGAGCAGTATCTCTCAGAACAGAACAGAGCTACCTGTGCTGCTTACTTTACTTACCACTGTGGCAGAATGCCTGGCTGAAGGCAACTAAAGGAGGGGAAAGTTTGTTTTGGCTGCAGTTTTAGGGTACTAATTATGAGAAGGCCTGTTGCAGGGGTGTGAGGCGGTGGTGTGAGGTAGCGGCCACATGGTGTCTTCAGTCAGCTGGCAGAGCCAGAGAATTCTGGTCCAGATTCGGAATGAGCCTGTCTTCCCCTGCCAACCCTCTCTGGAAACACCCTCACAGCCTCAGAGCATCATTTCCTAGGAGATTCTGAATCGGGTCCTCAGCAGCCTGACACCCAAGCACATCTTTTTGTTTTATTTTTTATTTATTTATTGTTGGGGACTGTCAACCCCCAGACCCTGAATTCCTGTGACCCCTGCCTGCTGGAGTACACACTTGTTTTCCTGTGCTTGCAGCTGCTCTGAGCAAACAACTTGTTTTGCATCTGAGCATGAGACCCTCAGGAGTTCCTGATGGCAGGGGAGTGGTTTCTGGTGGGCTTGCAACAGAGAGGTAGGGTGTGGCCATTAGTCAAGGAGACCCTATATAAGCTGCCTTGGAACACAATAAAGAGAGCATTCTTGGGGCATTCTTGGCATTACCCATGTCTGTGTATGTGTATGTGTTTCAGTCTCCAGCCCCTTACCCAAATGGCAAACTTTACGGTAGTGCAATGTGTAGAGCAGGCGCTGTGCTACAATTTTTTTTTTTCAGATAGGGTCTCACTATATGGCTGGCTTGGAACTCATAGAGATCTGCCTGCCTCTGCCTCCCAAGTGCTGGTATTAAAGATGTGCACCACCATGGCTGGCTTAAACACGATTCTTTTAAATAGTAGCGTTAGGTATATTTCTTAAGAAGAGCCTCTCTATCAACATAAATAATTCCAATCAGACCAAATTAGACCGAATAAAAGATGTCCACATTTAATGCAGAGCTCCCCAGTGGTCCAGAGAGCATGGAGGGAAAGAGAGCAGGGGAGACCATGCAAAACCCGGAGATCACGTGTTCCTTTTCTGGGCAGTGGTCTAAAAACCTGTGGGAGTGGTCCTGACCCTCCCTGGGGAGGGGTCAGCACTTGCTGGCTTTCCCAAAGGTGGAGTCCGGATCAAGGCAACTCCCAGGGGAAGGGGCTTAGGATGGATGCCAGGGGCTGGGGTAATGCTTCCAATCAAGTAGCATTTCACCCTGGTCCTCAAAAGTTGAGGTGGGGGAGGGACAGCTGAAAAGATTGCTCAATGGTTAAGAGCACTGACTGCTCCTCTAGAGGACCCAAGTTTGATCCTGAGCACCCACATGGTGGCTAACAACCATCTGTAATTTCAGTGTCCAGGATCCAATGTCCTCTTCTGGCCTCTGCAGGTTCTGCACACATGTGGCACACAGACATACATACAAGCAAAATATCCATACACATAAAATAAAAATAAAAAAAAAATCTCAAAAAGAGAGCTCATGGACATCTCATAATACATTTAATCTGCAAGAGTCTCCCACAGCTGAACAACTTCAATGCTATGCAGAAATCCTAAGTCCAAGCTCTTTTTTACAGCCCCCTGGGATCCACTATCAAATAAGACCATAAATGTCGGGTGGTGGTGGTGCATGCCTTTAATCCCAGCACGTGGGAGGCAGAGGCAGGCAGTTCAGTGAGTTTGAGGCCAGCCTGATCTACAAGGTGAGTTCCAGGACAGCCAGGGCTGTTATATAGAGAAACCCTGTCTCGAATAAACCAAATAAATAAATAAATACATACATAAGTAACACGCTTTGATTATGAAATAGGTGGAGTGAACATTTTCATTTCAGTAGAGCAAGGAAAGATAAAGCCAAAACAAGATGAAATCACAGCCAGACAACCCTAACTTTAACCCCAACCCCTAAGAGCAATCCTAAAGCTCCATGCCTGCTATCCGGGACTCCCCATAAACGTCCTTGATGGGGGGAGAGTCTTCTGTTTTGTGTTAATTTCATTGGTTAAATAAAGAGACTGCCTTGGCCCTTTAATAGGACATAAAATTAGGTAGGCGGAGTAAACAGAACAGAATGCTGGGAGAAAGAAGCTGAGTCAGTCGCCAAGCCACCTCGTGGGCTACACAGATTATTAGAAATGGGTTAGCTCAATATGTAAGAGCTAGCCAATAAGAGGCTGGAACTAATGGGCCAGGCAGTGTTTAAAAGAATACAGTTTCTGTGTAATTATTTCGGGTAAAGCTAGCCCGGTGGCGGGAAGCACCCTGCTGTTCCTATTTACAACAGAAATTATTTCAGGGCATAAGCTAGCCATGTGGGCGGCCGGGTGCGGGGGACGCAGCCCTGCTGCTCCTATTACAACACGTCCTCTGGGCTCTAGCGGTCTTGGATGGCCCCTCCCTTTCAGTTCTTCTGCCTGGAGCCTCTCTCTTAGGCTGGCACCTCTCTAGGTCTGCAGGCTCCTTCAAGGATGCCCAACAGCCCTGGCAGTGCCAACATCCGCTGCAACTCGAGTCCACTTTCAGAGCTTCATACAGCGGGTCTCAGCAATTCCATTCTTCCTCGTCGGGAATGTGACCCTGTCAAACATAGTCAGGCTTCAGTGGCTTGCCGGAACCTCTCTGCAAGGCTCGGTGACCTGTGACTCTTGAATTTTGCATGGCTCCTGACCACATGGACAATACTATCAAGTACTGTTGCCAACTGGAGGTATAGTCTGGCTTAGCCTGGAAAATTGCTTCCTTAGGAGGCTCTTTTGTTTTCTTTTTAAGTCAGGGAACTCTTTCGTCAGCATTCTTAGTTCAGGTTCTCTCTTTTTAGATTAATTTGCATTTCCACAAGTGTCATGGGTGGGTTGCAGATCTCAGGGCTCCTTTGCTGTTTGCCCAGTGTGTAGCTCAAGGTCTCTCCTTGATGGTGCTAAGATCTTCCACAAGCCTAGCTGCTCCTCTGCACTCTCTCTGTCTTGGAACTTGGCCGGACTCCTTTCCTCACCAAAGTGAGGTTTCCATTCTTCGGCACTATAAATCTGATGAGTGGCAGCCAGCAATAGCCGCGCCACGTCCTGCATATTCTGCAGTCTTGAAACTCTTTTGACCAAACAACTTCGTCTATGACTTTTTAATTTAGCCTCATTCAAATTTTCAGGATGTGGGAAGAATACAGCCTGATTTGGGGGCGGGGGAGGGGCAGAATAGAACACAGAGCGCCTCTAGAGGAGTCTCTTCTTTGAAACCTCGAGAGCAAAACCTCAACTTGTTTACAATTCCGTCAGCCCTCTGTGCTCCCAAGCCACCCTTTAAACCCTGTTGTCAGCATTCTAGGTTTGCTCTTGCCTGACTTCTGAATCCCACCTATAAACCAGCTCCAAAGGCCAGCTCTGAATGGTAAGGCTTACCACAGTAGCAAGCCTGCTCCTCAGCAACAGTCTTCTGTGTTGGTTCAAGGGTTTGTTTGGGTTCAGTTTGAAAGTGGACATCAGTCCCTCATGAGGGAAAGTGTGACAGAGGGAGCCTGCCATAGCTGATGTCCTGGCTAGCTTCATGTCAGCTTGAGAAGGTAGAGCCTTTTGGGGAGAAGGAACCTCAATTGAGAAAACTCTCCCACCAGACTTGGCCTGTAGGCAAGCCTGTAGGGCGTTTTCTTAATTAGTGACTGTAGCAGAGGGCCCAGTTGGTTGAGGATAGTCTCAGCCCTGGCAGGTGGTCCTGGGGCTTATCAGAAAGCAGGTTGAGCAAGCTCTGAGGAACAAGGCAGTAAGCAGCATTTTTCCTGGACCTCTTATCAGCTCCTGCCTCTAGGTTCCTGCCCTGTAGAGGAGACAGCTTCCAGATAGCACTAGAGAAACCAGAATTGATAAACACACAGGCTTTTTTTTTTTCTGCAACAGAAGAAATTGCCACCTGTTCTCCATCTAGAAGGCTCTTAATACATGTGGTAATACCGGGTAATCGTTGCTATTCTGTAAAGTCAGAGCTCACCAAATCCCCTAGAATCCTGAGGGGTGTTTCTCAGTCAGTAGGATCCATCTTCATGACATAGGTTCCATGTACTTTGTAAAAGACTTTGCTATTATGTTTACCCCCCCCCCCCAACAGGCCCAGACTCCTGAGGTTGTTCCTCAGTCAATAGAACCCTTCCTATGCTCATCATAAACCCCTTCTCCCTAGGCCCTTGTCCTGAGCTCTGTTCACAGTCAATAGAAACCGTTCCTGTGGGAAAAGTCACAGCGGCTTTGCTATAGCGATGCACTTTGCAGAGGAGTTTCCACGTAGCCATGCCTAAAGCTTTGTCGTGGTAACTGTCCCATGGAAACCTTCCCCCTAAGTTTTACTCTGTTTAAATGTGTATGAAATAAATTCATTGACATCAGACTCCAGAAATTTTGACCCAACACCAGCTAAGTCATGTTTATTTGTTTGTTTATTTATTTATTATGTATACAGTATTCTCAGTACTCTGCCTGCAAGCCAGAAGAGGGCACAGATCTCATTACAGATGGTTGTGAGCCACCATGTGGTTGACTGGGAATTGAACTCAGGACCTTTGGAAGAGCAGGCGGTGCTCTTAAAACACTGAGCCATCTCTCTCAGCTAAGACATGTTGACTTGCGTTTCATTCTTAATCTCATCTGGGTCCTTTCTATGCACGATGTGATGCTTGCAGGGACCCCTGCACTGAGTTGATGCTGTGCTTGAGGTCCCGATGGACTCTCACCTGGAGGTACAGGTGAAATAAGCCCTTTCTTCCCTAAGTTGCTTTTTGGTCGTTGTCATAGTTAGGGTTTCTATTACTGTGAAGAGACACCATGACCACAGCAACTCTTACAAAGGAAACATTTAATTGGGGTGACTCGCTTACAGTTTCAGAGTTTCAGTCCATTATGATCATGACAGAGGCATGCAGCTTGTCTGCATGCACAGACATGGTGTTGGAAGAGTAGCTGAGAGTCCTGTTTCTTGCAGGCAACAGGAAGTCAACTGAAACACTGGGTGGTATTCTGATCATAGCAACCTCAAAACCCACCCCCACTGTGACACACTTCCTCCAGCAAGGCCATACCCACTCCAATAGGGCCACACCTCCTAATAGTGCCACTCCCTCTGAGATTATGGGGGCCAAGTATATTCAAACTGCCACAGTCATGATGTTTGTCATGGCAACAGAAACCCTAACTAAGACATCTGACCACATTGTATTTGCAGTTAGAAAACAGGGAAATGAATGTTGAACTCCACTTGCTCTCTCCTTTTACTCAGTTTGCTCCCAGCCAACAAGATGTGCCACCCACATTCAGGTTGGATCTTTGACCTCAGTGAAGCTTTCTGGAAATGTTCCCACGGACACACCCGGAAGCATCTCCTAGGTGATTCTAAATCTTGTTAACTTGACAACGAAGATTAACTATCATACCACCCAAATGTGGAATATAGTCTTTTTTTTTTTTTCGGTTTTTCAAGACAGGGTTTCTCTGTGGTTTTTTTGGAGCCTGTCCTGGAACTAGCTCTTGTAGACCAGGCTGGTTTCGAACTCACAGAGATCCGCCTGCCTCTGCCTCCCGAGTGCTGGGATTAAAGGCGTGCGCCACCACCGCCCGGCATGGAATATAGTCTTACAAAATAAGAAGGCATTAGAGATACTGACGGCTACACAGGAATATACTGTGCATATACTGTGTAGATACCATGCATATACTGTGTATATACTATGCATATACTATGTATATACTGTGCATATATCATGTATATACCGTGCATATACCATGTATTACTGTGTATATACTGTGTATAACTGTGTAGAGACTGTGCATATACCGTGTAGATACTGTGCATATACCGTGTATATACTGTGTATATACCATGCATATACTGTGTATATACTGTGCATATACCATGTATATACTGTGTATGTGACTGAACACTGAGTCCACATCAGATAAGGAAACGAAGGCACCAACCAGACCAAAGACTAAAGCTGTAAGCCTTCACCCACAGACCTAGCACCACAAAGGATCCAATTGTTGCTGTCCAAATGGCAATATGTTCTGCATTGCTGCTAGTAGATCTTGTACTGAGATGATAGTACTGCTGTGGCACATGGGTGAAATGTGTGCTTGGGTCCTTGTCCTGAAGGCCATATGGAAGGCTCAGATCGACATAAAATGGAAGGGACAACAAAGGCGTTATCGTTGTCTGTGCTCTGCAGATTGAAAAGTACTCATGTGGGAAGAGTGTTTATGGCCTTCTCCTTTCTTTGAAGATGGCAGAACAAAGAAGGAAGATAAAGTCTGATACATACGTAGAATGTATCCATTAGAAGTTGGTTAATTCAGCTTTGAATTTAAACTCTGTTTCTCTTTGTTCTGCTTATGTGTAAATACTGTTGCTGTTTTTAGGTCCAGCAAGGCTGCTAATTCCTCTGAGTCCCCTGACTTCTTTCCTTACTATCTTGAAATAGTATTTTGAGGCTTTTGAGGCCTTAGATTTGTAGAACTTTAAATTTTTTAATTAATTTTATGTACATCAGATCAATGGTTTCCCTGTATGTATATTGTGTGCCATGTGCATGTTGTGTCCCCATGGATGCCAGAAGAGGGCACCATTGTCATTTATCCTTTCTGCCAAGAGAGGGCCTTTTTAATTGCCCCTCAGCTTCACCAGGGGATTGGTTTGAAATCCCTATAGAAAACAGGCTTTATAGATGCTCAAGTTACTTTTCTATACAGGAGGCATATAACCTGCCTCCTATATACTTGCAATTCCTCTTATTACCATAATACCTAACACAATCTAAGCACTATATGTTAGGTCAAACCCTTCCCTCCAAATGGTAGTGATGGTGACATTGTCCTAAACAAAAGGACTTGGCAGACAGGATTGTTATTAGATAAATAAGCCTAAAGGTTAGTTTCTGTTTACCAGAAAAGTGAATCTTCTAAGTTGGGTTTCTGTTTATCAGGAAACTCCCTTAATCAAAGGTCAGTGTAATGGTCTCTCCTGTCCCTTTAAGAGACAAGCCCCACCCGCTCCCTTCCCCCTTCCTCTAAGGCAAATGGATCTTCCTTCTGCTTCCAACCTGTGCTCCTTCCTTTTCTTTTCTTCTCTCTCCTGAAAAGGTAACTTCTCTTCCCCTCTCCCCCTCCTCTCTCTGTTTCTCTTTCTCTCTCTTTCTACCTCTCTCTCCTCATCCTCCTTCTCTCTTCCTCTCCCCTTCCCTTCTATAACCCACTAAATAAATACCCAACCTCACTCTGCATGGTGCCTATTCATTGTGGGACTAGCTGACCCACTGAGGTCTCTCACCTGCCATGTGGCTCCCTGCCTGGGATCTGCTGCCCCTTGTGTCCCGCTGCCTGTGGCCTGCCACCCCTCAGGGACCGGTGCAGTGCTTTATTTTTACCATTACAGTCAGCTACCTCAGGCAAGGGTATATAGTTCCCAGTCAATTCCAATAGCTTAAAGACCCCTGCCTTATTGACTCATAAAAATCTGCTTGCTTTTCTAGCATTTTGCTCCTCTTTCTGCCCTGACCCCATGGCCTCAGTAGTTTGATTCCCTAATAAACTTTTCTTTCTACTCATGGAGCAGTCTAGTTCAGTGGTTTCACTGGTGCCCCCCCCCAAACACACACACACACACACACACACACACACACACACACACACACTAGATGGTCGTTATACTCTGCTTAGGGAATAGTGATAATCACAAGTTCTAAACACTTCCAGTGCATATGCATATTAGAGGCCCCAATATATCTTTGTTTAGTTTAGTTTTGTTCAGTTCTGAGACAGCCTCACTGTGTATCCCAGACTGGCCTAGAACTCATAGCTTTTAGGTTTTCTGGGTGCTGGGATTGAAGATGTGCACCACCACACCCAGCTCCTAATTAGAACATTTAAAAAGTTGTCAGCCTGGCATAGTGGCACAAGTCTTCAATACCAGCACTTGGGAGATAGAGGTAAGCAGATCCCCAAGTTCTAGGCCAATGGAGGCTACACAGTGATACCTTGTTTTAAAAAAGTATGTGTGTAGTTGGGCGGTGGTGGCGCACACCTTTAATCCCAGCACTTGGGAGGCAGAGGCAGGCAGATCTCTGGGAGTTCGAGGCCAGCCTGGTCTACAAGAGCTAGTTCTAGGACAGGCACCAAAGCTACAGAGAAACCCTGTCTTGAAAAACCAAAAAAAAAAAAAAGTATGTGTGCGTGTGTGTGTATCACACATATATACAAATGCAGAGGCCAGAAGAAGGTGTTAAAGGTTCTAATCTATTACTCTCCTTATTCCTTTGAGGCAAGGTTTCTCCCTGAACCTGGAGCTCATATACTTTAGCTACACTAGAGATACTCTTGTCTCTGCTCTACACAGTGCTAGAGTTAAAGATGTACAAAAGATTATATCTGGCTAGGATTTGAACTCGGGTCCTCATGCTGCACAGCAAGAACTCTTAACCAGTGAGCCATCCTTTTAGCTGTTATTCTCACCAGGCAAGAATAAGACCACTACTACAATTCTCAAGACAAATTTGAAGCAAGCTTTATTAAATACTGGTCAGGATGATGAACACTGGCCAGGGTCCATACCCAGGATTCCAGAGAATGGCCATGAATTATTTTAGTTAGGTGCTTATAAAGGCAATTATGAAGACAAAACCCACAAGTGCTTCCTGCCTTCATCCAACTGGGGGCAAGCATACATCCTGACATACTTCCTGCCTACAAGTGTCAAGCACATCCTATGCAGTTGGTGCAACCAATCTTGTTTACAAAAGTGAAAACATGTGGTTTGTTATCTTATAAGAACAGCCCCCAGCATTCCAGGAAGCTAGCTGTCCTTGGGCAAGTAGCGCTCACTGGTTGGAGGCATTTTTGTTTTATAGATCCCTTAAGCACAGTAATTTAAATTTAAAACGTAAACAGCCCTCATGAACCCCTCAAGTTTTTATTCATAGGTGGTTGAATCCTTGGATGCACAATTTGTAGAAACGGAAGGTCAACTGTATGTCTAGGGTGTTGTCCTTTTGGCCTCAGAACTAAAGTCCACGACTCTATTTAAAATATCTCACTCAGGGCCTGACCTCCAGGTCCTCCCCACACTCCCCCAGCTCTTACACCTCTATACTGCTTGCTTTCTGAAGGCTGTACCCAGCTCCCCAGATTCTCAATAGCTCCCCAGATTCATGGGTTAGCAACCTGCTAAGGAAACAAGGAAAGGTGTGTGTGTGTGTTTTATTTTGAGACAGGGTCTCACTATATAACCCCTGTCGGTCTGTGACTCGATACGTAGAGCAGACTGGCCTAGAACTTAAAGATATGACTGCGTCTGCCTGGGGAGAGCAGGGATTAAAGTCACGTGCCACCATACACAACCTTTACGCAGATATTTATTTATAGCCTGCATTTCAACCCAACTGCAGCTATCTCTTTGTGTTTGTTTGTTTTCTTCCCACAGCCTTCTGTCACTTCCTGCTTGGTACCCCTCCCTACGCCTCAGCTGAGAAAGTGTCTTGAGAGTGAAAGCTGAGTGAGTGTGGACTCAGCCCTGGGGCAGCCCTCCTTCCAAGGTGCTGCCTTTGCTGCTGGCCAACACCTGCCAATAACGCATTTTTATATATACTGCATATATTTGTCCAGGGTTTATAGTTGTTCACATGGAAAGGGAAACTTACAATTGGTGACTCCATCAGGAGTGGAGTCAAGCTCCTCACTTAGAGATTTAAGAAGCTGGAGCCAAGTTGAAAGGGTGTGGATCAGGGAAGCCTGGCGGTGTCTGGACTCTGAGGTCATGACCAGCAAGCAAAAGCTGAGGAAATGGAAACAATGAGTTTGCGGAAACTGTGAGGAAGAGAAAAGCTGAGATGTGAGGAGGGAGTGTGAGAAAAGGGAACGGATCCTGAGGAAACACAGGAGGCGCCTGCTGCAGCGCTAACTGCCGCGTCCTATTATCCTGACCCCTACGATGCCCTACGCCCAGTGCCATGCATCAACCCAGGTTTCATGTCCGGGAAAGTACAGCTGTCACTCAAAATTCTGTGCTTGTCTCCCACACTGACCATAAACCACACCCCTCCGGGAGCGTAGGGGAGCCAGTGGGAGCCTTTGAATTAAAACAGACCCATCAAATGCCCCAACAGGTAAAGCCACCAAGGCACAGAGAGATAAGGGAACATTCTAGGGCCACACAGTAACAAGCTTTAAAGCCAAGATGAGCACGTAGGCCAGCCTAACGCCAGAGCCTGGGCTCTTAGCCACAGCAGCTCCTGTTAATCCCGGGGTCTCCTACCTTACAGAACAAGCACCATGCCCATCTCTTCTGGTAAGAGGCCTCCTGGACTCAGCCCCTCAGGTTGTCTCTTAAAGACATGGTTTCCTAGGGGTTAAACATGGAAGGGAGGGACCCGACTAGGTAGCAGCAGGCAGGGTTATGGTCCCTGCTCTGTTGACGATTTCCTAGGCCCCTTGCTTTCTCCACATACCTGAGAGCCTATTGTGATTTGCTGAGAAACTCATGTGGGCAACAGGCCTGGGGGCCCCAGGTCTCCAGCAGCCCCAGGTCTGCCCATTGGCATGGCCATGGGATGATTCCACAGGGGCATGGTGGTCACCAGGAGGTCTCTGGCCTACATAAGGGACAGCCAAGAGGCTGCACAGAGGCAGGGTCATGGCTGCCAAGACCGTAGGATCCAGTGGCCAGTAAGGGCCTCTTTAGGTGACTAGAAAGAAGCAGAGGAGCCTTTGGCCTGGGACCCTAGCTGGAGGAAGCTGGAGGAGATACTGGGAGGAGGGCAAGGCACCTTCAGTAGAGCGGCTGGGTTCCCTGTTTACCCAGGGGAGCCAGGTTCTCCAATGCTTTTCTCACTTCCTCTTACTTCATCCTTTTGCATAGCATTTGTATTTGAGTGGGGTCTCATCAAAAGACAAAAGCACGAAGACAATGAGAGTAATGTAGTTCTTGGGTGAATGATGCAGCAATAGCATAAATTCACAGTTTCACCACCTTTGGGTCTGCTGTCATTTTCTGCTTTGTCTAAAGCTGGAGACTGTCTTTCAAAAAAAGTGTAAAATAAGCTTAGGATATTCTTTTTTTTTTTTTAAAAAAAATTGATTTAGTTTGTAATTCAGGATTTTTCATTTTCCTACAGAGGTGAAAGAAGAAAAGTGACTGGGGAAGATATTCCCCCATTGTTAGAGGGAAGAACAGGATTGCGTAGCGAGAGTGACAGACGTCTGGCTCCAAATTGAAGTAAAGGTTCGGGTGTGAGATGAGCAATCTCACACGACTGAGTCTTCCTACCACGGCACCTGTGGTGGTCTGAATGTAATCCCCCCCCCCCCCTCCGTAATCTCATAGGGAGTGGTACTATTAGGAGCTGTGGCTTTGTTGGAGTGGGTGTGGCCTTGTTAGAGGAAGTGTGTCACTGTAGGGGCGGGCTTTGAGGTTTCCTATCCTCAGGATACTGCCCAGTGAGTCAGTTGACTTCCTTTTGCCTGCAAGTGGTAGAACTCTCAGCTATTCCTCCAGGACCATGTCTGCCTGCGCACCACCATACTCCCATCATGATGATAATGGACTGAACCTCTGAAACCATAAGCAACCCTCCTCAATTAAATGTTTTCCTTATAAGAATTGCCATGGTCATGGTGTCTCTTCATAGCAATAAAAACCCTAACTAAGACAGTATCATAGATGCACTTTCTAAATCAAATTCCAATCATGGTATCATATGTGTATTTTCTAAATCAAATTCCAACCATAGTTTCATACATGCATTTTTTTCTAAATAGAAGAAGCATCCTTGAGCCAAGCCTGGTTGACCGACTGTAATTCCTGCTACTCAGGAGGCTGAGGCAGGAGGATCCCAACTTCAAGTCCTACCTGGACTCTAGAGTGAGTTCAAGGTCAACTTGAGCAAGTCAGTATCCCAGAGAATAAATTAAAGACAGAGGTCTGAGGAGTACAGCTCAATGGTAGAAAATTTGTCACATGTGTGGGTTTGATCCTGGCCACTGTGAAATTATTAAAAATAACAATAAGTTGTCCTCCATCTTCCCAGTGGGTGGGGTTTGGGAGCAGAGAGGGATGGCTGGATCTTGAGACGGGAAGGCGTCACTCTTGAGACTAGCTATAGGCCCAATACACCTGCCTCCCTTCTTTGGGTCTTGAGCTCCTAAAGCTGTGGTTTTCCTCTGGGTGGTGACTCAGTGCCCACAGCCTACCTTGCATGCCATTTCCTCCTATCCTGGCTAACTGCTCCGAGTAAGAGGTGGCTGTGGTTTCTCTGAAGCAACAACCACAAACTGTCAAGCCCACCCTACCCATCCTCCACTCCCCACCCTGTCTCTTAGTGTCCTAGTCCTGAACAAGAACTGAAAAAGAAATAGGGAGGCTTTTTTCTTTTTTATGTATGTAGATTTGGTATTATGTATGAGAGTGAGGAGATCCTCCTTCGGTGGCTAGGGAGAGAGGCCGAGGATAGAGTTCCCTGATAGAGTTCTTGCCTACTGCTGCCTATGTTTGATCCCCGTCACACCGCCCACCACCCACACATAGGCAGAGTGTGGGAGAGGAGGGAGAGAGATGGAGTAAGATAGCATACTTTGGGGTAACCTATTTGCTCATTTACACATATTCCTCAAAAGCTAATTGAAACCATGACGGTGGACAAGAAGACATGATACTCAGGCGCCCCACCAAGGAAGGCTGGTCCTCTTGATGCTCTCAGCCCTCCACGACTGCCTGAGAGGGGACCTGTCTGACTCAGGCTCATTCTCCTCTCTATGGAGTACATATCTAAGGCTTAATATAGTTGACATGTAGAAGCTCCATGTGGGGCTAGGACAGCGTAGGTCCATTCTATAGCTCTCAGTGAGGTAAAGAACTGGGCTGACCATGAAGCTTACCCTCTCCCTCTACCCACTTTCTCCTCTGTCTTGCTCCTGGATTTGATGGCAAGAGCCTTTCTGCCTGATAACTATCCTGCATGCTACCATAGAGCGAGGTGGCTTCTGAGAGAACCAAACTCTCTCAGGCTTGGTTTCCAAAGACCTGCCAGTTCCAGTTGTGGCAGAGAGGTACATAAATAACCCAAAAGAGGAGAGAATGGGCCTGGGGTGACAGAGCCCACCAGAGTTTCCCAAAGAAAGCCCATCTCATGGTGTGGGTAAGTCAGAGATATTAGCACTGGGGAATAGTACCAAGACAAGAGGCTGTGTGCAGCCCATCACTCTTGGCTTGGAGGAAGAGTAGTCTTCTGCCTGTCCATCATGATTGACTTAGACCCACAGGTTCTCATAAATGTCCTAGCAAGGCTGCACTCACTCTGGTTTTCTTCCTAGACTCAGATGCTGGCTGGAGATGGATGCCTCTGAGTGAGTGTGGCCTGTCGGAGGCTGCTGCAGATTCGGTGACTCGAGGGTACAAAGACTCAGGAAGGCATGGCCCTGCGTTGACTGTTGTTCTACTGCCGTGCTAAGACACCATCACCAAGGCATCTTACAAGAGAATGTGTCTAATTTGGGGCTCATGGCTGCAGGGTGGTTAGAGGACCTAACCATCACGGCGGGGAGTATGGCAGCACACAGGCATGGCACCAGGGCAGTAGCCACAGCTCACATCCTTATCCAAAAGTAGAAAGCAGAGACTGTGACATTGGGAATGATGTGGGCTTTGAGACCTCAAAGGCTACCCCCAGTGACACATCTCCTCCAACAAGGCCACACCTCCCCATCCCTATTGTTCCACCAACCAGGGAATTCAAATTTATAAGCCTGTGGGGGCCATTCTCATTCAAATCACCACAGGATTATGTTAATCAAAGGAACCCCTGTATTGTGAGTGACCCCACCCCCACCTTCATACCCACCTAGGGGATGATCCCCGATCTCTAGCCTCCACAGGGCTGGACATCATCCCCCTCCGAGCTATAATCAATCCACTTGCTGGGTAGCTGGGGACGGGAACATAGTGGCTCTCCACCTCTTCCAATCCAGGGTCCAGATTACTTGGGAATTAGGAAAAGGCCTACCGTTTGGCTCCCTGACCTGGTCTGGAGGGGCTTCCTATGGCTCTGCACAGTCTGCTCTCATTGCCCCAAAGCCATCCATCCTTCAGCACCGAGCCCCCCTCACTAGGCCTCCCTTTTGCTCCAAAGTCATTACAGGACCTTGGGAAGGTTCCTCTGTCAGGGTCTCAGTTCTGTATCTATCTAATGAGGGGAGGGGAGGAAGCGTCTTTAAGCTTCCTCCCTAGCCCTGATGTTTTAGGCCCATAATGTGTTGGCACCATGATTCTGTACCCACTCCTTACTCCTGCTTTCCACCCTTGTCCTTTCTTTGTTGCTCAACCCTAGCACCCTCCTCTCCCGGGCTGATGGGAGATGGTAGTATAGATGTGGGCTCTTCCTCTCCCCTTGTATGAGAGGCCCACCCAGAGCAGATGCTGCTCACCAAGAGCTGGTCTAGAGGTGTCTGGGAATCACACTGGAGAAATGCTGCCCTGGCAAGCCGTGGGGCTAAAGGGTCCAGTTTGGGAAACAGCCAGTCCAATGTTATGCTTAGGTGTTTGGGTTGGAGGAGTTAGTCACTGCAGCCAAGAAGCCAGAACAAGGGCCGTCCACACTGACTGCTGCATTGTGAGCAGGGGTGACTCATCACAGACGGCCCCTATTCAGAGCGGCTATTACCACGGGCTATAAAAACCCCTACCAGCATGAAGAAGGGCAGAGGGAGGGAGAGACGCAGACTGGGCACAGGATCCAGCTTTCAGCTTGGTCCAGGAGGGAGAGAAACCACGTCAGAGGATCTGGAGAGGCTCTGGCTGTGCTGCCTGTGCTCCTGAGACAGACTGCTTCAGCCCCCGGGAGGGACAACACCCAGCCAGCCACAACCACAGGTCCAGAACCAACCTGTGCTCAACTTCCAACCTGTGTTCAATTTTGTCTATTATTAAGGGAGTTGGCTGTAAAGGGTTGAGGCTCAGCCGATGATCAAGTTCATCGTTGCTCATCTAGGAACAGACCAGTGATCGGTCTAGCTCACATTAGTGACTGTCCTTTGTGTGAGGACCATACATTAGACCCTGTCCTTCCTGTGACCAAAACCTATTGAAAGGCAGCAAGGTTTATTTTCGCTAATGACTTCAGAGGTTTTTAGTGCATGGTCTACAAGTTCCATTGCTCTAGGTCTGTGGCAAGGCAAAAAGCACCATGGGAGAAGAGCATGGAAAGGGGGCATGCTTCAGTCACTTCATGGGAGCCAGAAGCAGAGAGGATAACAGGAAGGGGTTGGGGTCAAAGGTACAGCCCCAGTAACCAACTTCCTGCAGCCAAACCTGCCACAGTTTCCCACTAATCTCTTAGGTATCTCTCAGTCCAGTCAAGCTAACAGTCGGGATTAATCATTACAGGTGTGGTCAAGGAGACCCAGAGTGGTGTGAAGACAGGGTGGGGCCAGCAAGGGAGAGGCACAGGACACTTGGAAGCTGAGCAGATTACAGGTTTGAGGCTAGCCAAGTGGAAATGGGGCAGGAAGTGGGAGCTCAGTGCTATCACTAACTGCCTGTGTGCTTCTGGAGGGTGACTCCTTTCCTGAGGTCTGAGTGATTTTGTGTATAAAATGAGGATATTTACTTGCTCCTTCTGATGACAACTGTACCACAGCATGCAACTTCATATTTCATAACCCACCATCTCTTTACCCTCACAAAAACCTTTCTCACTACCTGTCTCCCAGGACTACCTACCTACGCTTCTGAGAATGTACTCTAAAATACGCCCAGGCTGGAGCCATGGCTCAGCAGTTAAGAGTACCGTCGGCTCTTTACCAGGGGATCCCGGTTCTCACATCACATGTGGGCACCAAATCATCTGTAACTCCAGTTTCAGGGATCCAGTCCCTCTTCTGGTCCCTGCAGGCACCAGGCATGTGTGTGGTACATACACATACATGAGGGCAAAACACTCATACATATAAAATAACCTAAAATATACCAGAATCTGCCTTCTTAGTGGAGTACTGAGCCATCAGTCTCATGCAATACACTTAAAATAAATGAGGTTGTAAGCTCAGCAGAAAAGGAGACCCTCATAGCCAATGCTTTTTCCTTGTCTGCTATTTTATTTTGTAATTTATTTATCTCTCTCTTCTCTGTGTATATATAAGAGAGGAGGGGAGAGAGAAAGAGAACATACTGTGTGTGCACAGTTACCCTTGGAGGCCAAAATAGGGTTTTGGATCCCCTGGAGCTGGAGTTATAGACAGTTGTGGGCTGCCAGACATAGGTACTGGGAACTGAACTCAGGTCTTCTGCAAGAGCAATACGTACTCTTAACTACTGAGCCATCTCTCTAGCCAAGGTTAAATTTGTTGTTGTTTTAATTTCTTTTTTGTTGTTGTGTTTTTAAGACAGGGTTTCTCTGTGTAACCCTGACTGTCCTGAAACTCACTTTGTAGATCAGGCTGGTCTCAAACTATCAGAGATCCGCCTGCCTCTGCCTCCTGAGTGCTGGGATTAAAGACATGAGCTACCACCGCCTGGCTGTGTTTGCTTTGTTGTTGTTGTTTTTAATTTCTTTTTTTTTATGTGTGTGAGTGTTCTGCCCATGTGTATGTATGTGCACCACACGCATGTCTGATGCCCAAGGAGGTCAGAAGGGGATCACATCTCCTGGAATGGGAATTAAGGATGGTTGTGAGTCCCCATATGGGGACTGAACCAGGGTCCTCTGCAGGAGCAGCAGTTGCCCTCAACTTCTGAGCCGTCATCTTTTCAGCCCTGGTTTTGTTTTTTTAAATTTTATGTTCATAATTTTGTGAGCATATGAGGAGTGTGGACCTGACTAATCTAGAAGAAGGCATGGCTCCTGTGAAGCTGGACACACAGACGGTTCTGAGCTACCTGCTGAGGTACTGGGAATTGAGCTCTTGTCCTCTGAAAGAGCAGTAAGTGCTTTTAATCACTGAGTCATCTCTCCAGCCTGTTTGTTTTGAGACAGAATTTCGCTCTGAAATCCAGGCTGGCTAAAAAAAAATGCACTGATCCCCCTGTCTCAGCTCTGGAGATCTGGGACTATAGATATGAACCTCTGCCTTCCTCAGTGTTCTATTCCTGTGAAGAGACGTCACGACTGTGGGACTTGCTTACAGTTTCAGAGGCTCAGTCTGTTATCATCATGACAGGGAGCATAGTGGCCCACAGGCAGACTTGGTGCTGGAGAAAAAGTTGAGAGTTCCACATCCAGATCGGCAGGCAGCAGGAGAGAGGGAGAGACTGGGTTTGGTGTGAGCGTTTGAAACCTCAAAGCCCACCCCTAGTGACATACTTCCTCCAACAAGGCCACACCTCCGAATCCTTCTCAAATACTACCACTCCCTGCTGATTGAACATTCAAATATATGAGCCTATGGGGACCGTTCACATTCAAACCATCACAACCTTCCTTCCTGACTTTTTGTTCTTAGTTTTCTATTGCTCATTCTGTTTTAAGGTTTCTATTGCTGTGAAGTGAAGCACTCAGAGAGAGAAATTGGGGTTCAACCTGAAGATCTGAAAAGTAAAGCAGCCAGCCACTGGCTCTTACTCCAACCTCAGTCTGAAGTGATAATCCTGCCTCCAGGACTCTCAGAATGAGACTGTGTCTGAGTGCTGTCTCCTCCTGTCTTGTAATCCTCTCTAGGGATGGGATTAAAGGCATGCACTGCCCCATTTCTATGGCAAACTAGTGTGGCTACTGGGATTATAGATGTGTGTGTTGTTGTGACCTGGTCTGTAAGGCTGGCCAGTGGGGCTGTTTCACTCTCTGAACTTCAGGCAAGCTTTATTTATTAGCATATAAATGAAATATCACTACAGTGAAGAGACACCATGACCATGGCAACTCATAAAGAAAAACATTTAGTGGAGTGGCTTATAGTTTCAGGGGGTTAGCCCATTATCATCATGGTGAACATGGTGCTGGAACTGAGAGTCCTACATCTTAATTGGCAGGCAACAGGAAGTAAACCAAAAACCGGGAGTGGTTTGAGCATATATGAGACCTCAAAGCCCATCCCCACAGTGACACACTTCCTCCAAAAAGGCCACACCTACTCTAACAAGGTCATGCCTCCTAATAGTATCACTCCCTTTGGGGGTCATTGTCTTTTAAATCACCCCAATGGGGTTTCATGTAACCCATAGCTGTTCTTGAACTCCTGATCTTCCTGTGTCCATTGGCCAAATGCTGAGTTTACAGGTGTATACCACCATGCTTGGCATATGAATTATATCTCAACAAGTTGGATAAAATGAGTATAGTGGCACATGCCTATAATCACAGCACTTGAGAGTAGAGACTAGAGGACCAGGGGTTCAAAGTCATCCTCTGCTGCATATAGAATTTGAGGCAAGCTGAGGTTACATGAGACCCTGACTCTAAACAAACAAAAGCTCTAGGTACAGGGCTAGAGAGAAGACCCATGAGGTGTGATGGCTAATCTTGGTTTGTTGTGGGGTATCTACCAGAGAAGACTGCTTAGACTTGGGGGTTAAGTCAATTGAAAGTCTTTATTAGCCAGTTGTTAACTACACTAAGTGTTTGGGATCCCAGTGTAGCCCAAGCATTTCTCACGGTGAGATTTTAAGCACAAAAACCATATTTGGGGTTGTCATACTTCAGTTAACAAGAACAGTTAGCCAGAAGCAGAGCTACAGGAGCTGAAAGACAAAGTTAGTACTTCCCCAGAACTATGGGCTTTGATGGATTAGGCCTTTGTTTTAGTTTTGGCAGGTGGTGCTGCCTCTGTGCTGAGTTTCACAGCCTGAATGGTACTTCCATCATGAAGTCAGTGGTGGTAAGGTCTGGGGCCTTAAATCTGGAATCAACCAACAGGCAAGATGCTGGGCACCCCTGTAAAGCATTTGTTTTGTTGTTAGTGAAACAGGTTTTCACTATGTAGCCTTGGCTGACCTGGAACTGGCTATGTAGAGCAGGCTGTTCTGAGATTTTTGGGAACCACCTGCCTCCTGAATGCAGGGATTAAAGGCATGCACCATCACACCTAGCTGTGAAGTATTTTCTTGATTAAGTGTATTGAACTGGGAAGACCTACCCTAAATGTAGGTGGCGTTCTCTCTGTGGCTGTCCATATAAAAGGACAGCCAAGCAAATATATTTTGCCAGCTTGCCTTCATACTGTGTTGGCAAGTTCATCTACCATATCTGTGTCTTTTTTCTTTTCTTTTTCTTTTTAAAGACAGGGTTTCTCTGTGTAGTCCTGGCTGTCTGGAACTCACTGTGTAGACCAGGTTGGCCTCAAACTCCGAGATCTGCCTGCTTCTGCCTCCTAAGCACTGAGACTAAAGGCATGCACCACCACCATCCAGCTCCTGTCTGTATCTTGCTGTTGAAGTCCTCTGAGCTATTGCTGTTGACCCCACTGCTTGACATCATTTTCTTAGGACATTAGGACCCAGATTCTCTGGCCTTCCAGCATGGGTTGAGGACCAGTGGCTCTCCAGGAATTTGCCAGATTTCTATGTGCTAGAAGTTGAACCTAGACCTTCTGAATGAGCAGACAGCACTCTTAACTGTGAAGACAAACCCCAGCCTCAATTTTTAATTTTTTTTTTTTCGAGACAGAGTTTCTCCTTAGCTTTTTGGTTCCTGTCCTGGAACTAGCTCTTATAAACCAGGCTGGCCTCGAACTCACAGAGATCCACCTGCCTCTGTCTCCCGAGTGCTGGGATTAAAGATGTGCACCACCACCGCCTGACTTATTTTTACTTTTTTTTTTAAACCTTGTATATGTATCTAGGAATTGCAGGCTAGTAGGTAACTCGGTGTTCAACCTTTTAAGAAAAAGACAGATGGTTTTCTTCATCTTTGAATCTATCTTTACTATATATCTCTCTTTTTCTGAGCACATGACTCCTTAATTTGCTAAGCGATATGGCTAAGATTAAAGCCGTGACTTTGACGGCTAGATCCATCCCATTCCTTAGCTTTCTGAGAGTCTAGTCTCATGGTAGAGGTACTGGCCAGAACCATGTTTACTGCCACAACTCTGTGGCATTTCAAGGTCCCTGCCACCACCAAGAAGCATGCTGTTGGTTATTTATAAACACCATTTAAGCGTTTGGTGGCAGGGCCTCTTAAAAGAGCTGCAAGGATTTGCAGATAAAGCTGAGTCAGAAAGCCTCTCTTAAATGAGATGTGCTTGTCTCTAGCAAAGAGAGCCCACCTGAGAAAGTGCTGCTATCAATAAGCCATGGTTAACTCTATTTTTTTTTTTGTCTAGAATTACTTCCTAAACCCTCTCAGGCTTTATGTAGATGCAGTTGTACACATGGGCACCATTTGTTGACTGAGGTTTCTGTCCCGCCTGATCCTGCAGTCATTCAGCCCCAATGAAACACACAGAGACTTACATTAATTATAAACTGGTGGGCCTATTAACTCAGGCTTCTTACTAGCTAATTCTTACATCTTACATTAACCATTATTCTTGTCTGTGTTAGCCACGTGGCTTTGTACCTTTCATCAGCAAGGCATTCTCATCTTGCTTCCTCTCTGTCTTGGTGATGACTGTAGACTGTGTCTTTTTCCCAGAATTCTCCTGTTGTCATTGTCCTGCCTTTACTTCCTGCCTGGTCACCCCACCTATACTTCCTGCCTGGTTACTGGCCAATCAGCATTTTATTAAAGCAATACAACTGATAAATCTTTACAGGGTACAAGATCATTGAACCAGGAAAGAAGATTGAGTCATATATTAGGGTTAAACAGGGCCAGAGAGAACCTTTTACTGACTTCTTACAAAGATTAACTAAGGCTGAGCCGGGCGATGGTGGCGCATACCTTTAATCCCAGCACTCGGGAGGCAGAGGCAGGCGGATCTCTGTGAGTTCAAGACCAGCCTGGTCTACAGAGCTCATTCCAGGACAGGCTCCAAAGCCACAGAGAAACCCTGTCTCGAAAAACAAAAACAAAAACAAACAAACAAACAAAAAGATTAACTAAGGCTGTACAATTAGAAGTGACAGACCCTAAAACTAGAAATGTACTAATTAAATCCTTGGCTTTTGAAAATGCCAACTTAGAATGTAAGAAGATCCTTGGACCTTTAAAGGTTGGATCAGCACCCATAGATGAATGGATCTTGAATACAATGAAAGTTGAGACATTTGACTATAGTACTGAAGCTTGGGTAGAAGCAGCAGTTTCCAATGGTATGAGGAAACACCAAAATGCCAAATGTTTTAATTGTGGAATAGGATGTCTAAGAAGGGACTATAGACAAGGAATTCCTAGGAACAATGTCTCCTCTAGGAATGGCAAGAATAGGAGGACTCAGCCTTCTGTATATGTAGGACGTGTGGCAAAAGGCCGACATTGGACTGATTCACAATATGCAGAAAGAGTTGTCTTGCATATTGAAACCACTGAATTTATACCAGATGATACAGAATTGACTTCATTATTATTTATCCAGGTGCAAGCCATAATCAGGAATAGGCTTTGTCCCATATACATAATACACATCCAATCCCATATGGGTCTGCCAGGTCCTCTAGCCCAAGGTAATGCAGAAATTGACCAATTATTGATTGGAAATGTGCTGAAGGCCTCAGAATCTCACAAAAACATCATGCCAATTGCAAAGGTTTAAAAAAGAAATTTTCTATTACATGGCAACAAGCTAAGGAGATTATAAGGGGATGTCCCACTTATTCTTTATATAGTCAAACACCACTAACTGCAGGAAGTAAACTAAAGAGTAATCAGAGGAATGAAATCTGGCAGATGGATGTGTTCCATTTTGTAGAATGTGGAAAATTAAAATATGTATACCATACCATTGAGACCTATTCAGGTTTTCAACGGGCAACTGCTTTGAGTTCAGAAAAAGCTGATTTGGCAATCAAAAATTTACTAGAAGTTATGGCCTAGAAGCTATATACCATAGGTATACCTGCACAAATAAAGACAGACAATGGTCTAGCATATGACTCTAAGAAAATGAAACTCTTTTTTGCTTATTATAATATAAAGCATATTACAAGTATACCACACAATCCTACAGGTCTGGAAGTTATAAACATATCAAATCAGACTATAAAGGATACATTACATAAACAGAAAGGGATGAAAAATATACCATAAATAGATTGCATAATGCTTTATTAATTTTGAATTTTCTTAATGCTAATGAGAAAGGAACAACAGCAGCAGAGAGACATTGGATAATAGAAAAAAACTTCTGAATTAAATCAGCCAGTATATTTCAAGGATGAGCTGACCTCACAATGGAAGCCAGGAGATGTGCTACATTGGGGAAGGGGTTTCACTCTTGTTTCCACAGGAGAAGAGAAACTATGGATACCATCAAAATTAATAAAGATTCAGTTTGAAAAAGAGAAACCTCTTGGGAAAAAGAAATGACAGCTCATCCACAGAGGTGACAACCATACAGGTGGTAAGAAGACCTCATAAGGGCTGGGGCAGGGTTCTGTTCTTGTCTTTGCAGGAAAATACTCATCTTCAAAGAGTTGAGAGACATTAGACATCTAGATGCCTAAAGATGGAAAGATAACTATGTAGAAAGGATCACCAACCAAAGAGAAATCGACTTATGATGCTGTGCTATCTGCATGGTAAAATTTGATGATCTGGACATGCATACATCTCGACTTAAAGATAAGAGCTGGCTTTGGAGTTGGACAATGGCTCTCCTTCTCTAAATCCAAGCATGTTGTTAAAAGAAAAATTCAGAATTTCTGTCTCATGTCAGTAGTCATCTGATGTGGGACAGAAAAAAAGATTTTAAGAAAATATTTTACTCTTCTCCATGCCCATTTTGTCTATATCATATTTTTTTCTTGAATATATGTCTATATGAATGATGTTTAAGTGCTGTAGGAAGTCTTACAGCCAGTGGTTACCCACCCACTGGGGCGTAGCCTCTTATACTATATATGCCTATGTAGAGCATGTGCCCAGCCTCTCTTTTCTGGCTGTGGAATTCAGTTTCTGATCTCCGTTTCAGCAGAGGATTCTGATTTATGAGTCTATGCCTCAACAAATAATTATCTATTTCTCAATTCTGAGCTAGTGTGGGATTTCTTTTAAGCATCTTTCCATATTTGGCACCCACATGGATTCGGATTTCACGCCTACTGGGTGAATGGCCTAATGACCTAGCTGGTCCACAGCCCAGACAGTCTCCCAACCCTGCCTGCTTGGCTTGCTTTTACCTAAGTGGTTTTTTGCAGAAATCCCGCCACAGCAGAGTTTACTGTGTGTGGCAACTTGGAAATTGCCCAAGCACACGCACAACTGCCGCATTCCCTGGCACGGTTCCTTGCTGCATGGTGACTTGTACAGCTTCCGGTTTCTGCTCCCTGCCCGTGAGTTCTGGTTTTCTTGCTCCGTGTATGGAATTGATTTAATTGCTTTTAATTTGTCAAACAAAGCATATTTCTCTGTATGTAACCAATACTAAGGCGGGAAGGAAACTAAAGCGGCCCAGGACCATTCCTGTCACCACCGGTTGCATGGCTTCTAGTTGCAGCTCTGTAACCATGACATCTGCTGGACAATAAAGATGATAGTTTACCAGGTAAATTACATAACAGGTAATTAATAAATCAATATGGCAGACTATATTAATATTAAAACTTTTATTAACTTTTTTGCTAATACTATGGATGATTGTTCAGGCAGCCAGTTGTCTCTGTCATCTACTGTACATTTTGGAAGCTGCTTGATTATACTTCCTGCCTACTCAAGTAATATTATCTCCCTTCTCAGGCCTTTGATGGGGTTGAAGATTAGTTATAGTTACCATCCTCTTATGATCTAGCCAAGCCATTTCCAACACAAGACTTAGACTCCTTAAGATAGAATGTTTATTAAAATATTTAGCATACGTTCCTTGCTTAATATTGTTTATGCTGGTTGTAATTCTAATCTTATACTTGATATCTGTTTCTAGTACATATAGTTCTGTATTGGGTTTGGAACTCTCTTATTTAAACAAAAGGGGGAGGTGCTTTGGGAGCTCCTTCTGCTCCTTCAGCCAATAGCCTTTAACATACCAGCCCACTTGGGTGTGGTCTCTTATACTGTAAATTCAGCTGTAAACCATGCACTGGCTCTCATGCTTCCGGCTCTCACTTCCTGCTGCTAGACTCTGTTCCTGTTCCCCATTCATGCAGAGGACTGGGATCTAGGACAGTGATCTATAAGTCTCCCCAAAATAAATAACCCTTTACTATATGTAATTCTGAACTAGTGTGGGATTATTTTGTATTTTCTGCCATCACAAGTCTAAGCTAAAGGCCAAGTTTTCATAATTAATAAGAAGCCTCCATGTCATTATTTAGGAGCTAGTGGTTCTAAAAGAAGACCTGACAAAAACGTCCTACTATAACCCTGCCTGTTGTGGATGCCACACCCTGGGCTGGTGGTCCTGGGTTCTATAAGAAAGTGGGCTGAACAAGCCATGTGCAAGCAAGGCAGTAAGCAATACCCCTCCATGGCCCTGCAACAGCTCCTGCCTCCAGCCTCTAGGATCCTGCTCTGCTTGAGTTCCTGTCCTGGTCTCCTTCAATGATGAAAAGTAATATGGAAGTATAAGCCAAACAAACCCTTTCCTCCCCAGCTTGGTCATAGTGTTTCATCACAGAAATAGAAACTCTGACTAAGACATTACCATAGAGGGAAATACTTGAGTCCTAAAAGTTGTCCTTTGCTCTCCACATGCATATCACAGCACATAGCACCTACACTGCTGTGACACTATTCCTAAGGAGACATGAACTCATGACTACACTCACCCCAGCTAGGGAAACAGCAACAGACCAAAGGAAGGCTATCATCAAAGTCCAACCTGGTAAAGCAATGAGTTCTATTAGGGTCACTTACAGGAGCACAAATGCCTCAAAGACAGCTGCATCACCAAAAGCCCACCCCTAGCTTTGAGTGACAGCTCTCAAAGGCTGGAAACCTGGAGCACACTTCACAGCTTGCAGGAAGTTTAACATACGGGAGACTATCTCTGCTAGGAAGCTCAGCGGATCAGGGCCTCTTCCAGTTTGTCTTGTTTGAAAAAGTCTCTCAGCAGGCCTTACTGCTTAGACAGGCTTAGGAAGGGCGAGGCCTGGTAAATCTGGTCAGTTTCAGAAACTTCCTGAAGCTATTTTGATTTGTTTAATTTCAGAATTTAAGGAGCTTCCTAGCAGGATAATATATTTCACCTCTCTTTTATTATCTTGTGTCTTTTTTTTTCTTTCTTTTTTGGTTTTTCGAGACAGGGTTTCTCTGTGGCTTTGGAGCCTGTCCTGGAGCCAGTCCTGTAGACCAGGCTGGTCTCGAACTCACGGAGATCCGCCTGCCTCTGCCTCCCGAGTGCTGGGATTAAAGGCGTGCACCACCACCTCCCGGCTTGTGTTTTTATTTTTAAGCTTGTAAACATACAGGACTTTCATGAAATAGTCTTTATGTAATGTTTTTTATTTTTTAACTTTCTTTTTATGTATTCTTTATGTCTTTTACATCATGTTCCCATTCATCTCCCCATCCCTGTATCCATTGTCTGCCCTTGCAACTCTCCACCAATACAATAAAATAAAATTTAAGAGAAAGGCAAGAAAGAGAGAAAGGAAGGAAGGAAGGAAGGAAGGAAGAGAGAGAGAAAGGAAGGAAGAGAGAAGGAAGGAAGAAAAGAAAGAAAGAAAGAAGAAAAGATAGACCTTGGGAAGCTGTAGTGTGACACAGTAACGCAGAATATTCTTTTATCTATGTATCTTTCTTTACTTGCAAGTGTTCATTAAAAAAGTCATTGGCCTGGTTCAAGGCCTCTGGCTTCTGCCCTCACTGGTACTCCTTTTGGATATCCTGTTGTTGCCCTGTGTCCTGGAGATCCTGCAGCTTTGGATCTGCAGAATCAATGTCTTCGCATGCTCCAGCAGATCACAGATGGTGGTGGGGAGGCAACTCATAAACCTGGTTCCTGTCCTGGGTAATTGCAGGGTTGGTCAACCCTCCAGCTCTCCCCCTTCCTGATCACCAGGGTGAGCTCTCCAGCATTGCTGGGTTAGATTAAATCACCGCTTGCAGCAATGAGCCAAGATCAGAGACAGTTCTACTTTCACGCCCTAAGGGTCAACTTAGCCATACCTATACACCACCAGGGCCAGCTCTACTGGGTTGCTCCAGGCAAGGCACAGGGGTCACTTTCTCAAGTACTGCAGCTGGTGAAGGGCCTCAGGGCCAGCTTTCCCACAGGTAGGAGGGGGGCAGACATTCCCCCCCACCCCCGCCGCCCACACTACCCTATGGCAGATGAGGGACAGGGCCAGATCTTCCAAACTCATGTTCTCAGGGTCGGTTCACTGGCACCTGGTCAATACTGTGTTGCCCAGGTGAGATACAGGACCTGCTTTCTGTTGCCGGAGCCACTACAGGCAGCAGGGGCAAGGGAGCCAGGGTACCTTTCCCTTGCCCTCATCCACACGGTGGCAGATGAGGTGGACGTAGCCAGCTATCCTACTATCATGCTCCATCCAAAGTCAGGTCCCCTTTGCTGCCCAGTGAGGAGCAGGGCTGCTTTCCTGAGAGCTGCAGCTGGTAAGAGGGAGGGTTAGGTCACTCATCAGCTGCAGGTGGTGAGGGATAAGCAGGGGCACCCCCCAACACACACACACACACACACACACACACACACACACACACACACACTGCTACAGGACAGAGGAGTAGTGGGGCCAGTTCTCCCACTTTTACAACTTCAGGACTGACTCACCTGTGCCCCCTGTCAACAGGGTAGGCTCCACTGTGCTGCCCAGATGAGGGACAGGGCCTGCACTCCTGAGTGTTGCAGTTGGTGAAGGGCTGGGTCAGCTCCCCCGCCTGCCGCAGGTAGCGAGGGGCATCCCTCACCCACGCCACCACATGGCTGACTTGCTCTCCCATTCTCACGCCCTCAGGGCCAGCTCACCCATGCGCCCTTGAACAGGATCAACTCTATTGTGCTGCCCAGGTGAGGTATAGGACCCTCTTTCCTGAGTGCTTCAGCCAGTGAGCAGCAGGACAAGTTCTCCCTAATGTTGCAGCCAGCGAGGGGCAAGACCATCTCTATACAGCCCTATTCTCTCTCCCATACCACTCCACATATCTGTTCACTGTAATAGTTCATGTCTGCCCAGTGCTGCAGGGCGCCAGGTGGGCCTGTGTTTTCTCCTCCCCGGGCATGCATGTGGGTCTCCTTGTACGGCTCAGTTTGTCATGGCACTGGGCAGGACTGTGCTTTCTGCTCAGAGCCCAGGATGGACTGCCTCAGGCATGCATGTGGGTCTCTCTTTCTCTCTTTGGTTTTTCGAAACAGGGTTTCTCCATGTAATATTCCTGGCTGTCCTGGAACTCACTTAAAGGCTTGTGCTATCACCACCCCACTGTGTGTGGGTCTCTTTGTCCTGCTCAGTGTATCATGGCACGGGGCAGGACCATGCTTTTTCCTTGGCATCAACATCTTGTGTCTTAATGAGCTTCCTCCCAAAATGGAAGATTTCAATCTCAGAGGAAACTGGACGGACACACACATACACACACACCCACACACACACACACCATACACACAGGAATAATAAAATTATAAATAAAAAACAAACAAAAAGCATGGGGCTGCCGGGTGGTGGTGGCGCACACCTTTAATCCCAGCACTCGGGAGGCAGAGGCAGGCAGATCTCTGTGAGTTTGAGGCCAGCCTGGTCTACAAGAGGAAGTTCCAGGACAGCCAGGACTTTTACACAGAGAAACCCTGTATCAAGGGTTGGTGAAGGAACTCTATGCTAGAGCATTTTCCTATTTTCATGCTCTGTGTAGTCTCTGGCTTCAAATACACAGCACTGCCCAAAAGAAGAGGAGGAGGTATGGAATAAGAGGCAGTAAATCTCTGATGCTTTAAATCATTCAGTGTGAGATATTTCGTTATGACAGACCTAGGTGATAAAATGTCCCAGCTGCTGAAAACCAGAAGTCCCACTGAGGCTGTATCATTGCCCAATTGCTATCAGTCAATCACACCCCCCTCCTGTCTCTAAAGATAACACTGGCCTGTCAGGACATATAACGCGAGGAGGAAGTGGCCATTGCAGTCCATGCTCCCCTTTCCTCCACTGTATCAACATCCCCATTGCCAAGTCCCTGCCCACCCCTGTCAGAGTCCTGAGCAGCTCACACCTCTCTGCACTCCTTCCATCCCCTGCAGGCAGGCTGCTGTCCTTCATTGTGTGTACTAATAAATACAGTCTCATATGTTGAGGTCAGACCCTGGTCCCTACTCTGCTCTGACTCTAGGAATTCAAAAACATTACCATTGTGTTGTTCTTTTTGTCTTGAGACCTGGTCTCACATAGCCCAGGTCAGCCTTGAACTTTCTGTGTGGTGGAGGACGATCTTGAATTTTTAATCCTTCTGCCTCCACCTCCAGAGTGCTATGATTATAGGACTGTATATGTAACATAGTGTCCAATTTCAATATAGTCCCTTTTGAAGCAAAAAAAAGTTTTTAACTTTGTTGAAATTAAGTATAGCTATTTTTCTTCTATTGTGGTTTTAGTGTTATATCTAAGAATCCTTTGTAAAATTCAATATTATGAAAGATTGCATTTCTTCTAATAAGTTGTAGCATTGGGGGCTGGGAAATAGCTTAGTGGCAAGAGAGCTGGCTGCTCTTCCCAGCCACCTGAGTTTGGTGCGTCACAACCATAGTAACCCTAGTTCCGGGAATCTCACACTCTCCTGGCCTCCGTGGGTTCCTGCACTCACAACACACACATGCCAATACCCCCACATAGACACACATACGTACAATTAAAAATTAAACCAACCTTTTTTTAAAAGTTGTGCCGGGGCCAAAGAGACAGCCCCGTGGTTGGGAATGGGTACTGCTCTTGCAAAGGATCGTTCACACGGGACTGTTCACAATTGCCTAAAACTGCAGTTTGAGGACTCTGGATCCCTTTGACTTCTTGCACACATATGGTACACATAAACCCACAAAGATACACACATGTACACATAAATAGTAAATAAGAAAATTAAAAGAAAAGTTTATCATTAATTATTGCAATTAGATCCTTGACCCATCTTAGGTTAATCCTGGAATATGCTGCAAGGAAGTGATTCGACTCCATCCTTTAGCATGGACGCAAGCAGCTGCCCCGGAATCATGCATTGAAAGCATGTGATTTCCCAACTGGGTGCTCTTGGCATCCTTGTTGAAAGCGTATGTGTGCGGTTTCTTCGGACTGTCAATTCTATTTATTATTTCTATATATGTCTATTTTCTGTGCCAAAACTGAAATATCGTGATTACTATCTCTTAGTAGAAAATTTTAACATCAGGAAATATAACTGGGCAGAGTGGTTCTCACCTATAATCCCAGCCCCAGGGAGATGGAAGGGGGAACTAAAACCCTGCCTTTAGTGGCCACATGTAGTAACACTGTTTCCTTACGCAGTCATCAGATTGGAGTTCGGATACTGTTCATATTTAATGTTGTATCCATACGCTTTGATTTGTGTCAGTTCATTTTTGTGCTTCTTTCTGTCTCGTGTCTTTTGTTTCTCCATCCCTCCTTACCCCAGCTCATGAAGCCCAGGCTGGCTTTAAACTTGCTCTGGAGCCAAGGCAGTCTTAAACTGCTGTTCTCTCTATATTCACCTCCCAAGCGCTGGCATTGCTGGCTTATCCCACCACACCAACTACACTCTGCTTTATACTAACTTAATCCATGTAAAATTCTAGCAACTTTACCTTCTTCCCTCTCTCCCATTTTGTGTTATTGTTTTTCATATGCTTTTATAAACCTAACAGTACCTTGGTATGACTATTGCTTTGTAAATGTCTGTGTGTTTTAACGCATATGAAATAAGGACAAATACACTATGGATTCCAATTATCTGAACCTCCTATAATAATCATATTCATAGACATAAAGAATGGTTGCTAGTGGGTCTGGAGAGATGGCTTAGCAGTTAAAAGCACTGGCTGTTCTTCCAGAGGACAAGGGTTCAAGTCCCAGCACCCACATGGTGGCTCTAGCTATCTGTAACTGCAGTTCTAGGGATTACAACACCCCCTCATAATCTCCTCAGGCGGTGTATGCCTGTGGTGCACAGACATACTTGCAGTCAATAAATTCACATACGAAATAAAAGAATAAGAAAGAATGGTTGCCAGAGTCTGGGAGAAGACAGTGATGTAGCATTTGATGGGCATATAGTTTCATCTGGAAAAGGTGAAAAAATTCTGGAGATGGAGGATGAGGGTGGTTACACAATAGGGGATGTATTTACTGACACAGATTATACACCTAAATGGTTAAAATGGCTGGACGTTATGGTTCTCAAGGCCAGCCTAGACAACATAAGGAGACACTCTTTCAAAAAATCAAGCAAGTAAACATATTTAAATGTTAAGTGGTACAATTTTTTAAAGTGTGTGTTTATTTATTTAAATATGTTTATTTCATGCCTATGAGTTTTTACCTGTGTGTATGTCTGTTGTGGAGTATTATTTTAACTAGGCAGAGATGTGTTACGTTTGTTTTTGCTGTGGAATATCACTTTAACTGTATAAAGATGTGCTACTTTTGTTTATGTCGCATTTGTTTAATACGTAAAGATGTGCTGCATTTGTTTCACTTTGCCTGTCTGAGGCACCTGATTAGTCTAATAAAGAGCTGAATGCCAATAGCTAGGCAGGAGAAAGGCAGGCAAGACTGGCAGGGAGAGAGAATAAATAGGAGGAGCAATCTAGGCTCAGGAAAAGGAAGAGGGAAGAACAAGAGAAAAAAAGAGGAGGGAATGAGGAACATGCCTGGGGCAGAAGTCAGGAAGACGCCAGCCAGCAGACAGGAGAAGCAGTGAAAGTAAGATATACAGAAGTTAAGAAGGGTAATAAGCCCCTGGGCCAAAGGTAGATAAAGAGAAACAGGTTAATTTAAGTTAAAAGAGCTAGCCAGAAACATGCCTCAGGTAGGCTGAGCATTCAAAACTAATAACAAGCCTCCATGTCATGGTTTGGCAGCTTGTTGGTGGCCCAAAAGAAAAAGCCTGGTACAGATGTCTGCTCACCATGTTTATACATAGCACCCACAGAGGTCCTAGGAGTTTAGGGCACACATAACCATATGAGTGTAGAGAATCGAACCTGGGTCCTGAAGAACAGTCATTGTTGTTGTTTGTTTGTTTACTTTTTGTTTGAGACAGGATCTCTGTCTATAGTCCTTGTTGTCCTGGAACTCACTATATAGACCAGGTTGGCCTAGAACTCACAGAGATCCACCTGCCTCTGTCTCCCAAGTGCTAAGATTAAAGGCCTGTGCCACCACATGAGGCCAGTCAGTGCTCTTAATTGTTGAGCCATCTCTTCCACTTCTTTAATTAATTAATTAATTTCTACTTAATTTTATGTATATGGGTGTTTCACCTGTGGATACCTTTGTGTATCACTTGCATATCTAGTGCCTACAGAAGCCAGAAGAGGGCATCAGATCCCCTGGAACTGGAGGTACAGATGGTTGTGAGCTGCCATGTGGGTTTTGGGAATTGAACCTGGCTCCTCTGGAAGAGCAGCCAGTGCTCTTAACCACTGAGCTACCTCTTCAGGCCCCTTGTTTTTATTTTTAACTATATGTATATTCATGTCAGTTTGTGCTTATGAGTACAGTGCCCTTGGAGGCCAAAGAAGGCATCAGATCTCTTGGAGATGGAGTTACAAGCAGTTATAAGTCTTCTGACGAGGGTGCTGAATCTAGGTCCTCTGCAAGAGCAGTACACATGCTGTGCTGTCTGTCCCTCTTTGGAGCGCTCTGTTCGGTGTATATGAGTATTCAGGGAGAGAGCCTATGGATCTCTGACACTCTTCCTAGATCTCCAATCTTTTTTCCCTCTGAGTTCTTAAGACTGGACCATTTTTATCAATTTTTTTCAAGTTTATTGTTTTGTTCTGCTATTGTAAATATTTGGTTTATCCTTTATAATGAATCTTACATTTTCAACTGTTGTGCTCTTAAACTTTAGGTTTTCCATTTAAGTTTCTATGTTTCTACTGAGTTTCTATATGTTAAACTATTGTCTTCAAACTTCCCTCAGAGCAGTTTAGGTTTTTTTTTTTGTTGTTGTTGTTAGCTAAATCTAACACCTGCATCCAATCAGTTTCTAGCAATTCCTTTCTTCTCTGCGTGAGCCATGCTTCCTTATTTCTTTGTATACCTCATTTTTGATAATATTATGTGGAAACCTGAGTTAGGATTTTTTTTCCTATTGTGTTTTAGTTGGGACTTTTATTGCTGTGAAGACACTATGACCATGACAACTCTTATAAAACATTTAATTGGGGCTGGCTTACAGTTCAGAGGTTTAGTCCATTGTCATCATGGCAGGAAGCATGGTGGCATGCAGACAGACACGGTGCTGGAGAAGGAGCTGAGATTCTATATCTGGATCTGCAGGCAGCAGGAAGAAAGAATGACACTGGGTCTGGTTTGAGCATCTGAAACCTCAAAGCCTGCCTAGGCAACATGAGATTCTGTCCCAACAATAAGAAGCGCCCCCAACCCAAACAAACAAACAAAAAGGAAACTATATGTGGTAGTTTGACTGAAAATGGCCCCCCTAGACTCATAGGGAGTGGCACTATTAGGAGGTGTGGCCCTGTTTCCTGGTTTCCTTTTTAACCCTCACTTCCTGGGGACTCCCCCTCACCTCCATAGCTCAGTGGTCAGCCAATCCTTTGGGGAGAGGATATTTTCAAATACCTTGAACTTGTAAGATATTCACTGTTAGCAAACTGATCTGTTTGCGAGCTGTAGAATTTAGTTAAGGTTGCCTGGGCTGTCATGTTCTTTGGGGTGGAGATTTTGTGGATCTCCCCTTTGTGTGTGTGTTCTCCCAGACAGCCAGGCCTGCAGAGGGAAGAGAGCCTTTCCCATGGCTCTCATTGAACTTCTATCTGGTCTGCTGCTCACCTCCACTGGACTAGCAAAACTCCAGGTCATTTCCATTGTTTATTGATTGTGTTGCTGGCTTAATTGTCAGCTTTCACCCCAGTTCAAGTCAACTCCACTTTTGTGGACGCACTTCTGTGTTTCCCTGGTAACCTCCCTCTGGCAGGACTATCATTTTGGAAGGTGATGGGAGTGAGAAGTCTGCAACTTGCCAGGCTTTGATTTCTGAATCCAAGTTCTAGTTTCCCAGAAACAGATGCTTCTCGGTGTGCTGTTCGTCTTTGGGTATCTCAAGAACTCCGCAAATATGATTTCTAATCTGGTCTCCAGGATGTAGAAGAGGCCTGGCCAGAAGGATCTGGTGAGATGACCGGAGGAGACAGGAGAAGGCGGCTTGTAACAGAAATGTTTTATTGCCCACAGTTCCAGGACAGCCATCAGGAAGCCTGAGGTAGCAAGGTGCTCAGTCAGCAGTGGGGACAAAGGAGGGGTTTCCTCTAGGAATTATAATGGGTGCCGGCAGGCAGAGATTTCATGGGATCATAGCTGTGGCAGAGGTGGTTAATGTATCACATGTGAATGGTCTGTACATGATTGTCATTCAGTGGAGCAAGTCACATAGATTGAATCTGTTTGTCCTGTGAGCACTACATTCAGTGGGACACGGCAGATAAATGAATGAACCACATTGTCAAGCTGGAAAAAAGCAGAGTACAAGATGTCATGTCAGCCAGGCAGTGGTGGCACATTCCTTTAATCCCTGAAGATCTGTGAGTTCAAGGCCTGGTCTACTGATTGCATTCCAGGACAGCCAAGGCTGTTTCACAGAGAGACCCTGTCTCAGAAAATAAAAACAAAAAAGATATTGTGCCAAGAATGACAAAACCTTCAGGTGAGAGAAAGTCCAGCTCTGTAACGCTCTGTCTCTACACTCTACGCATTATGGCATGGTTTGTGAGCCAGGCAAGGGGCTGGAGATCGAAATACACACACATAACACACAGAGATAGAGACACGGGTCATCCTTGAATTCCCCAAGAATGCCAACTTTATTGTGTTCATGGTGTCTTCCCTGACCAATGACCACGCCTGGCTCTCAGGATCCTTCAGCTGCAAGCCACCAGAAGCCACTCCCCTGTCTCGTGCTCACAGCAGCTGCAAGCATGACAAGCTGTTTACAGGAAATTCAGGGTCTGGGGTCCACAGTCCCCAACACAACTCTATTCAAAGTACATTTGGAAACAACCTAAAATGTAAGAATATGCTCGGCATGGTGGCACATGCCTTTAGTCTGAGCACTAGGAGAAATGTAGATCACTCAGAGCTTGAAGCCAGCCTGGTCTATACAGAGAAGAAGCAGGCCAGCCATGGATGCATAGTGAGACCTTTTTCAAAAGGAAAAAAAATAAGAATTCACTCTCATTGTTTTTGAAAAATGTATCCAATTTTTAAATCATATATCCTTTTATTGTTGAGTCAAAATTAAATTAATAATTAAAGGCAAAATTTTCAAAGTAAGATTTAACATTAAGGATCATCAAAGGAAGTGAATGGAGCCAGAGGAAGGCAGTTTTGAATTAATGATTGCAGGAAGGGCAGAAGGAGTGAGAATGCCCTGAAGATACTTGGGAGAGGACCTGACTGTCATTTTGATCTCTGACAGTACTTAGGTAAAGAAATTATGGGGTTAGATTTATTTTTTAATTAAAACTTTATTATTTTATGTGTATGGGTGTTTTCCCTGTATATATGTAAAACATGTACATGCACGATGCCCAGAAGAGGGCGTCCTCAGTCCCTTTTTTGTCGTCTTTGATCAATACAGTTGGTCACTCCCTTTTCATTGTCGTCATGCAGCTAGTCTCTCTGCCGAGGACAGTCATCTGTATCTGCTTCAGACTCTGCCCACATTAGTTTCCTCTTTCTCCACACAGTGCTGCTCTGCTCATGTGTGACACTATTCCTGGGAGACTCACCCCAGGTAGGGAATTGACAATGGACAAGGACACCACCCTAGTCCGGTTTGGTGAACCAATGCATTTTACTGAGGTTACTTACAGGAATACGGGTAAAGGGTTACAGGAGCAGAGATGATCCTAAGACTGCTACATCACCAAAGCCTGCCCCAGCACGGGTGACAGCTCACAAAAGCTGGGAAGTCTGGAGCCTGCTGCACAACCTGCAGACAGCTCAACAGGTTGGCAAGTGGTCTTTGTAGGTGGCACAGTCAGTATTAGCTTCTTCCAGGCAGTTTCATTGGTCTGGGAGTTTCTGAGCGGTCCTTACAGTTTCCTGTATGTTTGAGGAGGGAGGGGTTTAGTGAACCCAGTCCATTTCAGGGACTTCCTGGAGCTCTTTTGAGCTGTTCAGTGAGCTTAATCCGCTTCCCTGCGGTTGGAAGGTCTCATTACCGTTAGAACACCCTGCATCTTACCAAGCTTTGCTCCACGGCTGCCCTTAGAGGACAGAGCTACGCAACAGCTCTTCTGACTTGTCTTTCTCTGTCTCTGCTGTGTGCTTTGTCCTCTGTCAGTTTTTCCAGACTGTCCGGTAGAGAATCCACTTTGTCTGAGTCCGCTCCACCTTAGTAGCCTGAAGGTCACAACCTATTGTCCACTCCTAGAATTGAAGCCACTTTTGTCCCTTCCTGAGGTGTTTCCTGATCCGTGCTGGCATTCAGAGGGAGTCTCAGGAGCAACAGGAGGAGGAGGAGGAAGAGGAGGAAGAAGAATGTGTGTTGGAGAACTGTGTGTCCCGGAGAACTATATGTCCTGTCATAACTGTCACGTTAAAAGTTGGTTCAAGTCAAATGAGGAACTGCACATTCCCGCCGAAGATCATATTGTAAGACTTCCCCTCCCATCAGCACAGAGCTTTGTGGCCACTGACAGGCTCTGGCCCTGAAAGCAGCCTTTATCACTGCTAGTGCAATTGCTGACACAGACACAAAGCGTGAAGCAGGGAAGTGACAGGCAGCTTGCAGGGAATTGCTAAAACATTTTAATAAATTAAGTATGGGAAGAAACAGACCTGAGACCTGACTATAAGCTTTTAGCTACTTCATTGTTTGTTCCTTTTATTTGTTTCCAGATAGGGTTTCTCTGTGTAGCCCTGACTGTTGTAGAACTCATTCTGTAGACCAGGCTGGCCTCAAACTCACAGAGATCGCCTGCCTCTGCTTCCGGAGTGTTGGGATTAAAGGCGTGTGCCACCATGCTCAACTATTCTTTAGCTATTTTGGGTGGGCTTAAAATTCTTAGCCCCTGCCAGGTTTGACTGTTCTTCTCTCAATCATGGTCTTGGCTTTCATCCTATTTGCACATCCACATTAAGTTAATCTGGATCCAGATGGATCCAGCTTGCATCAGATGGCATCCTATAAAGTCTGAGCTTTGGTGGGAGTGGGTACACAGGTATCCTGAGAATTCGATACAGGAAGTCATCTGCCTCAGGATTTGCAGGGGGATCTCATTCCTGCCCCATCCTTCAAGACACCATGCCTTGGTTGATGACAGGAATTCCTTCCTGAGGCAGTTTCCAGCCTCCAGATGTGAAGACCACTTATCACCTCGCTTCAGAGACCTGCTCCAGAAACTACAAAAACTAACAATTCTCAGACCTGCAGACTTGCTCTGCAAGTGATGACTCTTGTTGGCACCCAGTGTTTTCCGGAGCTTTGAATTCCAGCTCAGAGCTGTACAGGTTCTTGGGTTGATTTTGAGCTGACTGTTGTACTCTTCACATCTGCCTGTTCCATTCTTGGCGAAGAGTGGGACAAGAACCTGGCTGGGAGCAGGAGATGGTCTCTGCCGACCTGCTTGGTTTTGTACCTGTGTGTCCTAAGTTAACTTTTGCATCTGCAGCCAGATTAATATCTAAATCCTGTCTAGTCATTATGTAACAATATTTTGTACAATGTGAAGATGTGTCTTTGCCAAGGTGCCTTCTGATTGGTTTAATAAAGAGTGAAATAGCCAATAGCTAGGCAGGGGGTATAGGTGGCACTTCCAGGCACAGAGAGGGATGCTGGGAAGAAGAAAGACGGAGTTGCCAGCCAGATGCTGAAGAAACAGCATAGGTAGTATGAAGAGACAAGGTAATAAGCCATGTGACAAAATGAAGATTAAAATAAATGGGTTAATTTAAGTTATAGGAGCTGGTGGGACAAGCCTAAGCTAATGCCAAGCTAATTTCATAATTAATAGTAAGTCTCTGTGTCATTATTGTGAGCTGGTGACCCAAAGAAAAATCTGACTACACACAGCAATAATTCTGTTACCCTTTCCTTCTATAAAAGCCCAAACATTTCTCTCCTTAATATACTAAACACTGTATCAACATACTGTATTTGTTCTTAACAGGTAAGATTTATACTCATAAAAAGACAGAAAGAATAAAAAACTGCTTGCAATAGAAGGTTAATGGCAGAACTGACAATAGTAGAGAACAGCTTCATAAATTTTAAATCAGGGTTGGATTAAATATACTGTATTGTTGTAAGGGACTTAAAAGTACATACCAATTTAAAACATGAAACTTCTTGCTTTGTAGTCTGGAATGAGACTCAATGAACAGACAATTATAACATTTAACAGTAAGCATAGGTGCATTTAAGTTACATGTTTGCACACACACACACACACACACACACACACACACACACAGTGAACAGGACTTGGGCAAAGTAGATGCCCTTGGTGGGCCCTACCAAAGGCATGCCACTGCACAAAACACGCATGCAACAGAGTCAGAACTGAGGACCCAGACAGGGGATACCTTAGTAAAGATGGTAGAAGTTGGTCACCTGACCTGGCTCTCAGCCAAGATGGCAGTGAAGTCACCTGACCTCAATTAAGATGGTGGTTAAAGGTCACCTGACCTCATACAAAATGGCAGCAGTCACATGTTGTATGGAAAAGCCACAATTTTTGAGCTGCAGGGATTTTAAGTTTAATAACAAGGGAGAGCTAGAGGCATGATCCACCCTGTTGCTGAACCGCCATACCAAAAGCCACGGCGGGGAGAAAAAGGCTAGAATTGAAAACAGCCACATCGTGGATTCAACCTTGTTGGCAGTTGTAGCAGTGGCAGGGACAGTTTGAGGAAACTCCTTCCATTTGCCTATGCGCTGACAGCAGTTAGAAAGCTCCCGTAAAAGTGGAGCCAGTGGGACACCAGCAGAGTGAGGGTAGGAGCTGAAGAAGTAGGGCATTAAGGCCTGGGGTGTTAGGGCCTCTGAAAGGCATCCATCCCAGGGGGGAGCTGGATTGACAGACATGGATGGCTTGCTACCCATAGCTGAAACTGTGAAAACCCATGAAAATGGTGACACCACAAGGCTTATAGGAAGACGTCTCCCCTCTATAGGTGGGGTGTAAACCAGAAGCAAACACCACAGGGCTTGTAGGATAGCGTCCTCTTCATACAGGCAGGGTGCTAAAATCTGACTGTCTACAGTTGGGGCAACTCAGAGGCCACTCCGAGCAGCCTTTAACCCCAAAACCAAACCAAACCAAAAACAAAAATAAACAACATGGCAGATGAAAAAAAAGAAAAAAAAGGAGAAAGAAAAATCTGAGGGATCCTGGACCTCCACTCATGGGAGGACTGACCCCGGGTCATCTAAACATAATTTCAGCTAAGGGAAGCAATCCAGAGATTAATGTCAGCGAAGGGCTCAACTGTAGCCATGAAGGCCATGGTTGGGGGCTGTCCATTTCTAGGAACACCAGAAGATTACTGGGAGCTTAACGGTCAATTCTTCAGGTTTGGAGAAATGGTTAAGCTGACCAGAATGGGGAAACTCACCAATTGAAGCCAGTGGTTTTTTTTTTTGTAGAAATCATGGTCAGGCAAATGGAGAGCTGTTGTAAAGAAACCTGGTTCCCAAGTCCAGGGTTCCATATGTCCTCAGCTGGCCCGCCCATGGGCAGGAGGAAACATAAAGAGCCTCACCAAGTCACAGCACCATTGTTATGGTTTAAATAAAATGCTGCAGGTACCTGAGTGGCTGCAGCAGGCCTCAAGTCCCAGGCAGGGAGCTGCATGGTGGGTGAGAGACCTCAATGGGGCAGCCAGTCCTGCGAGGAGAGACAGACAGATGGGCCTGCCATAAGACCATGCTGCAGGTCTCCGAAGGCGGGTGGTCCCAGGCAGGGAGCCATGTGGCAGGCGAGAGACAGAGACATGGATAGGCACACCATGCAGAGTGAGGTTGGATATTTATTTAGTGGGTTATGTGGGGGAAGGGGAGAAGGGGAGAAGGGGAGAAGAGCAGAGAGAAAGAGAGAGAGAGACACACACACGGAGAATCCAAAGAGAGGGAAGGGGAGAAGTGGGGCAAAGGAAGAGACAGAAGCTGCCTCTTCAAGAGGGATACAGAAGAGGGAAGGACTCAGGCTGGAAGCTGAAGATCAGCTTGCCTTGGCAGATGGGGGAAGGAGTAGGTGGGGCTTATCTCTTAAAGGGACAGAGCAGACCGTTACACATAGCTTTGCATAGAACAACCTACAGTTTTGCCATGCTTGATAAGATTGTGTCCACATCAGATTCTTTACCACGTGAGTGTTAAGATTCTCAATAATACACTTGAGTTCACAGAGCAAGTTTTGTCATGTTGGTAACAAGAGCAGCAAATGCTCTAAACTGCTAATCTCCTTCCTCCTTGCCCCATTCTGAGTCAGGGTCTCTCAGTATAGCTCTGACTATTCTGGAACTCACTATATAGGCCTTGAACTCAGAGATCTGCCTGGCTCTGCCTCCTGAATGGTGGGATTAAAGGTGTGTGCCACCACACCCTGCCTCTTACCTATTATCTTGTTTAGCTTCATCTCCTCATCCAGAAAGTGGGTCTCCAGGAAGTCACAGAGATTGGGGGAGGGGTCAAAAAATCAACAGCAGGAAGAATCCTAGCTTCACCTGAGCGGAGGCCTCTGAGGCAAGTTCCTCAGACTGCCACAGCGGTCATGTAGCTGTGTCCTAACTGTATGTATAAAAGTTCTGGAGTGTCAAGAGTTTCCCACTCTGCTGTGGAGTCAGAGAAACTTGGGAAAAGCAGGTCACTGTAGAGGGCTTGAGTTCACAAATGAGCACTAGGATAACTAGGAGTGTTACGGATGAAGGTTTTTCTCTCCTAGAGAAGAGATGTGTGTACCTGTCTTCTACCCAAACAGCTGTAGATGTTGTTAATAGCCAGCTGGTCTGCGCTAGCTGTAGGCCCAGACTCTTATGTTTATCCCAGACACTTCCTCCCTGGACCTTTGTCTTTAGCTCTGCTTCTCAGTCAATACAATCCATCTTTAGGGGAGCTACCTCTGCACTCTATACTAGTTTTTTTGTTTGTTTGTTTTTGTTTTTTAAGACAGGGTTTCTCAGTAGCTATGAAGCCAGTCCTGGAACTCACACTGTAGACCAGGCTGGCCTTGAACTCACAGAGATCCATCTGTCTCTGCTTCCAAAGTGCCAGGATTAAAGGTGTGAGCCACCACCTGGCTTCTACACTATCTATATGATGGAAACCTTAAAAGATCCTAGGCCCTTAAACTATAGAATCCATTTTTATGGTAGAGGTACACAGATTTTACAAAAGAGTTTTAATAGTCACATCTTAAGCTTTATTATGCATATGGGATTGAGACTGGCTTTTTTTCCTCTTAGTCTCTCAAGACAGAGTTTCTCTGTATAGCTCTGACTGTCCTGGAACTCACTTTGTAGACCAGGCTGGCCTTGAACTCAGAGATCCACCTGCTTCTGCCCCCTAAATGTTGGGATTATAGGTGTAAGCCACCCCCATCTAGTGGGATTGAGATAATTATTACCAGGAAACTTTCCCCCAAGGTTATACTTGTGGGGGCCCACAGAAGTAGATCTGTTTCACCTTGCTAAAGGTCAGAGAGTTCAGGCCTGATCTCATTCCTTCAAGGCTATTGACAGATTTAATTTAAGGTGTGGCTACTAACAGACTGTCTTGACCTAGGTAGGGTGTGGTTACTTGATGTTTTGGGTATTAAGATGGTAATCACTTTGTCCTTGTATCAGGATAAAAATCTCTTTCATTCTTCCCCTTTTTTGGGATTAGGGTATTTAAAGACTGTAAGAAATAAACATGGGTGGTGCTCACTGGATCGCACTCCCAGTGCTGTCCTGTGTCTCTGTATCTCTTTTATATCTCTGTCTATTCTGCCTAGCATTTCTAATCCACACACCCCTACCCTGGAACAGAGAAACCCTTTGAGGGTGGACCCCAACAGATGTTAGCCCATGTGTGGCTACAACAGATGGCACCCCAACGTGGGGCTATGACACATACTATACATAAGTATGTATAAAATAAACTGCCTGGTGTTAGACACAAGAAGTTTGAACCAGCACTAGCTACTGAGTAATGCTGAACCAGATTTCCTTCTTGCCCCATGAAGGTCATTTCTTTGCTGACCATGACATTTGCAAGGATCCTTGCAGTTCACTTACCAAGGTGAAGTGGCATCTGCATAAGGCTGGTCCAGACCCTCATGACTCTGCTCCCTTCAGCAGTGACCCCAGAACCAGAGTTGGAACCCAAAGGATTGATGTGGTGTTTCAGGAAGTGCCCAGCACTCTTCCCATTTGCCATCCTGGCCCTCAGAGGTTTATGGGCACTTTCACAGGAACAGGTGTAACCTGATAGGACTGTGCTCTCTTATTATTCTTCCTTCTTACTGGTTCTGTGGTCCAACCACAATTTCTCAGGACTGGTTTAACATTCCTCTAACCAGATGTGTTGGTACATCCATGTAATCCCTCTTTGGGGAGGTGGAAGATAGAGGATTCAGGAATTCAAGGCTAGCTGCAGTGGCATAGTAAGTTTGAGGCCAGCCTGAGCTACATGAGACCTTGTCTTGAAAACAACAAAAACAGACATTATTGCTGTAATATGGGTAATGGTCTGTCCTGTCCCTTTAAGAGATAAGCCATGCCCACTCCCTCCCTAGTCCTCATAGGCAAGGTGATCTTCAGCTTCCAGCCTGAGTCCTTCTCTCTCTCTCTCTCTCTCTCTCTCTCTCTCTCTCTCTCTCTCTCACACACACACACACACACACAGCAGCTTCTGTCTCTCCCTTCTCCCCACTTCTCCCCTCTGTGTTTCTGTCTGTCTCTGCTCTTTCCCTTTCTCTTCCATAATCCACGAAATAACTATTCAACTATCCAACTTCACTCTGCATGACGTGCCTATCCGTCTTGGTCTCTCACCCACCACGTGACTTCCTGCCTGGGACCCGGCTGCCTTCGTGGCCTGCTGCCACCACTGTGGCATAGTCTTATGGCCCGCTGCACACTGCTGCAACTCGGAGACCTGCAGCATTTTACTTAAACCATTACAATATGGATGTTGTGTGTCTCCCACTGGCCCATATGTTAAATGCTTTGCCCCAGGTTGACAGCAGAGGTGGTGAGTGTTATTCTTTTTTAAGGATATTAGAGGGGGGGAAGGCTGGTCCCATGAGGGGTGGCGGTCCCACGAGGTGACCTGAGGCCCCAGCGGGTCCCCCAGACCTTGTCAAGTCCCCTGAGGCCTTGCTGGGTCACCTTGACGGTGGGAAACTGGGGTGAGTGAGAGACAGACAGATACATCACGAAAAGAGGCAAGTTTATTATTTATTTAGTGGGTTATAGATGGCAAAGGGAAAGCCAGGCGATGGTGGCGTACGCCTTTAAACCCAGCACTTGGGAGGCAGAGGCAGGCGGATCTCTGTGAGTTCGAGGCCAGCCTGGCCTACAAGAGCTAGTTCCAGGACAGGAACCAAAAAAAACTACAGAGTAACTCTGTCTCGAAAAATCCAAAAAAAAAAAAGAAAAGAAAAGAAAAGAAAAGAAAGGAAAGGGAAAAAGTGAGACAGAGAGAGAGAGGGGGGTAAAGAGAGAGGGAGGGGGAGAGAAGGAAAGACAGTAGTTACCTCTTCGGAAGAGAGACTGAGAGAGAGCACAGGCCAGGCGGTGGTGGCACATGCCTTTAATCCCAGCACTCGGGAGGCAGAGGCAGGCGGATCTCTGTGAGTTCAAGGACAGCCTGGTCTAGAAGAGCTAGTTCCAGGACTGGAACCAAAAGCTACAGAGAAACCCTGTCTCAAAAATCAAAAATAAAATAAAATAAAATAAAGAGAGAGAGAGAGAGAGAGAGAGAGAGAGAGAGAGAGAGAGAACAGGCTGGAAGAGAGCTCTGCTCTCTGAGGCACACGCGATGAAACTCTGACCCAGGATGGACATAGGCTAGAATCTTTCCCAGTAAGACTGATGCTACACGGATTATTAGAAATGGGCTAGTCCAGGTGCAAGAGTTAGCCGAGAAGAGGATAGATATAATGGGCCAAGCAGTGTTTAAATGAATACAATTTGTGTGTTGTTATTTCGGGGCATAAGCTAGCCAGGCGGCCGGGGTGCTGGGGACGCAGCCCCGCCACTCATATTACAACATGGATGTAGGCAAGCATATGGGGCATTTTCTTAATTAGTGACTAACGGAGAACTGCTGTGGGGAAATGCTCTTATACACTGTAAAGATTTGTCACTCATATTAGCTTAATAACATGCTGATTGGCCAGTAGCCAGGCAGGAAGTATAGGTGGGCGGCCAGACTATAAGAATTCTGAGAAGAGGAAAGGCATACAGTCAGTCACAAGCCAGACACAGAGGAAGCAAGATGGGAATGCTTTACTGAGAAAAGGTACCAAGTCACAGAGTTAAACATAGACAAGAATTATGGGTTAATTTAAGTGTAAGTCATAGTAGCCTCATCCATAAATGGGAACCGAGAGTGGCTGCCCTGAGATGGTCTTTAGGACCTACGAAACCAAGCAAAGGACAAGTATCTGATACGTAGTAGTAGGTGCTCAGAAACTGGCATCTGTCACTACTGACTCAGCTATGAATGACTGTCCGCCCGGGAGAGGGGAGCATGGCGTCTCTCTGAGCTCACTTCCTCTTCCTCCCAGCATTACATCAGAATGGCGCCCAACATAGGGCAACTGAATCCACTGAAAGCCTAAGAAAGCTTGGGAAAGAGTAAAGCATGTTTTCTTGGTAGCAGCGATTTCTCAGGTCTGCTTTGCTTGCTAGAAGCAAGCAAGTGCTCTCATCTAAGAGAGGCTTCCTGACTCAGCTTCAGCTGCAAAACCCTGCAGCTCTTAAGAGGTCCTGCCACGAAACACTTAAATGGTGTTGACGAAAAGCTGAACGCATGCTTTTCGGTTTTCAGCCGTAGCAGGAAAAAAGCTGCGCCATTTAAAAATGCCGGCTTTGTGGGCTGTCCTGCCAGGGCAAACTCTTACTCTTTGAGGCAGGAGGTCAGCTACAGAGAGAGCATTTGAGTGTTGTAGTTTGTTTGCTGGCAAGGACCTTGAAACGCCATAGACTTGTGACAGTAAACGCGGCCCGGTACATCCACCATGAGGCTGGAAAGCTAAGGAATGGGCTGGATCTAGCTGCCAAAGTCACAAAGTCACAGCTTTAATCCTACCCATATTGCTCCATAATTTAAAGGTTCATGTGGTCAGAAAAAGAGAGAGAGATACAGTAAAAAGAGATTCAAAGACAAAGAAAACTTTTAAATGATTTACAGTGTGTTAAAAATATATGCAAGCTAAAAGGTAAAAGTTCTTAAAAGAAAAAAAGGAAGAAAGAGGGTAGTTGGGTGTGGTAGTACACACCTTTAATCCCAACACTTGGGAGGCAGAGGGAGATGGACCTCTGTGACTTCAAGGTGTGGGAGCACACGCCTTTAATCCCAGTGCCTAGAAGGCAGAGACAAACAGATCTCTGTGAGTTCAAGGTGTAGTAGTGTACACCTTTAATCCCGAATGCCTGGGAGGCAGAGACAGATGGATCTCTGAGAGTTCAAAGACAGCCTGGTCTACAGAGTTACTTCAGGTCAAAGACACAGAGAACCTGTCTCAAAAAGCAAAAAATAAACAAAATAGAGGTTAAAATAAAGCACACAAAGATGGGAAATACACAGAGAATTTTGATATTGTATGTTATTATGCTCTGTTTGAATTGTTTGAATGCTGAGAAAAGAGTAACAGCTGCTAAAAGATATTTGTTTATAAATGCTGCTGAACTAATCCAACATAAATACTTTGAAAATGCCATGACTTTGAAATTTGGATCTAAGGACATGATGCTTTGGAAAGGAGTTTCTTATTTTGTTTTCACAGAGGGTGAGAGTCTGTGGATTGATGTGGTATGATGGACCACACCCTCCTGAAAGGTTGCTGTGAACATCTTCAGAAAATTGCTTCACTCAACTGCCAACTGAGATGAAACTAGCACACAGGTTATACCATGAAAGACCTCATTAACGACGCCCCCATTCAGCAGGAAGAAGTTTGGAGAGAAAAAACTGTGCCCATGTTCCCAAATATGGTTTATAAACGTTCTTTTACATTTAAAGGGAGATATGATAGAGATATGAATAATTTACATTGATATGGATTTTGTTTTAGTGATTTAAATTTAAGGTCAATTTTGTTATATGTATATGTGTTTCTGATCTTGATTAAGGAACTGTGATTGTGTATTTCATTTAAAAATGTAATGTATAATTAGAAATATAGATTGTTAATAGATAATCATAATAGTCAAGTTTGTAGTCATGTTAGTTAAGATTTTCTAGATGTACATAGATATATTTTAGATAGGCATTCTTCATATTTTTCAAAGATTATAGAATATGGCATTTTAAATGTTTTAATAACTTAGGGTTTTTCATGACAATGAGACACTCTGCTCCTGGCAGCACCAATCTACTTCAAGAGGAAAATGGGCATCGAAGAGGATCCTTATGAAGTTTGATAGCCATTTGGGCAAGAAATTGTTCTTGCCTGGACTATTGCATAAACTGGACACAGAGAACCCACAGAGAGAGGACTGCTGAACTTGCCTAAAGGTGAGATGTTCTTTCGGGGTTCCTGATTCATGAAAGAGTCTGCAAGACATTTTTCAGGACAAGCAGATAGTGACTGCCTTTGAAATTTCCTGCTTCATGGAAATGTCTGCTGGAAACTATGGGCCTGTAGGCCGAAGATGGATGCCCCAACGGTACAGAGAAACTTTGGGTGACTGTCAAGGCAGTGAGATGTCTCTGTCATTTCTAGAGTTTTGGACTTCTTGTGTACTTAGGTAATATTATAGCCTTCTGGAGTCTTTGATACTGTTGAAGAATAGATAGATAGTTAAGTTGTTTTCTTTTGTTATGATAAAGATAAAATAGATGTAAATATTGTAATTTTTACTTGATAACTGTTTTGTTATATGTAATTTTGCTATGTTAAAGTTAAAGCCTTCCTTCCTTTTTGTTTAAACAGAAAAAGGGGAAATGATGGAGGAAGGTCAATGGTTAAGTAATAAAGAAACTGCTTGGCCCCATAGGTTAAAACATAGGTGGGAGGAGTAAACAGAAAAGAATGCTGGGAGGAAGAGGAAGTGAGCAGAGAGATGCTATGCTCCCCTCTCCCGGGCGGACGAGAGAGCTCTGCTCTCTGACGGACACGCGATGAAGCTCCGACCCAGGATGGACATAGGCTAGAATCTTTCCCAGTAAGACTGATGCTACACAGATTATTAGAAATGGGCTAGTCCAGGTACAAGAGTTAGCTGAGAAGAGGATAGATATAATGGGCCAAGCAGTGTTTAAATGAATACAATTTGTGTGTTGTTATTTCGGGGCATAAGCTAGCCAGTCAGCCGGGGTGCTGGGGACACAGCCTCGCCGCTCATATTACAACACATCCAGATCTTACGCAGTCATTGTATTCGCTGAAGTTCCTTCCTTTCAGATAGTTTGTGTCAAGCTGATATACAACTAACGAGTACAGTGGCTCACTCTTGAAGTCTTGGCACTTGGGAGGCTGTGGTGAGAACAGGACTGACTTTGAGGCCGGCCTGGGCTAGAGTGATACTTTGCCACAAAAGAAAGTTTAAGCCGGGCGGTGGTGGCGCATGCCTTTAATCCCAGCACTCGGGAGGCAGAGGCAGGTGGATCTCTGTGAGTTCGAGGCCAGCCTGGTCTACAAGAGCTAGTTCCAGGACAGGAACCAAAAAAGCTACGGAGAAACCCTGTCTCGAAAAATCAAAAAAAAAAAAAAAGAAAGTTTAAAACAACAGTTATATTGTTATGATTTGAATATAAAATCTAGAGCCTGACAAAATTGCTCAGCAGTTAAGTTGCTTTTGCAGAGGACCTGAGCTTGGATCCCAGCACCCACATGATGGTCCACAACCCCCGTAACTCTCGTTCAGGAGATCTGGTGTTTTCTTCTGGCCTCTGTGGTCACCAGGCACACACATGGTGCACACATGTACATGCAGGCAAACACTTGCATACATAAAATAATTTTTAAGAAAAGGTTAGAGCTGGGCGGTGCTGGCGCACGCTTTTAATCCCAGCACTCGGGAGGCAGAGGCAGGTGGATCTCTGTGAGTTCGAGACCAGCCTGGTCTACAAGAGCTAGTTCCAGGACAGGCTCCAAAACCACGGAGAAACCCTGTCTCGAAATACCAAAAAAAAAAAAAAAAAAGAAAGAAAAGGTTAGATAAGAAAGTTGTCTCCCTGCCTAACATGGTGAAGGCATGGTTACTTCTGTTACAGAGGAACAAAGATCTGGGTGATAAACTCAATCTGTTACACCCTTTTTAGACTCATGACACTGAATTCTTTTAAACCCAGCATTTCTCGTCAGGGCAGGAGAAGTATCCTGCTGGAAGACCTCCCTATGTCTAATTTGGTCTCTTTAAATCTCCATGAAGTCATAACGCTCTGTGTTGCCCAAGCTAGTCTTGAATTCTCCATCCTCCTGTGTGCTAAGATTATAGACATGCACCACCACTCCTGGTTTGTGTAAACCATTTCTTTTAAAATTAATTAACAGAATAATTAATTGTGTGCCTATCTCTCTGTGTGTAGAGGTAGGAGACAACTTGCAGGAGACCATTCTCTCCTTTCACCCTGTGGGTCTTAGGTTATCAAGCTTAGGGGCAAATGCCTTACTCTGAGTGAGTGTGTGTGTGTGTGTGTGTGTGTGTGTGTGTATGATGCATGTGCCTATGCTGTATGCCCCAACACTGGGGTTGTAGGCATACACAACCATGTTAGCCTTTAACATGGGTTCTGGGGATTCAAACTCAGGTCCTTCTGCTTGCACAGCTGCACTCCCTGTGCCGAGTCATCTCTCCAGCCCTCACCAGAACGTCTAAGTGCATAGCTCATTACCGTTAAGAATATTCACATTGTTGTGCAACAGATCTCCAGAACTTGTTCACCTTGCCAAACAGAAACCCTATCCATACCGACTGCCCGCCCCTCCTCCCCACCCCCTGGCAACTCCCGGCCTACTTTCTGTTTCCAGGCGTTTACTTTGCCATTAATGGAGGCATATAGTATTTGTCTTTTGGTGATTGGCTTGTTTCCCTTAGGAAAACGTCTTCAAAGGTCATATGTCATAGCGTGTGTCAATTTCTTTCCTTTCTGACACTGAGTATCCCATTGTGTGACGGTGGCGCATTTGTTTACTCGCTCATCCCTTGATGGACACTCGGATTATGGTCTGCCTCCTGGCTATTGTGGGTAGTACTGCTGGGAACCTGGTGTGAACAGGATCTGCTGGGGAGCCTGGGCTCAGTGCTGTCAGATTAGATCCAGAAGTGAGACAGTTGGATCACATGCGCCTTCTGCATTGAGCTTTTACGTTTTTATTTGATACTGGTTTTCAGTCAAGTCTCACTGTGTAACCAGGGTGGTCTATACCTGAGATCCGTCTGCTTCAAACTCCTGAGCGCCGGGATGACAGTCTTCCCTCCTTAACAGTGTTTATTCCTTAACAGTGCTATTTCCTGTTATTTTGATAGTGACCATTCTAAAGGGTGTTTGTTTTTACTTTTTTTTTTTAAATAACACCTCAATTTGCTATGTACACCGGGTTAGTCTAGAACGTACTATATAAATCAGGATGGTCAATAACTTGCAACAATAAAGGTTTCTGTTTGTGCCCCCTTGAGTGCTGGGATTATAGGTGCACACTGCCATCCATGGCCTGACTGTTCGTGTTCATATTTTATTAATTTATTATTATTATTATCATGTATGTATTTGCACGAAATGCCACAGTGCCTACGTGGAAGTCAGAGGCCAGCGCTAGGGAGCCGGTTCTCTCTTGAGTGCACTCCGGGCAATAAGCCTCTTGTTAGGCTCGCACGGTGACCATTTTTTACTTGCTGAGACATTTCTCCAACCCTTGGGTGTTACTTTAGAAAAAAATCAACCTTTTTGTTTTGTGAAACTATCAATTAATGCTGTGCAGTGACCAGGAAGAGCACAGAACGGCCCTGGCACCCTTTGCCTCATTCCCTCTTCTCTGAGATGGCAGCATCCTGTGATTGTCCATAATCAGGAGATTGACACTGTCCTGGGCCTTGTTCAAGTTTCAGCACTGCAGGTGCTCAGAGTGACCCTTCAAACAAATAGACTTGGCCACACCACGAATCTGCCTAAACTTTTCCAAGGATGTCAGTTGCATGATTGTTTGAATTAGACACAACCCAAATGTTCATCAATGGAGGAATGGCTCAACAGATGACATTGGACTCATATAATAGGCACGGGGGCCGTCCCTGAAGAGAATGCAGGTGGCTTCCGATAGTAGTCCTGGAGGGCAAGGAATGAGAAGGAGGCTGAGGCAGGAGGATTGTGAGTTCAGAGCCATTCTGAGCTACATAGAGATACTATCTCAGAGACAGGGACACTCTACAATAGCTGTATGTACTGATATGATCAGGTTTCCACAGTCCACTCTCTTCGCCATTGGGTATAGTGACAAGAAGAGAGGATGGGTAACACACTGGACTCAGGGTTTAGCTTTCTCATTCCTGTGACAAAATGTTCAGCAAGGGAGGATTTTTTGGTTTTGTTTTTTAGAGTTGGGGTTTCATGAAGGTCAAGTTGTTGTCCTCAAATTCTCTGCGTAGCAGAGACAACCTTGACTGTTACTCTTCCCCTGGGATTACAGGCACATTCCACCACACCCAGTTTAGGAAGGTTTTTTTTTTTTTCTTTCGAGACAGGGTTTCTCCGTAGCTTTTTGGTTCCTGTCCTGGAATTAACTCTTCTAGACCAGGCTGGCCTCGAACTCACAGAGATTTACCTGCCTCTGCCTCCCGAGTGCTGGGATTAAAGGCATGCGCCACCACTGCCCGGAAGGAAGGGTTTATTTAGGCTCACCATGTAAGAATGAGTACAGTCAGTCCGTCATGGAGAGGAAGGTGTCATGCAAGAACCTGAAGCTGCTGATCCCATGATGTCCAGAAGCAGAGAGCTGGATGCCGGTGCTCATCTGACTTTCTCCTTTCCAGCCTTTTGTTCATTCCCAGCTCCCAGGTCGTGGGATAGTGCTGCAGACATGTAGGAGGTACTGTAGGGAGGGGTCTTCCCTCGGCTAAACGTGTCTGGAAACATCCTCACAGACATACTCACAGGCCTGTTTCCTGGATGATTTTAAATCTAGCCAAGCTGGCCATGAAGGTCAAGCATCCCAGAGTCTTTAGAAAGAAACAAAGCAGGATGCTGTGGTGTGGGATGTCTTCATCATTTACTGTTTTGCAGTGGGGGCTTTCAGACCCCATTACATTCCTAAATGTCACTAAGGACATATCTGAAGCACTTTGGTTAATCAAGTTTTTTAGAACTTTAGCCAATCAGTGGTAGTGCATGCCTTTTATCCCAGCACTTGGAAGGCAGAGGCAGGTAGATCTCTGAGAGTTCAAAGCCAGTGTGTTCTGCAGAGCGAGTTCCAGGACAGGCTCCAAAGCTGCAGAGAAACCCTGCCTCAAAAAGCCAAAAACAACAACAACAAACAAACAAAAAAAAACCCCAAAAAAACAAAAAATGAAATTATAGCCAGGGGATGGTAAAATGTTCAGCAGATAAAGGCCCTTGCCACCAAGCCTGATGGTGTATGTCCCCAGGAACACAGCCCATATGGTAGAAGGAGAAAACCAACTCCCTCAAGTTTTCCTCCATTTTTCTTTTTTCTTTTCTTTTTTTTTTCTTTTTTTTTTTTGTTTTGTTTTTCAAGACAGGGTTTCTCTGTAGCTTTGGTGCCTGTCCCGGAACTAGCTCTTGTAGACCAGGCTGGCCTCGAACTCCCAGAGATCTGCCTGCCTCTGCCTCCCAAGTGCTGGGATTGAAGGCGTGCACCACCACTGCCTGGCATTTTTTTTTTTAAAGATAGGATCCCACTTTGTAGCCCAAGTTGGCCTGAACTAAAGTCAATCTCCCTGTTTCAGGCTCTCAAGTGCTGGTATTACAGACTGGCACCATGGGTCCAACAGGACATATTGTTTTGGTTGAAGTGTGTGAAGAAAATTCAGTGTCAATAACAGACGTTGCAGAGAAGACAGCTGTGTTTTATTAGTGTTTGTGAAACTCTTCTTTGATAGGACAGCAGCAATGAACAAGAGGCCGTTTCTTAACGGTTAGCTACATTGTAGTCTGAGTGATAGAAACTCATTCCCTTAGATTAAAACTATATCTTCTGGAGGCCTCAGGAAGGAGATCACAAATTCAAGGCCATTCTGTGTTGCACAAGGCTGTCTTAAAAGGCAAACAAACAGGCACCGATTGTCCAGCAGCTGGGGTTGTAATTCAGTGGTGGAGTGCTTGCCTAGTGTATGCAGGGCTCTGGGCCATGTGAAGATTGCAAACAAACCCAAGTCCACAAACCTATTGTCTGTCTAGTCTTTGAAAGAGGGTTTTATGTATGTTATTGGACTAGGGTGTTTATATGCCATTTAGCAAAGGAAAAAGAGTGTTGGCTTCAAGGGTGATAAATTCCAGGGAAGTGTGTAGGAAGTATATAGGGCAGGGAGAATGAATGAAAGGTTAGGGCTGTTCTAGTAAGCATGTTTATAATGTCCTCTCCATCCCTCTTCCATTACAACATACTGGACAAAACGTCACGAAGAGAAAATCCTGCTCAGTGCTGTGGCTCATAGGAGTACACTCTTGAAAGGAGGGGGCGGGGGACTGCTGCAAGCTGAGGCCAGTCTAGACCATACAGTAAATTCTAGGTAAGCCTGGGCTATAGTATAAAATCTTGTTTAAAAAATATGTTTGGAAGAAAATGGGGATGGATGGATGGATGGGTGGATGGATGGATAGACGGATGAATGGATGGATGGATGGGTGGATGGATGAATGGATAGATAGATGGATAAAATCTTGTTTAAAATATGTTTGGAAGAAAATGGGGATGGATGGATGGATGGGTGGATGGATGGATGGATAGACGGATGAATGGATGGATGGGTGGGTGGATGGATGGATGGGTGGGTGGGTGGGTGGATGAGTGGATGGGTGGATGGGTGGATGGATGGACGGATGGACGGACGGATGGACGGAGAGACGGGCAGGCAGGCGGGCAGATGGATGGATGGGTGGATGGGTGGGAAGAGAAACATGCTGATTGCAACTACAGGCAATACTACAGAAGAGGATCATGACCAGAGCCTATTCAAAGCCCTCAGGACCATGAGATGCGGGATTTGTTACATAGCAGGAACTGAAACATTTACAGGCTACATCCTTACCTTGAGAGGCTCTTCTGTGTAGTTACCACAGAACATCTACCCAAACTTTCTATATTTTCCAATGTTCTTTTGCACAAAATGCCACCATTGGCCAAGAGCTCAGTTGGTAGGATGTTTCTTAGCATTCAGGAAATCTTGGGTTTGCTTGACACTGATGGTTGTGGTAATGTGCACCTTTATGTAATCTTTGTACTCAAGAGGATCAGAAGTTCAAGGTCAGCTTTGGCTATCTATGAGTTAAAGACTAACCTGAGCTACAAAAGTCTCTTTCTCAAAATATATAGAAAATAATAAGTATCAAAGCTGCTAGACGTGATGACACATTTGGGAGACCGAGGCAGGAAGAACATAGATTCTCAAAAGAACTAGTACTTTTGGGTATGTGTGCGCTGTATGTGCATCCAGTTGTGCACACAGCATGACAGGCCTGGCCGTGGCCCTGGAATGAGTGGCATCCATCTTCTCCCTAGGCAGGTGCCCATCAGAGGTCACCAAACCAAACTGGGGCCTCGTTTATCTCTTCAGCTCCCCACTAAGGGAGCTCATTATCAGCTACCCAGTCTGTAATCTAAACGTCCACACCAAACTCTTCAGATCTCTTGGCCTTGAGAGTGGCCACTAGCTCCTTATCCCTTTGTTTTGTTCTGTATTGACTTCCTGCAGGGTTATCAAAGAAGCCTTTGGTTTCTCCTCTCCAATTATCTGCCCAAAGGGTTTCAAAAGGCTGGCCCTCTCAGCACCTCTCAGCCTGGCTGTATCTTACCCTGCAGGCACAGATTTGAAGCCAGATAGGCACCTCAGCTAGAGAAGGCAGAGACCAACCAAAGGAAGAATTTCACCCAAGTTTGAGGTGGTGAACCAATGAGCTTATTGTTTTTGTTTGTTTGTTTTACAGGAGAGTGACTTCAGCACCTGCATTTTTAGGAGTCCCACCCTAACTGATGTGGGAGGTCCTTCTGTCTGCCTGTTGCTTTTCTTGGTTAATGAATAAAGAATCTGCCTTGGCCTATTGATAGGGCAGAACTTAGGTAGGTGGGAAAAACTAAATGTCATGCTGGGAGGGGTGGAGTCAGGGGATGCCATGGATCCTTGGCTGGAGGTAGGCGTGCTGAAACTTTGCTGGTAGACCACAATCTCGTAGTGATATACAGATTAATAGAAATGGGTTAAATTAAGATGTAAGAGTTAGCCAATAAGAAGCTAGAGCTAATGGGCCAAACAGTGATTTAATTAATATAGTCTTCTGTGTCATGTTTTCGGGTCAAAGATAGCTGGGCTGCCGGAAGTGGCCTCACTCAGCACCTAGCTAGCATGGATCAGGGAAGTTGCTGCATGGGAGCTGCCTGTGCATCTTGCAGCTGAACGAGGGAAGACTCTCCTGCCAGCAATTGTTTACCTTTTAGGTAACCTCAAGGAGGGGCCTCGCTAGTGGGTCTCTCTTCCAAGTGGCTTATGAGTTTGAGAGACTCAGAGAAGAATGTCCCAATTTAGGGGAAACTGATGCATAGTTGTTCCCACCACCTGCCTGAGCGAGAGTTACTGACTTCTCCAGGGATAGATATCACAGGGAAGGCCTTGCAGCCATGCTGGCAGACATGAAGATATTCTAAAAGGACACTCTGCCCCTCTCTTTTCCTGTTAGAGTATTGAGACAATGGACCCCCAAATTAGAATTTTACCCAGAAATCTTTTATATGAGAAGCAAAAGGCTGTCAGCCCTGGAACCAGCCAGGGAACATCTCCCTTCAGAAATTCTACACAGTTCCAACACTCTCAGGTTACCTTGCAGTAGAGGCTGTTGTCAAGAGGATGATGGGTCAGCGACAGCCAGGATCTTTCCTAGACATGTATTCCTCTTGCCCTCTGCACTTCAGCTTCTTGTCAGGACCCTGAAGATGAACTGGAGGCTGGGGGTGGGGAGGGCATATGCCACTCGACTGCTTTGTTCCTATTCCCAATGTGGTCAAGGAATTGAATAAATCCCTTTCTCAGTCTTTTCCACTATGTCCACTTAAGTGGCCTGTTGAGTATGGATGGCTGAATCTAGTTCATTATAGCTTCTAGGGCCCAGCCTCTGACTCTGAAATCTCCAATGACAGGATCTAAATCTCAGGTGTGTAGACACTCTTAAAATTAGGAAAAGTGGCTGGTCCAGGTGACACACACCTTTAATCCCAGAACTGGAAAGCAGAGGTAGTTGGAGTGCCATGAGTCTGAGGCTAGCCTGGGCTACAAAGTGAGAGTTTGTCTCAAAAGCAAACAGACAAACAAAACCAGCAGGTGTAGGGAAGTGGACCAAGCCCTGAAAGACTGCCATGGGAAGGACCCCAGTGCCTCAGAACCATGGGAATGGCAGCACCTTCCTCTGGCTGAGTATGGATGTTGACTGTGCAGACAATATCAAGGTCCATCCTCTGGGGACTGCAGCCTGGAACTGCTCCCCTACAGGGACCCCACCCCCACCCCCAAGGTCAGCTTCTTAGTTGGACTGAGTTTCTGTGTTGCTGATGCAAAGGGCCATGGACTTCTTTGAAGACCGGGCAACATGGCTTGGCAGGAGGCAAGGAGGGCCACTTTGCTTGGAGCAGTAGACAGAATTCCCCCCCCCCCCCCCCCCCCCGCTCTGTCTGCTTCATCCTGTTCCTCTCTTCCCCTTGAACACCCATCTCCCTCCCATCAGAGATAGTCTTTCCTCGGGAAGACTGGCTGCAGCTCCATCCTATGCCTGCCTCCCCTCTCCCACCCCATGCAAACCCCAAAGAGGCCAATTTGCATAGCATTTTGCCTATGTTTGCATGATGTCTCCTCTTTTGAACTGGTTGGGGGCTCCCTGGATTCTGTCTCCAAGGAGCTTGGCACCTCCTTGAAGGCAGAAGGATAAGTTTAAGAAGCAGTGAGGTTCCCTTGCAGGTCAGGGTGGGAGAATATCCTGAGGCAAGCAAGGATGTTTGGACACACATACACACACCCTTTAGAAGGTCTAGCCTTTTAAGTGTGAGGAAGATTGTCTGTGGAGTGACTGGCCAGTGTGAGCATGGCGAGCATGTCTCTGCAGGTCTTGCCCTTCACCCCATCCCCTCTGCCTCGCTAAAATAAATAAATAAATAAATAAATAAAAACCAAACTAACTATTAGATTTCCTAAAGCTAGCCATCTAGATCGGTTCCCTTATTTGGCTACTTCCTCCTTCTGAGACTAACCACCATGGTCCAGTTATCAAAGTATTAAAATATAGCAATCAAAAGCCCCTTTTGGCTCACCTAATTAACATGCCCAATAAAAATTAAACACCTCATCCTAACATGGGATTTCCCCTTTTCCCTTTATAAAAACCACCATTTGCCTATGGGCCTTGTCTGTCTTCTCTCTATCCAAAGGCAGCCCTTTGTCTCCCCCACACACACCAGGACAAAGATCCTTTCCCCCTCTTCCTTCTTCCTTTGCCCTTCTCCCTTTTCCTCTATCTCCTATCTTTGTCTCCTATTCCCAGCTCTTTGTCCTTTGTGCTGAGAACTAGGTCTTGGGGGTCCTGAGTCAATACCATACCTTTCAATCAGGTCCGGGTGGATGAGCCTGACATCAGTAGGAGTGCCAGAGGGATCTATAGAGAGGAATACTTTGCATTGGCATGGATCTTGGTCTATTGATACAAATTTAAGGTCGATTTTGTCATATTGTGCACATGTATTTCTGCTCTTGTTTAAGGTATTGTGTTTGTGCAGTCCATTTAAAAAGCAATGTATAGTTAAGAAATGCAGATTAATAGATAGTCACTGTAATAATAAAACTTTTAATCACAATAGTTAGGTTTTCTAGATATACAGAGATTTATTTCAGTTAGATAATCGTCAACACTTCAAAGACCTAGAGAATATGGCATTTAAAATGTTTTAAGAACTCAGACTTTTCTCAACAGTGAGACATGCCTGCTTCTGGCAGTGCCAATTACTTCAGAAAGATTGGTGGGCACTGAAGAAATTTGTTGTGTAATTTTCCTTCAGTGTGACAAGGCCAGCAGTTTGGGCAAGAAACTGCTCTTTCCTGGACTGCTTTATGGCATGCTTATAAATTGGACATGCAGGGCCCAGAGAAAAATGACTGTTGAACTTGTCTAAAGAAGGTGAGACAATCCTTCAGGGTTCCTGCTTCATGGAAGAGTCTGCCAGACACCTGCAGGACACAGAAAAAGTGACTGATAAACTGCCAAAATAGGCAAAACAGTCTTTCAAATTTCCTGTTTCATGGAAAAGTCTGACAGATACTATGGGCCTGTGGGCTGAAGATGGGTGCCAACATTACAGAAGAACTTTGGATGACTGTCCAGGTAGAGAGATGTCTCTGTCAACTCTAGAGTTTTGGAAGTTGCTTATAATGCACTTGATGTTTACTCAGGTAATATTATATCCTCCTGGTGTCTTTGATGGAATTGATGACAGATAGTTATAGTTTTCCTTAGTTATAATAAAAGATAAATTAGATATGAAACTTTAGACTCAAAAATAAATATTGCAACTGTAATTCTTGCTTGTTACCTGTTTTGTTATATGTAATTTTACTATGTTAAAGTTAAAACCTTCCTTTTTATTTAGACAGAAAAGGGAAAATGATGTGGGATGCCCCTCTACATGCTATGAATATGTTTTATTGCCATTTGTTAATAAAGAAGCTGCTTTGGTCTATGGAAGGGCAGAATATAGATAGGTGGGAAAACTAAACTGAATGCAGGGAGAAAAATGGTGGAATCAGAGAGATGCCATGTAGCTGCCAAAGGAGAAGGACGCTGGAACCTTACCAGTAGGCCACAGCCTCATGGTGATACACAGATTAATAGAAATGGGTTAATTTAAGATGTAAGAGCTAGCTAGGAATACATCTAAGCTATTAGCCAAACAGTGTTGTAATTACTATAGTTTGGGTGTGATTGTTCGGGTCTGGGAGGCTGGGAAGCAAACAAGCAATCTCCGTTTACAAGAATCATCATTGCCTCACTCTGGAACCTGAAACCCATGTTGGTGTGCGCTAAAAACCATGGTGGTATGAAGTTTAGTTTGCTGATCTTTCTTATGGGAGTATGAGTGAGGGGTTACCTAAAAGGAACATGGATGATTCAGAGGCTGTTACAGTGCCAAAAAGTTCACCCCAGCATGGGTGACTCACAAGTGACATCACAGGAACTGGCTTCCTGAGTTAGGACAGCTTCATCCTTTGGCTATTTTTGTTTATATAAGTTTAGGGAAAGACTTTGTGGGTCTTGTTTCAGGAGCTTCCTGCAACTTTTGAATTTCTTCCCTTTCCTGAACCTTGTATTGAAGGAATCCCAAATGGTTTGCCCCCTGGCAGCACCCAGTACACAAGGCCATGTTTGGGATTAAAAAGTGATGTGGGACTCAGAATCCTGATTATAACTTGATCCTGAGCAGCTTAACCTGGAGTTTCCCTGGCCACTTTAAGACAGGGTTGACTACCAAATAACACCCCCCAAAACAACAACAATACCAAATAACACCCCCAAAACAACAACAATCCCAAATAACACCCCCAAAACAACAATACCAAATAACACCCCCCAAAACAACAATACCAAATAACACCCCCAAAACAACAATACCAAATAACACCCCAAAACAACAATACCAAATAACACCCCCCAAAACAACAATACCAAATAACACCTCCCCCCAAAACAACAACATACCAAATAATACCTCCCCCCAAAACAACAACATACCAAATAACACCTCCCCAGCAAAAAACAAAAACAAAAATGAAACAACAACAAAAACCAAAACACTTCCAAACCAAACCAAAACAACAAGAAAAGCAAAAGCTAGGCATGGTGGTGCACACCTTGGATCCTATGTAGACAGACAGTGGATAGTGTTATGATCTCTCCTGTCAACTGGGTACCCGTATCCTTAAAAAACAAGCCTTGCCCACTCCCCCTTCTGCCAAGCAAGTGGATCTTCTTCTCCTCCAGCCTGTATGCTCTCTCTCTTTCTGTCACTCTCTCTCCCTCCTCCCCATCTTCTCCCTCCTATTTTCTTCTCTCTCTCTCTTTCTCTCTCTCCCTCCTCCCCCTCTCTTCTCCCTCCTATTTCCTTCTCTCTCTTTGTCTTTCTCTCTCTACCCTTTTCCCCTTCCCTTCCATAACCCACTAAATAAACTCTATACCTAAACTCTCTCTGCTTGGCATATCTGCCTGTCTCTCACCTGCCTTGGTCTCCCAACTGCCAAGGGAACCTACCAAGGCCTTTGGGGACTCACTGGGTCACCTGCCATGGCCTCTCGTGGAACCTGTTGTCCCTTGTGGGACTGCTGCCACCGGCCTTTTGCCCCTCCCCCCATGCCATATCCAAAAAGAATAACAGGTAGATTTCTGTGAGCTTGAGAAAAACAGAAAACAAGTAAGATCTGAGTGGGAAATGCCAGGCCTGTGTCTGGGTTTAAATTCAGGTTATCAGACAGGACTTGGTGGTGAGAATGGCCAATGTTTCCCACAATACCAGGTCCCAGAGAGACAAAGGGACAGGGGGGGGTGTTGTGTGGTATGGGCATCTGTAGCGCTACAGCTTTGAGGGGAAAGGTGTCCTGTCAGCTAAGGAATACCACAAAGTCACTGCACACAGCAAACCTCACACAAGAGATTTATTGGGAAAGATACAAGAGGTGGCTGCCTCTGCTCGGAGGAGGCTGGCAGGGAACTGAGCGAGAGACAGGTTTATATAGGGTTTCTTGGGTATGGAGTTTTCCGGGGTGGGGATTGGTAGGATTTCAAGTGCTGAGTGTAGGGTAAGCCCAGGGGTTGGTGAGATTTCAGGCTCAGAATTTAGTGGGTTTTTAACCCAAAAGTGGCCTTTTACCCTACAGTATGCTGTTTTTATCTAAGTTGTTCTATTCACCAATAAAGACTCACGAGTCAGATATTGGAATGAAAACCTGCTTGATCAGAGACGAAGAGAGGCAACCAGCTGACCTTCCTTTTTGACAGGAGACAGAGCAAGAAAGCATCTCTCCTTCTGTCTCAAGCCAAAAGGGCCATGAATCTCTAAGTTCCTCCTGTGCACCTCTCTATCAATATCCCTGGTTCCTCCTTATTCCTGTCAACTACTTGCTGGCTCCACCTCTTGATTCAAATTCAGTTTTATTAACACAGTCTCAGAGTTCTGGTGTGATCAAGTATGATCAAATATCTTGCAACAATGGTGTCTCCCACAGCTCTTTGCCCAAGCCTCAGTTCTTGGTGAGACACTCTGATAACCTTGTCCCTATCTGGCCATCCTGGGTCCTGAGTCATCTCCGCTTGTCCCGTTTCAAGAGCAGTGATTTTACCATACCATACCTTCCTGAACGGACCTATATTGGCCTAAGACACCCAAAACCAAGCTTTCAGCACAGAGGAGAGTTATTTGCCCCAGAGGGACAAAGGGCAGGGAATAAGAGAGGAGATAGAGGACTAGGGAGAAGGGGAACAGAACAAGGAAAGGAGGCAGAGGTATCTGCCCCAGAGGGACAAAGAATTGCCTCTGGATAGAGAGAAGACAGACAAGGCCCATAGGCAAATGGTGGTTTAGAAAGGTAAAAGGGGAAACCCCATGTTAGGATGACGTGTTTAATTTTTATTGGGCATGTTAATTAGGACAGCCAAAGCCGGATTTTGATTGCTGGACTTCAATATTTAAGAGAGTTGAACCTTGGTAGTCAGCCTCAAGAGGAGGAAGTGGCCAAATAAGGGAAGAGTCCCTACTGGCTAGCTGTAGGAATGGTTTTTAGCAAGGCAGAGGGGGTGGGGGAGAAGAGTAAGGCCTGCCAGAGCCATGTTTGCCACGCTCACGCCTGTCAGAGATCCTTCACTTCCTGCTCTCAACGTTCATACTGAGCCTCCTTGCAATTTATTTTTTTCTAGTTTGGTCTTGGCATCTGAGCTCAGCTTTTATCCTCTCTCCAGGAGATCCCCAATGCAAGAGGGTGGGATTCCTGGTGGTGGGTCAGCTGTGACATGGCGGAGACTGCTGGGCAAAGCATTTTATTCTTACAGCTCTGAGAGGGAAGAGGGGTACCTTAAGGGTGCAAAAGTTTTCTTCTCATTGCTGTGGTAAAGACTTTCAAAGGATAGGGTTTGTTTGGTTTACACATCCCAACGACAGTCCATCTTTAAGGAACGCCAAGGTAGGAACTCAAGCAAGACAGGAGCCCAGATGAAGCGGACCATGGAGAATGCTGCTTACTGGTTTGCTCTCCCTTGCTCAGGTAGCTTGATTTATTGTCTATTATTTTGTATGTATGGACGTGTTTTGTTTCTGTACCACATTGAATTTCCTGAAAATGGAGTTCCCAGATAATGATCAGCCACCAAGTGGCTACTGGGAACCTTGGGCCTCTGGAAGAATAGCCATTATTTTAATCATTGAGCCATTTCTCCAGCCTCTCAGCTTACTTTTTTTTTTATACAACCCAAGACCACATGCCCAGGGGTGGTACCACCCATAGTGGGCTCGGTCCTCCCACATCAATCATTCATCAAGGAAATGCCCCCATGGACTTGCCTACCAGGCCAGTCTGGTAGAGGCATTTTCTCTGTTGAGATTCGCTCTTTCCAGAGGACTGTAGCTCAGCCAAGTTGACTAAACACTAAACAGCACATTCAAAGATAGCACGGTGCTAAAGAGACAGTGGGGAGACAGACCAGTGAGCAAAGCCTTTTGAGGGCCCAAGGTGTTACCCAATCAGGTTTTCCTGAGCTCTAATTGGTGAGTTTACAATGAGCAGCTGAATCATTAGGATCACGGTGTCACTGAGAGGAATCAGCAGCTTATCTGCCTGTGCAGTCTATGTAGGGTGTGAGGTCAGCAGGGCGGGTCCCTTAGCTTGCGTCTGTTTGCCTCTCAGGGAAGTGACTAGTGGGAAGAAGTTGTAGAAGCCACTCTGAGAATGTAGTTGGGAAGAGATGGAGAAGCAGACACTGTACTGTAGCCCGTAAGCGAGTCCAACTGCTGTTCAAATGGGCAGCAGGACAAGATCGCCACCTTCCCCGGGCTCCTGGGCAAATGTGTGCCTCGAGGAAGTGTTATCTATACAGACAGGGCAAAAAGAAGAGAAAGAAGAGGAGGAAGAGGAAGAAGCAAAGAAAGAAAAGAAAAAAATAATAAGCAAAATTCCCCGCTCTCTAGCAGACAGACCCTAAGGAGGTGGCGCCTGACTCGGTGATTTGTGATGCCTGTCGCCTAATAGCCCTGGCGCCTCACCCCAAATGGCCAGGCCTTGGGAGAAGTAGTGTGAGAAGATTTACTACCTCAGGGTATATTGTTGGAGAAATGGAGAAAGGCCAGTTTTCATAACTGGGGAGGCTGGGGAAGTCCCCAGGTACACGCGAAGGAGCCTGGAGTGAGCCCAGGGCTGGCGAGCCAAGATCTTCCCCTTTCATGACAGTGTGTGTGCTGGTGGGAGCGGTGGGGGCTCGTGAACTCCTGTCTGAGGCTTCGGTCTAGTCTTAGTGTCCAGGAGGCCTAGGCTCACTGCAAGAGCAGACAAGGGGGTTGTTTTTACAGACTGTTACTTTCTTTAGTTTTTGGGGGAAAGCAAAACTAAAAACAATCAAACAAAAAAACCAACATAGCTGGCTGACATTCTCTCACTGCCCAGGGTGAGCAGTGATCCCATTTTCCCTGTCTCTTATGTTTCCCCTAGGACTGGGGTGTGTCCTTGCTCCTCTGAGGCAGATACCAGTGGGGCAGGCCTTCTAACCTTGCCTTGCATCCCTCCCATGGCAGTGCCCCTTAGAGACTACAAAATGTTTTAATAGAGCAGGCTTTGGATACAGGTCAAAGAGATAGTGGCCAAGAGAGGATGGAGGGATTTGGTAGTGAGCCGGAACTGGTCGGGAAGACATCATGCCATTGGTCCCACAGCTGTGAGAGCTTTTTAGCTATGTTCCAGGGAGGCAGGTTCCGGCTCAAGGGCTTCCTTCTAGAACAAGCTTCATGAGGTACTGATGAGTTCCTTGCCACTGGACTAATACAAGACAGAGCAGGCCGGGTGGTGGTGGCGCACGCCTTTAATCCCAGCACTTGGGAGGCAGAGGCAGGCGGATCTCTGTGAGTTCGAGACCAGCCTGGTCTACAGAGCTAGTTCCAGGACAGGCTCCAAAACTACAGAGAAACCCTGTCTCGAAAAAACAAAACAAACAAACAAACAAACAAACAAACAAAAAAGCAGAGCAGTCTGTTGGGTTATGGGTGATTCCAGACAACCTTAGATGTACGGAGAGTAAACGGGAAGGGTGTCTCTTCCTAAACCTTGCCTGACTAAAAGGACTGGGCATGCAGGATGGGAAGTAGGGCCTGGGCATTTCTTACCACCCTTCCCTTCAAAGCAGGCTTCTCCCCTGTCTAGTCAGTCAGCCCTGTTTCCGTCCTACATCATTTGACTTGTTTTTCCAGTCAGGTGAAGGCAGAAATGACTGGCAAAGAAGGCCTCATACCATCCATCTGGAGCATCCAGCAGTTCTCCCAGGCTCTTCAGGGTAGAGCTTCATCTTCCTTTGACCTCTTGGACCCAGGCAGATGAGGACCGGCCCTTCTCAGGCTCTAGACTTGTGTCGGGTAAAAAACAGAGTTCAAAACTTCCCCTCCCTGGGAGCTCTGTTTTACAGCAGGGCTAAGGAAGGCCAGGTTGTCCCACAGACAAGGCACTGAGAGCCCACTGGAGTCGGTGACCCTGCATGGGGCGGGGGATAGGGATGCTTGAAGGGATCTTCCTGAGTTCTGGGATCCCATAGGTCTGTCTACATTTAGTGTGAGGTGTCTGAGGCCTATTCAAATGAACTGCAAATAAACCTTGCTCAGGCTCAGCTTGTCCCTTCCCCCACATGTCCAGTGGGCCCAGAGGAGGCCAGTCTGCACAGTCATCCTTCTCTTTCACACCTCGGTGTTCCCATCCAAATCAAGTACGATTTCTCATGTGGACTGAGGTCTAGGGAGGCCAGAGAAAGGAGGAAGCAATCTTCAGCTGTGTGGTACTCGGCCTCAGGCCCAAGGGTGACAGATTTTATTCTAATAAAGTACAACAGCACCTTCCTGCCTTTGGTCCTCACCCACAGTTCCACACATTGTTAGCGGTAAAGTGCTCTTCTCTGAAAAAGTCAAAACGACTGCTAGGTAATTACTGTGAAATGCTAATAATATAGAAATGAGCTTCGCATTGGCATCTCTGTTGCTTGTCATATGACAGATATAGCATTTTACTTGAAAGTAATTTAGTTTTTTTCTTTATATGAAAGGAAATAATTTGGAATTTCCTGCTGTGCACCTGTAGCCTGAGCTGCAAGCACATACTTGTAATTGGTAATTCCTAATGGTTTCTCCTTCATGATAGTTGCTATCCATCTGCCCCCTGTTTTTAGATAAGCCCTATTGTAGCCCAGGAACTATGTACTGTAGTATATATGTGCAAATGGTCTTGTGATTCTCATTCTGCTCCACCTCCTAAATGTCATCAAGATCACGGGTGTACATCACCGTGCCTGGCTTGGATTCCTTGACTTAAACAAAGAATTCTAAATAAATACCTACAGCACAGTGAGGGCAGATGCAAAGGAATATAACCTAAAAAAAATTACACAAATAAACAAACAGAAACAAAAGAAAGCCAGGTGATGGTGGTGCACACCTTTAATCCCACCACTCAGGAGGCAAAGGCAGGTGGATCTCTGTGAGTTCCAGGTCAGCCTTGTCTACAAGAGCTAGTTCCAGGATAGCTAGGACTGTTAAACAGAGAAACCCTGTCTCAGAAAAAAAAAGAAAGAAAGAAAGAAAAAAGAAACCAAAAAACACAATAAGACACCCAGAGAGCAAAAAAGAAACATATTTTAACTGCTTCAATCTCTTAACTTTCTGTGTTAACAGGGTTTTATTTGTGTTAAATCTTGGGGAAAAAATTGAGGTTGCAGGCATAGCAGGGTGGAAGAGCACAGACTAGTATGTGTTGATGTTCATCTTGATCATCAACTTAATTGCACTGAGACACAGTCCAGATGTTAGGGAAACACCTCAGCATGTGTCAGTGACAGGTTCTCCAGACATGGTGGTTAACTCCGGAAGACACCACAGGGAGAGGACCAGGCAGGATCAGAGAGAGAAATGGAGAACTCAGAGCACAGGTGTTCTTTTTGTGCTTCCTAACAAGCATGGGACGAAGCCCTTCTCCTCACCACACCCTGCCCCACCTTCTGATGGGAAACCCTTCAAACTGTGAGCCAAAATTACACTTCTAGATTAAGTTGTTTTGCTCACATATTTTGTCACTGACACAGACAAACAAAAAAACACCCAACAACTGTTGCAAGATCACACTGTGAAACCCAAGTTTGCATTTGCATTAAATGAGTAAATTAAAATTGGGGTCAGGAGGCAGAGTTAGCAACTATTTGATGGAAAGTAATCATAGAGCATCAGAGGGCATCCGGGAGAGATAGAGAGACACACTGGCAGTAGTTGACAGGGATTTGAAGTGTTTTTTTTTTCCTTTCTTATATATACTTTGGTGGAATTGAAGAATGCTCTTTTTTGGAGACACTAGCAAGGAGAGAGGATTAGCTAGTTCCTACTCTGCCTCTTTGAGATAGTAGGTTTTCACCCCAGCCTTTGACTCTCCAATCTTATTTTTTTTAAAATATTTATTTATTTATTATGTATACAGTATTCTGTCTGCATGTATGCCTGCAGGTCAGAAGAGGGCACCAGACCTCATTCCAGATGGTTGTGAGCCACCATGTGGTTGCTGGGAATTGAACTCAGGACCTTTGGAAGAGTAGGCAATGCTCTTAACCACTGAGCCATCTCTCTAGCCCCCTCCAATCTTATTTATAAATAAAACAATAGAGATGTTGTTAAAGCTACCTTTAGTAGCAGCGACAGGTACAGTGCCTGCGGGAACAGAGTTCCTGCCGTTGTTAGAGAAGCAGGCTAGAAATAGCAGTAGATTAAGGTGCAGCCACTGGACTGAAGCTAAAACAACAGATGGCGCAGAGGTTAAAAGCACTGGCTGCGCTTGCAAAGGTTTTGGGCTTGGCTGCTAGCACCCACATGGCAGCTCCTAGCTGTTATAACTTCAGTTCCAGGAGGGACCCAAGACTCTTCTAACTTTGTGGGCACTAGGCCTGCAAATGAGGTGTAGGTACGTACATGAAGGCAAAGCACACATACACAAAGAATAAAAACAAATCTTTTTTTTTTTTTTAAAGTTCCAGGCTAGTTTGGGCCACATAGTGAGTCTGAAGCTATTTAGTAAGTGTGATGGTTTAGATAAAACAGTACTATTCCCCGAGGGGCAGCAGCAGGCCATGAGGGACAGCCTGATCCCACCACCTGAGGCCTCTGTGGGTCCTAGGCAGGTGAGAGACCTCGGCAGGGCAGTGGGGCAGCCAGTCCCATGAGGAGCCACGGCGGGTGGAAAACGGATAGGCACACCATGCAGAGAGAGGGTTTGGGTATAGTTTATTCAGTGGATTATGGAAGGAAAGGGAAGGGGGAGAGAGGGAGAGAGAGAGCAAGAGCGTGAGAGAGAAACAGAGTGTGTGTGTGTGTGTGTGGGGGGAGGTTGCAGTCATCTCTCCCAAAGAGAGACAGGGAAAAAGAAAGAGGGAAGGAAGATCTGCTTGCCTCGGTGGAAGAGGGAAAAGGCCAGGGCTTGTCTCTTAAAGGGACAGGACAAGTCAGTAGCAGGTCATGACAGTACGATCTTGTCTCAAAATAACAACAACAGCTGGGCGGTGGTGGCACACGCCTTTAATCCCAGCACTTGGGAGGCAGAGGCAGGCGGATCTCTGGGAGTTCAAGGCCAGCCTGGTCTACAAGAGCTAGTTCCGGGACAGGTACCAAAGCTACAGAGAAACACTGTCTCGAAAAAACAAAAACAAAAAAACAAAACAAAAAACAAAAAAAACAACAACATAATAAATAGATAGATAAATGTAAATTTTAGCTCATTCCTGGCTTTTTAAATTTTTTTTTTTATTTTATGTTCATTGGTGTTTTGCCTGCATATATACGTGAGGGTGTTGGGTCCTCTTAACTGGAGTTGCAGACAGTTGTCAGGTGCCTTGTGGGTGCTGGGAATTGAACCCTGGTCCTCTGGAAGAGCAGTCAATGCTCTTAACCACTGAGTAATTTCTCAAGCCCCTCATTGTTGCCTTTTTCTGTTTCTGTTGCTACAATGGAGTTACTATAGACTTGGTAATTTACAAATGATGTGGGAGTCCCCTCTGTGTGCTGTGAGTACCATTAATGAATAAAGAAACTGCCTTGGCCTGTTGATAGGGCAGAATTTAGGTAGGCAGGAAGGACTGGATTGAATGCTGGGAGAAAAGAAGGGCGGAGTCAGGAGATGCCATGGATCTGCCACCAGAGATAGACGTGTTGGAACTTTGCTGGTAGGCCAGATTAATAGAAATGGGTTGAATTAAAATGTAAGAGTTAGCCAATAAGAAGTTAGAGTTAATGGGCCAATCAGTGTTTTAAATAATACAGTTTCTGTGTGATTATTTTGAGTCTAAGGTAGCAAGGTGGCCAGGAAACAAACAAGCAGCTCCTCTTCCTACATACAAACAACAGAAATTTTTGCTCACATAGCTTCCCCAAACCCTTTTATTATTATTATTATTATTTTTAAATATTTTATTATTTATTATGTATACAATATTCTCTTTGTGTGTATGCCTGCAAGCCAGAAGACTCTATTACAGATGGTTGTGAGCCACCATGTGGTTGCTGGGAATTGAACTCAGGACCTTTGGAAGAGCAGGCAATGCTTTTAACCTCTGAGCCATCTCTCCAGCCCAAACCCTTTTATTATATACAAAAAAAAAAGTGGATGGAAAAATAAAATGAAAGGAGGAGGGTGACATGACTACTCCTAAAGCAAGGACAGGTTTTTATTGTAGCCACAAGGGAGAAGTCAGGCAGAGGGAAGAGTCCAGGCTGAACACGGCTGGCTGAGTAAACAGGACCATGAGAGTTGAGAGGGGGAGGGAGAGCAAGAGGAGCTGCCTCTTAGTCAAAATGGCTGCCTTATCTAGGGATCAGGCTGGGGGAAGGAAGGGAAGCCCAGCCCCTGGGAAGGGGAGGTTTAGGGGAGGAGGAGGGGCGAGGAGTGCTGGGAGGAGCCACAGGTACAGAGTGAATCTTGTTCAGTTTCTTTGAGAGCTGACAAAGAGCACTAATTATATTCACGAGAGCAGAGCTGTCACGGCTTAATCACTCCTCAAATGCCTGTTACTGGGAGAGAATAGTCTCCGTGTTGCACAAAAAGCACCCAAACAGAGCAAATGTAATCTGGCAAGGCACTTTCTTTTTGTCAAAAGGGTGTACCACAATCCAGTTGTGCTGGCAAGCAGTATGCATGGCCACAATGGCCTTTATCTTTTACCTCTAATACAAGAGGAGCTTAGCTGTTTGTTACTGAATGAATGAAATTCAACTTCCATGGTGTACTGATTAGCGATTTCGAAATTGGAGGGGAGAAAATGGAAGGAAGAACGAAGGGGTTGGCTACCCTGGCTCATCAAGTTCCTGAAATGCAATAGAACCTTTAAGTAAATAAAAATCTTAGTGGGGGAGATTAAAATATTTGCCTAAAAAAACGTAAAAGGTGAGGGAGATTTATGGAATATTAGCCACCTTTGATAGATAAAAAGAGTTTCTCACACTATCTCTTAATATTATCACTTTGGGAATTAGGTTTCAACATATGGACCTATGAGGACACGCCCACATCCAGGCCACAACAATTATGAAACCTCTTTGCTTAGTTTCGTGATCTTTTCTGTGTAACCATGTAGAGGAGAGATTTTTAAATAATGACTCACGAGAGTCACATATGTTGGGTGTACTACTGGCTTGCACAACACTGCAGAGGTACAGCATCACGAAGTTCCTCATTCCGAGGGACCTTAGCTCTGCTATGAAGACTTAGAAAATGACTAGATCTTTAATCATGGGTTTCATCATCCAGTAGTGCCCCCATCCCAGCTTAGATCCTAGGATGAGTTCTCCTGTGGTAGCCTGAAGCAACCACATTGCCTCAGCTTGGAAGAGATAGAATGACTCTCTGCCCCTGAGCACTCTGCTAAGGAGCAGAAACCAGCAGAGTGCTGAACTTCTTCCAGGTAGGAGGCACTGGACAGTGGCTGGGAAACTGATAGGCATCCCTTCTTTCCTACCCTCCCCTTTGCCCGGAGTATTGGGAAGTACAAAATGTGCCACCATGCCGTGCCAGAAGGATTATTTGAACCGAGGACATTGGCAAGTCAATCAATAAAAACTTCCTCATAACCCTGCTCAAAGCAGAGCCTCCCAAAAGAATTTTGATGTCCTCAATCTACTCCCTGGGGGCATTGGAGTTTCCCAACCTGGGCAGATTGACTTTTGTCATGAGATTGTTAAGGGAATAATCCACCAAGATAAACTATCGCTTAAACAGGCATAACAAAGCTATCATAGCACCCATCTAGTCTCCCGAGGGCTCCCTCTGCCTTTATTAAGATGATTGTGTAAGTCTCAGATTCCAACTGCTGTGAGCTGTCTGTGAGCCCGAGCTTTTGAGAGACAAGAGTGAAGGCACAGAGAGGTAAAGCAACCAGGTCTGGAGAACAGGTGTGCTGACTCCCAGCTGGCCCAGAGCTCCATCTATGAGTTGGGGGTGGGCTGAAACCTAGCAGTCTTAACTTTAGTTCTGTCTCCAGGGCTAAACCTGGCTTCAGCTTCTGGCTTCAGCGTGGAGCAGTCCGCTCACCGGCCTCGTCGTTCCCAAGACTGAAGTGCTGTGGAATCTGTGTGTGTGATCAACAGGAAGAAAATCATACCACAGGAAGCAACTACCTGCTACAGGGGACTGCAGGCTTTAGACTTGTGTATTCCACCTACCTCCAACCCTGTGTCTCTGTGTGACTCTGGGCCAGTTGCTTAACCCTTTCTGACTCCCCTTGCCCTTTTCTGTCATATTCCTGGTCCTTATTCTGGGTATATAGAGGCGAGGTAGGAGCATGTGACAACCTGAACTGCGAGTCTGAAGTCCTGGTGTGGTGGTGTGGTGACCACAATATCTTATCAGTTTCCCTGTGGGAGGGTTGCCTAATTTGCATATTTATCTAACTTAGAACCAGATTTGAGGATCTCGGTAGCAACGCGTGTTCTAATCCTATCACTAACTACAGTTTAGCTAATTTGTATATAAGCAACTATGATGAAAAAATGAATGGTAAACTATGGGATCTGTGGTATAGTTAAAATATTACATAAATATGTATTTCACATATATGATATCAAACACATTTATATATGTGACTGTGTGTTCCTGGGACAGAGCTCCTAAAATCTGGATCTTTACAGAGTCATGTTCCTTATTTATAATGACCCACTTTCTATCATATCTGAGTTTATGCTAATAAAATCCCATAGATAGCTTTAGGACTGGCATGATTACCAGGAAGACCAAATATATGATTAGAGAGTGGGGGAGAAGAAGCCTAGAGAGTGGGTTCTAAAACCTTGACCAAGCAAGGTGGTTTACACACAATCCCAGAGACCATCTAGACAACAGTAACCACTAGATAAAGCTCTTGAGCACTTGAGAGGCAGAGGCAGGTCGACCTCTGTGAGTTCAAGGCCAGCTTGGTCGACAGGATGAGTGCTTGGACAGCATAAACAAATAAATAGAACTCCTGAACCGTGAGTCTCCCAGGCCCTCAGGTTACTGAACACTCGGAAGTGCTGGGTGGTGCTGGGTGCCCAGCGAAGCTTCACACCTCCTCCCCAGCTGCTGTTCCCTAGTCACCTCTCCTTTCAGCTACACATTTGTATATCCTTTATATCCATTTACTGGTAAATGTCAGGAAAGTGTTTATACAAATCCTGTGACTTGTTCTAGTACATCTGCTGGATCTGAGGAGGAGGTTATGGAAGCCTTTAGTATTTAGGTAACCCAGAAGAAATATGGGTAACTCAAAAGTAGCATACTCCCATAATCCCAGCATTCAGAAGTCTGAGGCAGAAGGATTGTGTACGAGTTCAAGGCCAACTTGGGATACATATCCAGATCTTATCACAAAACAAAACAAGGGTTGGAGAATTGACTCAGTGGTTAAAAGTACTTGCTGAGCTTCTAGAAGACCCAGGTTCAATTCCCAGCACACCTGTGTAGCTCACAACCATCTGTAACTCAAGTTCTGGGAATTCTGTTGCCCTTTTCTGGTCACCAAGGGTACTGCGCCTGTGACCCATTGGTTCTCTCATGCTTTTGGTGGGCCCTACCCAATGCATGCCACTGCACAAAACACACATGCAACAGAGTCAGCACTGGGGAACCAGACAGGGAATACCTCAGTAAAGATGGAGGAACTTGCCTGGCAGTGGTGGCACACATCTTTAATCCCAGCACTCAGCCAGGCTCTCCACATTCCCTCCAGCCCGCGGGTGGGGAGGATGTGTGGAACCCTGGGCTTGGGAACCAAGTTTCTTTACAACAGCTCTCCATTCCATCTGCCTGAGCTAAATTTCTACATACACCACCGGCTTCAATTGGAAGTTTCCCCATCTGGTCAGCTTAACTATTTCTCCAAACCCGATGAATTGACCCTTGAGCTCCCAAAAATCTTCTGGTCTTCCTAGTGTTGTGCTTTCTGTCGCTTTAAGGGACAAACCACGCCCACTCCTTTTTTACCTCTGACCTCCGCAGCCATCTCTCTCTCTCTTTTGTTCTCTCCCGGTGTACACACTGCTTTGCCTCCTCTCTCTCTCTCTCTCTCTCTCTCTCTCTCTCTCTCTCCTTCTCCTGTAATAAATATTTTACCTTTATGCCTATCTTTTGTGTTTATGTGTCTGTTACCCGCCGCCACCGCCATCCCGCTGGTGGGAAACTGTAGCCACTTGTCGCATGGCAGCTCCGCCAGCCTGCCCCGGGGATCTTACAACCGTCTCTTCAGGGCTAGCAGCTGCCGCAGACATCTTAGAAACATTTTAGGAATAAGACCTAGAAACAGGAGGACAGCTCCCAACCACGGCCTTAATGGTTGAGCCCTTTGCAGACATTCATCTCTGTATTGCTGCCCTTAGCTGAAATTGTGTTTGGATGACCCAGGATCAGCCCTCCCATGACTGGGGGTCCAGGATCCCTCAGATTTTTCTTTCTCCTTTTTTTCTTTTTTCTTTTCTTTTGGACCACTCGTCAGTGGTCCCCGCCATGGCCTCTCTGGCTTCTGAGTAGCCCCACCCGGATCCAGTCAGGCTTTAGCACTCTGCCTGTAGGTAGAGGACGGTCTCCTACAAGCCCTGCGGTGTTCATCACCGTCACACCCCACCTATAAAGGGGAGACATCCCCCTATAAGCCTTGTGGTGTCACCATTTTCATGTGTTTTCACATTTTCAGCTATGGTATAAACTCTCACTCCTCTGGTGTCCCACTGGCTCCACTTTTCCTCAGACTATTCCTGCCACTGCTACGGCTGCCAGCAAGATTGGTCAAATCCATGGGGGCTGTTTTCAGTTCTAGCCTTTTGCTCCCTGCTGCAGCTTGTGGCATGGTGGCTCAGCGACAGGGAGGATCATGCCTCTAGGTTTCTCTTATTATTAAGCTTAAAATCCCGGCAGCTCAAAAATCATGTTTTTTCCCACATAACATGTGACTGCTGCCAATTTGACTGAGGTCAGGTGACCTTACCACCATCTTAGCTGAGGTCAGGTGACCTTACCACCATCTTAGCTGAGGTCAGGTGACTTTGCTGCCATCTTGGCTGAGAGCCAGGTCAGGTGACCAAGTTCTACCTCCTCCTCCTCCTCCTCCTCCTCCTTCTTCCTCTTCCTCTTCCTCTTCTTCTTTTGCTTTTTGAGACAGGGTTTTTCTGTAGTGTTAGAACATGTCCTGGAACTAGCTCTTGTAGACCAGGCTGGCCTCAAACACACAGAGATCCGCCTGCCTCTGCCTCTTAAGTGCTGGGATTAAAGACATGTGCCACCACTGCCAGACAAGTTCCTCCATCTTTATTGAGGCATTCCCTGTCTGGTTCCACTGGTGCTGACTCTGTTTTATGTGTGTTTTGTGCAGTGGCATGCATTGGGTAGGGCCCACCAAAAGCATACACTTCACCCAATTCCTGTTCACTGTGTGTGTGCATACATGTAACTAAAATGCACCTATGTTTACTGTTAAATGTTATAATTGTCTGCCCATTATATCTCATTCCAGACTAACAAAGCAACAAATTTCATGTTTTAAATTGGTATGTACTTTTAAGTCTCTTACAACAATATGGTATATTTAATCCAACCCTGATTTAAAATATATTAAACTGTTCTCTACTATTGTTAGTTCTGTTGTTACCTTCTATTGCAAGTAGTTTTTTTCTTTCTGTTTTTTTTATGAGTGTAAATCTTACCTGTTAAGTTGAAAGCCAGTACAGTCAAGCTTGGACCCAGCTCTCCAGGAAGATTCTATACTGTAGTTACACCTGATAAACAGCCCTCAACTGCTCAGAGATCTGGGGAATATGGCATTTAAATATTTAGTTATTAAAAAACTTTTCATAACAAAAAGAGACAGGTTGGCTCCTAGCAGCAGCACTCTGTTTCCTCCAAAGAAGACAGAAGACAAATGGGCACACAACAAAATCCATCTGCAAATTCTCTTCAACTGTCAAGCGCTGATCACTGGGCAAAACTGCCTTTTATCTAAACTGAAGAGCTCCAGACAGTGGAAAGAATTGCTGTAATCGACAGCCTAGCTGCTCAGGTCAAGGTAGATTTGTCTTTCTACAGATTTCTTAGCTCACAGGATCTTCTGGAGCCTGGAAGGCCCTGTGCTAAATGGTAAAAGAAAAATCCAACCTTCAGTGGCCATGAAGGACCCTGAGGAGTAGCTCTAGGTGCCAACCATGAAAGTTCTCTTCCATTTTTAAACCAATAACTCAAGTACAATTTTATCCTTCTCAAAGATCTCTGATGCAGTTTGACAGCTGGGAGATTTTGTCAGTTTAAAAGGACAACCTCACCAAATGAATTTCAGCAAAACACAAATACAAGTAATTAAGGTGTGGACCTGAAAGTTATAAAGGTGTGAGGACAAATACAAGCTCACAAAATTCTCTTTCATGCTACCTTCCATAGTTTTAAAAATAATTTTTATTGTACAAAAACATCTGTCACAGTCATTTTAATATAAATATGCTGCTGTTTAAAACTTATGTTCCCATAAACCCAAAGAATTTTTGTGAGTTCCAGGGAGCTGAATTGAAGGATCCACTTTAAACAGGTCAGATCAGATACACTCCTCTTAATTCTCTGGTCCTAAACAATTTTTTTTTTCTAAACTTAACTTTGTCCTATGTTCTGCCATACCTTAAACAGGTCTAAGAGATACCAGGAATTTCCATACCACAAACACCAGACAGGAGCAAAGAGACCAGCTACCCCAGGATGTGACTAGCACCCAGCTTTCTCAGGTTCCCTTCCAAGACGACACCCACAAATAAGCAGTAAGCAGTCTTGAGAATCTGCCATCCCAATTCCTTTAACCTATGGTGCCTAACTTCCTGCCTTTTTATTATAGAAAAAAGAGATGGGAATGCAATGGTATGTACTGTCCCTTTGAGAGACAAGCCCTACCTACTCCCTCCCCCATCTGCTGAGGTAGGCGGATCTTCCTTCCTGTTTGCAGTCTCTTCCTTTCTGTGTCTCTCTCTCAAAGAGGCAGCTTCTCCCTTTTCCCCCTGTTTCTCTATCTCTCTGCCTCTTTTTTATATTTTTTTATTTTTGAGACAGGGTTTCTCTGAAGTTTTTGGTGCCTGTCTTGGAACTAGCTCTTGTAGACCAGGCTGGCCTCGAACTCACAGAGATCCGCCTGCCTCTGTCTCCTGAGTGTTGAGATAGGAGCAGCGGGGCTACATTCCTGGCACCCGCCAGCCCGCACGGCTAGCTTTACCCGAAATAATTACATGGAAGCTGTATTCTTTTAAACACTGCTTGGCCCATTATATCTAGGCTCCTCTCGGCTAACTCTCGCACCTGGACTAGCCCATTTCTAATAATGTGTGTAGCACCCCAAGGTGTGCTTACCGGGAAGATTCTAGCCTACGTCCATCCTGGGTCGGAGCTTCATCACGTTGGCCCCAGAGAGGAGAGCTATCAAGTCTGAGCTCACTTCCTCTTCCTCCCAGAATTCTATTCTGTTTACTCTACCCACCTATGTTTTAACCTATGAGGCCAAGCAGTTTCTTTATTAATTAACCAATGACCTTCCTCCATCATTTCCCCTTTTTCTGTTTAAACAAAAAAGGAAGGCTTTAACTTAAACATAGCAAAATTACATATAACAAAACAGTTATCAAGTAAAAATTACAATATTTACATCTATTTTATCTTTATCATAACTAAGGAAAGCTATAACTATAACTAACTATTCTTCAACTCCATCAAAGACTCCAGAAAGATACAATATTACCTAAGCAAACAAGAAATAAGCAACTTTCAAACTTTAGAAATGACAGAGACATCTCGCTGCCTTGACAGTCACCCAAAGTTTCTTTGTACCGTTGGGGCATCCATCTTCGGCCTACAGGCCCATGGTATCCAGAGACATTTCCATGAAGCAGGAAATTTCAAAGGCAGTTCAATCACTATCTGCTGTGTCCTGCAGAATGTCTTGCAGACTCCTTCATGAATCAGAAACCCCAAAAGATCATCTCACCTTTAGGCAAGTTCAGCAGTCCTCTCTCTGTGGGTTCTCTGTGTCCAGTTTATGCAACAGTCCAGGCAAGAGCAGTTTCTTGCCCAAATGGCTATCAAACTCCATAAGGAGCCTCTTTGATGCCCATCATCCTCTTGAAGTAGATTAGTGCTGCCAGGAGCAGATGTGTCTCATTGTCACGAAAAACCATAAGTTATTAAAACATTTAAAATGCCATATTCTATAATCTTTGAAAAATATGAAGAATGCCTAACTAAAATATATCTATGTACATCTAGAAAATCTTAACTAACATGACTACAAACTTGACTATTATGATTATCTATTAACAACCTATATACATTACATTTTAAGTGAACTACACGATCACAATACCTTAATCAAGATCACAAATACATATACATATAACAAAATTGACCTTAAATCTCTATTAATAAAGCAAAATCTATACTAATGCAAATTATTCATACCTATATCATATCCCCCTTTAAATGTAAAAAAAATTTATAAACAATATATGGGAACATGGGCACAGTTATTTCTCTCCAAACTGCTTCCTGCTGAATTGGGGTGTTGTAATTTAGTCCTTTTATGGTATAACACATTGGGATGGAAGCAATCCACAGGGTGTCATCGTCTGTGAAAACAAAAGAAGAATCTCTTTTCCAAAGTATCATATCCTTAGATCCAAATTCTGAAGTCAAGGTATTTTCAAAATATCTATGTTGGATTAGTTCAGCAGCATTTATAAACAAATATCTTTTAGCAGCTGTTGCTCCTTCCTCTGCATTCAAACAATTCAAAGACAGCATAATAGCATACGGTATCAAAATTCTCTGTGTATTTTCCATCTTTGTGTGCTTTATTTTAACCTCTATTTCATTTATTTTTACTTTTAACTTTTTGCTTTTTGAGACAGGTTCTCTGTATATCTTTGACCTGGAATAACTCTGTAGATCAGGCTGTCCTTGAACTCTCAGAGATCCTTCTGTCTCTGCCTCCCAGGCATTGGGATTAAAGGCGTGTGCTACCACACCTAGAAGTCTCAGAGGTCAATCTCCCTCTGCCTTCCAAGTGTTGGGATTAAAGGTGTGTACCACCACATCCAACTACTCTCTTTCTTCCTTTTTTTACTTTTAAGAACTTTAACTTTTAGCTTGCATATATATTTAACACACTGTAAATCTTTTAAGTTTTTTTTTGTTTTTGAATCTCTCTTTACTGTATCTCTCTCTCTTTTTCTGAATACATGAGCCTTTAAATTACAGAACAATATGGGTAGGATTAAAGCTGTGGCTTTGGCAGCCAGATCCAGCCCATTCCTTAGCTTTTCAGCCTCATGGCGGAGGTACCGGTTGTAGCCATGTTTACGGCTACAACTCTATGGCGTTTTAAGGTCCCTGCCAGCAAGCAAACTGCAGCATTCTGCTCACAGACCACATTCAGTCAGACTACCTGCTTGAGTCTGAGTCAAAGTTTGTCCTGGCAGGACAGCCCAGAAAACCAGCATTTTCAAACAGCACAACTTTTTCCTACTACGGCTGAAAACAAACAAGCATTCAGTCGGCTTTTATCAACACCATTTAAGTGTTTCGTGGCAGGACCTCTTAAGAGCTGCAGGGTTTTGCAGCTGAAGCTGAGTCAGGAAGCCTCTCTTAGATGAGAGCACTTGCTTGCCTCTAGCAAGCAGAGCAGACCCAAGAAATTGCTACTACCAAGAAAACATTCTTTATTCTTTCCCAAGCCTTCTCAAGCTTTGTGTGGATTCAGTCATCCATGTCTTGGCGCCAGATGAAGGCGAAGGCATAAGTCACAAACAATCCCACACCAGTTTGGAATTATGATTAATAGAATGGTTATTTATTTAAAGGGAAAAAAACTTACAGAACACCATCCCAGACAACAGCCCTCTGTGCAATCAGGAAGGGAGTCTAGTTGCCAGAAGCGGAGCAGGAAGTAAGAGAGAGAGGAGAGGGAAGTGGCCGCTTTTTTAAAGGGAGAGAGACCACGCCCCAATGGGCTGGTATCTCAGTGGCTATTGGCTGGAGGAGCGGAAGGACCTCCCGCAACACCCGAGTGCTGAGATTAAAGGCGTGCGCCACCACCACCCAGCTCTCTGCCTCTTTCTCTTTGCTCTTCTTCCCTTTTCCCCTTTTGCCTCCATAACCCACTAAATAAATATCCAACCTCATTCTGCATGTTTGCCTATCCATGTCTCTCTCTCTCATCCGCTGGGGCTGTGGCTCTTGTCTGGGACTTGCTGACCCTCATGGCCTACTGCAGTCACTTGGGGAACTCCACTGTCCCTGTCTGGGACTGGCTGTTCTCAGGACCTGCTGCCTGCTGCCCCCTGTCACTTCAGGGACCTGCAGCGTGGTCTCATGGCCCACTGCCCACTGCAGCCACTCGGGGACCTGTAGCATTTTTACTTAAACCATAACACAGGCAAACACCCAAATTAAAATGGAAATAAATTTAAAATAGATAAATCTACCAGCCAGACATGGTGGTACACATCTTTAATCTCATCACTCAGGAGCCAGTCAGCCTGGTCTACAGAGTGGGCTACAGAACAGCTAGGGTTACCCAGAGAAACACTGTCTCCAAAAACAAACAAACAGAAAAGGTTATTTACAACCTTTGTCTCTGCCTCCCAAAGATCACAGATGTGTGAAACCGCACCTGGCTGTGGCTGGCATCTGAAGTGAAACAGTTCTGTGAGACCTGATTGGAGAACTCTGACTGTTGGATACCATTTGGTGTATCAGAATTGACTGTAGAAACCGAATACCACCCCCACCCTAGGAATCAATAACAGAAAGAGAGTTAGGTTCTGTCTTAGTCTAGTCAGGCTGAGATAATCCAGTACCTCAGACAGAACAGAGGTGGGTCAGGTATCGTTTTTCTGTAACCCCAGGACTGGGGAGGCAAAGATAGGAGGATCAAGAGCATAAGGCCTGTGTCACCTTCACAGAGAGTTTCAGGTCAACCACAGTTACATAGAAAGATCCTGTCTCAGAAAACCAAAACCAAAATAACAACAGCAGCTAAAATCAGAAACATTTCTGGCAGTTCTGGAGTCCAGGAAGTATAATGTCAAGACTGCCGCAGAGCCCAGAGATATGACGTATTTGGTAGAGACTTGCCTAACGCTTTGCTCCAGAAGCCCTAGGTTGGATCCCCAGCACCACATTAATCAGGTGTGGTGCTGTTTGCCTCTAATCCCAGAATTTGGGAGGTGGAGGCAGGAAGATCAGAAGTTTAAGGTCACTATCAAGCCTGGGTTATGTGATACTTTGTCTCAAAAACAAACATGGCTAGCACATTTTGTGTCCTCACAGGCCTGTAAGAGCAAACACGCTGCTGGAGCTGATAAGGAAACTGTCATGTTAATCTTGATGTCCATTTGATTCATTTGTTATGCCTAGGGATTAGGAAAGAACTCTGGGTCCCTGTTGGATCCTGAGAGCTCTGCCTTAATGAAGGGTTTAATCCATTGATGGATTCTAGATTTAAATGCACTGTTGGTAAAGGGTAGAACCATGGAAGGTGGAGCCTGGTTGGAGGCAGGGGCAGCTGGTGGGTGCCTCTGAAGAGCATATTTTATCCTGGCTTCTTTCTGTCTGCATCTTGATCCCTCCCTACCATGATGCTCCTTCTGCCTCATCATGATTTCAAAACAATGGACCCTGATGACCACAAACTGAGACCTTTGAAAATGTGAGTTGAAGCCAGATGCGGTGATACATGCCTTTAATCCTAGCACTTAAGATGCAGGGGTAGACAGATCTCTGTGAGTTCAGACCAGCCAGGGCTACACTGTGAGGCCCTGCTTCAAACAGAACAGAACAGAACAAAACAACATCAACAAAAGAAAGAAAAAAATATGAATCAAAGTACATAAAATCAGTTCTCTTCCCCTTCCTCCCACTTTGTTGGACTGACCTTGGACTTCTAATTCTCCTGAGTCCATCTTCCAAGTGCTGAGATTATAGCATGTTCTACCACGCCCAGCTCCTTTCTGCCTTTTGAGTCTCTAAGGAATTTGCCATCGTGAGAAAAGCTAACTAACACAGGCACCAACCCTCCCCAACAGTGATGTTGTCAACCACCTCCTGCAGGCCTCACCACTTCAATCAAGTCTTGAGACTGTTGCAGTGAGGAGTAGGCTTCAAGGTATCAATTTGAGGGGACTCTAACATTCAGACCATAGCAGATCCCCATTGAGAAGGCCAGCATTTGCTCCCACATAGGATACATGCTGTCCCTCAGCAACTCTAAAGCTTGGCATGAAAGTTATGTCTCAAGCTAATGTGACTTCCCACATCTGTAATCCTAGCATCCAGTGGAAGCACGAAGATCAAGTGTTTAAGATCATTCTTAGCTACACATTGAGTTTGAGCCAGCCTGGGTTCCATGAGACTATTTTCAACACACTTAAATAATTAGAAGGCACATGTGTCTGGGAGGAGGCTGTGATGGAGAGAGTCTCAAACCAGATCTGATACAAAAGACATGGTGGGTGGTGTAGGGGAGGAGGAGTAATAATGTGAATCATATGTGTCACTGTCCTTTGGTGCAAGGATGAGGATGCTAGCGTGGTGCAAGGATGAGGATGCTAGCATGGTGCAGGGATGAGGATGCTAGCATGGTGCAGGGATGAGGACGCTAGCGTGGTGTAGCGTGGTGCAGGGATGAGGACGCTAGCGTGGTGTAGCGTGGTGCGGGGATGAGGATGCTAGCGTGGTGCAGGGATGAGGATGCTAGTGTGGTGTAGCGTGGTGCGGGGATGAGGATGCTAGTGTGGTGTAGCGTGGTGCGGGGATGAGGATGCTAGCGTGGTGCAGGGATGAGGACGCTAGCGTGGTGTAGCGTGGTGCGGGGATGAGGATGCTAGCGTGGTGCAGGGATGAGGATGCTAGTGTGGTGTAGCGTGGTGCAGGGATGAGGACGCTAGCGTGATGCAGGGATGAGGACGCTAGCATGATGCAGGGATGAGGATGTTAGCGTGGTGTAGCATGGTGCAGGGATGAGGACGCTACCGTGGTGCAGGGATTAGGACGCTAGCATTTCTGGGCTGTGAAGCACAGGTTATGTTGGATGCTGAGGGCGAGGTACAGAGGAAAGGAGGCAGGAAAGGTACTTGGGAGGCAGAGGCAGGCATATCTCTGTGAGTTTAACGCCAGCCTGGTCTACAAGAGCTAGTTCCAGGACAGGCTCCAAAGCTACAGAGAAACCCTGTCTTGAAAAACCAAAAAAGGGGGTGGGCCGGGAAGGTGGAACACAAGTGGCCAGATGTGTTGTAGTGTATCTACAGCTCCAGCAAGGACTGGGGACACAGCAGACTCTGGCCTGTGACTCTGTATAGGCATGTGTCCCCAAGTCAAAAAGAAAAACTGTCTTTTGAAGTCTTAGGAGAATTTACTTACTTAATCTCTTTCTACCCTTTAGACAAGTTCACCTCCTGAGGCTAAGAGGGATTAGGTTACCTTCATTCTACCCCAACCTTACCTTAAAAAAATGTGCGTGTGTGTGTGTGTGTGTGTGTGTGTGTGTGAAAGAGAGAGAGAGAGAGAGAGAGAGAGAGAGAGAACACATGTGGAGGTTGTTAGAGGACAACTTTCAGGAATCAGTTCTCTCCTTCCAGTATATACCTGGGTCCTGAGGATCAAGCTCAGGTTTTCTGGTTTGGCAGCAAGGACTTTTACCACTGAGACATCTTGCTGGTCCCATTCATTTATTTTTTTGAGGCAGGATGTCAATCACAGTTGACAACCAAGGATGGACATGAATTTGTGGTAATCCTCCTGCCTTAGTTTTCCAAGTGCCAGGCTTATGGATGTGAACCATTATGCCTAACTTCAGACTTCTGAGTCTTTCTTGGGGAGGAAGGAGCAGGGCCCAGCACAGGTCTCATACCTATAACATACACGCCTTCTCCTGCCTGTAGCAGATTCTACCAGCTGTTCCCTCTGCATCCCCACTCTCAACATCTGAGCACACAGGGGTATCACATTTGACTACCACTCAAAACCATGACTGGCTTTCTTTTCTTCTTTCTTTCCTCCCTCCCTTTATCCCCCTCCCTTCCTTCCTTCTTTTGTCCCAACATGATTGAATCCAGAGACTGAAGAGCGCTAGGCCAATGCTCTGCCACTGAGGCTCACCCTCAATCCATAGAACTTTTGTTTTCTTTTTTGAGACAGGGTTTCTTAGTAGCTATGGAGCCAGTCCTGGAACTTGCTCTGTAGACCAGACTGGCCTTGAACGCACAAAGGTCTACCTGCCTCTGCTGGGATTAAAGGCATGCGCTACCACCACCCAACCCATATGATCTTTAATATACACATATATAGCATGTAGCATATGCATATGTGGTGATCAGAAGGGACTTGTAGGAGTCAATTCTCTATTTCTGCAATGTAGGTTTAGGTCCTGGGGATTGAACTCGGGTTCTAATGAGATTTGGTGCAAGCACTCTTACCCATTGAGCTGTGTCACTGGTCTGCCGTTATAGTTTTTAATTGATTGTTAGTTAGATTTTTTTTTGTCATTTTACTTTTATCATTTGATTATTTTTTGACACAAGATCTCACTCTATAGCCCTAAACTTGCAGTGAGCCTCCAAGGTCTGGGAATGTAGGTGTGCATTACCACACCCAGCTTTCAGAACTGCTCTGTGTCTGGTTTATATGCATAAACACAAACGCCTTTGAGCCCTCACCACAACCTTCAGATAAATACCCTGCTCCATTTTTATAGATGGAGAAATTGAGGTCAAGGGTGTTCTGGCACTTCCCTAAGACTTTAGAGTGTGAGCTGGGTGGTGGTGGTGCACGCCTTTAATCCCAGCGCTCTGTTGGCTCTGGTGGCCGAGGCAGGAGGATCTCTGTGTGTTCAAGGTCAGCCTGGTCTACAGACTGAGTTCGAGAATAGTCAGGGGTACACAGAGAAACCCTGTCTCAAAAAAATAGAAAACAAAAGGCAAAAACAAAACAAAACAAAAAATCAGAGTATGAAGGTGTGATGACTGTTGTCAACTGGCCACATCTGGAATTAACTAAAATCCCCAAATAGAGAGAACACCTGTGAGGGATGTTGTTTAATTTTTTTTTTTTTCGAGACAGGGTTTCTCTGTGGTTTTGGAGCCTGTCCTGGAACTAGCTCTTGTAGACCAGGCTGGTCTCGAACTCACAGAGATCCACCTGCCTCTGCCTCCCAAGTGCTGGGATTAAAGGCGTGCGCCAACACTGTTGTTCTTTTTTTTTAAAAATGCTGCAAGATCCCCGGTGGCAGTAGGCAGCAGAAATGCTGTAGGTCCCAAATGGTGGCAGAGGGCCATGTGGTGGCAGGCTGCAGGCACTGGGAGCAGCCAGTCCCAGGCAGAAATGGCTGCCGGTCCCAGAGCAGTGGCCTGAGCGGTGGTGGTGGCGGGCCATGTGGCGGCAGACAGCGGGCCCTGGGAGCAGCCAGTCCCAGGCAGAGACAGCTGCTGGTCCCAGAGCAGTGGTGGCGGGCCATGTGGCAGCAGGCAGTGGGCCCCAGGCAGAGTAGGCTGCTGGTCCCCTAGCAATGGCTGGTTCCAGGCAGGGAGACACATGGCCGGTGGGCAGAAGACAGAAACATGGATAGATTGGATAGACACGACATGCAGGGTGAGGTTGAATGTTTATTCAGGGAGTTATGGAGGAGGAAAGGTGAAGGGGGGACAGAGAGAGAGGGAGAGAGAGAGAGAGAGAGAGAGAGAGAGAGAAGAGGAGAAAGAGACAGAGAAGGGGGGAAGCAGAGAAGTGGGGAGAGAGGCAGAAGCGAAGCTGCCTCTCCGAGAGGAAGATGGAAAAGAGAGTATGAGCTCAGGCCGGAAGCTGAAGATAAGCCTGCCTCAGCGGATGGGGAGGGGAGTGGGTGTGGCTTGTCTCTTAAAGGGACCAAAACCATAACAAACAGCCTGGCTTTGTTTTGTTTTTTGAGATAGAGTTTCTCTGTGTAGCTTTGGAGCCTGTCCTGGAACTCACTCTGTAGACTCTGCTGGTCTCAAACTCACAGAGATCCGCCTGCCTCTGTCTCCCGAGTGTTGGTATTAAAGGTCTGCACTACCACTGCCTGGCAGATTTTAATTTGAAGTAGGTAGATTCACTTCTAATCTTGGATCTTTGAAGTGGGAAGACACACTGAGGCAGGAAAACACAGCTTTAATTCAGATCCTTTGAATTGGGAAAAGACTCGCCTTTAATCTTGGTCACACCTTCTGCTGGAAGCCTATATAAGAACACGGAAGAAGGAAGATCTTGTTCTTTGCTTGCTTGCTCTCACCTTGAGTCCATTCCTTCACTGGCATTAGAGGCTACTTCTTTGAGATTCCAGCATACACTGAAGACCAGCTCAGAAAACCAACCCCGTGGACAACTACTGGATTCTTGGACTTTCTGTTCACAGTCAGACAACCACAGCCTGTAAGTCATTCTGCTAAATCCCAAATATATATATAGTATAATTATATATAATTATATATATATATATATAATGAATTCTGTTTATCTAGAAAAACCTAATACAAGAGGGTCTGTTGGTTTAGATTCTGTTTATGGGCTAAACATGTATGAGGCTCCCTACTGAAGAACATGCCAGAGGAGGCCACTGCTCCTTGATCAGGAGGACTTTATATACTTGCCATCCTACTACGTGCAGTTCACCAACACATACTTGTGCTGCTTCCTTACTGGATGTGTGTGTGTGTGTGTGTGTGTGTGTGTGTGTGTGTGTGTGCACACGTGCATGCGTGCCCATGAGCTTCCCTGGCATACCAAGGTCCCTTCAAACCATGGGCTGAGGCTGGGCTTGTGGGAGTGGTCAGATCTCAGAAGTGCAGAATGGGGACTGGATTTCGGTCAATAGGCCGTGAGGTCTTCGTATTCTGTGTGCTCATACCGCTGCTGCCAGCAGCTGGTTCAGAGGATGCAGCCACTCTGGAGAAATGAAATCCATGCCACCCTGGCCTAGGGTGAGCCTGATACAAGAGCCGCTTCCAAATTCCTCTCAGCACAGCAATGCAGGAGCATCCTGGTCATTCTCTAGAGAAACAACAGTTATGCAGGATTAGCGGACATGTTTTTGAAGTCAAAAGGCTACTGCTCTAAGTTTGCTGAAACTGGATCAATATTTGGCTTCTATGCCCAGGAGAAATGTCAATATGGAGAGAACTTGTGCAGCACGGGCGCTCTGTAGACCAGTAAATGAGCCCAGGTATGTGATGTACCTGTGAGCTACAAGGTGGGGGCTCGAACATATCACCTTTCGTTCACTAAAAACAAGATACACTTGGAGGAAAGCTTTTTCCAGGAGAAAAGCGGTTCTGTGTAGACATAAAATGGAAGACATTGCTGAGCGGTGGTGGCACACGCCTTTAATCCCAGCACTCAGGAGGCAGAGGCAGGCGAATCTCTGTGAGTTTGAGACCAGCCTGGTCTACAGAGCTAGTTCCAGGACAGGCTCCAAAGCCACAGAGAAACCCTGTCTCGAAAAAACCAAAAAAAAAAAAAAACCAAACAAACAAACAAACAAAAAAACAAAGATGGAAGACATGGTGGTAGTTGACACACAGAAATTACAAAATGGGCGAAACTAGTGTTTGGATTTTTCATTTTTAAAAATTGATTATTTTGTCTGTGTGTCGTGTGCCACGGTGTGTATGTGACGGGGGCAGAGGACAACTTGCAGGAGTCCATTCTCTGGACCACGTGGTCACGGGGTCAGACTAGGGTTGTTAGGTTTGGCATCCAGAGTCCTTTTACCTGCCGAGTCATTTCTCAGGCAGGCTTTTTATTTATTTATTTTTATTTTGGGACAAGGCTTCTCACTCTGCCATCCTAGTTGGCCTGGAGCTTTCTCTGTAGATCAGACTGCCTTTCACTTTAGATGATTTTGCCTCAACTTCTGAGTGCTGGTGAAAGACTCCCAGTGTGGGAAGACTCTCACTCAAGTCTCGGGATAACACGACCCCCCCCCCCCAGTAACTCACAAGAGACCGTCCTTTCTGCAATCACACAAGGTTTATTTGACAAGACTGGAACCAGTGCACTGGGGCCGAGACTTATAACCCAGGCAGGGGAGGAGTTCGACCCCGAATAACTGGGAGAAGGGTTTTTTTTAAGGAAGAAACCACAGCCCAGTAATCTGAAAGCTCAAATCCAGGGTCTCACACACACACTTAGGCAAATATTCTACCACTGAGCCCCAGTACTGTGTTAATTTTTTGTTTTTGTTTTTGTTTTTTGTTTTTCTAGACAGGGTTTCTCTGTAGCTTTGGAGCCTGTCCTGGAACTTGCTCAGTAGACCAGGCTGGCCTCGAGCTCACAGAGATCCACCTGCTTCTGCCTCCCAAGTGCTGGGATTAAAGGCCTGCACCACCACCAACCAGCTTTTTTTTTCAAATTTAGACAGGGTTGACAGGGTTTTGCTATGTAGTCTAGCAGTGATCCTTCCGCCTCCATTTCCTAAGTAATGGGGTTACAGCAGTGTATGCTGAAAGGATGTGAGGGTTAGTTCCTAGTCCCCCAAACCCAGAGTCTCCTGCTTGACAGGCAAGTGTCAAGCAGGGAGCTATACCCCAAGCCCAACACTGTATTTATTTGTGTGCCACGCTTTTGTCAAATTACAGTACCTTGCAAATACTCCCTCAAAGTGGGGTGATTCTTGATGGGGGAGAGTCTTCTGTTTTGTGTTAATTTCATTGGTTAAATAAAGAGACTGCCCTGGCCCTTTAAAAGGACAGAAAATTAGGTAGGTGGAGTAGACTGAACAAAATGCTGGGAGAAAGAAGCCGAGTCAGGGAGTCGCCATGATTCTCCTCTCCTACACAGACACAGGCTAAGATCTTTCCTGGTAAGCTATCACTTCGTGGTGCTACACAGATTATTAGAAATGGGTTAATCAAGATGTGAGAATTAGCCAATAAGAGGCTATAACTAATGGGCTAAGGCAGTGTTTAAAAGAATACAGTTTCTGTGTAATTATTTCGGGTAAAGCTAGCCGGGAGCCGAGGTGGTGGAAGCGGCCAGCAGCTTCTTCTACAATTTCTCTCTGAGGGTGGTTTGTGAGTCCCTTTGCCTTTATTCCCAGAACCCAGTGACAGCTCTGCTATGGGCAGTAAAGTTGCTGGGGATGGAGTGGGGTGGGGTGGGAAGCTGAGTGCCATCTTCTCACTTGGGATGACTCAGAGAGCCACTTTCACGGATGTATAATTCAGCGCCACACAGGGCCCTGCACGCAGAAGGACCCCTGGTACATTGAATGTGTTGGAATGGATGGTCACCTTGGAATTATCTATAATTTTATATCTGAATATAAAAACATATTTTGTAAGTGCCAAGGGGGTCATGGGACTATGGAATGTGTGTGTCCTCTGCTTACAGCAAAGTGTTCTGTTTCTTCCTGGGGTATTTCTACATACCTACTTTGTAGATGGAATTTCTGTCCCACCTGGTCCCAAAGAGGCTTATATTGATGACCTATTAGCTCAGGCTTATTATTAACTAGCTCTTACAACTTAAATTAACCCATAATTCTTATCTGTTGATGAATGGCGGGCTGGGTTCCGCCACCCCAGCTCCCAGCCGCCCACACAGCTAGCTTTATACCCGAAATAATTACATGGAAACTGTATTCTTTTAAATACTGCTTGGCCCATTAGCTCTAGCCTCTTATTGGCTAGCTCTTACATATTGATCTAACCCATTTCTAATAATATGTGTAGCCCATGAGGTGGCTTACCAGGGAAGATCTTAACCTGCATCTGTCTGGAGTGGGAGAATCATGGCGACTCCTGTCTCGGCTTCTTTCTCCCAGCATTCTGTTCAGTCTACTCCGCCTACCTAATTTTCTGTCCTATCAGAGGCCAAGCAGTTTCTTTATTACTTAACCAATAAAACAACAGATAGAAAGATGACCCTCCTCCATCACTTATCTACGTTTAGCTTGTGCCTTGGTACCTTTTCTCAGTGCAGCATTTCCACCTTGCTTCCTCTGTGTCTGGGTGGTGACTGCAGACTGAGCCTCTCTCTTCCCAGAATTTTCCTAGTCTGGTTGCCCTGCCTATGCTTCCTGCCTGGCTACTGGCCAATCAATGTTTGATTAAACCAATATGAGTGACAAATCTTCACAGTGTGTAAGAGCATCATCCCACAGCACTGCTTCCCTGCGGGTGTTCTTGGCAACCCGCTTCCTCATCCTCTGAGTCCTGGTCTGTCAGTATCCTGCACTACTCCTCTACAGCACTGCCAGCTCTTAGCTCCCACGGTTGAATGTCCGAACCCCACCGTGTCAGACTGGGATAGGTGGAGTCTGGCCTGCTTTGGGCTGGCGGTTGAATGGGATGTTCAATGGGATGAGCTGAGGAGGGTGAGCTTTTCTCCAGTTCCCATCCAGGTACCTAATGCATCTTGGCTTGAATATTGAATTGAAATGGAAACTGTTAAGAAGAGAAGATGTCCAAATGCTTTCTGGGGCATCTGTCAGGTGGCTGATGGGAAGAAATCTGATAGTGGTTGGGCCTCACATGTGTGTCTCCCACCTGTGAGAGTACATGGGACCTTCTGGTGTTAGGGATGGTAAGACATTAAACAGAAGTTTAAAAAGCAAAGCAACAGGAAAACGCCCACCAGGCCCATAATCCCAGCATTTGGGAAGCTGAGGCAAGAGAATTGCTGAGAGTTTGATGCCAGCCTGGGCTGCATAGGGAGTTCCGGGACAGCCTGGGCTAAGAGAGAAATGTTATCATAAAGCAAAGCACCACACCCCATCACACCATGAGAAAGGGTCACAGAAAAAAAGGAAGAGCTCACTTCCTGATTTTTGAACAAAGGGTCCTATGATTTCATTTTGTGCAGGGCTTTGCAAATTACATAGCCAATCCCACACACAGAGTTGTGCTAGGGCCAACCGGCTCTTGGTGGCTCCCAAGTTCACATTTAGTGATGTCATGTTAACAGCTTGTAATGGCTGTGCTGATCGTATGAACAACACAGATACAGGGCAAATGCTGTAAATACCTTTTTAGAGCTGGCTGTTAAACATTTCCCTGACCACCAGTGCACAGAGAACGCTAGTAGTCTTACCTTTGTTGTCAGGGTTTTTTTTTTTTTGATTTGTTTGCTTTTGCAACACAGTCTTTTGATAGCCCAGATTGGCCTTCAACACGATGCGATCCTCTGGCCTCGGCCTCTCAAGTGCTGAGGTGATTGGCAGGCACCACTGCACCTGAACCTCTTTCCTGCTTTTATTGGTTAAATTGGGCGGTGGAAGAGAAGTAAAAGGAAAAGTAAGGCAGAAAGCAGTTTCCTAAGCATAGGCGCTGATCCAACCATTTCATCATCTCAGGGGTGAGCAAGCAAGCTCAGAGAGGCAATGGGGCTCACCCAAGACCACAAACCCATGCCCACTGAGTTGCCATTTGGACCTAGAGTCCCGACTCTCTGTATCAAGAGGAGGGGTTCACTAGAGATACACATCCCATGTCCCTTGCACAAGCTCTGAACTTCCAGCCACGTAGGTAGCGAAGGGGAGCTTGGGAGGACCCAGAAGCCCCAGCCTTGCACCTCGTTCTTCTTTCAGACTCTTCACAGCCTGAAGAAGCCTAGCTGAGCACACACAGTAGACAGAACATTGCAGCAGCCACCAAGTAGATCAGAGGCGATATTTACGGAGGTGAGGAGCTTCTCGGCCATGCTAGGGGGGAACAAGTGGATGAGATGGGAACACAGGGGGAGGAGAAGCCCCCTGTGGCATTCCCCCTGACACCAGTCTTAAATGAACATCTCACGGGCTCAAGTAGAAAAGAGCCAATCACAAAGCCCCTTCTTTGCGGTGGGCTGGCAGGGAAAGGGAACAAGCTCACAGAGGGAATAACACGCTCAAACTCAGAGAGCTAGGGAGGGGAGGTAGGCCTAGAACTCCACCCCCAATCCCAGGGGATTGTTAGTTTTCCATACTCAGAAATTCGCCTTGCCCCTGTTATATTAAAATATTAGTTTAATTATATAAAGATGTTTTATATTTGTTTATGCTATGAAATATTAGTTAAACTATGTCAAGATATGTTACATTTGTTTAGGCTGTGGACTATTAGTTAAATTGCGTAAAGATGTGTTGCCTTCCTAAGGCACCTGATTGGTCTAATAAAGAGTTGAACAGCTAATGCTAGGCAGAGAAAGGATAGGTGGTGTTGGCAGGCAGAGAGAATAAATAGGATGAGGCCTCTAAGCTGGAGGAGAGGAGAGAGAGGAGGAGGCATCAGGGGTCAGTCACCAGCCACCCGCCACACAACTACCCAGCCAGGGAAGGTCAGGAAAGTAAGACACACAGAATGAAGGAAAAAAGGTCAAAGGCCCTGAGGCAAAATGTAGATGAAGAAAAAAAGGTTAATTTAAGTTAAAAAAGCTGAGTAGAAACAAGCTAAGTTAAGGCTGGGCATTAATAACTAAATAAGTCTCCGCATCTTTATTTGGGAGCTGGGTGGTGTCCCAAAGAAAAGCCGACTACAACCCTGACTGGCCTGGAAGAGGTTGGACTCCTTGGCCCTAGATCTGCTGTGGCCAGTCTTTCCATAGCTTGCTTCTTATAGTTCCCAGAGCCATTCTTCACAGAAGAGCCTTAACCTTTCTCAGCTCCCACCTCAGGAAGTCCGCCTGCCCATAATGTCTCCAAATAGTATCCACCTGCTAGCTGGGGCCTAGCCTCTCCTTCACAGCTCCCGACCTCCAACCCACAGGCTCCTGTCCTCTCAGGGTGCACGGGTTTCTATTGCAACTGTCACCAGACTTGTGAGTCCCCTCCACTCCCTGGGCGTTAGTTCCCTCATCTACACTCAACTGGGGACCGAAGCTCTACAGGAGAGACCTGGCAGTGGGCACAGGGCACAGCTGCCAGGGCCCACCAGCATAGCTCAAGCTTGGGTTCTGTCCAGATCCATTGTCTAGCCACGCATTGGCCTCTCCTTGCTCTCCGCTGGGTAGACGTTTGTGTTCCACTGCGGTGGATGCTGTGAGCTCGAACACAGCTCTCTTCTCCCACACTGGCACCAGTTATCCAGGTCTGGGCACTGAGGGGGGCGGGTATAGGGTGATCACCTGGAATGTGTTAACTCCGAGGCAGTTCTGCCCTCCAGGATGTTAACTTTGTCCATAGCTGCAAAATGGAAAGGCCCCTAGGAAATACTAGCCCCCACCCTCAACAACCCACCCAAGGGAGATTTCTGGGCATCCAAAGTAGGGTTCTGCACCATGCCTAGAATCTGCGACTGTCGCTCTGCAGAAATCTTGCTCCTTAGATACAAGTAAACAAACCCAGCATGACGTGGGGTCCATGGGGGGACTTGCCACTGCTGCAGTAAGCCACCATGAGGTTCGAATAGAGGGCCTTTGTCTTGTCTGCTGGGGATGGAAACTTCAGGGTTTTTATTGCTTGTCTGTTACTTTGAACTGTTCTGGGGCTCCCACAGAGAACATGGGCGGGGCCCGGGCCTCAGCGGCTTTGCCGGGTCCATCTTGACACGGTCACTGCGCTGGGTCATCAGAGGTTGAAACAGGGCTGGCTGACTTAATAGCTGTGAGCACCTAGCCAGCAACTGTGGCAGCTGGGGTGTGTACCGGCAGACAGTATGGACCCAGGCGGAGACTCCGCCCGCGCTCAGGAAGTAAACAACAGCGCGCCGCGCCTGGGGGCTTCTGCAAGCCCAGCTCGGAGTTACATCACGGTTCCCTGGGGCTGCCGCTGTAGCAGCTGGTCCCCGGCGACCCGCGCTTGCCCATGTCCGAGGGGCAGGCAGCTGGAAAGGTGCCAGGGTGCGAAGATTTGCAAGTTTTCTCTTGAGGCGTTCCGGGGTTTGTTGAAACTCAAAACATGAGGAGTGTACTGGGTGCTCTCCCGTGGACGAGCAGGGACTATGCCTCAGTTTCTCCATGTGTGAGACTAGGTGGAAATGGTAGGCTTCTTCCGAGCCAAGGCTTAGTGAAAGCAGCCAGGGCAAGGGCAGAGATAAGCTGTAAACAGTGGCCAGATTTGCGTTGTCCACTGAGCGGTTTAGAAGGGTTCTTGCAAAAGCCACGTGTCTTAAAACATAAATCCGCTCTCCACCCCTCCCTAGGCTCCTTGGCTTGTAGACCTCAGTCACTGCGGAGGAAGCTCATCCTTATGAGCTTAGCATCCATCTGTCCTCACTTGCTCTGGGCGTTGACCCTTTAGCTAAACCTGCCCGCCATCCTCAGAGCGGTTTTGTGCCAACAGTTGGGAAGGTATTGGGTTGCACATCCTGGTGCTTTGAGATCCACACCAGCAGCTTCTGAAGGAGCAGACTGCTGAGGAGGTGATGGGTACAGGGAGGCTGCTGAGCAAGGCGTCACACAGCAACCCAAGGGAAGCTTGCAGGGTCCGCACCTACATCGACCAATGGGTAGCCACTATTCAAATGTGACCACCGAACACTTGAGAGGTTCTGGGACCCACTCAGGACCTCAGAGTTCACATAAATGATGTTATGTTGAAGATGTTTGAGATTCGATAGATTAAAAAAAAAACGTGCTAGGTGCTTCCTTTATCTTAAAGAAAGCAATTACGGGAAAGGAGTATCATAAATTTCCACTCCTCAGAAGGTTTATGGCCCCACAGGGGGGTGGAAAGACTGCATACCTCCACAGGTAGGTACTCACTCGTGAACTTTCTTATCATCTGTTCCTACATTCTCATTTGTTTTTCCTAAAGAAAAGTATTTGTTTTTCCTATTGGTTGCCCTCCCCCCTTTACTTACTAAGTTAAGTATTCAATCCCTTATTATAAGCCCTCAACTTTAACAAACTAAAGTAAGTTTCGCTCAGATACGGTGGACCATACCTGTTTCCCAGCATGCAGAATCCGAAGCAGGAGGATTGGCATGAGTTTGAAGCCAGCCTGAGCTACAGAGTGAGATGATGCTCCTGCCTCAAAACAACAGTCATTCCCTTTGTTGGCTGCTGTGTGCTTAAGTACACGTTTTTCTGTTAATCTGCTTGGCCCGCTGAATTTGCAGGTCTTAGTCACAGTACATAAGAAGGGCAGAGAGCGCCTTCCCTCTCCTACAGTAGTTGCTGCACACTGCTACGTGAGTTTCTTATGTGATTTAGCATGGGCCACAATAATGTAAAATGTCTCAGTTATTTTGGTATTTTGTAGGATTGAAATAGTAATACTTCAATGAATGTTGAGATAATTTTTGGGTAAATTAGGTTAAGTATATTATTCAGACTAATTTCACTTTTTAAACAAGTTTTTTTTAAGTTCTTAGTGCCTACTAGAAAATTTCAAATAGCATATGGATTCACATTATGTTTCTATTGGCTAGAACTGCTAAATATCAAGTGACCTTCTATCTTTGGGCTTGAGTTTGCCAAACAACACTAGCATGTCTCTATTAGCTGAGTACCCTGTGTCCTGTTCCGTGCAGCTTGGGCAACAGAGGGTGAAGGAGGGAGACAATCGGTGCCAGTCCACAGGTTGCTGCTAAGCCCCTCTTGGCCACCTGTGAAGCCTGCCTAGATTGTCCTGCTGTCCTGACTCCTTTTCCTGTAGAACAGTCAGGACAATGAAAGGCCAGGGAGAGGACTGTGGAGCCTGCTGAGGCTCTGGGAACTGAAGAAAGACGCTCCATGTAGCTAAGGATTTTGAAGACAGAGTGGCCAATAGCCAGGAAGCCTGGCTGATCCTTGAGAACAGATCTCATGGCCAGGTCCACAGATGAACCTTTCATCTGCACAGTCCCAAGGCTTCCTGCCCAGCTCCTCTGGGCTGGCTCTCAGTGGCAGCAAAACCCTGAGCTAACCCTGCCAGCACCGGCTGGTTGTCAGGGAGGCAATGGGCTCCCCAAGCTCTCCATCCTCTCTGCCACCGTATGTTTCTCAGGCCCTGCTTGATTAAAAGATTTTCTGATAACTGTCTGGAGATGCAGGCTGAGGTCTAGGAAAGAAAGCTATCTCAGTCTCCAGCAAAATAAATAAGACAGCAGTTTCGGTGGCTGGTATTTCTGATTCACAGCCCACACCTGGCTTTTAAGAGAGACGGTCCTGCTTGGTCTGACCTAGTTTTAACCCGTGCAGCTGATATGAATGTGACAGCTTTACGGTCCTGTAAAGCTAGCCAGACCTGTGCGTATTTAAACAACCTTATCTAACATTCCTTCCTCCTCCCATATATAAACTTGCTCATAATAAACAGCCTATACTGCCGGTGTGCCTGTTGTGTGCCAGGCACTGTGTAAGGAACTCACATGCGTTAATTCAACAACTACCTCATGAGGTGTCACTAGCTGCTGTTCACAGAGTGTGTGTGGGGGGGGGGAGGATCCCCAAAACAATAAAACAAAAAACCCTAAAGCTCAGAGAGGTCTGTTGAACTTGTTCAAGGTCACACAGCTAGACAGGTAAAATGGATTGAAACCCAAGCAATCTGGAATCAGTGTTTGTGCTCTTGGAATGCCAGAGGAATCAGTGTGTTTCATTCCCTTGACTGTTCCCTTGTTAGCCAGCTCATGATAAACCTGGGGCATGGGTCACAATCCAAAAGGTGTCAGAGATGAAGCTAAACCCATGAGAAATTATGGGGTGCAAAAAATAGCCAAACTTAGGGAGGAAGTAAATACCAAATGTTTCCTGTGTCTCTGCATCTACACAGCTACTTGGGTGGTCATAGGGCATCAATCAGGGGTGCAGCTAGTTGAAAGATGGTCCTCAGTAAAAGGTGGCATTGGCAGGCATCCTTCTGTCTAGCAAACTACCTTAGTGGGTGCTGAGATGTAGACACAGCTGGCTTGCAGAGGGAAGAGGGTGCAGGCTGAATTGCCAGGCGTGAGAGTGAAAGAACATGCCCTTCACAGAGGAAAGCAGAGAAGTGTCGGGGAGCAGAGAGACCCAGGAAGACATCAACGAAGTTGCGACTTGTGTTGGGGCGCAGCAGGTCAGGAAACAGCTGGTGGGTTTTTACACAGGAGGGGGCTACAGTTTGAATATGATTAATCTCACCAAAGCTCACACAGAAATGTACCCCCTGTTAAGAAACAGTAAGATGTGGGACTTTTAAGAACCTCATGAATGTACAATTTCATTCATGTGATTACTGGATAGCTAGGTCATTGGATTGTCCCCAAAAGGTCTCCAAAGGCTATTTTGCTAAGCTAGCTCTCTGTTTCTTGCCATGTGATGCCCTGTGCTGCCTTAGGGACAAGAAGGTCATCACCTTCTTGTGTCAGAATCATGAGTGAAAATAAACCTCTCTCCTCTCTCTATCCAGTCTAGATATTGTGTTAGCAGCAAAACAAAACTGGCCGAGACAAATAACTACCCTTCAGCTGCCCCATGCAGCAGTGATTAAACTCGTTGGAAGAAGAAACAAATCCTAAGAATAAACGTTACTTCTGTGTCCGTAGAGCTGTGTGGGCCAGTGGGCAAGGAAGTACTCCCTAAGAAATGAGTTCACTGACTGAGGAGGAAGCTCATTTGGTAGAGAGTTTGCTCAGGAAGGGTGGCTCATGCCTGGAATCCCAGCACTAAGAAGTCAGGAGGTAGAGGCAGGGGGGCAGAAATTCAAAGCTGGGCTGGGGAGACAACTCAGTGGTTAGAGAGCTTCCTGTGACAGTGTAAGGGTCAGAGTTCTGATCCCCTGACCCACATAAATGCCAAGTGGGCGTGTCAGCCTACCTGTGATTCTAGCCTGGGAAGGAAGAGACAGGGGACCCCCAGAGTAAGCTAGCCAGCCACATCAACAGGCTCTGGGGGTCCTTTAGAGACTCAGTCACAATAGTAAGCTGGAGGAGCTATTGAGGATACCTCCTGTTATCAACTCACATGCACAAGCACCCCCACATATGTGTACCCACACACATACAAAACATGCATGTATACACACTTGCCCACACCCCCCCACACACACACAATAGAATGGGAGAAAAGTTCAAGGTCTTCCTTGGCTACATCTCAAGTTGGAACCAGCTTAGTTTACATGAGAATCTGTCTCAAAAGAAAATTTCCAGGTGTAATGGCACGCATTTGTAATCTCAACAGAAGCAGACTCGCTGGGGCTACATAGTGAGACCACATATGCACATGCCCACATTCGGAGGCTGGAGAGACTGCTCAGCTGTTAAGAGCACTGAATGCTCTTCCAGAGGACCCAGGTTTGATTCTCAGCACCACATGACAGCTCACAACTGTAACTCCAGTCCCAGGTCCTCTATAACTCCAGTCCCAGGCTCTCTTCTGGGATGAATCATGCATATGTTACACACACACATACATGTAGGCAATACATTCATCTATACCCATATACAACAAATACATTTTAAGAATATCAAAGGAATAAAAGAACAGATATAGCTTGTTGAACTATGGGCAATAGAAGAAAGAGCAGAAGGTAGTGTGTGAACGTTGAACTACGTCCTTCTCTACCCATGAATCTTTGCACAACACAGGTTTGTGTGCCAGTCAGCGATGAGGGGCTAAGGGCTGGGGTGGGGGTGGGGATCCAGGTGGAGAGGGGTGAGTCTGTGGGCCACGGGCTCAGGGCAAGTTGTTGGGTGGGAAGACTGTTTGCAGAAACAATGGGGATCCTGCCATCCCCAGAGTTCCTGGGAGAACATGGGCTTCTGCCAGACACAATCTGGGCAATGCCCAACTTTGTCCAGCCACAGTGGCATCTCGCCTCTGAAATGCAGTGCAGGCTCTGCTCCCACACCAGGCACCTGGTGTGGGACTCTGTGCCAAGAGCTCTGTGGGCTGGCACAGGTCCCTGGTGGAGTCTGCTGACAGCTAAGCCCTAGACTCTCTCTCAAACAGCAGCCACTAGGCTTCCATAAATGTATAGTGCCAGTCCACCCCCCCCCCTCCCCACACCTGAGTCAGGGAAACCCTTCAAGCCTTTCAAGGTCTCATCCTGATTCCAAGCTAAGCCTTTTCCCCTTGATAGGCCAGTCACACCTACCCTCCCTAGGTGGCCTGTCTCAACATATGTATGGGACTTCATCGACCCAGAGATGGGCCCATGACAGGGCTGAGCCATGGACTCTCCACACAGAACTTGTTTTTATTAGTTAGGGGTCATTTGGTTTATTATTTTTTAAATTCTACTTCTTTTTCTCTATAGAATCAAACACACTGTAGCTTAGGCTTGCCTGGGAATCATTATGTAGCCCAGGCTGGCCTTGAACTCTCAGCAATCCTTCTGCCTGAGCCCCCCCCCCCCAACTGTGGGGATTACTATTCTCTTTTAAAGGAGTAAAACTTTTTAAATGGTTTTTTATGATTTTTTTTTATGTGCAATGGCGTCTTGCCTGTATGTGTGTCTGTGTGAGGGTGTCAGACTCCCTGGGACTGGAGGTACAGATGGTTGTGGGTACTGGGAACTCTAGATCTCCAGTCCCTACTACTTTAAATTATGCGTCTGTGTGAGAATGTTCGTGGAGTGTAGGTGACCCTGGAGACTGTCTCTCTGGAACTGGAGTTGCAGGTGGTTGTGTGCCACTAGATGTGGGTGCTGGGAACTGAATTTGGGTCTTCTTCTCGAGCAATGTGTACGCTTAACCTCTGAGCCATCAGTCCAGCCCTCCCCATAAGTACTTTTATTTGTTTTTCTGTTATGAGAGAAGAAACTGAGGGGCAGAGGGTGGCTGGGGTACAAGCCCTGACTGGACTACACCTCTCTCTAGCTTGTGGCTGGGACAAGCGCTGCATGTATTTGAATCCCCAAGTGGATGAGGGTGTGAGGAAAGCTGAGGAACCCCTGGGAGAGTAGAGGTGGGAGGGGTTGGAGGGAGAGAAAGCAGGGGGAGCTCAGAACAAGGGTGGGAAAGGAAGGAGACAGGATGCCTTTTAGGCTTTGCAGAAGCTGGGGTCTGAGTAGGTGAGGCTGGGTGGGCAGGAGGGTAGGTGGGCAGGAGGGTAGGTGGCTAGCAGTAAGTATCACCCCACAGGGAGGTCCCCACAGAAAAGGATTGAATGAGCTGGACAGTGAACTGACTTTCTCTACACTTCCTCCTCTTGTGGATGAGAGTGAGGGAGCCAAGCACTCACTCACCCCTAGGGGCTCTCCAGGGGCTGCTGTCCAGGAGGAGAGCCAGGCCTGACAAGCTAGTTAGTAGGTCAGTCTTCCCCACCCCCCTTTCTCCCTTCCTCCTCTCTGTCATTGAGACAGGACCTCATGTAGCCTAGGCTGGCCTAAAACTTATATAATCAAGGCTGGATCCTCCTGCCTCTGCCTCCTGAGTGCTGGGATTATAGTGTGTGCCACCACGCTCAGCAGGCTGGTTATTTTTCAAGGTCTTTCCTCCTCCAAGCCTAATGAGAAAGAGGAAACAGACCGCTGAGTTGGCAGAGTGGGTGAAGGCATTTGCTGCCTAAGCCTGCCGAGTTTGATTTTGGGAACTCACAACAGAAGGAAAAGCTGACTTCTGAAAGCTAGCCCCAACCTGAAATAAATACAATTTGAGAAAAAGAACTTTAAAAAAAATAAAATAAGAGTGAAATAGCACCATTTTAGAGATGAAACTGGGGCCAGTTGTACCCAGTGGCTTTCTGAGGTCACAGAGTTGGTTGGGGTGTAGGCAGGATGCAAACTAGACAAACTGGCTATAAATATGAGCCTTAAAGCAATGGGTGCCAGAAACAGGCTTGGGGGGGGGGGGTACTTCTGAGGGTGAGTAGTGTTGATTGGACAGCCCCACCCACTACACCATCCTACCTTCTGCTTATTTTGGATGGGCAAAGGGCTGGGGCTTTTCTAGGGACTCTGCCTTGGGCAACTAACATGTCCTGTGGGTCAAACCACAGAAGTTTCGTGCACCTGCCCGAGGTAGACCTGGCAGAGGCTAGCAGTGTGGGAGGGGAGAAGGGAAGGGAGGACAGAGAGGGGAGGGGAAGGAGAGAGATAGAAGGGATTAGGACTGAGAAGGAAGGAAAGAAGGGCCCTGTTTGAATATGTGTTCCTCATTGTGACCTAGCAGCCCTAGACTTGTCCTCAGAAGTGGGAGGCAGGCAGGAGGAATGGAAAGGCCACACGGGGGTGAAAGCGTGGTTATCGGAATGAGGCGGGGGGCATGAATGGTTTCCTCTCTCAGCATGGATGTCTGGCAACAGTCATCCTGTTCCTATCTTATAGATATCCTGTTTTGCAGTCAACCTGCTTTATTGATGTCCTATCTTATCGATATCCTGTCTTGCAGTCTTCCTATCTCATAGACATCCTGCTCTCTCAAGCACATGGGATGTTCTTAAGCAAACAGGACGTTCCCCTGGGAGCATGCTAGCTGCGGGTTTTGAGGAGGGGGTCTGTAGGGTCTTTCATTTCCCCCTTTTTCTTTTTATTATTGAGTTAAATCTTTTACTCAAAGCAATTACAGAACCTCGGTTTCTTGTTGTGGTAACATGTGATACTGATGGCTTAGTACTAGGACCTGAATGACTGACAGCCTGTCTTTTATAAACTGGACCAGGTGGTTTAAGATGCAGGGCCCAAACAGGAGTATCAGAAGGAGGATAATCAAGGGACCCATCAAAGAAGACAATAGAGTTGTAAACCAGGGAGACTTATTAAACCATCCTTCGAACCATCCTTGTCGTGATTCGAACATCTTTTGTCTCTGTCTTATCCTCTCTCTAAGCTTTGTCATATTGTCTCTCACCAGCCCAGTGTGGTCCGCATAGAAGCAGCATTCCTCTTTGAGTGCCGCATATAACCCTCCCTCTCGCAAAAACAACATGTCTAGCCCCCTCCTGTTTTGTAGGACTACCTCTGAGAGGGAGGTTAAGGACTTTTCCAGTGCCTTGATATCAGTATGCATGGCTGCCTGAAGTTGTCTAAATTGGGTGGTCTCCATAAGAGCAGTGGTCCCTGTGCCCACCCCCGCCGCTATTCCCCCCATAGTGATGCCTCCCAGCAATAAGGCCAAAGTTAGGGAGGCTGGTTCTCTTCTAAATCGGGGTCTCCCTTCAAAATGACTATAGATGTATTCAGGATCATGGTATGTAACTTTGGGCCATAATTCAATTAGAACACAATAATCAGAGGCTTCACTGAGCACAGCAGCTGAAACGCATGGGGTTAATCCAGTACTGATGCCCAATAGGTCCCGTTGGAGGCAGCTAGGTAATAGGTTCCTCTGGACACCTTTTGGGTTGAGTTACATAAGGCCTGGTGGGTTTTGGGAATAGTCCCTATGCAAAGTCCCTGTCCAGATACTTCAGACAGGGTCAGCTTATGCTGGGGGATGGAAGTGCAGCTGGTGGGTGCAGAGGTTTGGTTGGAATAGTTACCTAGAACGGCCACTCCTTCATAGTAAGGCTTTGAGAAGGGCAGGGAATGCCCCCAACAGGCTCTCTGGATTGTCCTGGATCACCTGGTCCCCAAGGTGCTCGTGTACACAAGCTGCACGCGGCAGCTGGGTTTCCTCTTCCCCTCTAAGTTCACTTACTGTAGGAAAGCACCAGTTCCCTGCTCCCCGTGTGATCTCACTTGATCTGCTGAGCAATCCGTGACGTGAGCAATAAGTATCTAATCGATCTGTTGATTTTTATTTATGTATTTTTGAGACAGGGCCTTACATTGTAACCCAGGCTGACTGGGAACTCAGTATGTAGCCTGAACTCTGCTTGTACTTACACAATCCTCACACCTCTGTCTCCCAAATTACGAGGTGGTTCTGAGGGTCTAAATCCAGAGTCTTTCATATGCTGAGCACACGGGAAGTTCCCCCACCTGCTTCATGCTAAGTTTTATACTTGTGTAAATGGAGCCTTGGGGTGGTGAAGTGACTTGCCTGGGCAGCAGAGATAACAAGCAGAGGTGGGATTCTAACCCAGGAAGATAGATACCGATTTCAGTTCCCAACCCCTCAGCACAGACTGTGAGTACCCTGGCCTCTGCCTGTCTCTTAGCTCAGGGTGTTTTCAAGTTCAGGGAGAGCCTGCCTGCTTCATAAGTCCTGTCTGTGACCCCTTGAGGTATGAGGAAGCACACCCCAGGCCAGAGCTCCAGTGGGGATTAGTGGCATTCTGTCATTTAGGCCTGAAGCAAGGGCCAGACAGCCAGGATCCTTGGAAATCCACATTCAAGGTTTTGTGGGAGTCATTGAGAGGTTTCCAGCCCTGGACAGACCTTGCATGAGGAACAGCAAGGATCATGTGCCCAAAAGTCTACTTAGGCCTCTCTGTGTCCCTTCTGTATTTGTCAACACTTCCTGCTGCTCCCCACAGCCCCACTGCTTGGCTGAGCAGTACACACATCTCCTCGGGTACCTCAAATGTTTCCATTGGCCTTTTGCCCTCAAGAGTTTCACACCTGCCTCTTCAGGGAGCTAACCGGGATCACGGTGACAGGTGGGTTCCGGCTGACCACAGTCTGACACTTCTGCCTTCCCTTTGCTGTGGTTAGTTTCTCAGCACACAGGGTCCAGGGCTGTGGGCCACAGGAAGCCTTCGTGGCTTTCTGGCGAGGTTCGTGTAGAAGATAAAGCGTGGGCAAAGAGGATCGTGACTGTGGGGTGCTCCTCTTACTGCCTATTGAAAGCAAACCACTCAAGGCCTGTTGTATCTCGTATGATTGTCCTGGTCTGTGTCCTGGCCGCTGCCTTAGACTAGGGCAGGAATGAGGATAGAAATGGAACCCAAAACTGGGATTAGAATGAGCGAGAGGAGGGTGGTGGCTGCTGTAGCTGATATGGGGGCAGAAGACTCTAAAGCCGAGGGGCTAGGATTGCCACTCACTGCCCTTGCTTTGAGCCTCTGGGGGAAAGACAAAGGCTGGGAGTGTGGTGTTGGCTTCTTAGCATTCCCACTGTGTTCAGAACTTCTCAGAGAAAGCAAGCAGACTTCTGCTCTCACCTTCTCCGAGCCCAGTCATCCCCGGCATGCCCGTGGGAAGAAGAGGGACACGGACTCCGCTGAGCCTTCACAGCCTGCCCTGTTTTTCCCAGTGAGTCAGAATTCTGGTCACTGGTCCCCCTCCACACACTTGCCCATCATAGTCAAGGCTCCCTTAGAACCAAGGATGATGGGACATGCCTGTAAACCCAGCACTCTAGAGACAGGCAAGGGGGAGTGCCACAAGTTCAAGGCCAACGTGGTCTACTGAGTGAGCCTAGACCCTTCACAAGCAGAAGCCCTGAATTTCACAGCTGAGTGGAGACTTAGGATCTGAGCCTGGCTTAGGCTTAGGAGCCCCTTTTGTATCCGAGCATTCCTGAGACGTCCCTGGCTTCTCCATGGGTGACAGTAGTGGCTTTCGTCCCTGCAGGCCATGCAACAGTTTCCCCACACTGGGGTTTTTCTGGCAAAGCTTCTTCCCAGCTGTAGGAGAGGTGCTTGACTCCCACTGCTGGGGCCCAAAGCTCAAGACTAACAGCTCAGGGTCAGCAAGGGCTTGCCTCTCAGTCTGTAGGCCTCGGTTTGGTGTGAGAATGACTTCCTGGCCAGCTGGGTCCCTTGTACCTCTCACCCTCCTGTTCAGAGTGGTCATCCATCCAGTCCTGGCATGTATCATCCCCTGAGCCTGAACAATACCCCTGTGACTCCTCCTACCCCATTTCTTTCCCTGGGCTAACTGCCCTGTGTCTGAGGGAGGGAGTGGTTAGACGTTTCTCTTAGATGGTTTAATCCTCACCTCTGACAGATGCCTTCTGTCACCCTCTATGGGGCATAGGGCTATTGCTTTTATTTTTATTAATATTTATTTTTGGCATTTGTGAGAGACAGGGTTTCTCCATGTAGTGCTGGCCGCCCTGGAATTCTCCTCAAACTCACAGAGATCGACCTCCCTCTGCGATTAAAGGCATGTGTCGCCACCACCTGGCTTTTTTACTTATATTTTTTGAGTCAGGGTCTCATGTAGCTCAGGCTAGCCTTGAATTTACTGTGTAGCTGAAGATGATTTTGAATTTCCATAATTCGCCTGCCTCCACCTCCCAAGTGCTAGGATTATAGGCATGCGTTTCCACACCTGATTTGTGTGGAGCCCTGGGCTTTGTGCATGCTAGGGCAAGCACATTACTAAAGGAACTACACCTGCAATCCAAGGCTGTGACTGTATTACTTTGTCTGAGATGGGAACATTGATCTTAGAAAAGAGACATCTCAGGTGACACATGCCTTTAATCCTAGCACTCAGGAGGCCCATGCAGGTGGATCTTTGTGAATTCAAGGCCAGCCTGGTCTACAGAATGAGTTCCAGGACAACCAAAGATATGCAGAGAAACCTTGTCTCAAAAAAACAAAAGAAAAAGGAAGGAAGGACGGAAGGAAGGAAGGGAGAGAGAAAGAGGGAAAGGAAGGAAGGCAGAAGGAAGGAAGGAAGAAAGAAAGAAAGAAAGAAAGAAAGATCTCACCCAGCTCTTTACCTCAGAGCCATGCTCTGGGCCATGGCACCTACACTACCTCTGGCAGACAGAGAGTCTTCCTGTCTTAGCAGTCCTGGAACTCTCTACCCACCTGCTGTTGTTTCCTAAGTATTCTGGGATTACATGTGTATGTACACCCTGCCTCTCCTCGCCCCCATTTCTGTGTCTCTTCAGCCTGGCTGTTAGGCTGAGGTAGGGACGCTCAGCTCACTCCCTTCAAGGGCCTGTGAGGCGAAAGGCTGATTCAAAGGACTGAGAGGTTACAAAAAGGGTGAAGGAAACCAGAGAGTCAGATAGAAATGGCTCAAAGGGGAGCCGAACCACGTTCTAAACCCTGAGCTGTATACAGCCACCTGGGGGACTTTGAAGAGCATCTGCCTACCACTTGGGGACTTGTCTCCACTGGGTTTGGGTTATTCCCTAGCTCTGACATCTCCTGACACCCCAGCGACCTGGGGTCACCAGACAAATAAGCAGCAATGGCTGAGACGGGGATGCTAGAAGCTGGTTCAGGGTCTCAGGGACTGCTTGTCTTGTGTGGGGATCTTCTCCCTCCTAGCCATGTACCCGTCTCCTGAGGGATGTTTCAGTCCCCTCTTCTATGCTGAGAGGCACCTGAGGAATCAGGGAGACTGGGGACACACAGGTCTAGACTTGTAAGACACTGGGCCCTGAGGTCATGGAGACCTCCTAAAGCCCCTTCCCAGGAGGTTGTTCAGAGACAGACAGGCCTTGATGAGGTACTAATTGCTGAGCTAATTGGAGCCAGAGCAAGCTACAGATGGCCTGGATGACAGGGGGTGGGGACTGCATGGGAGGCAGGATGGGCTGCGGCAAATAGAGGAAGGCCAAGCCCTGGGCTGGCGCCGATGAGCGGACTGTTTGTTCAGGGTGCATCGATTTATTGGAGATGGCCAGCCACTTTGAAAGTCATCCCTGTCTCCACACCTCTGTCCTGGCCCTGGTTTTCTCTCTGTGAAAATATTTGTGTTCTGAGGCCACTGCTTGTCCAGGCAGGTTCACTGAACATCCGGGGGACAGTGCGCTGCTGGGCAGGGAAGTGACCAAGGAGGAGGGACCATTCCAGGCTTAGGCAGGCACAGTGCCGGGTTGGGGTTGCAATCTATGCTATTGTACTTAGCTCTTGGTTTTAGAAGGAGAGAAGTTCAAGCTGGTGCTGCCTGCTGCTGGGCACTGGATAAACGGGTCCTCCTGCTGTCCCATATCATGAAGACCATCCCATGGTGACACAGAGCGAGCTTGCCAGAGAACTCTGCTTTGAGAGTAGTCACTCTGCCAAGAGCCATTTGTCTGTGAGTCAATCCACTCATGAGGGCGGAGCCTTCCTGACCTCTCCAAATGCCATTAACATATACATTGGGAAATTAATCTTCCAGCATTTGAAGGGCGAATAGAGTCACCAAACATCCATAAAAAACAAAACAAAACAAAAACTGTAGGTGACAGGTGACACCACGGAGCTGGGATGTTTAGGGGAGTCGGGGAAGAGGAGACAAATGGGGCAGCTATGTTAACTAATGTTAACCTTGGCCATTCCTGGACCTTGGGCTGGACCCTGTCCCTCTAAGACTGCCAGGGAGATGGACTTGGAGGCCTCGGGCTGGGAGGATTAGGTTGTCTGTTCTCTAGACACAGATTGGGGACTCAGTTCATCTTGCTACTGCCAGAAAGGGTATGGCTAGTACCCTCCTCCCTCCCCCAGATGCCCCATAGTGCACCATTCTGGCACAAGTATTTCACAGCACTCTGGGCCTAGGGAGGGATTTGGCTATTTGGGTAGGCTTCAACTCCCATATAGGGTGGCATGGGCTGTCATTGGGCATGCCCTGCTCTGGTATCTCGTTGACTCCCGTTGGTGCCTGACCATATACACTCTGCACTCTCTGGCCCTTAGCTGCTTCTCTGCCCCCTGGCCCTCTTCTGTCACATTCTTTCCACTCTGCAAGCTGTGGCTATACACACATCTCAGACTGTTTGGCTACCCACTTGAGTTCCCACAGCATGAGGACAGCACTCTGCCGTGCTGTTCAGCCATAGGGAAGGCTGGGAGGCTAGCTCCTCCTACCCCCACTGGGTGCTGCTCCTTTCTCTTTCCTCTGAGGAGGCCCTGAGGGCTAATGAGGTTACGGGTAAGGAAGGGCCTGGGTGGTAATCAAGGTTTAGTAACTGGGATGTTAATTGCTCAAACTTTATGGTTCCCTAATTCCGAGCCAGTCATCTTGCTTTGGCTTTGTATTTTCCGTGCCTAATTTTTCCCAGCACGCCTCCAGGACTGGAGGTTTTCTTATCTCCATTTTTCAGCAGGGAAATGGACTCTGAAAGGCCAAGCAATGTATCTCCTGTCACACAGCTCAGAAGTGACAGTCTGGGGACTTCAAAGTCACTACTCATAATGGTGTGGGGAGGGGCTGTTATTATTTTTTTGTGTCAACCTGTTTTCTTCCCCCAGTCCCCTCTCTCCCTGCCTGTTATCATCTGCCTGGTGAGTTTGCATCATTACTAGAACCCAGGGGTCCAATTAGGGGCTCCTCTAAAGAGGCTGACTGAGGCAATCCCTGCCCCTAGGGGGCCTTCCTGAGCTAAAATTTTAATTAGCTGTCACTGCTCTTCCTAAAACTCTGACCTGCCTGTGGCTATGCCAAGCCAGGCTGCCTGTAGCAAGAGCAGGGCCACAACTCTAGTGCCAGGTTCGGAGGGTGGTGTGGGTGGTCCTCTGTCCTACCACCTCAAGATTGCTTCATTTAATCCAGCAAGTGGATTGATGAGCTAGATGGATTAAGTGACTTAATCCACTAAACAGATTAAATATATGAGTTAAATGTTTTTTTTTAAATATTAAATATTAACTTCATGCCCATGCATAGGAAAACAACAACAAATCAGCAGGGAAGTGGAGAGGCACAGGGCTGTCCCAGGACATGAAGATTACACAGTCCTTGGTCACCTGGCACATGGTAGGCACATGTGGATATCTGCAGGGCTTATCCCCCTTCTGCCTACCTGTGGGAAGCTTGGTGTTGAGCAATGAGCAGGGAGGGGCCGAGTCGGACTGAAGAACAAAGCTGCCTTGAGCATTTTACACCCTGAAAACTGAGATGGGGCTATCAACCCATGCAGTAGATGAGCCCATGGAGGCTGAGAGACAGGCATCATGTCTAAGACTAGCCAGGCAAAGTAGTGCGTGCCTGTAATCAAAACACTCAGGCTGGGCTGGAGAGATGGCTCAGAGGTTAAGAGCACTGGCTGCTCTTCCAGAGGTCCTGAGTTCAATTCCCAGAAACCACATGATGGCTGACAACCATCTGTAATGAGATATGGTGCCCTCTTCTGGCATGGAGGTGTACATGCAGGAGGCACATTGTATACGTAATAAATAAATCTTAAAAAAAAAAAAAAAACAAAAAAAAAAAACACTCAGGCTGTGGCAGGAGGGTTGCAAGTTCCAGGCCAATCTGGACTACATAGTGAGATCCTGTCTCAAAAAATAAACACACACACACACACACACACACACACACACACCTAAGCACATACTAATGTTAAGAAACAAGGTAGACTTTATATTCAAAACTTGAGACCTATATACTAGGAAATGTGACTCTTTGTGTCTCCTACCTCAGGTCACAGGGCTGTGGTCCATAAAGCCACAGGGTTATCTTTCTAGTCCAGAAAGGAGGAGCATGTCTCCTCAACTTCCACTCAGCATCCCCTCAATCTCTAGGAAGCCTGAGGACTCTGAGTGTGATGTTTGGGTTAAGGGTTCAGAGACCATTTTCTTGGGCCAGGGCTGTAAGTTTCTGGCACAATGACAGGAAGCTTCAGAGGCCTCACCCTGAAATCTTGTGACCATGACCCTGGTCAGTGGCCTGCTGGCCCCTCCTCTCAGCAGCAGTTCTGCTCTGCAGGTCCAGAGCCAAGCCCTTCTTGGATCTGGTTGCTTAGTAACCAACCCTAAGTGACAGAAACCCCAGCAGGTTGCTAATGAGGGGACAGCCACCAACCAACCGCCTGGTCAGACCTTGCATGCCCAGCCAGCCTTAGGACTTCGAAGATAGTTCCCCTGGCTTTGCTCTGGGGAAGGTGCATGTCAAGCTAGGAAGGAACTGGGTTTGCAGCCCCCTTCAAACCTTTGCCTTGGGGGGCTGGAAGCCAAAGCTTGACATTGAGGGGCAGACACTGGGCTCAGGATTGTTTTGTTTTCTCCCAAACTGCTATCCTGAAAACAGGTGTGTCTGCTCTTGCCAGGGGAACCTGGGGAACCCTGGGAGAAAGGATTGGGATAGAGGAGTAAGTGATTAGGGTGGTTGGGGGCAGCAGGGACAGGCCTGAAGAGGAAGAGCTCCCACAACACTAATGGGGAAGGGTGCTTCTTCATAGTGGGTGGGTGACACTCTTCTCAACACACTCCAGCTCCCAGCTGGTGGCCTCCTGAAGGGACAACAGGGCACACGAGGTAGGTGGAATTCAGCCAGATGGATTTTTCATTTTGGCAGGAAAATGGAGAGGGAGGGAAGGAGGGAGGGAGGGAGGGAGGGAGAGAGAGAAAGAGAGAGAGAGAACACGAACTGTGTAGACAACCAGCCTCGGGAGATCTGGGCTGTAAACCCTCCTGCCTGGTGTCCTGAGCACAGAACAGGGTCTTTTCGGTGTCTGTTGTTCAATAGAGGTAGGAGGCAGGCTACTGTGCGCTTGGAGTTTTGTTAGCATCTTAGAGGCTTAGAATTAGTATCTCAGCGTGAACACAGATTTTATAAAAGTGTGTCCAGATGGGTTTTTATTTTTTCTTGCTATCCCCAAGACAGGATCTCACTCTGTAGCCCAGGCTATCCTGGAACTTACTATGTACCCAGGTTAGCTTTGAATTCATAGTGATCCTTCTACCTCAGTCTTACAAGTGCTGGGATGAACAGGGCAGATTTCTTTTTTTTTGGCTTTCTTTGCTTGAAGATGTGCAGAGCGCTTCCGTATTAAATTGTGACTCGGCAGCTATGGTCTGAATTAGCCCTGCGCTAGGCACTGAATCCCCGCGCTCAGACAGCCTCTTGTCCTGGAGGAGGGCCCTTCCCGAGTCTCACAGGGGAGCTGGAAACCAAGCTATTTGAAACTAAGCATCTAAAAAGCTCCCCCCCCAAAAAAAAACAACCAACCAACCAAACAAACAAACAAAAAAAAAACAAAAACCCTCAAACCAGCCTGGAGATCAGGGAGGGCATCCTGGAGGGGGCTGGAAGGAATTGACAAAGAATGATCAGAAGCCAAGGCATACAGGATTGCAATGAACTCTGGGGCTCCTGGGGGCTGCTGTGGTAGAGAGGGACAATGGAGGGGACAGGTAGATCTAGAGTAGGAGCGACAGGAGATTCAGACTGATAAGCAATTGCCTCCCAGCTTCCTGCAGAAGGGAGTCTTGGTTTGCCAGCATGCTTTGAAAAACAGCTTACCGTACTCAGTTGAGAACCGTGGCCCTCAGCCTCCCAAGCTGTACACTACAAGACTCCCTAAGGCGCTGTGAGCTCAGGCTAATGGCCACCAACACAACACAACTTCAGGCTGTGTTTGCTTGACAGGCAGAGGGTTCCTGGACCCAGATGCATCTGAGCCTTGTCTCAGGAGGGTTTTGGGTCATGTAGAAATTCCAAGAGGGGAGATCTCACTCCTCCATTTATTATTGGCTATGAAGAACAGTATCGCAGCCCCCGCCATGCTCAGAGCAAGTGGTTTGGGGCTTACTATGAACTAAGCTGTGAAGTCATCAGAGCCCTGTGACATGTCATAATTCTGCCCATTGGGCGGATGTGCAAACTGAAGTCAAGGTATGCTTAAGTCACACAGCTCAGAAGGTCAAACTCAGTTCACTTGTCTTTTTGTTTTGTTTTTGTTTTGAGATAGGCTCTTCCTTGAACCCCTGATCCTGCTGTATCTTAGCCTCCCAGGTGCTGGGATTATAGACAGCTGTCACCATGTACTATCAGACCTGGTGAGTTTCTTGCTTCTCAGATTCTTCATCTGGTGCTGAGGTTTAAGTGAGACACTGTCATGTGGCTGGCACAGAACCAGCTCCATGTAGCCCCCTTCCCCCCACTATCTTCCTCTGCTGGCAGGGGAGGAATGAGGATGAGAGGGCGGTGCTAATAGTCTGGCTGGCTCCCCTGAAGGAGGTAATTTCATAGCTGGGTCTCAAAAGCTGGAGGGAAGCATTGCATTGGCTGTATTTTAGGTTTGTCTGGTGTTCTGCCAGTAGGGGTGGCTTTCATCACTGCCTCTCCTCTGAGGAAGGAAAGATATTTGTAAATAGCAGGTATGACCTCATTAGTGGGAGGGACATTTTTATTAATAACTATAACATGACAAGCTGCAGTTCAGGAAGCTGACCTTTAACCCTGCCTTTCTATGGAGTAATCTGTGCCAGTGGAGGAAGGGAGGCAGAGGGCAGGGAAGGACATGCACCTGTCTCAAGCCTGTGTAGGGCTGGGATGGGGTGGGGAGGGAGTAGAACCCTCTCTGAACTTTTCTGTTTTACTTTGTGTTGTATTTAATTTTGCTTTTTGGACAGATGCCTACACTGTAGGCCAGGCTGGTTTGGAACTCACTATGTCACGCAAACCTACCTTGTACTCAGCTCCCTGTCTCTCAGCCTTCTGAGTACGCAGATTCCACATGCCAGGCTTCTGCTTTCCTAGGTTCCCCCTCCCCCGTGGCCACACGTTAAACTCTTCTCTTTACTGCTCTGACTCCGTGACTTCACCTTCCAGACAAAACATTACTATCTCTCCAAGGCCACAATGTTCACAAACTCAGGGGGCCCCTCAAGTTACCTTGAAAGGGCTACCTTTATCTGCTACGGGCTCTGCACGTGACCCTTGGGGCAGAAAGAGAAGGCCAATGCCCGAGACTTGAGGAGTTCATATTGCCCAGCGCTCCAGAGTCTCCTGCAGTTTATGAACAGTTTCTCACGGGTGTTGCTGGATGCTGATGCTGTGGTCTACATAAGGCAGGTGGCTTCTGCTTTATGCTGAGCGAGTTAAGGCCCAAGGAATTGCTAGTGGCTCTCAAGTCCTCCATCCTGTGTCCTTTCTTTGGTCATCCAGAGTTTTTAAGTGATGTCAACAAGGAACAGACAAGCTGATTAGTGTGACAACTGTCTTTGAGATGTTTTTGAATTGAGACAAAATGGGGGGAGGGCTGAAGTCTTTGCTGGGCCCTAGGGTCTTGCAGGATCATCCTGGTCTGATGGGCGTCCTACTGGGGCCCACAACCTGAGAGTTCTAGACCACAGAGCCAAGGACGCTGTCTTCCTTCCTCCCAGCAAACAGCAGGTAGGAGTGGGAGTAGGTGCTATGCAGTAGGGTGGGAAGGGCAGAGTTAGTGAGGTGTGAGAGCAGGAAACAATAACCGCTTGAGAGAGGGCTCTCAGATCTGGCACGACCCAGAGCTGGCAGGGCACAGACACACAGACTGGTGTTAAAGTACCTGAAAATACAAACCCCAGGCAATCTGGGTTGTTGTTCCAGCCTGCACTGTGGCTGGGAAACCCCCAACTCCCTCAAGAGTCTCCCCTTCCCAACCTCTATTTGTAAAAATATCTTCCAACTCCAATCCAAGAGATACCCCCCCCTTGGGTGATCTCACTTCCTCTTCCTAGACCTACCTGAAGCCCGGCCCCGCCTCCTCAGCTCCAGCTGCTCCCACACCTGTGCGCTCAGCCCTGTTTTGCTTTGACTCAGGCAGCCCTGACCTGTGTGGTTCAGGGTGGTGTCCTGAGTGGTTTTGCCCTGCACTCATTTTGATCTGTATGTATGCCGTTCACCCATTCTCCTCCCTCTCTAGCTGCCCCTGCCTTGGCCTTTGGGCAGTCTTAGAACTACAGGTATCAAATTTCTTTAAAATTGGAGTAGTGGCAAACAGTGCAAGGTTCCACAACCTGGTGGCTATCATCCGGGCAAACAGACACAGTTGGTCTCCCGTCCCCTTTCCGCAGCAAATCTTTTCTGGTGAGGGCTGCTTCATCCCATCCACCTTCCAGGTTGTTCATGCTCTGGCTGGTTCTGGAGTCATCTGCAAAAAGGGTCAGATACCCATCAAGGTCACTTGGCAACACCCCCAGAGCCTCATTCCTGGTCCTCTCCGGGTAAGGAAATTGCTAACAGGAGATGAGATGCATTTGTAGGTAGTTTGTCCTGTCCTGATGAGGCCTTCCTTCCAACTTCCTAAGGAAGTAGTTCTGGTCAAGGGTGTCAGGGTTCCCTTGTGGCATCGATTTAACTAATTAACTAATTGTTTATTTATCTATTGATTTTTTTTTTTTTTAAAGACAGGGTTTCTTTGTGCAACAGCCCTTAGCTGTCCTGGAACTCGCTCTGTAGACCAGGCTGGCTAGCTCACAGAGATCTGCCTGTTTCTGCCTCCCGAGTGCTGGGATTAAAGGCATGCTCCACCACCACCTGGCTCGTTTTGATTTTTTATTGTTAAGAGTTTTGTTAATCTCAGCACTGGGGAGGCAGAGACAAGCGGGTTTCTGTGAGCCTGGTCTATAGAGTGCAGTTCCCAGACCACAGCTACATAGTGAAACCTTGTCTCAAACAAAGCAAAGCAAAACAAAACAACAAAGAGTATTGCTAGGTATCCCAGGCTCAGCACAAAGTCTGGGCAATTCCCAAATGCTAGGGTTTACAGTTGTAAATCACCATACCCCAGTTTGTGTGCCAATGTGTCTTTTCGAAGGCTGCCAGCCCTGCCATTTCTATGAGACAATACCACTTTTACCAATGAGGAAACTTGAAGTTCCTGGAGTTTAAGTGGCAGGTCTAAGGTCGCATGGCTAGAAAGTGGCAAGGAATGAATGATCTAACGGAACGACTGAATGAGGGCTTATGACTGCCCTCGGGGCAGACGTTCGAGGAGCTAGGCGAGTGAAGGCAGTGTACAAAGCCAGAGGCCGGGTCGCGGGAAAGTTGGTTCCACTCAGGCCTTCGGCACGGGAGGGCCCAAGGGAGCGCAGGCTCCCAGAGGCACAGCCGGGTTCTGCCCCCACCCAACGGGCCGCCCCGCCCCCGCTCCGCCCCTGGCCCGCCCCGCCCGGGACCACAGACGGCGCCCGGCGGCGGCGCGAACGGCAGCGCGGAGCGTGGCTCTGTGCTAGGTGCCTGCCGTGACTTCCCGCGCAAGGCCGGGCGGACAGGGACCCGCAGCCTAGGTGGCGCTGGAGGATGGGGCCGTGGTCCCGGGTGCCAGCCTCCAGAAGCTTGGTGCTCTGAAGGTAGGAGCTCTCCTGCCCGGCGGGCGCGGAAACTTGGGCCGAGTTTGCGGTCGGCGCGTGGGCGAGGGGCGGGTGGCCCTGCCCCAGGGCGCCCCTACCGGCCGTCCCCGGGACGCAGCGCAGGGGCCCGGGCCCAGGTGCTGAGGCTTCGGGCGGTCAGGCTGCGGGGCCCGGTCGTGCTGCTGCCCAGACTTTGCCAGGACTTGGATGCTCCCAGGGCCTGGTAGAGCCTCGGAGCCCCAGCAGTGCCCGGGCGTAGGGCTGGCGGGGAGTCAGGCGGATCCCTCGGGCCTCTCGCGGGGCCGGGCTCACGCGGATTGCCCGGCGCCGATTCGGGGTGGGGGTGGGGCTTGGGACTGGTGGCTGCGGGCGCAGAGGTGCGGCGGGGCCGTGGACGAGCCCTGTTGGAACAGGACCGCCTGCGGTTTCCTCGCCACCGCTTGACTCACTCTCTGGCTGCAGCCCAGGTTGGCGGGATCGCCCCGAAGGAGGTGGCTGCCCGGACTCTGTGGGTAGACGGGCCCCCCACCCTCTTGGTCTCATCGGGCGTCGATCTGTTGGGGGCTCCGAGGGCGAACCTCCTGGCTTGCAAACGTGTGCCCTAGCTACGGACGAGCGTAGTTGCGCGGTGGGGGGCATGTGTGCAGATTCGGGCCATGCACGTACGTGCCCGAACGGCTTTGCGTGCGTGGTGGCAGGCTGTGTGTCAGCCTGCTGGGGTGCACGTGCGTCGCAGAGCCGCGGAGAGAGAGAGATTCGGGGACACCCGGAAGCTTGGCGTGTCGTGGGGCGCCGGTTCCATAGCAAAGCCGGCTATGGGCCGCAGGCTCGATTGTCATAGGCGGGGCCGGTAGAAGGAAATTCAGTGGTGGCGCTTCTAGAGACCCTTCTTCTTAAACTGGGAACTGTGGGCTGTCTCATGTTCGGTGTCTGGAGAGCTAAGAGCCTCAACTGGCAAAGAGTTTTAGAAGACAGCCGGCGTCCCTTAGAGCTGAGAGAATACGGATGCCGGCCTCAACTCGGCTGGAATCGCGCTCTTCCTGAGGCCCCAAGGATGTGACGTGGAAATAGAAATGGACCCACGGAGTTGTTTGTCCTCCCCCCCCCTTCCCCACCCCCGGGGGAAAGAGCAGAGTGTGGCAGGCGCTTGACCCTGCCCTGGGTTCTGGCTGTAGTCAGAATTCATGTAAGAACTAGTAGAACTTGTCATCCCCACTGAAGGATCACCTGTGGCCCTACCTTCTCCAAGCGCCCGAGGCCACCTCAGTGTCCGGAAGGCACCTTCATTTTGGCTGCTGTCTGAGTGGGGTGGGGCCTCCTTTGGGGGAGCTTTTCATCCTACTGGCAGGACATAATGTTACCTCCTCGCCTTTCAGAGCCTGGGGCTAGCTCTTTGGAGCCCTCACTCCTACAAAGACTCTCGAGGGTCCCAGGTGGCTGGTTCTCAGGAAGTCTCTAGGGCAAAGGGCATGCACGGGTTGGGCTGAGCCCGGGAGAGAAGGTCTCCTGGGACTGATGGTTAGAGCAGTTCCCAAGTTGCATTGGTGGAGTTGAGACCAGAGCCAGCCCTTAATTAACCCAGAGCTCCCCAAGGATAGAACGGGCTTGGTACCCTCCAAACCATGCAAGCCTTACGGTGCACATCTTTAATCAATCTCAGCACCAGGGAAGCGAGGAGGGTGGACCGCTGTTCAAGGCCAATTTGGTCTGCATAGTGAGTTCCAGGACAGCAAGAGAAAAATAATTAGGCTTAGTCAGAAAAGAAAAAAACCCAACAAAAACAAAGCAAAACTAACCATAAAACATACAGCAGTCTAGGATGGGGCCTTCCCCTTAGGACACAGGTCCTTGTTGTCTAGAGGGCCTCTGTGCTGCCATCTGCTGGGGTGGGAATGGGCCTGCCATACTACTCTTTACTTCTTTAAAAAAAATGTTGTCCCCTTACTGGCCTAACTCTGAACCCCAATAGCCCGGAAAGGAGAAAGCTGGTCCCTGCAAGCTGGTGACAGAAGCATGTGGCACGTAACCTGTGGCCTACTCAGGAATATCGATCCCTTTTATCCTTTTCTAAGCCAGCCACTGGGAGTTTTAGGGGGTGGGAGTGCTCACTCCGGAGGGAGAGGAGATAGCCTCAGCTGGAGCTAGCTGCCCATAAGTCATGGATGCCTGTTGTGGAGAAAGTGCCTGTGATACTGTGGACACTGATCCTCATCCTTCTTTGGATTTGCCTCTGTGTTGTGTTTGCCTTTTCTTTCAAATAGAAGCCAGGTTTATTAAGGAAAAGTGGGAAAGAGCAGAGTGGGAAAGGCTCCAAGGAAAGAATACCCATGCATTCTTTTTCGCGCACTTAGTCTGTCGGTGACTAAGTACAGAGGAAACAGAGGAAATAGTTGCCAGCTAGGACTCTGGGCCCTTGGGGCCTCCCATCACATCTCCCCAGGCATGCACCCCCACTCCCGTGCATCATGTGCACCAGGCCTGGAGATGAACACAGACACTCCTCCCCAGCCCAGGACCATCCTGTTGGCACCACAGCGCCATCTGCTGGTCAGCTTTGACCCTCCTGCTGAGGACTGGAGAGGTAGCCACTTGGAAGGGACTGCTCTATCCATCCAGGACTGGTTGTCAGCATTGGTTCTGGTTCTGGGGACCTGGTTTTGAGGTGTTGGTTTTTTTGTAAGACAAGCGGGTCAATAAAGCGTTAGAAGAAACTAAATTTGTAGGCAGCGCAGAGATTCTATGTCTTGGCTGTAGGAGCGTTATGAGACCGGTGGCATCTTGGAATAGGAACCAGTAGAGAAGGGCAGCCCACTTCCTGTGCCATCCCTTTCATCAGTGACTTTGGGATAGATAGGTCTTACCTGGGAGGCAGAGCAGGGGGCCAAGGCAACTGACTTTCCAGCACTGCCCAGAACCCCAAGGGAGGCTTCCTGGCAGTTAAATGAACAGAAAGTGGCCCCTACAATGGGTGTGTGGACTTGTATATAAGCCACAGTCCATGTAATTGTTATACTTTAAAAACGATGACCAGAAACAAAGAGTCAGAAAACTGTGTGGCAGCTCCTCCATTCAGTCCGAGCTGAGTATTGCTAAGGGCCAGAGTCCTGGGAGGCAACGAGTCAGAGAGGGCCTCTACTTGTTTACGAGTAGCTTGTGCTCTAACTATCTTTGTCTCTCCTCTCCCCCAGGTCAACAAGTCCAGTCACAGGGGTTCAGGAGGGCTTGACACCTTCACAGTAATGGCAGAGAAGCGGCCCCTGGGGCCTCTGGGGCCTGTGATATATGGCAAGCTGCCCCGCCTGGAACCAGACCCAGGGCCTGGACATGGCCTGCCCCTTCCTGCTGGCAACCAGGACTCCTGCAGTTATAAGGGTGCATACTTCTCCTGCCCTATAGGGGGTACTTCCAAGGCAGGATCTGAGCGGTTGGCATCCTGGACCCCATACCCACCGTTGTACCCCACTGGTGTGGCAGGATCCCCACTCCGGACTGACAACCTGTTGACAAACTGCCTGCTCTACCGTCCTCCGCCAGAAGGCTCTGAAAAGATACAAGAGACCAGTGAGCTTCTGCCCTTTGGTGCCCAAGCTCATGCATACCCAGGCCCTCCACTGGCAGCTCCCAAGCCTGTCTACCGCAGCCCTTTGTGTTACGGACTGTCCACTTGTCTAGGGGATGGGGGAGCAAAGAGACCATTGGATGTTGACTGGACCCTGGTGGCTGGGCCCCTGTTGCCCTCTGCTGACCCACCCTGTTCACTAGCCCCAGCTCCTGGCAAGTGCCAGCCCTTGGATGGGTCGTTCTTGCATGGACTGCCAACTGGGGCACCTGGCAAAGACTCCTCTCTGACTTTTTCTCCATGCCAGACAATCCTGGAGAAGTATCGAACCATCCACGGCCCAGGTTTCCTGGCTTCGAAGTACACGGCTCCCTATTCTGGGGATTCCAAGCAATCAATATCTGAGGGACCCTCCAGTCCTTGGACCCAGCTTGCCCAGCCTCTGGGACCCCCTTGCCAGGATGCAGTGCCACCCCACTATCCACTGCCCCCACCGCCACAGGCCTTGCCCTGCCCTCCTCCTTGTCGTCACCCAGAGAAGCAGGGTAACTACGGCTCTCTGCTCCCACTGCCACCTCTGGGAGCACACAAGGGGGCTGCATACCAAGCTGGTGGACTGGGAAATCCCTACCTGAGGCAACAGGCATCTCAGGCCCCCTACCTGCCCCCTGTTGGGATAGACACTTATTCCTACTCCTCTGCACCCCTCCCAGCACCCTCACCAGGGCTCAAGCTGGAACCCCCTCTTGCGCCAAGGTGTCCACTGGACTTTGTCCCCCAAACTTTGGGTTTCCCTTATGCCAGGGATGACCTCTCTCTCTATGGGGCATCCCCAGGGCTTGGGGGAACACCACCTTCCCATTCCCAGAACAGTGTGCAACCAGTGCCACAGCCCAGTGCCTTCCAGCGAACATGCCAGCCTTTGCCAGCCAGCCAGCCGTGCTCTGAGCCTATGAGAACTGCAGAGAAATCAGCACCGGAAGCGCAGGAGAAGACATGGCTACCCAGCTGCAGGAAAGAGCAACCGCAGCCCAGACCTGATGAGCGTCCTGGGGTACCTATTGTCATCCGAGACAGTCCAGGTCCCCACACTTCACCAGCACTGCACCCCTGTGCCAAGGAGCGCCAGTCTCTTCCACAGAAAGGTGCCAGGCCTCCCAACTCTCCACCAATGCCTGTGATTGACAATGTTTTTAGTCTGGCCCCCTACCGTGACTACCTGGATGTGCAGACCCCAGAGCCCACAGCCAAGCAAGACTCCACTTCAGCCACCAGTAAGAGCCAAGACAAAGATTGCAAGGGGACCCTGCCTGTCCAGGATGAGACCTCTGGGCCTCCCTGCTCTCTTCGTGAGGAGGTGGCTCTGGACTTGAGTGTGAAGAAGTCTGTGGCCGAAGCTGTCCCTGCCAGGGTCATTAGTCCTGAGGCACATAAGTCCCCTGAAGCTATGGATGGGCCAGGTACGGAAAACACAGAGTCAGCTCTGCCAGGCCTAAAAAAGATGGTCACAGAAATACCTGAAGTGGCCACAGAAACCACACCAAGGACCAATTTCCACAGCTCTGTGGCCTTCATGTTCCGAAAATTCAAGATACTCCGTCCTGCACCCTTACCTGCAGCTGTTGTCCCATCCCCACCTACCCCAGCTCCTGCCCCTGCCCAGCCTGCATCCAACCCGCCCTCTGTGCCCGTGGGACTCCAGATTCTCACTCAGCCTTTGCCAGTGGCGTGCTTCAACCTGGCCCTGCCAAGCCCACCAGCCATAGCCGTGGCCTCCCCAGCCATAGCCGTGGCCTCCCCGGCCCCAGCTTCTGCTCCTGCTCCTGTTCCATCACCTGCTATGGCCCCTGCCCCAGCCTCGGGACCTGCTCCTGCCACTGCTCAGGTCTCCACTGCAGCCCGAGCAGACTCCCTAGAACAGCACTTTACAGGGCTGCACACGTCCCTCTGTGATGCCATCTCGGGTGCCGTGGCCCACTCTCCACCAGAGAAACTGCGTGAGTGGCTTGAGACAACCGGGCCCTGGGGCCAGGCTGCGTGGCAGGACTGCCAGGGTGTGCAGGGGCTACTAGACAAGCTGCTGTCGCAGCTACAGAGGTTTCTGTGTACACAGCAGTGCCCCTTCCCCCATGTGGTACGAGCGGGTGCCATCTTTGTGCCCATCCATCTGGTGAAGGAGCGTCTCTTTCCAAAGTTGCCGCCTGCCTCTGTGGACCACGTGCTTCAGGAGCATCGTGTGGAGCTACGGCCCACTACGCTCTCAGAGGAGCGTGCCTTGCGTGAACGCGCCTTACATGGCTGCACCTCACGCATGCTGAAGCTGCTGGCACTGCGCCAGCTGCCTGATATCTACCCTGACCTGCTGGGCCTGCAGTGGCATGACTGTGTACGCCGCCAGCTGGGTGAGCATGGGGCAGCCCTGTAGCCACTGGAGCTGTGTGAGCGAGGGACAGGTGTGTGTCCTGCTCGTGTGGACGGTGGGCGAGGGTCTGAATGATTCCCGAAACTTAGGCTGGAGCAAAGGGTGGGGTTTCAGGGACTTGAGGACTTTCCTTGCCTTCTTGACCATTTAGGCATCAATGAGATCTGTTTACATGGAAATGTTCTTCGCCCCCTTGTGGATGGCCTCCTTCCGGATTTGCAAATTTTTCTTTTTTCTTTCTTTTTTTTTTTAAGATTTATTTATTTATCATGTATACAGTAGTCTTGGTATTCTGTCTGCATGTGTGCCTGCAGGCTGGAAGAGGGTGCCAGATCTCACCACAAATGGTTGTGAGCCACCACGTGGTTTCTGGGAACCGAACTTGGGACCTTTGGAAGGGCAGGCAGTGCTCTTAACCACTAAGCCATCTCTCCAGCCCGGGACTTGCAATTTCTATGTCTTGTGTAGGCAGCTGGCACTTCGGCCAGGCCATGTTTTCCACCCCAAGTTTTCCCCTTCCAGGGTCTTCCGTCTGAGCACTAGTTCTAAATAACCTGCTGAGTTCTGTCCCTTGGCACCTGGGCCTGCTTTATACTCATCCCAATCCACAGGCCTCAGCTTTGCTCTGAGTTTACTTCCCGCCTGCAGTCTTTTCAGTCCTGGTAAAGCATCCTCGTTCACCTTCCATGCCCAGGATCTGGCAGGGCTCCATGCTCCACATAAGCACATGCCTTTGAATGTGTGTTTTCTCTTGTCTCCTGGCACTTACATTCACCCCTGTTGCCCTGGATTGGAGAATTGTTGGTGGCTCCCCTTTCCTCTACAATGATGCATCGTCCTGCTTCTTCAGTAGCACTCTGGTTTTGAAAGCATCCCACCTATAACCCAGAGTATCCTCAAACTTACGATGCTCCTTTCTCTCTAGTGCCGGATTACAGGCATATGCCACCATTGCTCAGCTGTGGAACGTGCTTTTATTTTCATTTTTAACTTTTCATGTCCTAGAGGACTGTTGTGTGTTAGGGACACTCCGGTTTCCTAGGCCATGACAAGGTGAAGGTGACCAGGCTTTCTCTGAGTCAGTAAACTGATTTCTAGATTCCAGAGTCTTTACTGCCTGCTGTCGCACACTCCTGCCACCCAGCCCCTTACCCAGCCGTGTTCCTGAGCAATATATTTTACTTCCTTAAGTAGCTAGGCACTGTGCCATGGGCCTCTCTGAGGCAAAGTACTGCCATGGAACGGGGTCCTAGCTGGCCCACACTTCCTCCCTGAGCTGTGGGTTCTCATGACTCCTGGGGGCGGGTGTTGTGTAATGACCTTTTCTTAGAGGTGCGGATCAGGTTTGCTTCTGTTGGGTTCCTGTGCTCTCCTGGCAGCCTAAGGAGTCTTTCTCCATCTGAACTGTTTTCCTGGCAGCCTGGTCTTTGGCTCCTGTCCTGGTTTTTTTTTTTTTTTTTTTTTTTTTGGCAGAAAGGTGATGGCTCTCGTGTGGCGTAGCCTCCTCTTTGGTGAGATGCCCAGCCAGTGTTTCCTAACCTGCAAGCATCCTTTCATCTCAGTTTGGCTCTCAAGCAGCATCCTCATCAGGTGGAGCTCTGGTGTCCGTGGGAAGGAGCGTGACTTTTCAGCAAGCTCCCACTGGTCTGTCAATGGCCACATATGAAGACTGGCTGCCTGTGACGGTTGTGACACCGAGGGGTTCCATCTGCTGTTCTGGGGCAAGCGAAACCTTGTTTTAGGTCATTTTGAGGCTAGGAAGTGAGACCTTGAAGTTTGGATTTTACAGTCTGACTGTGTTTCTCTTTTGTAGATGGCTCTGAAACTGAGGCCAGAATTTTATCCCCGTCAGAACCCACAGTGACCAGAGATGAGCCAGAAAGCCAAGCCCTGGCTCATAAGTCACCAGCCCCCAAGGTCAAGAAGCCAGGGAAGAAGCCACCAACGCCTGGCCCTGAGAAATCCGAGGTGACCAGTGGGGAAGGATCACGCGATCCTTCTCCTCGCTCTGGCACCAGCACCAGCCCACCAGGCCCCACTTTGAGGGCACGCTTCCGCAGCCTGTTGGAAAATGCCTGGCTCAATGGTGTGGCGCTGCCTACTTGGGGCCACAAGGCCTCAGGACCAGACCGGCCTTCACCTCACCCCCAGCTCCTGGGCAGCCAGAGCCATCATCTGTAGCATTGGTAGCTAGTGTTGGGACCATCAACCACCCGGGGACCACTGTGTACCTGTCCTAACATCCAACTGCCCAGGGCTAGGAGTGGATAATAGGGCTGGGCCCACCTAACTGGGCAGAGACTTTTGAACTTGGATCTTTGGAAAGGATTCCTTCCCTTGAGAAACCTGTGGGCATTGGAGCCAACCTGACCTGGCCTTGAATCTGGCTGCTGTGTTCCTTGTTGCGTGTCTTGGGCAAACATTTCACCTCTCCTGAGCCCTTGCTCCCCATTTGTAGAATAAGACAACACAGCCTACCTCACAAGGGTTGTTGTGGGATGATGTCTGACATAAACCTGTTCTGATTTGGTCTGCTGCTTGCCCAGGACAGGCCTTTGACCTCACTCAGGCTGTGGGATATTGAGACTGAGGCTGGCAGAACCTTGTCAAGTCTTCATGTGTTTTGGGACCTGGTTACCTTAGAGTGGTACATATAGCTTGTACACACTTCCCCATATCCACCGCTGGTGCAGGGACCTAGCCTGAAGACCCCGAGTCTGCTCTGGATTCGTATCTGTGACCTATCTGGCCTGCATCTCACACCCCAATAAAGTTGAAACAAGCAGCTGCAGGGACCTGACAGGCTGTGTCAACTCAATGCAACTCAAATGCAAGATAGACTGGGGACTCAAGTATTTCCAAGGCTCTTGGGGCCACCTCCCTACAGTGGGCTGAGCTCAGCTGGTGACTGGCAAGCTGCAGCTCCTGCCTTATTTAAGGGTTTTGATGAGACTGGGCCCTGGGGGCCAGCTATTAAAGCATTTGGGTGGTTTTTAGAACCGGGTCCTAGCTTGTATTTGAGGTGTTGAGTTACTGTTGCATATGGTCCTCCACCTGTAGGCTGTCCCCTTTCCTTCTGCCTAGCATGTACGAAAGGCTTCTGGTCCTGCTCTCACCTACTGGCTAGCCACTCCAGCCTGGGACAGACTATTGGTCACCACATCCGTGTGCCTGTCTCCTAGGACTGAAGATGTGCCCACTAGAGTCTTGAACTGTCACCCCTCCCTGTGTGTCCCATCAACTCCACCCGTGCTGTTTCTAGACTCACCCTCAGTACCCCCACCCTGGCCATTTCCAGGCACATGGGTTTCCTCTATCTCGCCGGAACCAGTCCACCAGCGCTCACCAGGGCTGTGCAGCTAGCCTGTGCCTAGCTGCACTAGCAGACTGAGTCAGCCTGGCCTGGAACATCTGGGATTTGGAGTGGTAGCTGCCATTTTCCTTGTGCAGGCCCTAGAGAGCCAGCCTGTAGTGTGTGAATGCCTTTGCTCGCCCCAGTACCACCACGGCAGAAGTTCTAATGACCGGGCCTAACAATCTGAGCAGTCTTGATGCCCCAGCTGCCTCATTCTGGGTATATATGTGAGTGAGTGTGTTACCACACGCAGCCTTGGGCAGTGACTCAGAGGTCCAGGGTTGAGCAGCCACATCTGGTGCTGGCCATCTTGCTGGCAGAATCCTGAGGTGGGTCAGGACACCACATGGCAAGAGCACATACATGTATGTGCGTCTTTGGGGCGGTCTATAGAGCCGCCAGTGCTAGATCATGGGGCTCCGTTTGATTTTAATCGCCTCAAACACACCCCCTCTAAACACATAGCTGGATTGGAGTCCCCATCACAATGGGGATTAAATTTCCACATGTGAACCCTGGAGGGGGGGGGGTTATGGTGAAACTGTATCTAGATCCAGCACCTGGCATTCAAAGTTGGTGGGACTAGGAACCATACTATGACGTATGTCTCGCAGGAACCACCAGGAAAGGGGTGTCAATCATCTATGCCTGTTCCCTTGTTAGATGACTGGCCCTTCCAGATACCATATCTACCCAAGGCTAGAGAGACTTGAGTTCTGTACTTGGCGTCAGCAGCTTTATGGTCCTTCACCAAAACTTTCACAAGCTCCTGATTTTGAGCCCATCACTAATGCTCTTTAAGCCTGTTCACACATCACTAGTTGCTGTCTCTGTATATCTGCAGCCTAGACTGGCCTCAAACTTATAACTATCCCGCCTCAGCCTCCAAGTGCTAGGAAGGTAGGTATGAAGTTTAATAAGATTTCCAAGCTGACTCGGGAAGCAGGGATTCAAGAGTTCCCTCACGTTACAGATGGAGAAACCTATGGACAGGATTTGCTGCACGGTCACACAAAGCCATTGGCTGTGTGAAGACTCGGGTCAGCTCTGGACTTGTGTGCTGGTGGGACCCTCTGCCTCCTGCTCAGGTCTCCAGGGCCTATCCCAGGTCTGCCTGAGTAACTCTGCCTCAGGAGATAGGGGCTAAACCCACATGCACATCACCTGACTGGGCTAATGCCAGGGGGACTCTCAGGTCCCTGAGACTCTGGCATGGGGAAACCTGGCATTAAAGCCCAAGAGAAGTGGCTGGGGGGGTCTCAGCAGCCCGTTCTGCTAACAAGCAGGGTCGGCAAGGTGAGCGGAGGAGCAGTTTTCTCCCGAGTTGTGGTTCCAGGGCAAACAAGATGGTAGTGGTGGAGATTTTGTCTTTGCTAACCTGCTATGCCTTTCCTGGTTTGCTAAGGAGGGTTGGGGTGGATCACAGCCTCTCAAAGCAGCTGGGAGCATGGCCCGAGTGTCTCTTGGTTTCCCCCTGCTGGAAATGGAGGAGTGCTTCCAGCCCCACCTGTCAGCCTCTGCTGTGGTGCATACTCCAGGCATCCAGCCAGCAAGTACTGTGGTTTTTTTTGTTGTTGTTGTTGTTTTGTTTTTGTTTTTTTTCTTTCTTCCCAACTGTTGTCTTGCATGCTTTTTGGGCTTCTTTCCTGGTTGCCACCTCCAAACACTGACAGTGCAGCCTTTTAGGGTCCTTGTTATTCAGCAGATAGGGTGTTAAAGTCTCCTTTCTGACTGGCCAGGGTGTCTGAGCCATGCTGAGGTTGGCAGGCAGGTGGGGCTTCTTGTGTAGCCTGGACACAAAGTTGTGATGACCACCATAGGGGTTCAGTGTCCACGAGCACCATGGACACTCACCCTGGCTTTAGCTCTGCGTGCTCTGTGTATACACCGTGGCTCTTGGTCTCTCATCTTCCTAAGTGTGGTCCCCATTTCATGGGTAGTGTGTGGTGGCAGCAGGCCCTGACAGAACGTCCTATGGAACCTGAGTCCTTTTGTCTTGACTCACCTGTATGCTGCAGGGAACCTGTGGGCTTGGCCTTATGTGAAGGAAACCATTGCTCACCTGGAGAGGTGGGAGCTAAGGGGATGGGAAGCCCCAAACGGACTGGCTTTGCAACAGGAGTGAGTGTTTTCCCCAATTTTATGCAGTGTAGAGGTGGGGTGAGGCAGGAGCTTGAAGACAGTCAGTCCCAAGCTTGCCCTTCCTGCCCTGGCCTCCTGCAGCTTGACTCTTCAGGGTTGAGGTACTGTCTGGAAGCCCTAGGTGAGGTGAAGTGACCTCGGAGAGGTATGGGGTTTGCTTCTTGGTGAAGTGGGGAGCAGCTCCAAGGCCACCTGGAGGTATAGAAAAAGAGACAAAAGCCAGGAGTCAAAAATAATGTCTGGAAAGAGCATGATAGCACATGTCTGTTTGTAATCCTACTATTGGAGCTTAGGCAGGACGCCCACTGCAAACCTGAGGCCAGCGTGGGCTGTGCAGTAAAGGCCAGTCTGGGCTGTGTGGTGAGAGAACTGTCACTCAAATAATTGCTGGTTGGTGCTGCCTTCCCCCACCTTGCTGGTCATGGTGGAGGGCAGGCAGGAATCAAGCTGGCATCATCTGGGACCTTCATCATCTGGACCAGGGGTGATCACTGACAGCATCCTTATCCCCTTGGCACATCTCCATTCTCTGCCCCAGTTCTCCCCTTATGGGCAGAGCTGGCTTTTGTCACCCTAGCCCATGTCCAGAGCTCAAGTGGCTTCTGGGAGGAGTCAGCTTGACCACCCCTTGGCTTCTACCCAAGGCAGGGTAGACCCCTGTTATGTGGACTGTACCACTCAGCAGTGTGGCAGTAACTCAGGAGGTTAGGCAGATCACGCGGAGGCTAGCCAGGGTGACCAGTGTCTGCCTGCCTGGCAGAAGCGCCTCCACGCTTGTGTGGCACAGCCACTGCTGTGGTGTGGCTTGAGGCCTCCAGTCTGAACTATGGGGGCGCAGTCATGGGGTCAAACCCAAGCCCCCGATGGAAAGCATGTCACTCTAGCTGGCGTGGAAGAGAACTCAGATCCGGGTGGATAGCAGGCTGCTGACCCTTTGAGTTAAGGTCTCAAAGGCTCAGCCTATTTTTCTGGAAGAAGCCCTTGCCTGGCCAGACTCACCAGGACGAGGAGAGAGGTGATGAGCTGGAGGTTCAGCATGAACCCACGGCTGGGGCCTCTGGAGGCTCTGGAGCTGGGTATGCCTGGAACAGAATGAAAAGGTTGAGTGTGTTTTCCATCCTCAAAGCCCTCAGAGACATCTAGGCCTGGTGACTGTTCCAGGATACTCGGAACCAGTGTACCCTGAGGGCTCAGAGGAAGGGTAAGAGCAAACATGGCCATGCAGTCTGTGTGGTGGAGGGAAGGGCAGCATGGGCAGCAAGACCAGAGACAGCAGAGGGATGGAGGACATGAGCAGAGAGAGAGGCACTGACCAAGGACTGGGACGAACATCTCGAACTGGAGACCCTCCGCTTCCTGCAGGAAGCTCAGGGCTTGGTGCATGCAGTCTTGAATGACGGCCTGGGCTGGTGCAGCCCCGAAGAAGGCAGCTTGCACTTTGGCAGTCAGTGGCTCCTGCCTGGGAGGATCATGACAGGCTTCAGGGGGCTGGAGAGATGCGGAGAGACCCTCTCCTCCAGCCCCAGGACCGAACTGAAGACTCACTGGAATTCTTCCACCACGACTTGACCAAAGTTCTGCAGCGGCTGGAGGACGGAGGTCAGCTGAGGTCAGAAGACAGAGGAGAGTGTCACGGAGAGTGTCACCCGGCTGCACAGCCGAGGCCAGCCGCACACCCTTTCTCCATGCCTCCATCCCCTCAGTCACCCATTTTGTCAGCAGGCCGCGAAGCTCCTGGGACTCAGAACTGGTCTTGTTCTCCAAGGCCTTGATGAAGGGATGATCCAGGATCAGGAGCCACGTCTCATAAAGTTCCAGCTCTGCCTTCTCGCCTAAGGTGATGGGGTGGGATGGTGATAACAGCCCAGACTCCCGTCTTCTGAGGGCTCTGGGGTAGGACCACACCCTGGCCCAAAGCTACTGCTTCCGTCCAGTGGTTAGTGCATTTGGTCGGAGGGCCCATCTTTGCTGCCTGCTTTGGTTAGACTAATGAGGTCAGATGGACTTACATTTTTAAGTGGATGAGAAATGTCAGCAGTAGGAAATTGTATAGAATGAAAAGAATCTGATACACAATTTCCATGCTTGTAGATGAAATGGTATCAGAACACAGCCAGCTCACTTGCTGTGACATACCTTGGAGGGCTGGCTGTGTTCTCCCTATAAGGGAGGAGCTAGGAGCCAATGGCAACAAATATTAACTCTCTAACCCTTTGTGGTAACCTGCCAGCCCATGCTCTACCAGTCTGTCTAAGAGTGGTGGGCTGTGCTCTCAGACTTGACAGCAGAAGATCTTGCTGGCTGCCGGTTCTTTACAATCTCTGATCTCCCAGGAGGGGTTCTGTAATGACTTACAGAAATACATAGCCCAGTCCTCCTTGAAGAGGAGTGGGTAGTCCCACTGTCTGCTAAGGGGATGCTAGGTCTTTGAGGGTCAGCGCTGATGGGGCAGGCACATCACGTGTTGAAAGTCAACTCTGAGAAAGATGGGTCAGGTACCCAAACCAAGGCCCTGTCTCTGGGAGCTACAGAGTGGAGCCCACCAGGAGGTAACAATCTGAGAGACTACAGAGGTGGCCCGGACAGCCCTTAGGTGAATCTGCATTCCTAGACTGAGGGTCCGCCCCAGAACAGCTCCAGGTGGTGGCTTCAGGAGACTGAGAGACCTTGGATTTCTCCAGCGTGGATGTACAAGCCTGCTCAACTGTTCCTCTCGGGGGCCCCATGCGACAGTCTTCATGCCTTTCTGACCCTGGTAGTAGAGCTGACCCACTGCTGTCGCCTCTCTTGGCACGTTAAGGATTAAGGGAGGACAGAGTTGACTGGCCATCTTGTATCTCAAGCCGAGGTTTCCCACAGAGCTCTGGGCCCACGATCTCCCTGTGGGCTGGCACACAGGCTTTGCTGGTGGGAATTCTGCTCCTTCTCAGAGGAGGCAGTGAGGCTTGGAGAGATAGGCGGACCCACAGCCATACATGGGGCCCAAGATCACTCACCATTGGCCACCATGCTGGATTTCTGGAGGGTGGGGTCTGTTATGTGATGGGCCAAGTAACTGGCCAGGCCTTGGAGGTGGGTGGGGACAGGGCTCTTGAACTTGTATTCCATGTAAATGCTCACCCACTCGTTCACGTTGCTGGGGAAGGGTGGGAGAGTGCAGAGTCATGAGCTCTTTGCCAGGATATTCTAGAAGCAAGCGTGGAGCTCCTAAGTATACACCCTGTGTTCCCACCTCCAAGAGCAGAGCCAGCTTAGACAAGGTCCTTATTGGCCGTCTCCAGCCTACACCTGTATCTCCTGACTTTGGGTTAGGGGTGGAGCTACCATAGGGATGCGTGTCCAAGAGAGCAGCCAAGTAGGCTGGGTGAGTGGGGATATGGTGGCTGAAGGACTGGGCAGACTGGATGGGATAAACCTACCTGAACAGGAGGAGGGGCTGGTCTTGGGGATTAGCCTTGTAGAATCTTGACACCTCAGGGGTGACCTATAGGAAGCCCTGGAGGTCAGGTTGCTTGGGAGGTGCCTGTTCCAGGGCCCAGGATGGGTTGGGGCCAGGCACTAGATAAGGACCTGAGGGCCATCTCTAGCGTGGTCTCCTGGGCAGGGATATCTGGTGACAATCTGGCCACTGACTTCTCTCAGAGCTTTCTCCTCCTCAGCCAGCTTCCCCCCAGGGCAGGGCAGGGTTCCCTCCACGCTTGCCTTCCCATAAATGCCAAGCTGGTGCTACGTTCACTGGGCACCACTGCACCTACCACTAACAGCTGTAGAGGCCTGTTGACAAGGGAGGCAGGGAGAGCATCCCAGTCCTAGGAGCAGGGGAGAGGACACCTCACCAGTGGGAGGATCTGCTTCTCCAACAAGATAAAAGCTTGAGATCCCGGCAGAAGCAGCTGGGGCAGGAAGGGCCTCATGAGGATGAAGCTGATGCTGACGGTCTCCCGGGAGAGGTCTGTTACATTGTATCCTGCGAAGTCACATACAGCGGTCTGGGAAGTTGGAACAGCCACCTTTCCCTCCACGGCCTACTCAGGGCTTGGGCAGACTGAGTCGGATTCTCTCCAAGGAACCCGGCCAGCCTCCTCCATGAGTGGGTGGGGAGACGTGGAGCAAGCGTTGCTCTAGACTCACCATCAGAGGAGAGGCTGTTGTCAGTCAGGGACAGGTGCCCAAGCAACCACCTGGAGCCCTTCACTTTGCGGTATAAAGTCCAGAGGATTTCTAGGGCTGAGGGATCCGGCTGACCAAACACGAGGGAGGCCTGCACTTCTGTAGAACCAGGCCTGTGGGAGGAAGCCGGTGGGGGCAAAGTTGGCCTGGTTGCTGCAGAAGGCAGTGTGCTGAAGGAGAGAAGCCTACAGGACAGCTAGTAACTGCAGAGAGGAACCTCCCTGCAGGACTGAAGCAGTCATATGACTGAGGAGGTCACATGACCCCTGCAGTGCTGGGGCTCCTTGGTAAATGGGGATAAACTCCCCTTGGGAGAGGGCTACTGTGAGGCCTGAAGGACGCAGGAAGGTGAGCACACAGCAGGTGCTCAGTTAAAGTGAATTCCCTTGGGCTCCTCAACGAACTGGTTCTTGGAGAGACACTGGGAATCTGGTTGGGGGAAAGACTGGGGCAAGGTGTTACTCAAAGAGGCCAGAGCTGGCTGGGAGCTCTCAGGAGGTCTAGTGGACACAGGAAAAGCCTCAGCTGCAGTTCAAGTAGGGGGCTTTAGAGAGAGGGAAGCCTAGAGGGGAGGCAGCTCCTTCAGGCAGCTCTCAGGGAGAGACTGGAAACAGCATCAGAATCTATAATACCATTTCCCTTCCTGTGAGCACCCGTGCAATCCCAGAGCCAGGGAGATAAAAACAGGCTCAGGGCAGGGAAGTCATGGAAATGAACTTCAGTTTATTAAAAAGGATTTTTTTTCCCCCCAAGACAGGGTTTCTCTGTGTAGCCCTGGTTGTTCTGGAACTCACTCTAGACCAGTGTGGTCTCGAACTCACAGAGAGCTGCCTGCCGAGTGCTGGGATGTGCGCCACCACCACTCAGCCGAAGGGAAGCCGATTTAGAAGCAGCTGTAACAGGCCTAGATACCGCCCACCCCAATTCTGGAGGCAGTTGACTTTCCTAGCAGCCCAGAGAGTTCCACCCGAGGATTTACATTTATTTGCATATCATTTACATGACCCTGTCTCCAGAATAAGTAGCTTGATGCGCTCTTTGCCTGTCTTCTCACAATCCTGTTACCACTGCTCAAACCCAACAGCTGGAATTAGGAAATAGCAGGAAGGCCAACGGAGGTCATGCAGCCCCGCTGGTAGCCTCTTACCTACCCATCTGGGCCAAGGTGTTCCTGGTCGCTTGGGGAGGGTTGAGCAGCCTAGGCTAGGGCTGCTAACAGCATAGACAGCTGAGAACCACACTCACCGAAACAGCAGGGCGCTGACATTCTTGAAGCTGGAGTAGGCCTCACGATAGACAAGCTGGAGCTGAGGCAGAAGCATGAGAGTCAGCCTGCCCACCCCTGCTTTGTGTCCCTCCGTCCACCCTGGCCTCTAAAGTCCTGGTCCAGCTGGGCCTCTCCTGGGCTGTTCCCCTTTGGTAACTCAAGGCTTGTGATTACTTTGTTTGAGATTCTAACTGGAATCCATCTGTCCAGGGCGCATGTGCAGGTTTTACCATGGTAATCCATCACCCTGGCTCTGCATCCTGCCAGCTGCCAGCCCGGGCTGTCACCCCCATCCTCATTTCACCATAGAGTCCTTTGCCAGCCCCTCTGTGACTTGGGTTCCCCCCAGACAGTGTTCCTTCCGCCCCGTGCTTGGGAAGCCCTTCACTGTTTGATGTGGCTCCCCTCTCTCCACTCCAGTTAAAATCATCCCCACTGCCAGGTGTGGGAGTGCATGCCTTTAGTCCCTGCGCTTAGGAACCTGCTCAAACAAATAAACAAATTCAAGCAACAAATGAAAACAACAACAACAACAAACACAATCAACAAAATAGACATAAAAACCACAACCAGGCCAGATGTGGTAACACTGAGCCGTACAGCACTTTGGAGAGGAATGCCCAAGGATCATTTGAAAGCCAGGTTTGGCTGCATAAAAAAGAAAGAAAAAAGAAAAAGAAAGAAAAGAAAAAAAGCCCAGAAAAACAAAAAAGAGGGCTATCCTAGTACTTAGAAGGCAGAGGCAGATGGATTTCTGGGAGTTCCAGGCAAGCCTGGTCTACATTGTGAGTTCCAGGCCAGCCATATTGCACAGTGAGATCTTGTCTCAAAACAACAAACAGACTAGAAAAGAAAGAGAAAGGGGATCCTTGCTGTGGTGGAGTGGTCACCCAGTGTGCTCAAGCTACATTGCCCAGCGGTTTGCCAGCCTCCTATATTGCTTCCCACAGCTTGTCATGATTATAATTTGGTCGCCATTAGACCTAAGTACTGTGCATAAAGAAATGAACCATTCAACAATGGGCAGGAAATTATGCCCTGAATGGCAGGTAAGAAATGGCGCTTCCTTTCCAGGATGCCTGCCCTGATCCTGGTTCCGGACTCGAGGCAGGAACTGTACCTCACTTTTTCAGGGCATCCTACTCCTAGATGAGGCTGTGTGCTGATAAAAGACCAGCAGCTGCACTGCAAGAACCTGCTCTATTTCTGGTCGGCGAGGCCTCCCCCACTGTGAGGTTTTCTCTCCGTAATGACTTCTAAGAAGTATTTCTGCCTAGCCTCTCCTCAGACTCCTTCTGGGAGCACAGCATGACACTCGTTAGATTTTATTATTTTGTGTCTAGCTGCTCTTAGGAGCCCAGACCTACAGTGTGTGTTGTGCTGTGCCTGTCATACTCAGAAGGAAAGGAGAGTAGGAAAGATTGTCTTCATCCACACCCTTCTACCCAGCGAGCAGGTGCCACACCTGGTAGCAGATAAACCTCTCCAACATCTGGCGCTTCAGGGCCATCAGGTTCCAGGCAGCTGTGGTGAAGCGTTCACTGTTGATCCTGAAGGTCACAGAGTGAATCACTTGACTAGGTCCTGGAGTGGAGGAACTCAGGTCCTGCAAAGACACATCTTGGCCAGGGTGAGGCAGGGTAGGGGAGAGGGTAGCATCAGCACCTCCAGATAACTTTGTGGAGCCAGAGCTATGTGGGGCGAGGGAGAGGGTGGGCAGGTGGACCGGGCTGGTAGGAACCCATGGCCCAGGGTGGCTGGGCTGTAGGGGTGCAAAGTTTGAGGTTTTAATGGAAGAGTCTGTGGTTGAGGGTGCAGTCACAGACACAGAAGGTTGAGGAGGGTCCCTGGCTTCGGTGGTGACAGAGGAAATTGGGACTGGGATCGAAGATGGTGATGGGAAGAATGACAGAGATGCAGGCGATGGGGATGAAAATGGGGACAATGCCGATGAGGAGGGTGGGGAGTAAGGGGAAGATGGATGTGAAGGTGACATTGCTGAGGACAACAGCAGCACAGAAGCATCACTGGATACTGGGCCTGTGGCCAAAGCTACAGCGTTTTCAGCTGACCCAGAGCCCACTGTAAAGACTTGGGAGGGCAGGCCCAGCCGGGATGCTCCTGAAGATGCAGGCAGCAGGGGCTCTGTGACGTTCAATGTGTTAGGCATCCCTGGAAAGTTAGGCAGTCCTGAGGAGCTCCTGGGAGCCACAGAAGGGGATGCCTCTGGCCTGGAGTGGCCATTCCTCCATGCAGTGGGACTGAAGGTGTTCTGGAACAGGCATGGAGCTCTAGAAAATATGGGGAAAGGGAATACTCTGACTGGAGGGCATGTTGGTTTAGGTGCAACGTTTGTCTCCAGCAATGCAGAGGCAGGGACTATCCAAGACAACTTGGGGACCTTGCTGAACTTCTTCTCAGATCCATGTGTGGAAGAAGGCTGTGGCAATGGCATAGCAATTGTTTCTAGAGTTCCAGAGGCCATGTTTTCTGCTACAGGGTCAGCCCCTGAGGACACTGGCTGAGAATCAGCAGTTCTGTGGGCTGCAGATGTGGTCAGGACTGAGGGGATTGGTCTGGGTATGCCTCTCCCTGAGGGCCTGGTACTTCCTAAGGGGCTAGACACTGAGGGGGCCTCCTGGCCTCCTGCTGCCTCTTTAGAAAGGGCTCCTGCCCTCTTCTCCAGGGCCTCTGAATTCTTCTCAACTGAGATGATGCTGTCAACAGTTTCTGTTAGGATGTCCAGGATGCTGCTACTTTGCTGAGCAGATGTGCCAGGGGCTGAAGGAAGCTTCTTAAGGTCTTCATGCGTAGAAAGAAGGGCCAGGGTAGAAGCTGAGGCTACCAGGAAGGCTGCAAAGCAAGACAGGCCTGGTTCTCCAGTGTCGGGTGGGTAGGACTGACCCCTAACCTCTCAGATCTCACCCTTGCTCACATCTTGCTCACTTAGGTACCTGAGGGTAACACCTGGGCCTGGTTAGGCCCCAAACCACGAAGTTAGTCACTTATGTTATCTCCCCTCCCTGACACAGTCCTGGGTGGAGGTAAAGGCATTCCTGTGTTAGCCAACCCAGGAATGGACACTGTGAGGACAATGGGACAAGCCTTCAGGATTTGTCTTTCTGTCTCTTAACAACTTCCATGTCAAGGACCCTCCCAAGAAGAAGTCTCCCAGGCCCAACTGGTTGCCAGGAGTTGAGAGTCTTGTCTATTCGAACCACATCTGAGGCCCAGACTAGCCTGATGGTGCTGAAAATACTGTCTGCTTCTCCATTGTGGGTGAGACTGTGACCTGACTATGCTCCCTGCATTAAGAATTCTTCTTAGGGGCTGACTGGGTGATGGAGCACATTGTGGAAAATCTCTGAAGGCTCTGGGGTTAACGCCAAACCTACCTATGTGTGTCTAGCGCTCCAAGCAGGTGACCCTGAGAGCTCTCAAGGAAGCTGAGGTCTCCAGTCTTTCCCTGGCATCCCTCAGTCAAGGCCAGACAATGAACGGAAGCCCTGAGGTGGGACTCAGGGAGTTCACCCAGGAGAAGGATTCTGCCCTTCCCTACTAAGTTAGTAGGTGATGGGGAGAGGGTACCCAGCTCCCCTTGCCATTCCCTCACTTACTGGCCATGAGAGTTCCTGCTGCAGGAAACCACCGCTTGTCCATGCTGCAGGCTCCTGCCAAGACTTCTAAGGAGGCGGCGTCAGATGACAGACACAGTGATGTTCTCTGCAAGGACAGAACCCCTCAGGTGTGGAGCTCTCGCCTAAAATGTGAGATGTTCTGAGTTCTACCCCATCACCCAGCTGTCCCCCCATGCCAGTAGCTGTCCAGAGTTAATGTCCCTGTGGGCATGGAGGAAGCCACGAGTGAGTGAAGTCCTGAGTGGATATGTGCCATTGACATGGGCATGGCCATGTGAAGACATTCCCATGGCAATGTCTCAGCCCCATGGGAAATGGCGAAGCCTTCCCTAGGCGAGGCTCTCCTACAGATTGCTTCTCCTGGGATTTGCTAAACCTGCCTCCTTGTTCAGTAGTATATAACAATCCTGATTTCTTATTTATCCGCCAGTCCCCGCGGCCTGTCCCCTACCCTTCCTGATTTAGCTATAAGCAATGAGCCCACCTCCCTGTTCAACCGTATATAATAAACATGCCGAGGTACTTTGGCTTCTCTATTAGAGAGCCCAATGCTCCCGACCCCAGCTTCCCTGTGCAGGTGACTGTGTCTGTCATTTCTTTATTCTCTCACCACCCCAGTCAAGTCAGTTCCTGGAACTGTGATGGATGAGGAGTGTCCTTTCTTGTCTAGGTGGGGAGGGAGAGCCAGTAGTGTTTTGATGGTGGGGGTTGTGATGTCAGAGGTAGTCAGAGATGGGCGTGAGGGTAGCAAGGTGCTAACTGTGGTGTAGGAGCTGTGTGTGTGTGTGTGTGTGTGTGTGTGTGTGTGTGTGTGAGAGAGAGAGAGAGAGAGAGAGAGAGAGAGAGAGCTTCCACCCAAAGCCCCTGCCCCAGCTTCCATTCCATTAGACAGGGAGGGGCTGGATCATGGCAGATCCAGATAGACAGCCCCATTCATATGCCAGTGTGCTCTGGTCAGAGCCTTACACTAGGGATGTGGAGGTGGTGGGGCTTTGGGTAGAAGGGTCCTTCCTAGACCTCTTTCTAGCTTCAGTTAGTTTTTTGATGTTTTTTTTTTTCTCTCAACTTGTTAGAAGCTAGAGCCATCTAAGAAGGAGTCTCAACTGAGAAAAAGCCTCCATAATATTGATCTTTAGGCAAATCTCTGGGGCATTTTATTGATTAATGATTGGTGTGGGTGGTGCCAGGCCTGGGCAGGTAGTCCTGGGGTTTATTAGAAAGCAGGCTTGTCAAGCTGTGGAGAACAAACCAGTGCACAGCCTTTCTCCACGGCCTCCACTTCAGTTCCTGCCTCTCTATTCCTGCCCTGAGTTCAGCTTTCACTTTGCATGAAGGACTGCAATGCATAAGCCAAATAAACCCTCCCCCCAAAGCTGCTTTTGGTCACAGTCTTTATCACAGAAAAAAAAAGCCAAGACATGCCCAGGCACACTGCTGGAGACTGGCCTAAGCAGCCTTGAACTCCTTAGTACCCCTGGCTCAGGGATAAACAGGGAGCAGGCTCAGATCCTAGCCCTCTCACTCTTGGGGACAACTAGAGGCTTGGCAGCCTTCGCCCCTCAGGTTTTCTGGCCTCTGTAGGATTAACCCTGTCCCAGGGGTCAGTACTGTTCTTGGTCAGCAGAGCCTGGATGGGGAGAAAGTAACCAGAACCTGAAGGAGGGGATCCTCCATTAGCAACTGGGCTGGGGAGTCCCAGCCAGGATCCTACCAACCCCCAGCTCCCTCTAGTTGGGCACACCCTCCCTACCTGAAGGTGTCGTCTATTTATTTATTTTGCTCAACCGGCTGTTGAAGTAGGACTTTGCCACGTTGCACAAAGGTGCTGCCTGCTATATTCCCAGCCACTTGTGCAGCCACTTTGGAAATCAGTGTGGCGGTTTCTCAGGAAATTCGGGATCAACCTACCCCTGGACCCAGCAATACCACTCTTGGGAATATACCCAAGAGAGGCCCTATCATACAACAAAAGTATATGCTCAACTATGTTCATAGCAGCATTGTTTGTAATAGCCAGAACCTGGAAACAACCTAGATGTCCTTCAATGGAAGAATGGATGAAGAAAGTGTGGAATATATACACATTAGAGTACTACGCTGTGGTAAAAAACAATGACTTCTCGAATTTTGCATGCAAATGGATGGAAATAGAAAACACTATCCTAAGTGAGGTAACCCAGACCCAAAAAGATGAACATGGGATGTACTCACTCATAATTGGTTTCTAGCCATAAACAAGGGTCACGGAGTCTATAATTGGTGATCCTAAAGAAGCTAAATAAGAAGGTGAACCCAAAGAAAAACCTATAGTTATCCTCCTGGCTATGGGAAGTAGACAAAATTGCCGGGGAAAAATTGGGATCTTGGGGGTGGGGTGGGATGGGGGAAAGGGGAGATGGGGAGAGAAAAGTGAGAAGGGGAGGATGGAGGGAACTTGGGGAAACAGGATGATTGGGATAAAGGAAGGTTGGATAGGGGAGCAGGTAAGCACAAATCTTAGTTAAGGGAGCCACCTTAGGGTTGGCAAGAGACTTGAACCTAGAGTGGCTCCCAGGAGCCCAAGGCGATGTCCCCAGTTAGTTCCTTGGGCAGCTGAGGATAGGGGACCTGAAATGACCCTATCCTATAGCAATACTGACGAATATCTTGCATATCACCATAGAACCTTCATCTGGTGATGGATGGAGATAGAGACAGAGACCCACACTGGAGCACCGGACTGAGCTCCCAAGGTCCCAATGAGGAGCAGAAGGAAGGAGAACATGAGCAAGGAAGTCAGGACCACGAGGGGTGAACCCACCCACTGAGACAGTGGGGCTGATCTATTGGGAGCTCACCAAGGCCAGCTGGACTGTGACTGAAAAAGCATGGGATAAAACCAGACTCTCTGAACATGGCGAACAATGAGGGCTGATGAGAAGCCAAGGACAATGGCACGGGGTTTTGATCCTACTTCATGTTCTGGCTTTGTGGGAGCCTAGCCAGTTTGGATGTTCACCTTCCTAGACATGGATGGAGGGGGGAGGACCTTGGACTTTCCACAGGGCAGGGAACCCTGACTGCTCTTTGGACTGGAGAGGGAGGGGGAGAGGAATGGGGGGAGGGGGGAAAGGGTGGGAGGAGGGGGAGGGAAATGGGAGGCTGGGGGGAGGCGGAAACTTTTTTTCTTTTTCTCAATAAAAAATTAAAAAAAAGAAAAATCATAATTCCAGTTGCACACATTAGAGTGAAAATTAAAATAAAATATTCTATGTATTCTAGCATAAAAAAGGAAAAAAATTCTTTTTTTAAATCTTAGAGACATGGTCTCATTAAGTGGCTCAGGTTGGCCTTGAAATCACTCTATAACCTAAACAGTTCTTGACTTCGCAAGCTTCCTGCTTCAGCTGCCCTATTATCTGGGATTAGATCCCTGCATCAAGAGGCACAGCTACTAGAAATATTTTCTAAGAGGGGAAACCATCTTAGAAATGTATGGCACAGTTCTACCCTAAGTCACAGATCCACGATTCTCCAGGCCTTCTCACCCAGCCTGTTCTCTTGGCTTCTTAGACATTTGCCAGCTGTAGGCCATTACTCTGCTGTATCCCAGGGGGCTGCTTCCTCTTCTCTGCCATGCCACTCCCGGGCTGAGGGATGCTATGGGAGAGATGCCTCCCAGGAAGAGGAGACAACTTTGGCTTTGACAGCTCCCACCTGCAATCCTGGTTCCCCTATGCTCATTCTTTCCAAAGCTGCCCTCCGCCAGTCCCCGTGGCCTGTCCCCAAGCCTGTAAACACACATCTGTGCCTTTATTCTCCAAATCCACTTGTGTTCTCTGGATGCCTAGGTTTTACTTGGTGTCCTTGGTGCTGCCAAGAAGCCTCTGCTCTCGAGGAGGAGGATGGAGCTTGGTGTGATGACCCTTTGCTCCACCTGTTTCTGGTGGGCAGGACTACTGCTTTCCCAGCAGTGTCGGGCTGAGGAAGATCCTGTTTCTGATGACTCTATTATAAAGAGTGAGACCCACTCACACTTCAGGACACTGGGTTCCTGTCTGCCCCCTGGCATCCTCCAGGCCAGACTGGGTCAAACCCTCAACCTGGAGAATTTGTTGAGCCACAGTGAGAAAAGCTGTAGCTGTCTAGCGGGCCAGGTATGCGGCATAAACACACTTCAATCCTAGTACTTAGAAGTTAGAGGCAGGGGGATTGTTACAAGTTTGAAGGCAGCCAGCTTGGTCTACATAGTGAGCCCCTGTCTAAAACTGAAATAAATAAGTAAGTAAGTAAGTAAGTAAGTAAATGAGACCAAACCAGTCTGGACCTGCAGGCTCAGAAGCCTAGCTCTCAGGAGGCTAAGGCAGGAAGACTGTAAATTCAAGACCCGCCTAGGCAACTTATCAAGATCTTGTCTCAAAAGTAAGTAAAAGAGAGGACTAGGGGCATACTTCAGCAGTAGAGTTCTTACCTAGCATTTACTTTGCAAAGACTCCAGGTCCAAGCCTCAGTAGGAAGGGAGTGAAATCAGGATTCAGCATGTATGAAAGATGAGAGCTAATCTATAGCCAGAATCAGTTCTCAGTCTGTGACAAGTGTCTGTGAGCACTGTGAACTAGAGAAGGCAAGTTTAATCCTGGCAGGGTGTTGCTCTCCCTGCCTACTCTGGTCCCCAGCCAGATGCAATGCCACCAACACATGGAGTAAGTTAGATGGAATCTGGCCTCCCACCAATTTAACAAAATGTCAACAAAAGAGTTAGAAAATCCATAAGTGCCAGACTGTGCCAAGGTTCTAGCCCAAGTGTTCAATGCCATTTTTCTTATGGGTCCACTTTGATCCTCCAGTAAGGACTCTCTTGGCTCTCTGGCAGGGTTCCCCTCACCTTAAAGCTCCGTGGCTCTGACACCCACCTTAGCACTGTCCTGTTCTGGTACCTAATACAGCCAAGTGCTGGGGAGACTGCTTGCCCTGGTGACTAAGTCATGGGTTCCCACAGCCTGTATCTTACCTGGTACCCTCGGCAGGAGGAGATACTGTCCAGACTTCCTGTGTTCCTGGCTCGAAGAGTGTGCATATACTCAAAGGGTCTTGAGAGGGGTTAGTAGGTATGGTGGAACCTCCTGGGGGTGGGTTCCAAGCTAGGTAGACATTTGCCTAGACACACAGGCAGCTGGACCAGCAGATGCTTGGCTTTGCTTAAACATCTTCCAACAGGAACCTCCCTGGTTGCAGGGATGGGGCACCAAAATGGGCTCCCCTTCCTGATACCATCTTCCTGGCTCCTAGCCCACGCTCTGAGGAATAATGGCATGGAATATTTCATGACTTATGAGACCTTAGTCCCGTCTTAGTCATCAGAGAGGATGCTATAACAGACAGCCTGAGGCTCAACCCAACAAGGACAGGACTAATGGCTCCTCTGAAGACCAGGCAGGAAAGAGTAGGGTGCCTAGGACCCTGCCTGGCCTCTTTCCAGTTCTGAATTCTGAATGTACTAGAGGCTTCAGAACTGGGTCAATCCCAGGCCAGAACCAGCCCGGTTCCTCTCACATGCCCTAGCCATTTTCTTGCTACAGAAAGAGAGAGCATGAGAGAGAGAGAGAGAGAGAGAGAGAGAGAGAGAGAGAATGAGAGAGACTGTCTAATCATTTGTTGTCTACCCACTGTGCTTCTAGGACAAGAGTTCCAGGCAGGAGAAACAGCAAGAATGAGGCCCCACAGATAAAGGTAAAGGTGTGAATTGAGTCTCTCTCTCTCTCTCTCTCTCTCTCTCTCTCTCTCTGTGTGTGTGTGTGTGTGTGTGTGTGTGTGTGTGTGTGTGTGTTTGTGTGTTTGTGTACAGACAAATGAGGGACGCTACAATCCAAGCTATGGATCCTCCGGGGTCCAGGAAGGGTTTTAGTTCACATCCTGCCATCTTCTTATCTAGCTTTCTAGTTCATCATCCCATCTTCTAAGCTGGTTGTGTGAGCTAGAAGCATTCCATGAGTCCTGCCAGCAGCTAGGTCAAGTGACTAGTGTTACTGAGCTAGGCAGGATGCCTGGCTATCATCAGGGTGTCCTAGCCCACCTTTAGCCCCATGGGATTCTGTTCCCCTGAGCAATAATGGTGTTGTTCTGCTGGTGCTCCAACCTAAGACTCGTTCCGTACCTCCAAAGGGGCTTCTGCGTCCCCTTCTGTAGTGATGTTTCATTTGTATTTCAATAAATAATGCTTGTCTAATCAGAGAGTAAAACAGCCTTACAGACCAGACAGTGGTGACACACATCTTTAATCCAAGTAGCCACACTAGTTTGCCATAGAAACCGGGTAGTAGTGGTACATGCCTTTAATCCCAGCCTTAGAGAGGAATATAAGATGGGAGGAGACAGCTCTAAGACATAGTCCTATTTTGAGGATTCCTGGAGGCAGGGTCGTCATTTTGGACTGAGGAAGAGGTAAGAGCCTGTGACTGACTGTTTTGCTTTTTTGACCTTCTGGTTGAACCCCAATATCTGTCTGTGGGTTTTTATTAATCATGCTACACCCTTCCTGCTCTTTTCTACGAGGCTGGCACCTGGCCTGCCAACTTTCCCTTACTGTCTGGGCATGTGTGTGTTAGAAGAGAATTCAACCATTTGGGCATGGTGGTGCATACCTACAGTCTCAGCCACTAGGGGGTGAAGAAAGAAGAATCAGAAATTCAACCGACCTGAGACCCTGTCTCAAAATTAAAGTTTGTTTTCTTTTGGTTGGGATAGTTCCCCATTGTAGTCCAGGCTGGCCTTGAACTCAATATATTGCTGATGTTAGCCTTGGACTCCCAATCTTCATGCCTTCATCTCCCAAGTTCTGTGATTTCAACTGTAAGATGCCATACCTAGGTTACTTTCTTATTTTTGAAGCAGGTCTCCTTGAGTTGCCCAGGCTGGCCTTGAACTCACTCTATAACCCAGGTCAAAGCTGTACTTTCAATCTCCCTCTCCATCTTCCTGTGTAGCAAAGGTCACAAGCAAGGCTGGTTGTGCTTGGGAGTTTTTGTTTTGTTTTAAGACAGGCTATTGTGTATCTAAGATTAGCCTCTGGACTTGCTATGTACTGAGAATGACCTTAGCACATTGCTTCTGTCCCAGCTCTCAAATACTGGGATTACAAGTTTGAACCACTATCCCTGTAATGGTTTGTCCTGTCCCTTTAAGAGACAAGCCCACCCTCTCCCTCCCCAATCTGCTGAGGCAGGTAGATCTTCCTTCCTGCTTGCAGCCCAAGTCTCTTCCTTTCTGTCTCCCTCTCGAAGAGGCAGCTTCTATCTCTCCCTTTCCCCAACTTCTCCCCTTCTGTCTGCCTGTCTGTTTGTCTCTGTCTCTGTCTCTGTCTCTCTCTGCCTCTCTCTCTGCTTTTCTCCCCTTTCCCCTCCATAACCCACTAAATAAATATCTAACCTCACTCTGCATGGTGTGCCTATCCATGTCTCTGTCTCTCATCTGCCTCATGACTCCCTGACCGGGACCAGCCACCTTCAGAGACCTGCGGCATGGTCTCTTGGCATGCCCACTTGTCTGTCTCTCTTCTTGGGACTGGCTGCCCCATTGAGATCTCTCATTCACCATGTGGCTTCCTGCCTGGGACTCGTCGCTTGCTGCAGCCACTTGGAGAACTATGCCATCCTTACCTGGGACTGGCTGCTCTCAGGACCCGCTGCCCACTGCCTACTGCCACTGCAGGGACCTGTGGTGTAGTCTCATGTCCTGCTGCCTGCTGCAGCCACTCAGGAATCTGCAACAATTTTACTTTCACCATTACAGTCCCTGGCCTTGATTTTGAGTTTTGATATGACCCCAATGAGTCTTTAATAATTTCCTTGCCTTCTGCTAAGTGCAAATATTCCTGAACAGGTATTTAGAAACTACTTTTGCTAAATGACATCAATGACTCTTGGGCCTGCAGATAACAAAAATCAAGTCGAGACTTAGGACCCCTGCCTTTGTCTTATGCGTCTCCTTTACTTTTGTCACATGCTTGCCTGTGCATGTAGACATGTTAATAACTCAGGGATGTGTGTCTAAAACTTGTGACTCCAAACCTACCTCATCCTACTAAAGGCTAAAGGCAGAGCAGGAAAAGCACTGAGGCATCTTAGCATTGGTTATTACAGTGTTCTGCCCCAGACTCTTTCCTAAAGTGTGCCTGAAGCTGTCTAGTAATTGTCCTAAGCCTTGCAGTCCAAAACACTAAAGCTTGAAAGACATGCCACTCAGTAATGAGATGACCCCAGAGCCTTGTGTCTCTCTGCCTCTCTGTCCATGCCAGCCTCTAACTCACAGCCTTCTCTGCCTCCGTTATGTTGTGGTCAAAGGTGAACACCATCATGCTCAGCTCTCTTTCAGTTTTTTTGAGATCATGTCTAGTCTGGCCTGAAACTTATATATATGCATAAATACACACACATATATTACACACACATATTATACACACATCACATATACATATATTACACATACGAATATATTATACACACACACACACGAGATAGTTGCCAAAGTTTCAGAACTGGAAGTGTTATTGCTACTGGATTCATGGACATTGTCCTTTTCAGAGGAAGTTAGAGCCACCTTTCTCTCCCTCGTCCCCAGTTCCTATCCCTCCCCACCTTCGCCATCACTATCTCTTCCTTCTTTTAGACATGGTCTTGCTATAATAGATCTGGTCTGCATTCCTTCTGCCTCAGCTTTCAGAATGCTGAGATTACAGGCATGTACCACAAGCCTAGCAAAAAGGCACGTTTTGTGTTTAAATTTTAAAAATTATTTAATTTTGAGACAGGATCTTAATATGTAGACCAGGCTGACCTTGAACTCACAGAGATCCATTTGCTTGTACCTCTCAGGTGCTGGGATCAAAAGTGTGCATGAACATTCCTGGCAAGCTTTTTTTTTTTTTTAACACCAAACACCTTTGATTTAAATATGCATCTTTTTTGTTTGATACAGGAAAGCTGGGCTCCCAAGGACATGACTGTGCCCAGTGCACTGTGTTTGTTCATACAAAGCATCTTCCTGATTTTTGTTGGATTTCCCATATGGCTGTGATGAATGTCAGCGCTACTCACCGGATGATTTTCTTTGGTCTACAGCAATCACAGTCTTTTTTGGAGGTTGGTCCAAGACTGGAAAATTGTATTCAGCCTGCAAACAGGTGTGCCCTAGAAATATCAATGAATGAGTAGTATGTGTGGAAATGGGCTAGTGAGTCAGTTGTTCTTGTGTGTAACTCAGACTCAGTGGAGGCCAGGAAGCCACTGATAAGTGCTTAGAGAGGTACTCTGAATAGAGCCTAACAGGACTGGCACCCCTGTGGAGGCCCAAAAATGTGAACCTATTTTCACATTGACCAAAGGTCAGAGAGTTGGAACTTACCTCTATTCCTTCTAGGTTATTGTGTTTCTACCTCAAACAAAGGTCCCACCTAGATTTAGATCAGAGAGTTCTGCTCTCTCAAAGTTATTGCCAATAGGTGTGGCTAATAGCCAGACCTTGTATTTCAGAAATAGAAAAGTAGACATGTTTCTACATCAAACAAAAGCCTAAGGATCCAACTAAGTTCCAGTTCCCTTAAGGATCCCATTGGATTCCACCCAGAGAGTGGTTTGCCTACAGAATGTTTTGGTCTAGGGTGTGAGTGTGACTTGTTTTGTTCTAGCAACAGCATGTTTAACTATGGATGTAGCCAGCAACCTTCAACTGGTCTGTTCATCTCCTTGTATTATGTTAATGCACCTTTTTGTCTTACTCCTACCTTTTGGGGTCAGGGGTATTTTAAGCAATTGGAAATTAAATGTGGGTGATTTCAGTATTCACTGGAACTTCCTCCTGATACTATTCTACGTTTTTCTGTTTTAATTTTTTTTTTGCATCTTTGTATTCTCTACTATATTTCTAAATCCCAACACCCCTACCCAGGCAAGAGGTGTTTTTGTTGAAGCTGGTCCCCGACACACCATGGGACAAGACTAGCTTCAGTACACCCTGTGTTGCCTTTCCTTTCTTGTTGCCTCTGACCCTCTCCTCATTCGTCTGATTTTATCCCTCAGAAAGCAGCTAGAGCCTAGGACAGTAGTACAGACAGAAGGATCACAAGTTCGAACCCAGCGTGGGTAATTTAGTGCACCCTTTTTTTTCAAACCTGAAGAAAAGGTCAAGGTTGCAGCTCACTAGTGAAGTATTGGCATGTTGGAGGCCCTTGGTTCGTTCCTGGTACCGTCTCGCCACTTCTCCCGAAGTGGAAAGGTGAGCGAGCTGCTCGAACCCAGCAACTTTATCTCAGGCTTCTCTCTGGGGAAATCCAAACTGGATAATGTAGCAGTGGCTCTAGAGGGGAGATTTTCGGAACAGGGTTCTAGAACTCACTGTCAGATGACAATGAGACCTGACCACTCGGAGGTGCTGGTTGATGCGTGCTGAAGTGTGCTGAAGCAGGGACACTCACTCGCTGGACAGGGGTGAGGTACCGGGGGTGTGGTAGAGGCAAAGTTGCTGACACCGTGGTTCTGGACCACAGGTTCTCCAAGTTACCTTCCGGACCAACCACATTTAGCACCGCTTGGCGACTTAGCAGAGATCTAGTCTTGATTCCACCCTCACACCCCTGAATCAGAGTCTGGGGTGAAGCCAGCCCCTGTGCTCCCCCAGTCCTCTGTGTGAATCTCAGTTGGAGACCATCTGAAAATGCTGTCAGTATCTGGGTTGAGCTCTTCTGATCAGTGTTGGCTTCAACGTTTCCAGACAAAGCATTGTTTCTGTTTCTTCTGGAACCATTTTGAAATAAATCAACTGCAGTTTTTGATGTTTCTTCAACCATTACAAATACATCTTTATAGAGACCTTTACATAATATAGCTTGACATATTTCTGCAGTTGATTGAAATTGTTCTGAGTACACAGAATCATAATGCCATTATTTGAATATCAGAGAAGGATCTTGTCTTCATAGCCATTATCTGTGACATGAGTTGGTGGTTTTCCAGGATAGCAATAACACACGAAGTCTCAGTTATAAATCGGAGAAAGGAATCAGTTCCAGCTGGCCAGCATTCTCCTTGGGATCGCCAAGCTGTTCCAGACATTTCTTCAAAGATCCCTCCACGTAAGACTCAAAGTTTGTTGATTTTCCTTCATATGTGAGACACAAATGTGCCTGGCGTGTAAATGATGCTATTATAAAACAACTGCTCAGAAATAGCTCAAAAGAGACAATCACTTTCAAAACAGCTCTAAAGTGCTCCATTGATGCCCCATTCAAAACGTCTGGCTGAAATAAGTTTCCCATTCTTTATGCATTGTGCATGGTATTAGATCATTTAAGGGCAGCTGTATAGAGGAATAGTGTCTCTTCAGGGAGCTTGATATTTACTATAGAATATTGCCTGATGACCCAGGCTCACCTTGGAGTAAATAACAACCAGGTGGCTTGCTGCCATCTTGGTAGCCATGTAACACAGCTACCATCTTTACTAAGGTTTAAAAAAGTGCATACCATGTGACCACCACCATGTCGGTTAAGGTGACCATGTGGTATAAATCAATCAAAGCAGTGCCCATAAAACAACTAGACCCACCGAGTCCTCTGCTTATCATTGTATCTTCCTTTTATTAGCTAAGGAGGCAACACCAGGTCTTCAAGATGGTTTGCTTTATTTTATTGTCCCTGTATTAAGGAGGCCATAGCAAGTCTCCAAGATATTTTGAATTAGGATGGATTTTTTTTTGTGTATGATGAATTTTGTTCTAAAAATAACAGACGAGGACAAAACCGTGAGCAAGGTCTATGTAATATGTTTGATGATTAAGTCCTATAAATTTATAGTGGTCTATTCAAGCTAACACAATCTGACTTAAAGAGGTATGACTATTCACTTATGCTTATGCTAATTTTGTTATGCTTTAGAGATTTGATGCAACAAATCATATTAAAAAACTGTCATTTTATAAAGGTACACTATAAAAGGATCAGGAAAATAAGGTTCCCTGTTTCCCTCTGGACCATATTTATGGTTTAAATTTTTCATTTGATACTAAACAATCTTTAATTCAAGAATTATTATTTTTAAGGCTCAAACTTATTAGGAATAAAATTGTAAAAATCCTAATTTTGTAAAAGGTGACAATTTGAGCTGGGCAGTGGTGGCACAGCTTTTAATCCCAGCACTGGGAAGGCAGAGGCAGGTGGGTATCTGAGTTTGAGGACAGCCTGCTCTACAGAATGAGTTCCAGGACAGCTAGGGCTAGCTACAAAGAGAAACCCTGTCTTGAAAAACAAAAAAAGGTACCAATGTGTTATAAAACTGTTAAAGATAATGAAGACATGCATGTTACTTGTCAGCTACCTTATAAGTGATGGAATTATCTAATGTGCTCATTAGATAATGTAGTAGTCGTACTAAGTAAAATATAATCATTTACAGAGACAAGCTTGGAGGGAGGGACCAATTTTTATTTTCCATTATATAGTATTCCATGTGTGTTGTCAAAATTAAGCCTAAAGCAACTAAAGCAAAATAAGTTTAAAATGGATTTAAAGTTTAGTGTTAAATAATATCAAGATCAGGATATTTTGGTGTATATAAAATTGGTTATAAAAAATTAAATGTTTGAGTAAAATGGGTTACATTTCCCTGGGCTCAAGTCGTTCCGTTGGATGGAGCACCATCCCACCAGAGAGGTTTCGAGCTAGCCCTATTATAAGGATACATGGGACATAAGACCTGCCAGATACCTGCTGCCTCTGCTTCCAGCTGTGTAGACCTCTCGGCTCTGCCTGTGTAGGTCTGATCAGCTCTGGTCATTTTGGCCAAACTAGGGAAAACACTCCTTATCTAAAGATGAATTAGTCTTCATGTCTCACATGACAAGGGATGGCTTCTCTTGCCCAGTGGAGGATCTCAGAGTCCACACCCACCTCCTAAATGTCTCAAACAACAGAAAGGTTAGCAGCAATCACTCTGCCCTCAATGTCTCCCACATCCGCATACGAGGATGCTGTGACCAAGGGAGCCCCTACACAAGCCTGCCACCCAACTGGTATGGGACACACATGCTTGTTCAGTTAATTGGCCATGTCCTTTATCCAGTTTTTCTCTTAGTAAAAGCTAATTTCAGAGTCTGTGCCCTAACTTCCCATAGTCTCTGATGAAAGGAGGAAGTCATCAACCACACACCTTTGGAAAGTTATTCAGAATATTCAAACAGTGCCTCTGACAGTTGGTTTTATATCTGTGAAGTCAACAAATGATTCTTTTAAGTGGTATCCCAAGCCCTCAGAATCTTTGGGAGGAGATGACTTCGGCGAAGGAGGTTCTCTCCAACATAGGCTCACCTGTGGCCTTGACAGTACAATCAAGTCTTTATCCAGGTGAGGGGCGCCAGGGCCAGCACCTTTGCTCTCATCTTCAAGTCTAGAAGGTGTATATGGACTGTGGCAGTGAGTTTGTGGATATTTCCAAAAGCCAAAAGCTCATTTAATTTGGTTATCTTGTGTCTTAGGGTTTCTATCACTGTAAAGAGATGCCATGACCTGGCAACTCTTTTTCTAAAGTTTTTAAAATTCATTTTACATGCCAACTACAGTTTCCCCTCCATCCCCTCCTCCTACTCACCCCACCTCCTCCCAATTCACCCTTCATCCACTCCTCAGAAAGGGTAAGGCCTTCCACGGGGAGTCAACAAAGCCTGGCACAGACAACAAACCCCTCCCCCCTGCATCGAGACTGAGCAAGGCTCCCACCATATGGGATGGGCTCTAAAAAGCCAACTCATGCACCAGGGATAGAGTCTTGTCTGACTGGACCATGGTAACTCTTATAAAGGAAAGTATTTAATTGGGGGTGGCTCACTTTCAGGCTTAGAAGTTCAGTCCATTAGCATCATCACCAGGAGCATGGTGGCTTGCAGGCAGACATGGTGCTAGAGTAGTAGCTGAGGGTCCTACATCTTGCATGCAACAGGAAGTTGACTGAGACACTGGACAGTACCTTGAGCATAGGAAACCTCAAAGCCCACCTCCACAGTGACACATTACCCGCTCCAACAAAGCCACAACTCCTTATTAGTGCCTCTCCCTATGAAATTATGAGAATCACTTACATTCAAATTACCACATCTTGTTCTGCATATTATGCCTCTAAATGAAAGGATGATGTTAAGAAATATGCTTACTGCTGTCAGTACGTGGTGACCTAGTGATTTGTAGAGAGCTGGCTTTTCCTTCTTCTTTAATTCAGTCTATGTTCCATGTCAATTGCTTATTACAAATGAGGCACAACTGACTGCTTCCATCTGCTGCCTGAGTGTATGGAATAAAAATGTAGTGACTTTTAAAAGGTTCTTTTTTGTTTTTATTTTTTTGAGACAGGGTTTTTCTCTAAAGTGTTTTGGAACCTGTCCTGGAACTCACTCTGTAGACCAGGCTGGCCTTGAACACACAGAGATCCACCTGCCTCTGCCTCCTGAATTCTGGGACTAAAGGTGTGCACCACCACTGCCTGGTAAAAGGGTTAATTTTAGAGAAACATTCTATTTTTTCAGGGTAACTGTTGTCCACTGAGGAGAGTGTTCTAGAGAAATGCCCACTGAGGAGAGTGATTTTAAGAAAAATATGTATTGTTATGTTTTTAAATACTAGCTATGGTTCATTTAAACTAACAGTCCTAATTTAAAAAGTTTAACATATTGAATTGTTTCTAACCACAACTTGTGTTTTACTTGAAATACTGTGTTTTTCATTATTGTTAATATTTGAAATAAATATACCAACTTCATAATATGTAAAAGCAAAGACTGTCATTTATATACTTTCTGTTCAGATTCATTCTTCGAATTCTCGTACAACTTTGCCTCTTAATATTCCCCACAGAGTTGTACAGCTACCTGCTGACATCCAACCTGGATCTCTGTTAACTGTTGAGTTCTCTCATGGCCCTGGAATGGACCCTCTTCTGAGGCATTCTAACTGCAGCTCTCCTTGCTGTTCTTCTGTCAGCCTCGAAGAGATCAACACCCCGAACCTCTAAAAGCCGCTCAAGTGGCCTCTAAAAGGAGAGTAATGGGCCATGGTCCATCCATCCCTCTTGTTGCAAGTCTGGACATTGTTTTGGGGACTCAGACTGGAAACAGCTGGATTGAAGCCTCCTTTGCATAAATTAGGTCCTCGGTCTCACCATCCCCGATCAGCTTAACATCCTTCAGGACCAGCTCGACTCCTCAACTGAAAGGAAACAGAACTGACTGCGGCCAAGGACGGCATCTGTGCCCACCTCTGAGAATGATGCTGCTTCCATGGAAACAAATCCTAACTGGTTTGAAAGGAGGCCTAAAGACACTGGGACCAGACAAAAATTCCTTCTTGTTTCCTCTACTCTGGCTCCTCCCCTTGATCACTCTTTCCTCCTTATCCTCATACTTAGATTTTTTTCGCTGTCTTTTAAATGTTTTACTTACTTAACTTCACTTTACAAAATGTCCCACACAAGGTCTCCCAATAACTCTTACCCTATCACAGCTTGTTCTTGATACATCTGCAAAAAAGATCTTTTAGGCCTTGGGCGGTGGTGGTCTTAAATCCCAACATTCAGGAGGCAGAGGCAGGTGGATCTCTGAGTTCAAGGCCAACCTGGTCTACAGAGTGAGTTCCAGCATAGCCAAATATACACAAGAAACACTGTCTCAAAAAAAAAAAAACATCTTTTAGATACTGTGGGAAAACTGGCTAAAAGGGGCCTTCATCCCTTTCACCCCATGCCAGATATGGTTCTTCTCATTAGTCCTCTATCCCCCTCTCCCCGTTCCCCTCCTTTGATGCTTTGTAGCTCCCTGCTATTTCTGCTAGCTCATTTTAATACAGAAGTCTGGGAAATGTCACCCTGAATCAACTCTGCCTGGCTCCTCTCACCCGCTCACTCTGTCTCTCCACTTCTCTGCTCCCTCTCCCTCAACCTTCCTGGAGAGTCTCAGTTCTTATTTCCTGATTCTTCAGTTTTTAAATTTCTAGTGTTTTGTCAGCTTTACAGCAATAATCATGTTTAACTTGTGAGACCAAGACAGCCTGGAATACATGACTCCAGACCAGCATGAGCTTCCTTCAAATCAAGCAAAGCCAAACACAAGTAGTTACATAATGTTTTGTTTGTGTTTATTTATTTATTTTTTTGCTTTTTTGATGGGTGTATATGTGTGTGTCTCACTATGTAGTCCTGGCTGGCCTAAAACTCATTAAGTAGACCAGGCTTGTCTGAAACTCACTATGTAGACCAGGTTGGCCTGGAAGTCACTATGTAGACCAGGCTGGCCTGGAATTCACTATGTAGACCAGGCTGGCCTCAATCTTGTAATCCTCTCGCTTCTGCGTTTTGAGCACTGGGATTGCAGGTGTGCAATACCATTCCAGATTGGTTATATATGTATGTGTGTATTATTTTTGTTGATAATTGGGAATCTCACATCATGCATCCTGATCGAGTTCATCTCCCAGTCTTCCCATGTCTGCCACCCTTGCCCCTGTGCCCTCCCTTCACCAAAAGAACAAAGAACAAGTTCATTTTGTATTGTCCATATATTCACTAGAGCATGGTCAGATTCATAGTAGCTAGCCCCTCAAGGGAGGATGAGTCTTTCTTTGCCTGCATCCACGCCAGAAGCCATTAACTGAGGAGAGCCACGTGGTGGCTGGAGTGGGGCGGGGCCAACTCTCCTGAGCCCACTCCAATGCCTGTGGTGGCTGGCTCTCCCACACTCATGCCATCACCAATGGCTGCCGGTGAGGGGTGGGGCCAGCTCTCCCATGCCCTCAGACATTAACATGGCTTCAGGCTGCAGCCCATACCACAGCCATCTGCATGTGCTTCAGGGGCAGAGACATCAACACGCCAAGTAGTCCTTGGCAGTATCAGGACCACTAACCCCCTCATGGCCCTCATCAGCTGCATGGACCACAGGTCTCACCATGGCCTCAAGTGGCTACACATGCTACTCACATTAAGATGCCAGCCCCGTACAGCCAGAGGACATCAAGGCATCAGGCAGTGGCACAGATTGCATATGTCCACATGGATCTCAGACTTCATTGTGGTGTGTGGCAGCAGTAAGGACCACAGACACCCACGTGGTCTCCAGTGGCATCATGGACCACAGTGGTCCTTCGAGGAGGTCCGGTTCAGACAGTGAAACTTTCTTCATCTTGGTCCTCCATGGTTGCCCAGAGTCAGGGGCATCCCACAGTCAGGTGGCGGGTTTGGAGGCTGAGTCTGCATATGCTCCAGGCTGTGCACACCATCCTACAGTCCCTACTAGGCAGTGACAGCATGTTGACTTCAGCCCTCTTACCTTCCCTGTGACCTGCATCACATCTTCAGTCCTGCCTCTCTCTGTAGTGTGTGTACTGCTATGGTTTTCTGTCCATCACATCTCCAGCTCTGCCTCTCTCCACATAGTCTCCAAGGGTCTGGTTCCAGGACATAGGCTGCTGTTCTGTGCTGGCAGCTCCTAGCTTGCAGAAGCTAGAAGTTTGGGATTCCTGAACCATGTGTGTGAAGTCTCTCACAAGGATCCAACTAGTCTGTAGTTAATGGCCTTCCCTCATAATAACCACGATTACAATTCCTATGCAGAAATGACCACACTACTGCACGCATATCTGAAGACCATCGGGCCTGATCATGCTCAGTCAAAGGCCTGCGAACACTCCCTGAGTTATGCTAATGGTATCATTATTTGCACTGATGGGGCTGGGCAGACAAATTGGCTGGCTGGCTCCATTTCAGTTCCCTCATGTTACTGAAGGTCCTCACGGATGACCAGTGCTGCAGGGTCCAAGTTCTGTGTGTCTCGATCAAGGCACAGCAGAGAAGTAGTGAAAGCACACACTGAGCAGAATTGAGAGCCAGAGCAGGCACCAGCAGGCAGCACTCAAAGGCACACAACGCCTTTTACAAAGAACAAGGCTCCCCTCCTTTTTCAACCTAGGTCTCCAATTATTCAGCCACAAATAAGGCCGCACTTCCGGTTTCTAGAACTATGCGTGTGCAGACAGGCCCTCAGGCAATTGCCTGAATGTTAAAGAGCCCTGCGTGACCCATGTGCATGCACACATGGTTCCATCCACGTATGACTCAGCTAAACCCTTGCGCGCATGCGTAAACCCGTCATCTGCATCATCAGTTTATGACACAGTCACGCCAACCCCCTGTGTGCATGCTCTAGGCAGCTTTTAAAAGGCTGGACTCGCCATCTTTCTCTCTCTCTCTGCACACCGATTCCCAGGCCGTATGCACCCCCTCTAATAAACTCCTAAGCAGGTTAGCTGCATGTTCCGTGTTTCCTTCCCACTCGCACCAGATAATGTCACTCTGCCCCCGTTCTGATGGAACTGTTTCCAACACACATCTCTTCATGGCCTGCACCAGGTCCCCTGTCCTACCTGCTCTTCCTTGTACTTGGTGACCTTCCTCTCAGTCTCAGTTGCTTCTGCTCAGTTCTACCTGCAGCCAGACCTGTTTCCTTTACCCTTTTTTGTGAGTGGGGGAAGCTCAGAAGTTGTGCTGGGAAGCTCCTGAAGAAAGCAGTGCTGCTATATAGCTTAAGTCTACATATGCATAAATATCTGTGTGCTGTTTACCAAACACCCACACCATATACTCTACATGCTGCATACACCAAAACACCCCCACTACTCCAACACACACCACACACAGATACACACCCACAACATGGACACTACATATTGTGCCCAGAGTCTGGACCCCCAAACCACCAAGAGACCAGATCCGATGCAAAAGCAGAATCTTTTAAGTTAGGAATTAACTCTGGTCCTCTGTCAGTCCAACACAGCTGGTGAAGTAGAGGGGACCTCGAGCCCACAGTGGGGCAGGGTGTTTATTGGGAGTAGAGCAAGGGGGACAGTCTGGGGGTCTTCAAGTTGCAGTCTGAGGATTGGTGCACCTCCAGGAAGCTGTCCTGAGCTGATTGGTCAGCTGCAGCTGTGGAAAGGTTGCTATACCTGGAGGCCATGGAGTGGGGACAGGTTACTGAATTCCACTATTATCAGTAAAGCAGGCCAGAGCTGACCAGCTAACTTCTGATTGGTTCCTTACCACATGGAGGATTTACCTGGCAGTTTCTTCCCAGTAATTACAGTAATTAGGGCAAAGTTAGGCAAGGTCAGAGGCTCAGTACATCCTACTGAGTCAGGAGCCTACGTCTTGCTGGGTCTTTTCTGCAGCCTGTCATGGCTGCCAAAGCAGGGGGCAGGGGAGCTGGGTGAGGGTTTGGACCTTTCACCACACACCAAACTCACCACTGAAAAGTTTCTGCACCCCAATAAGGCACTCGGCTGATGCAGACCAAATCCAAATTAGACCAAATCAAACCAAATTAGAAAAAGCCCAGGTTTAAAGGATACAAAGGCCCCTGGATGGCTTTTCAGCCCCCCAGAGAGGAGACAGGGAAGGAAGACCAGAAAACCATGTGTTTGTTCTCTGAAAGGTAGTTTAAATATCCTTGGGGAGTGATCTCGAGTATCACTGGGGAGGGATCATCATTTGGTGGGCTTTCTCAGGGGCAGAGTCTGGACTGAGGCAACTCCCAGGGAAGGGAGTTTGGAGTGGAACTTCTACCCTAACATTCCAGACTTTTTGAATATATGGATGTCAGGGTCTTGGGTGTGACTTTCATCCAAACAAGCACTCTGTGTGGTTCAATACCTGTAGACTGACTCTTCAGGAATCTTTTGTTTTGTTTTTTTGAGACAGGTTTCTCAAAAAACCTTCTGGGACTCACCATGTTAACCAGCTGTCCTTAACTTGCAGAGATCTGCTTGCTTCTGCCTCCGGAGTGCTGGGATTAAAGGCATGTGCCATCATTGCCCTGGCTCCGGCAATCTTTTAGAGACATGAAAATGGGGCCTGATCATAAGCGTTCCTCCTATAAAGAGTACTAATCAATACTTCAATTTTTTCTCTCCTCCTCTGCCTTTAACATTTTCATATTAAAAATGTAGTTTTCTGACAAGGTATGTTCATGGTCATAGCTTCTTTCTGAGGGACAATGGGCGCTTTGAAATCCAGGCTGGGTACTCTGTGTCCAACTGAAAATAGTTGCATGTGGAGCAGGGCCAATGAGGAATTTGGGGGCACCAGTATTGTTTTTAATGCATTTTAAAAAGTGATAGTACATTGTCCTTTCAAAATATGGCTTTCATAGGTCTTCCTCAGTTTTGACCTTGAAACTTCCTTGCCTATATGCTTGCTTTTAGTCTTTAATGGTTTTCTAGAAGGTTCTAATGTAAGACTTTAAGACAATCCTGAAGCCATTTTTGACAATTCTGAATCCTCTCAGCCTCTGTGCCATAGTGCTTCCCCTCCTCCCCTGGGAACCAAGGACCTAACAGCTACACTCGCACGTACTCAGTTCCTGAACAATTACCCATATACATATGTTTTGGTTCGGTCCCCTGGGAAACGGGGTCAAAATGACCTCTTACCTCATCTGATCTGGCAACAGCTCTCCAGTCAATTATTGGTAATAGCCCTTTCAAATAAGCCAATCAGAATAGTCAAAGAACAACCCCCCTTGCTTCTGTGGCCCCTTTAAAAGTAGACTGTACCAGCTATTTGAGGTCCCTCGGCTTCCCGAATGCTGGGGGACCCTGTCATGACAGAATTAATAAAATCCTCATGCTTTTGCATCGGCTGTGGTGTGTGAGGTGGTCTCTGGGGGAGACTCCTTCTCCGTGTTTGGATGCTAGAGTCCAACACTAAGTTTACTAAAAAGAAGAGAAAATGGCTACAGCTTACTTGACAGTGTGTGTGTGTGAGTGTGTGTTGATGATGGTTGCATAATGGTGTGGCTCTCTGGGCTCTCAGGCTTGTGCTTGAAGGTAAAATGTAAACATCCATTTCCAGCCTCTCCTTTCCCAGGTCAGGGGCTGTGGCAAGGCAAGGGATAGGACACAGGAAGCTTTATCCCAGAGACCCCCATCTGGAAAGCTGTGGTGGGTTAGAGCTCCTGTTTCCTAATTCTTAGTCCATTTTCTTCCTTTTGGACCTGCTGCCTAGGGTCTTCTCATCTTCCCCTCCAGCATGGGCTGTGCACATGGGGTCTTCTGGCCTATCTTCAGTCTAGTATTTTAAAACTTGACTTCCCTCCTGTAATGGTCTGTCCCGTCCCTTTAAGAGACAAGCCCCTTCACTCCCCTGCCTACCGCCAAGGCAGGCAGATCTTCCTTCCTGCAGCCCGAGCCTATTTCCTTTCTGTCTCTCTCCTGAAGAGGCAGCTTCTGCCTCTCTCTTCCTTCTCCCCACTTCTCCCCTTCCCCTCTCTGTTTCTCTTTTCTCTCTTTCTCTCTCTGCCTCTCTCTGTTTGTCTCCCTTTCCCCTTCCCCCTTTTCCTTTCCCCTCCATAACCCACTAAATAAATATCCAACCCCATTCTTCATGGTGTGCTTATCCATGTCTCTGTCTCTCATCCACCATGTAGCTCTCTGCCTGGGATGTGGCTGCCACCATGGTCTTGTGCCTGCTGCCGACTGCTGCCACTCAGGGACCTGCAGCATTTTATTTTTACCATAACATTGGTGCTTGTGACTCAGCCAGGCTCTCCATGTTCTCTTCTGCCCACAGGCAGGCCAGCTGAGGACATGTGAAACCCTGGGCTCTGAAACTAGGTTCCTTTACAACAGCTCTGCATTCTATCTGCCTGAACGCTGACCTCTATGCACACCAGCAGCTTCGGTGCTGAGTTTTCCCCTTCCAGCCACAGCCCTCATGGCTATGGTTGAGCCCTTCACTAACATTCACCTCTGATTGTTTTCCATAGCTAAAAATGTGACCAGACCACCCAGGGTTGGTCCTTCCATGCTAGTACTGCACATGCTGTATGGTGCATTCAATTTGGGGGCCCAGGGTCCCTCAGAATTTTCTTTCTCCTTTCTTTTTCTTTTCTTTTCTTTTGGACCACTCGTAAGTGATCCCTGCTGTGAGAAAACTCTCAGAGCAGCCTCTAGCCTCTCTGGCTTCCTAGTCACCTGGATCAGAGCCAGTCAGACTTTAACATCCTGCCTGTAGAGAGAGGACACTCTTCTACAGGCCCTGAGGTGTTCACCTATAGGTCCTGTGGTGTTTTTTGTGGGTTTTCACATTTTCAGCTATGGTATAAACCCTCAAACTATGCTCTGCTGGTGTCCTGCCAGCTCAACTTTCCCTTAAACTATCCCTGCCACTGCTACCAAAAAGATTGGTCAGATTCATGAGGCAGCTGTTTTCAATTCCAGCCTTTGCTTCCTGTCTCAGCTTAGCAACAGGGTGGATCACACCTTTAGGTAAAACTTGTGCAGCTCAAAAAACCATGACTTCTCCATACAACACGTAACTGCTGTCATTTTGACTGAGGTCAGGTGACTTCACCACCATCTTAACTGAAAGCCAGGTCAGGTGACCAACTTCCGCCATCTTTACTGAGGTGTTCCCTATCTGGTTCCCGGTGTTAACTCTGTTACATGGGTGACCTTACCACCATCTTAACTGAGGTCTGGTGACTTCACCACCATCTTAAGTGAGAGCCAGGTCAGGTGACCAAGTTCTGCCATCTTTACTGAGGTATACCCTGCTTGGTTCCCCAGTGCTGACTCTGTTGTATGTGTGTTTTGTGCAGTGGCATGTCTTTGATAGGGCCCACCAAAAGCATCCACTTTGCCCAATTCCTGTTCACTCTGTGTGTGTATGCATACATGTAACTTAAATGCACCTATGTTTATTGTTAAATGTTATAATAGTCTGTTTATTGTATTTCATTCCAGACTACAAAGCAATAAGTCTCATTGAAATTACCTGGAGTGAGTCAGAAGGTAACACAGAACATGCAACAAACCCACTTAGGAATTTATTGGGGGTATGCAGGCCTGGTGAGATTGGTGTGCAGAGAGAGAGCTGAAGATGGCATGTCCAGCTTTTAAAGGCTGCCTAGCACATGCACCCAGGGGATAACTGAATCATAACATTCCACACTTTGTTTATTATAAAAATTTGGGGAGTTTGGGGTCTTTAATGGGTGGGAATGGGACGTCGTAAGGTCTCTTGAGATTGTTTTTTGTGGGTGTTGGAGAGCTGAGATGCTTGACCATGTCCTGGGGTGGCTGATTATTTGTGTCTTTTTTTCCAGGCCCTGTGGACCTGGCTGTCTGGCAGCTTGGACCTCACAAGATGCTAGAAAGGCAGAAAATAAATTATGTCTTGAAAAAATTTTAGATCCTGGTGATTAAGGGAGGAGAGTCCAAAGATGGAAGACAGAGGGTTTTTTTTGGGGGGGGGTGTGTGGAGAAGGGAATTTCCCAGTAGTTCCTGAGACCAAGAATGATAAGGGAAGAATTAAACAATATTTATTCTGGGCAAGTCTGGTCCATTTAGGTAGTTTCAATTGGCTCCCTGGAGCTTATGAAAAATGTTTGAAAAGAAATAAATTGTAGACAAATTAAAAGCTTATGATTATGCCGGGCAGTGGTGGCGCACACCTTTAATCCCAGCACTCGGGAGGCAGAGGCAGGCGGATCTCTGTGAGTTCGAGACCAGCCTGGTCTACAAGAGCTAGTTCCAGGACAGGCTCCAAAACCACAGAGAAACCTTGTCTCGAAAAACCAAAAAAAAAAAAAAAAGCTATGATTATGATGGTATAGTGTTGGAATAGAAGAAGGTTGGGAGGAGGAAGAAAAAGAAGGGGGAATTATTGGAAAGGTGAATTATTAGACCCCTTAATACTTTACCTGAAGCAAATCTTAAGGCACTTGTTCTCTTTAGCATCATGGCATTACCTTAACATCCAGAAGACACTGCTGCAGTCAGTGATAAACCTGTTATGTTAAAGTCTGTTTTGTGAGGTTTTGGAGTCTGGAGCTGTGAATGTCCCCAAACTCGTTATTGTGTCTTACCACCTGGGCTTTGACAATCCTTGTACCTCTGACTCTATGTTTAATGATGGTCCCTGTAATAACAGCTGAGTGGTTAACTGGGAATTTGAGTATGGCATTGGAGATAAAGAGAAGTTGGTAAAGCAGATAGGAGAAAGAGGAAAAGGGAGAATATATGGAGTTTTTGGCACAATAGAGTTGAGTATGGTGATGAGACTTATTTTTCTGGAACTGGAGAAAGAGTGACTGATCTTGGTGCCCTCTGGAACTTAAGGGAGCAGGGCCCTGTTTGAGTTACCATATATGAGGGGGTATATTGAGCTGGAAGAGTAAAAGGTTTAAGGTAAGACAGGTGTATCCAATGAGGAAGTTCCTTGAGCTTAGCAGCTGTGGGAGTTACAAGAATTACTTTAAAGGGGCCTTGCCATTTAGAGGAAAGGGGTAAGGGGTGTAGTAATAAGGGCGGCGGGGCTGCGTCCCCAGCACCCCGGCTGCCTGCTCGGCTAGCTTATGCCCCGAAATAATTACATGGAAACTGTATTCTTTTAATCACTGCTTGGCCCATTTCTATCTAGCCTCTTCTAGGCTAATTCTCACATATTAATTTAGCCCATTTCTAATCATCTGTGTTGCGCCCCTAGGTGCGCTTACCGGGAAGATTCTAGCCTATGTCCATCCTGGGTCGGAGCTTCATGGCGTGTGTCTGCCCGGGAGCGGGGCATGGCGTCTCTCTCAGGCGTCTGCTCCCGAGAGGAGAGCTGTCGAGTCTAAGCTCACTTCCTCTTCCTCCCAGCATTCTGTTCTGTCTACTCCTCCCACCTATCTTCTAACCAATAAAATGGGCCAAGGCAGTTCCTTTATTAGCCAATGACCTTCCTCCATTAAAGGGGTGTTTGTCTGGGGGAGGGAATAGCACCTGATCTTGTATTTTAATCGGTGGTGGGCATGAATTGGCACATGGTTGAGGTAATGAGTAGTTGGTAAAATCCCATAATAGGGAGCAAAGATGGGATAATTGCAGAGTAAGCAGGTAATCAGAAAGAAGAAAGGTATAGCCTTTGCTGGAGAGGTTGTGGAGAAAGGGGTACACTCACCCATTGCTGGTGGGAATGCAAACTTGTGCAACCACTCTGGAAAGCAGTGTTTCGGTTTCTCAGGAAATTCGGGATCAACCTACCCCTGGATCCAGCAATACCACTCTTGGGAATATACCCAAGAGAGGCCCTATCATACAACAAAAGTATATGCTCAACTATGTTCATGGCAGCATTGTTTGTAATAGCCAGAACCTGGAAACAACCTAGATGCCCTTCAACGGAAGAATGGATGAAGAAAGTATGGAATATATACATATTAGAGTATTACTCAGCAGTAAAAAACAAGGACTTCTTGAATTTTGCATACAAATGGATGGAAATAGAAAACACTATCCTGAGTGAGGTAAGCCAGACCCAAAAAGAGGAACATGGGATGTACTCACTCATATTTGGTTTCTAGCCATAAATAAAGGACATTGAGCTTATAATTCATGTTCCTAGAGAAGCTAAATAAGAAGGTGAATCCAAAGACAAACAAATAGGCATCCTCATGAATATTAATCTTCATCAGGCGATGAAAGGAGACAGAGACAGAGACCCACATGGGAGCACCGGACAGAAATCTCAAGGTCCAAATCAGGAGCAGAAGGAGACGGAGCACGAGCAAGGAACTCAGGACCACGAGGGGTGCACCCACACACTAAGACAATGGGGATGTTCTATTGGGATCTCACCAAGGCCAGCTGGCCTAGGTCTGAAAAAGCATGGGATAAATCTGGACTAGCTGAACATAGCGGACAATGAGGAATACTGAGAATTCAAGAACAATCGCAGTGGGTTTTTGATCCTACTGCACGTACTGGCTTTGTGGGAGCCTAGGCAGTTTGGATGCTCACCTTACGAGACCTGGATAGAGGTGGGCAGTCCTTGGGCTTCCCACAGGTCAGGGAACCCTGATTGCTCTTCGAGCAGATGAGGGAGTGGGACTTGATCGGGGGAGGGGGAGGGAAATGGGAAGCGGTTGTGGGGACGAGGCAGAAATCCTTAATAAATAAATAAATTAAAAAAAAAAGAAAGAAGAAAGGTTTTAGGTGAGTGGCCAGGGGTTAAAACTGGCCGCCCATACATGAGTTCAGAGGGTGAGATGGAAAGGGGGCTTTTGGGGAGAGCTCTGAGCCTAAGAAGGGCCAGAAGCAAAAGTTTTACTCTGTCAAGGTGAAGCTCTTGTGACATCTTAACAAGAACATTTTTAAAGGAACAGTTAATTCGTTCTATCTTCCCTAAAGACTGAAGATTGTATGGGATATGAAAATGCCAGGGAATGTTAAGAGCCTTAGATAAAGCTTGAGAGATCTAGGAGGTAAACTGTGGGCCATTATCTGACTTAAGAGAGGTTGGGATTCCAAGCCGGGGGATAATTTCTCAGAGAAGAACATCAGAGACTGTCTGGGCCCTCTTGTTAGTGGTGGGAAATGCTTCAATCCACCCAGACATTGTGTCCACCAAAACCAGGAGATATTTAACTCATCTGACTGTGGGCATATGAGTAAAACCAAGCTGCTAGTCAGTTTCTGGAAGGGAGCCCCTTGCCTGGTGAGTGGGAAAAAGGAAGCTATGATATTTGGTCTTGGGATCTGACTTTTGACAGATTTTACAAGAGGCAGTGATAGCTTTTAAGAACTCTAAGTCCTCAGGGGTAGGTTGGAGGTGAGCCTTGACGAAATGAAATAGAGCTTTGCTATTAGGTTGAAAGAGCTGATGTAGGTAGGAGAGAATTTTTTGGGTGTCGGGGGTGTCTGCAAGAATGTGGGCTGTTCTATATGAACCCTCTGAGGTGATTGTGGTAGATTTGGGCTCTGGAATGCTGCTGTTCTAGCTGCTTGGTCAGCCCAGTTATTTCCCTTGGAAATAATGGAACTGTTGGTCTGATGAGACTGACAGTGAATAATTCCTATAACTTTGGGGAGATGGGAGGCTTTTAACACACACACACACACACACACACACACACACACACACAATGTGACCTGAGTTAGTTATGGATCCTCCTTTTATTGTAAGAAGCCCATGCTCCTTCCAGACAGCTGCATGGGACAGGAGGATATGAAAGGCATATTTGGAGTCTGTGCAAACATTTAAAGATTGTCCCTTTGCTAACTGGAAGGCACGGGTAGGGGCTATTAAGTCAGCCTGCTGATTAGTGGTATAGGCAGGGAGTGCCTGTGCCTCCACCACCCCAGTATCTGACACTATGACATAGCCTGCTTCACATAAAAAGGAGCTGTCGTCTGTGTACCAGGTATAAGTGTCCTGGGACAGTTTGCCCTCCTGTATATGTGAGGGATGGGGCAGTAGATCCTCTAAGGTTTCTATGCAGGAATGAGATGGGGAATAATTAATGTTAGGTTGAGGTAGGAGATTTAAGATATTGAGTGGTGGGCAGGATTGGAAGGTGAGTGTGGTATCTTCATTAGTGCCACCTGGAGGGAAAGAACTTGAGAAGTGGATAAAGTTCGCAAGTCTTTATAAGTTAAAAAATGAGACAGATTGTGGTGGGAGAAGACAGAGGTGGGTGACTCAAAGGTTTGTTTATTTGACTCACCAATAAGAAGCTCAGCAGCCACTAAAGCATGTGTGCAGGGTGCCCAGCCCTGAGTGCTGAGCTCCAGCTTCTTTGACAGGTATGCTACAGGTGCAAAGGAAGGTCCCAGCTGATGTCCTAGGCATATCCCTCCTTCTCTGTTACATAGAGGGAGAAGGGATGAGTTAAATCTGGCAATGAAGAGCTGGAGCCTGGATAAGGACCTGCTGGAGTCTCCAGAAGGGTTTAGTAATGGGACGGAGAAAGGGCTTGTGCAGAGAGCTGAGAGCTGCCTCATGTAAGGGTAAGGCAAGGAGAGAAAAAGAGGGAATCTAGGAACGCAGGAAGCCAACTATTCCTAGGAATGATAAAACCTCTTTTTTTGTAGAAGGAACTTCAAGGGACTGAATTAGCTTTTTTTCTATCTAGGGTAATAGCTTTTTTGGTTGGGGTAATAGTTAATCCCAAGTAAATGACCTGAGAGGTAGCTGGACCTTAGAAGGTGAGACTCTACAGACCTTTTGGACAAGAAATTTAAAAGAGCAGAGGTATCAGTTTTGCTGATATTCAAGCAAAGTAAAATATCATCCACATACTGTATGTGTTTAGACTTAGGGAGAAACAGTGAGAGTAGATCAGAAGCTAAAGCCTGACCAAAGAGATGTGGGCTGTCCCAGAATCCCCGGGGAAAGACGGTCCAGGTTTGAAATTGAGAGGTGAGAGGAATAGAGAAAAAAAGCATCCTTGAGATCTAGAGCTGAGAAGTGTGAGGTTTTTGGGGGGACAGTGGAAAGAAGTGTGTGAGAGTTAGGCACTACAGGATGAAGAGGGACCACTGTGGAGTTAATGAACTGGAGGTCTTGAACTAGACGGACGATAGGTTCCATTAGGTTTTTTAACAGCAAGTATAGGGGTGTTAAAGGGAGAAGAGGTGGGGAGAAGTAGATTTTTTCTTAGAAGGACAGAGATAATAGGCTTAAGTCCCCTAAGGCTCTGGAGAGAGAGGGGGGTACTGAGCTTGGAGAATGTACTTAGTAGGATCTTGCAATTGGATAATGATGAGGGAATGGTGTTTAACAGAGGGGTTTTGGGTGTCCCAGACTTGGGGATCCACCTGAGAGGCTGGTAGAGGAAAAGACACATTGGAGCTGGGAGGTTGGGAGGCTAGAAGGAGGAGGAGGGGCACTGTTGGCAAGTCTGGGGTAAGGTGAATGGAAGGAGCAAATGAAATGGAAGCTCCTACTTTTGCTAAAATTCTCTTCTCATAAGAGGTACTGGGCAGGTTGGCGTGACTAAAAATGAATGAGTGAGATAAATACCCTAAACACACAGCTAAGTGGTGGGGTCTGCTGAAGTAGATAAGGCTGTCCCCCTCCCACCCCAGCAATAGGGAAACTAGAAGGAGAGGTAGGCCCCCAGAATTCCCTCAGTACCAAGTATGTGCCTCCGGTGTCTAAGAGAAAGGAGATGGGCTGTCCTGATACTGTGATGTTTACCCATGGCTACCTGTTACAGATGACGGTTGGGTCAAAGGAGCCCAGAAAGCCTCATTCATCCATGGACAGACCTAGAAGGTCAACTTGGGAATTTTCTGGGTTTGATGTTTCCATGCCACTATGTACTGAGGACAATCGACTGCCCAATATCCTTCCCTATGGCATCTTGGACAAGGTCTTGTGGGACCAAGATGAGAATTAGGGCACGCTCTGGCCCAGTGACCAGTTCTACCACATTTGAAACACAGGCCTGGTGGTTCTTGAGCCCCAGGGAACAAGGGAGTAGCACAGACAGCAAGGATTGGGCTGTCTGTTGCCTTGGCCGGTCGGAGGGCCCTGGCTAGCAAGCGACAGTGATGATTGCGGGCTTTATCATTCCTCGCATTGTACACTTTAAAAGCCAACTCTAAGACATCTGCCTGCGGGGTCAAGGGGCCTTTCTCCAAACATCTAAATTTAGCCTTAATGTCAGGGTAGCACTGAGAAAAAAAATGAGTCATGAGGAACTGTCTGCCTTCTGTGGTTTCTGGATCTAAGTTAGGATATTGTAATAGAGCTTTAGTGGGGGTGTTCCAAAAATGCAGAAGGATTTTCCTTCGTATCTTGAATGACCTCTGAGAGCTTATTATAGTTTACTGGCTTGAGGGCAGCCTTATGGAGTCCTGCCAGAAGGCAAGTCAAAAACCAGTCCCTAGCTAACATTCCACCTGGGGTGTTATAATCCCAGTATGGTTCTTGCTCGGGGACTGCCTCTGCCCCTGGGGTGTGTATTGCATGTGTTTGGTGAGTATCATCTGCACATAGTCTGGCCTGCTCCCAAATTCACCTGTGCATCTCAGGAAGTAGCTAATTAGATAGGATCAAATAGTTATCAGGAAAGGGGAGATTATAAGACTGGGTAATATATTGGAATTGCTTTATGAAAGAGGTAGAATTAGATGTATAGGACCCCAGTTTTTATTCTATATGGGAGAGTTCTGAGAGGGTGAAGGGGATCTGTACCCTAACCAATCCATCTATGCTGGCCACTTCTTGCAACGGAAGAACTGCAGCTGGCTTGGCATAGTCAGGGTTGGGTTCTGAAGCAGCACATGAGCATGTGAAAGGAGGGGTAAAGGTGGGTGCCAGAGCTGGGCGGCAGCTTCTGCAGCAAGGGACTAGAGAGGAGGAATGATCCAGTGGGGCTGATGGAGTAGTTGGTTGGGGGGGGGGGGGAGCTGAAGAGGGCAGTGTAGCCTGAGCGGCGCGGGTGTGAGCGGAGGGAGGTGGTGAGGCAGGCAGCAAACCAGTGGGGGGTAAAGAAGTGGATGTATCTGTCTGCTGAGGTCAGGAAGGTGTGGGTTCCTTAGCGGGGTCCAGAGCGGGAGCTGAAGGAGCAGGAGCTGAAGGAGCAGGAGTAGCTGCCCACTGAGGTTGAAAAGTTGGGGGTTCATTAGTTGGGTCCAGAGCAGAAGTAGAGGATTCTTCCGGCTCAGATGGCATAGCCAGGAACATGTGAACAGGCAAACAACTAGCAAGGACAGAGGGCTTAGCCTTAGGGCTTAGATAGTAAAAGGCTTGGAAATAAGGAAACTCCTTCCATTTGCCTGGGCACTGACAGTAGTTAGAAAGCTCCTGTAGAATATTAGGGTCAAAGGTGCCGATAGGCAGCTGCTTTAAATTGTTATCTAAATTGTAATGAGGCCATTTTTTTTTAAAAAAAAAAACAAAGATGGACAAGTGTGGGAATCTGTAAGTAGGGCATTAAGGCCTGAGCTTTAAGGGCCTCTAAAAGGCATCCCAGGTGGGAGGCTTGGTTGGTGGTCTTTGATGGCTTGCTACCCATAGCAGAAACTGTGAAAACCCATGAGAACAGAGACACCACAAGGCTTATGGGGGGTGTCTCCCCTCCAAAGTCAGGATGTGAAAATGGCGGTGACACTGCAAAGCCTATAGAAAGACATCTCTTGTCTACCTGATTGGCTCTGGTCAGGGCAAATCAGAAGCCAGCAAGGCCAAAGGCCACTCCGAGTGGTCTCTCATGGCAGGGACCACTGATGAGTGGTCCAAAAGGAAAGAAAAAGAAAAATCCAAGGGATCCTCAGCCCTACGGCGAAGGCACTGCTCAGTGTGTGTAGCACTAGTGTTGGCCGTCCGACCACAATTTCAGCTAAGGGAAGCAATCCAGAGATGAATGTCAGTGAAGGGCTCAACTATAGCCTTGAAGGCCGTGGTTGGGAGCTGTCCCCTCATTTCTAGGAACACCAGACGATTGCCAGGAGCTCAACAGTCAATTCCTCAGGTTCGGAGAAATTAAGCTGACCAGAATGAGGAAACTCACCAACTGAAGCCAGCAGTGTGCATAGAGGTTGCACTCAGGCAGATGGAATATGTAGTTGTTGTGGTAAAAATACCCGGTTTTGAATCCTGACCCTGGGAGAGAAGTTCAGGGTGGGAGAGCTTCCCAAGTCTCATGGTACCAATGAAATTACCTGGTGCAAGTGAGAAGGAAACATGGAACACGCAATGAACCTGCTTAGGAGTTTATTAGAGGGGCGTGCACAGGCCTGGGGCGTCAGTGTGCAGAGAGAGAGAGAGAGAGAGAGAGAGAGAGAGAGAGAGAGAGAGGAAGATGGCTCATCCTGCTTTTAAAGGCTGCCTAGCACATGTGCACAGGGGATGACATGGCTACGTCATACACAGATGACAAAGCTCACACATGAACACAAGGGCTCATGTGGCTGCATCATACTTAGGTGATGCAACCACGCTGCATGTGAGTCACACCTGAAGGCTTGGAACCTGGAAGTGTCAGCCACGTTGGGTTGGCTGAAATCATAACACTCATGTTTTAAATTGGTATGTACTTTTAAGTCTCTTACAAAAAATATTATATATGTAATCCAACCCTGATTTAAAATATATTAAGCTGTTCTCTACTATTGTCAGTTCTGCCATTAACCTTGTATTGCAAACAGTTTTTTTTTCTTCTTTCTGTCTTTTTAGGAGTATAAATCTTACTTGTTAAGTTGAGAGCCAGTACAGTCAAGCTTGGCCCTGCTCTCCAGGCAGATTCTATACTGTAGTTATAACTTATCTGATAAACGGCCCTCAACTGCTCAGAGGTCTGAGAAATATGACATTTAAATATTTAATTATTAAAAACTTTTCATAACAAAAAGAGATAGGTTGGCTCCTAGCAGCAGCACTCTACTTCCTCCAAAAAAAAAAAGACAGAAGACAGGGGGCTGGAGAGATGGCTCAGAGGTTAAGAGCATTGCCTGCTCTTCCAAAGGTCCTGAGTTCAATTCCCAGCAACCACATGGTGGCTCACAACCATCTGTAATGAGATCTGGTACCCTCTTCTGGCCTGCAGGCATACACACAGACAGAATATTGTATACATAATAAATAAATAAATAAACATTTAAAAAAAAGACAGAAGACAAATGGGCACAGAACAATGTCCATCTGCAATATACTTCAACTGCCAAGTGCTGACCACTGGGCAAAACTTTCTTTCATCTAAACTGAAGATTACTAGACGGTGGATAGAATTGCTGGAATCGAAAACCTAGCTGCTCAGGTCAAGGTAAGCTTGTATTTCTACAGATTTCTTACTCCACAGGATCTTCTGGAGCCTGACAGGCCTGTGCTAAATAGCAAAATGCAAACATGACCCTCAGTGACCATGGAAGTCCCTGAGGAATAGCTCTAGGTGCCAACCAAGTAAGTTCTCTGTCGGTTTTTAATCAATAACTCAAGTAAAAGTTTATCCTTCTCAAAGATCTCTGATGCAGTTTGGCAAGTGAGAGGTTTTGTCAGTTTAAAAGGACAGCCTCACCAAACAAATTTCAGTAAATTACAAATACAAGTTAAACATCTGTCACAGTCATTCTGACATAAATATGCTACTGTTTATCTTGTGAGTTCCAGGAAGCTGAATTGAAGGATCCACCATAAACAGGTCAAATACATCCCTCTCAATTCCTTGGTTCTAATTATTTTTTCTAAACTTAACTTTGTCCTCTGTTCTGCCATACCTTAAACAGGTATGAGAGACACCAGATATTTCCATACCACAAACACCAGACAGGAACATGAGACCAACTATGCCAGGATGTGACCAGCACCCAGCTTTCTCAGGATTCCCCCAAGATGATGCCCACAAAATAAGCAGGAAGCAGTCTTGAGAATCCACTGCCCCAATTCCTTTAATTTGTTGTGCCTAACCTCCTGCCTTTTTATTATAAAAAGAGATGGGAATGTAATGGTCTGTCCTGTACCTTTAAAATACAAGCCCTGCCCACTCCCTCCCCCGCCCATTGCCGAGGCAGGCAGACCTCCCTTCCTACCTGCAGCCTGAGCCTCTTTTTTCCTTGCCTCTCTCCCAAGAGGTAGCTGCTTCCATAACTCCTCTCCTCCCCTTCTCTGTTTTTTCCCTCATCTCCCTTCTTCCTCCCTCTCCCCTTTCCCTTCCATAACCCACTAAATAAATATCCAACCTCACTCTGCATGGCGTGCTTATCCATCTGTCTCTGACCCACCGTGGCTGCAGTTCCTCATGGGACTTGCTGCTCTTGGTCTCTCACCTACCTCTCCGCTCCCTGCCTAGGACCCCACTGGCCCACATGGCTCACAGGCCACTTGGGGACCTGCAGCATTTTATTTTTACTATTACCTCAAGCAATCCCTGCCTGGAGCTGCTGTAGTCTGAGACTAACCCCAACTTTTGTGTCTGCCTCTATAGTTGGAGGCTGTGGCTTACTTGGTAAAGTTTTATCCAGCATCTTGGCTCTGGTGGGACTTACATGGTTTCTCCTGACTCTGCCTTTTTTTTCTCCCAGCATTCAGCTTAGTTTTCTCCGTCTACCTCTATTCTGCCCTGCCAGGCCCAAGACAGATCCTTTATTAACCAGTGGTATTCACAGCCTACAGAGGGGAATCCCACATCATGCCCCATCTTCTGCTATGGCCACACTGGCCTGACTGTCCACAGGGCATTGATGGAGGAAGGTCATTGGTTTAAAAAATAAAGAAACTGCCTTGGCCCATTTTATTGGTTTAGAACATAGGTGGGTGGAGTAAACAGAACAGAATGTTGGGAGGAAGAGGAAGTGAGCTCAGAGACGCCATGCTCCCCTCTCCCGGGCAGACTAGATAACTCTGCTCTCTGGGGCAGATGCCTCAGACAGACGCCAGGCTCCTCTCTCCCAGGCAGCTCCGACCCAGGATGGACGTAGGCTAGAATCTTCCTGGTAAGACTGGTGCTACACAGTTTATTAGAGATGGGTTGATTGGGGAGAATTAGCCAGTAAGGGCTAGAGCTAATGGGCCAAGCAGTGTTTTAAAAGAATACAGTGTCCGTGTAATTATTTCGGGGCATAAGCTAGCAGGCGGGCCGGGGGTGCTGGGGACGCAGCCTCGCCGCTCCTATTACTACAGGGCATGGCTCATGGGGATCTGGATCAATTCCACCTTTCTGTACCCCACCCCTGGCACTGTGTGGTCCAGTCATATGACCGGAGGTTGTGCTCCAGTACTCTGAATGATACCTCCTCTTTCACCATCTTCCTCTACTTCTTAATTTATTCACAGCATATAATACTGCTAAGTGCACTTTTAGTTGTTCCTGTTGGTGACTCCGCATCTTTTAGGGCAGTCCTCCAAGTTTAGTTCACTATGGTGTTATGTGGGATGTCCTTCTGTATATGTATTGCTTTTATTGGTAATGAATAAAGCTGTTTTGGCCAATGACTTAGCAGAGTCAAGCCAGGCGGGAAATCTGAACTGAGATATAGAGAGAGTAGGCAGAGTCAGAGAGACACCATATAGCTGCCAAAGGAGGCAGATGCTATGTAGCTGCCAAAGGAGACCTGGTAAGCCACAGCCTCATGGCGATACACAAAAATAATAGAAATGGGTTAATTTAGGATGTAAGAACTAGCTAAAGAAGACACCTAAGCTATTGGTAAAACAATATGGTAACTAATATAGTTTCTGTGTGGCTATTTAGGCCTGGTGACTGGGAAACGAATGAGCAGGTCTCTGCCTACAGTGGCGCACCCACACTCATGGCCATAGAGCTACAGCAAACATAGCTGACAGAATGAATGTATTCTGCGGAACTTCGGTTGTCTGTAGGTGACTCATTGTCATCAGCTTATTCGTCCCTTTGCCCAGCTGTGGAGCTCTGTGCTTGCAGGTGGGGGAGAGCTCTGTGCTCTCCAGGCTCAGTGTCTGCTGCTTCAGCGTGCAGTTTGCTATGGCTCCCCACTCAACTTCTTAGCCAACATCTACAATATACATGCGACAGGTATTCCAGACTTTACATGTTCAGAGCTCAACTCTTGAGTTTTCTCCATGAGTTTGCCCACTACAACCCTTCCCACCCCCCATTAATGGGGAATCTAGCTTTCCAGTCGATGGAAGGCTCTTTTTATGGGCAAAGACTGCTGCTTTCACTTAGGGTCATGGGGATATTTGTTGGCCAAAGCAGTGGCCTTAGTCAAGTGCAAGACGCGTGTCCCCGAGAGCAGGCAGGAATACAACGAAGGCACAGGAAAGCAAGATGCCCAGCTTTAACTCCCATGAGACTCTCAGCTTCTTCCCCCTGCAACAGGTCCTACAGTTAAAAGCAACGCTGCACACTCGAGAGTTGGGAAGCTTAGGCTGAGATGCTGAAGTCAAAGCCGGGTCCAATCTGAGAGCCCTGGGCATCCTTCCTTCCAGGCCCCAGGTAATGGAATTTAGGAGTGGGATGACAGTGGGTCAGAGAGGAGGCGGGAAGGAGAGGAAAAAGGCAAATGGGGGGGGTGGTGCACGAGGTCAGAATGCTTAGCTTCCATCTTGGGCTGGCTACTCCGGTGTGTTCCTCCAGCTTTGGTTTTCTTATCGGGCCTCAATTTCTACTTCTGTAACCTAAGTTGGAATGACGGTCTCTTCAGCATCTTCTTTAGGATTCCTTTGCCCTATCACCCCCGACTACCAAGCCTAGGCACGCCCTCATTCACTTGGAAAGGTTAGGCTGACTGGGGCAGCTTGGAGAGTGGGGGAGTCTGAAGCCTGCGGGGGGGGGGGGGGGGGGGGGGGGGGGGGGGGAGGGGGACCCCTTGTGGCCACGGGTCCTACACAATCTGCAGCCTGGTAAAGGACTCAGGCTCTCCTGGGAAGGCGAAACCTCCCTAGCCAGGGAAAAGTGATAGAGACAGAATCAAGGACTTTGGGGCAGACAGACGGGTAGCTGCTTTAGACAGACATGGGGTAGAGCCAGTTGGTGGCCAAACAGCACAATAGTGCTGGTAGCCATTGTTGCCTTCTTTTCGCCCTGGTCTTGTCTTTCTACCTTACAGCCGCCAGAGGGCAGTAAGAGACTGAGTTTCTGGCTAGCT